>NW_017728943.1:122704472-122706909 GCF_001723895.1 Crocodylus porosus | reverse complement strand
TGGCGGAGGGGCAGGGACAGTAGATCTTGGGTTGCTTTTAAATTCCAGAAGTGATCTCCTACTTTAAAAGGTTGGAAATGACTGAGTTAGAACAGTCCCTGGACAGTTACATCTGGTCAAAGTCAAGAGGCTGAATGTGTTTCCTCCTCTAGATTCCTTAGTCTTCATAGTGGGTAAAGCACTATATGCCATGCTAGATCCTAATAGTGGAAAAAATAACTGGTAGTGAATTGCACTATAAGGTGGCATATCTTGTTACAGAAGTAACTTACTGCCTTTATGCCATGTCCTGTCTTTACAGACAATTTTCAATATATTACAAATGCTGTCCACAAATCTAGCCATAGAAAATGTAATGCAAACAAAGCAAAGAAGAAACTATACATGATACATGAGCTTCTTGCCCTGTTCATTGTGATTTTCCTCAGCCTGGAAAAGAATATATTTTATATTTATGAAAGACAAAACACATGCAGTGAGTCAGGTCATAAGCATATTGCACACTTTCCAAATGAAAAACACTTGATTCTACAAGCAATACACAAAAAACTGAATTTCCAGATTAACAAGCAACCCAGCCTGCTATTCTTTGGTCTTTAGATGTCAATCACTGGTACCAAGTTGCTTGTTTTTCAGCATCTACCCTGTTACAAAGTTCCAACCAAGTTATTCTATATGGCTAAATGCAGACAGTCAAGAAGCCCAGGACTGAATCAATTCAATCTACCCAGGTTAGTCTAAGCTGCATAGATTGAACTGATAAGCAAGTGAACAGACATTCACTTTTGATTCCAGAATGGGAGCCACATGCCTGCAGTGGCCCAGGCCAGAAGCTGGAAGACACTAAAGCAAACCTCCCTGGTCAGCTGGAGCCAGACAGCTTGGGCCAAGGCTATCATTCTCTGTGGAGGGGTTTGCAGGGGAGCTGCAAAGCACCCTGGGATGCTGGGGTACTATGAGTTAACTTGAATCTGGAGGGGATCTGGGATAGAAGTTCAATAAACTGAACTAACCTAAATCAGTTAAGTCTGATACTATGTCCATCCAGGTTTATCTTAAACCAGTCTGGGGCATTTTGAAAGCAGTTTATGTGCACTGAACTTCTGTTGTATTACAGATTTGAGTCAGTTTCTGATAACTTACACAGGTTAATGGGTAACTTTTGTCCTTAGCCAATATGTTCAAATATATTGAAGAACCTGAAATGGCTTGACAGAAGTACAGGTCTTTTAAATCTGACATACTGAATTTTGTTGTCTATGTGTTGGTATTTCAGAGATTTAAACATACAATCATAGAAAATTAGGATTAGAAGGGACCTCTAGTCCAAGCCTCTGCTCAAAGTACAACCATAACCAAATACATCATCCCAGGCAATGCTTTGTCTATCCACGTCTTAAAAAGCTCCAAGGATGGAGATTCTACAGTCTGTCTGGGTAACTTATTTTAGTGTTTTACTACTCTCCTCATGAGAGAGTTTTCCTAATATCTAACTTAAATTTCCCTTGCTGCGGCATCTACCACCACCAAGAACAGTCTAGCTCTGTGCTTTTTGGAACCACCCTACAGCTAGTTGAAGGCTGCTATTAAATTGCCTCTCAGTCTTCTCTTCTTCAGACTAAATAAGCCCAGTTCCCTCAGCCTCTCCTCAGAAGTCATGTGCCCCAGCCTCCTAACATTTTTGTTGTTGTCTACTGGACTCTCTCCAACTTGCCCACATCCTTTCTGTAGAGGGGGGCTCAAAACTGGACCTAGTACTCCAGATGTGGCCTTACCAGTGCCAAATAGAAGAGAATAATCTCTTCCCTTAATCTACTGGCAACACTTCTACTAATGCAGAACAGTGTATCTTAGCCTTCCTCACAACAAGGGAACAGTGTTGGCTCATTTTCAGCTTATTGTCCACTGTAACCCTGATGCAGAGCTGCTGCATAGCCAGTTGATCCTCAGCCTGTATCAATACATGGGATTGTTTCAACCTAGGTGCAAGATTTTTTATTTGTCCTTATTGAACTTCATGAGATTTTTTTTTTGGCCCAATCTGCCAATTTATTTAGGTCTCTCTGATTCCTAGTGCTATCTTTCAGTGTATCTACTACTCCCCCTAGCTTGGTGTCATCTGCAAACCTGTTGAGGGTACACTCCATCCAATCTTCCAGGTCATTGATGAAGATGTTAAACAAAACCTGCCTCAGGACTGACCCCTGGGGCACTCCACTTGATAGCAGCTGCCAACTAGACATTGACCCATTGATTACTCTTCTCTGAGCCCAGGCCAACAGTCCAGCCAATTTTCTTTCCAATTCTTCTTTCCCCATCCCCTCAGTCTCAAGTGCTTAAGAGGCTATGTCCCATTCAATGGGAACATAAATCTATCTAATCGACATTTCCTTTCCGTTTCTCTCAGGGCCATGCTGCACTGCATGGAAGATTTGAA
>NW_017728943.1:122660975-122704372 GCF_001723895.1 Crocodylus porosus | reverse complement strand
TGTAAACGGCCACTAGATCCCCCCTCAGCCTTCTCTTGTGGAGGCTGAACAGGTTCAGGTCCCATAGCCTCTCCTTGTAGGCCCTGCCCTGCTGACGCCTGATCATGTGGGTGGCCCTCCTCTGGACCCTCTCCAAGTTGTCCACATCCCTTCTAAAGTGCAGCACCCAGAACTGGATGCAGTACTCCAACTGTGGCCTGACCAGTGTCACATGGAGTGGGAGGATCACTTCCTTGGACCTGCTTGAGATGCATCTGTGAATGCATGACAAGGTACAGATGGACTTCCTGACTGTCATGTGTAGGTTAGCTTTGCTGTCTGGTGCCACAACCAGATTTCCTAGCATGTCCTGCGAGGCCGTTACCTGCAGAGGCCATTACCCGGTACCTTCTTTTTACCTCCTATGTATTTAAAAAGGACTTCTTGTTGTCCTTGTTCCGGGTAGCTAGTCCCAGTTCCATCTCTGCCTTGGCCTTCCTGGCTGCCCCCCTACCGTCCCGAGCAATAGAGGTATAGTCCTCCCTGGTGATCGTCCCTCTCTTCCTTTGGGTATATGCCTCCTTTTTAGCTAGGAGATGTTCCTGGATGCTTTTGGTGAGCCATGGGGTTTTTTGCACCCTCTTGCCCCCTTTGATTCATGTTGGGAGTACTTCCCTTTGGGCTTGGAGGATCATCTCCTTAAGGAACGACCATTCTTCTTGGACACCCAACTCCCCTCCCCTCCCCTCTGGGATCTCAGTACCTCTCCAATTATTCTCCTTATCTCATTGAAATCTGCCCTCCTCGAGTCCAAGACTGCTGCCTTGCTGCAGGCCTTTGCCACCTTGTGCTGGATGGTGAATCCCAGCAGGCAATGATCACTGTTGCCCAGGCGGTCAAGCACCTATAGACAGGCAACCAGACCGTTGCCTGTGGCCAGGACCAGATCCAGCAAGGTGTCTCTCCTGGTGGGGCTGTGGACCTCCTGGGTTAGATGGAGGTCCTGTATCTCAGCTAGGAACCTACATGAGCGGTCAGACCTGGTTGACTGCTCTTCCCAGCAGATGTCTGGAAAGTTTAGGTCACCCATGATGACCACGTCCTTTGACCTAACTACCTCCATGAGCTGACTTAAGAATTCCCGGTCTAGCTCTTCCCCTTGGTTGAGTGGTCTGTAGTAGACTGCCACTGTTAAGTCCCTTTCCCCTTGACTTCCTTGTATTCTAACCCAGAGCACTTCAGTGTGCCCCTCCTCTGACCCAATGCTACTCACTGAGGATCTGTCTTTCTCCTTGACATAGAGCGCCACACCCCCACCTTTCCTCCCTTTTCTATCCCTCCTGTGCAGCCTATAGCCCTTGATATTCACCGTCTAGTCATGCGTTGGGTCCCACCATGTTTCGGTGAGCCCCACTGTGTCTGGATTGGTGTTAGCTAGCAGGGAGTTAAGTTCCTTCTGCTTGTTCCCCATACTCTGAGCATTAGTGTAGAGACATTTGAGGCCTCCTGAAGATGCATGCACTGCCCCCATAATCCCAGTACTACCTGGGCCCCTGTTGCTTACCTGGGTATTTATTCTACTCGTCGTTGGTCTAGGCTGGGCTGTTCTTGTGGGTGACGCTTGGTTTAGTGGTCCAAGGCTTCCTCCACCCTTGTCTTCCCCTCCCCGCAAGGAGCCTAGTTTAAGACTCAAGCCTAGTCTCTGCACAGGGGGTTCTGCATCAGATCTATGGGGTGCTTTGTGATGGAGTCAGGGGGCAAAACCTGGAGAACGAACTTTATTTCTAGCATCCCCACTGCCATTTTTAATTGTGGGAATGCTGATATATGAGATGCAGGAGGCTGTTAAAGAGTGGCAATTGTCATGCTCCAGCAGACTCATTTAATCAAGTCTGCTCCGATGTGCTGGAATTCCAATATGTCAGAGCAGCCTCCATGCTTATCTATAGCTGCCCTCCACTGTGAAGTATTAGGAAAAACGTCTTAATGTGCATGGTTTTTAAGTGATGCTTAATGTTCGTTAACTAAATAGCATGTTTTTTAAGGGCCACTTTAATGCACATTAAAATAGGCTAATGCGTATTAAAGGACACATGTAGATGCACTCTCCGTTGTGAGGTACTAGAAAATGTGCTTTAGTCTATTTTAATGCACATTAGCTAAAGAGCATGTTTTTGTGATGCTTTAATATTCATTAAAATGGGCTAATATGCATTAAAGTGTATGTGTAGATGTGCCTACTTTGTACCAGAGGGTTTTCATATGATCGCTGAGTGGCTCTAGAAAAACAACACTACATTAAGACCAGCAAGGCCATTAAATATTATTATTCATATAGCCAGGAAAAGTGACTACTGTAAAATGGTAACTAACAAACAATGTGGCAGCTTGACAAAAAAGAATTCCCAGAGCCAGCTGGCCTATGTATCAATCTATGGGACTCACACCTCAAACCAGTATTCCCTCTAAGCTGTGAGCCATGCGTGGCCATGCAAGCATGCTCATGTGGCGCTGCCAGGCATGCCTTCATGGCCACACATGCCACACAGCTTACAGGGAATGCTGCCTCAAACCATTACATGTATCCAGACCATTTGTAGAGTGATAAGAATTGTTAGAGATTGGCCTTAAGGCATGAGAACAGAAAAAAAATCTGTTTCTTTATGGACTCCTGAAGGTATCCAAGGTTTCCAGGTCTTCATATTTGTGAGCTGAACTCATTGGTTTCTGGTCCTGCATCATATATTGAGCATAGACGGTGTAAATGCTTCTCACAATCTACATTTTACACTTATATTCAGTTTCCCCAGGCAAGCTGGAAAACAGTGATGCTACATATTAGTATGTATAGGTGTGCTGATATACATTTGGGCATGTTCAAATATATTTTTATAGTAATAGGAGTTGGGGTTCCTGTCTACACTAGAGACTCTGGAGCTGTGTTTGAAAAGCATAATACAATTAGACAGTCAAAGCCCCATGGGATGCTGACAGAATGTGACATACCGTGAGTCACAATGGATGTTTGATACAATGCTATAATCTACAATGCTGTACTTGGCTATCACAACCATCCAGGCTTATCTTAGCATGAGATCCACCATTTTTATAGCACTCTGTGGGCCTTGACTGTTTGTTCACTTATGGCAGTAAAACACTTCCTGCTCTTGTATCATGCACTAAGCGTAATATCTGGACCAGGCCTTAATTCCTACTAAAATCAATGGGCATTAGGCCTCTGAGTTATAACTCTGTGGTTTTTCTATAGTTATGGAGGCAGAGGTATAACCTGCCCAGGACAAATTCCTCCTGAGCCCATTAACGCCACAAGAATGTATGTGGAGTTTAAAAGCAAGAATACAGCAGTGAATAAGCAGGTATGGGGGTTAACCTTCTGGCCATACTGGCGTCTGCAGCAGCAGCTTCCCATGGAAGAGCAGTTCTTCCTGGCAGCTGTTCTCCTGCCCTGGGTACCAAAGCTGCTGCAGGGAAGGTGCAGAATATGTGGAGGGATGGGGAGATGCCTCCTGCCTCCACTCAGGTGTCCCCTTCTTAGGCAGTGTCTGGGGCTTGGGCCTCACCCACCCACCTGCTCTTATGCTATTGTGTGCAAAGCAGGCAGAGACAGGGAGAGAAGAGAGGCAAGAAGGCCTCTAGTTCAGGGGCATCTCTAATGTAAACCTAGGGCCACAGCAGTTCAGTACCAAGAATCAGAGTGCCATCCAGATTTCATAATGACCTTCCCAATGCCCCAGTAGAAGCCTGAGATTTGCTTGGTACAGGATAAAAATCTGGGACACAAGATTCCCAAGAGTGTCACACAGTGTTATTGTGATACCAGAGTGCTCTTCTTTCTTAGTCACGTGGTGGCCAATTGTTGGAGAAGAATTTCCAACTTCCGTGGTTTGTGCTAAAATTGGGCCTGGCTTTGCCTTCTTCTAAAACAGTGTGTGGAACACCCATAAATCATAAGCTTAGGATGGATGTTCCAAAGCAGGCCTCTCATCTTTTTTCATTTATTTTCATTGTTTCAGCAAATTGCCTCCTTGTCATCCTTCCCCTCTGCATTCTTGGATGGCTTTTTCAGCAACTCACAGATCATTGTCTACAAATTTCTGTTCAGGGGCATAATCACCAGAATTAAGCAGGAAGATGCTTTCCCCTGAATGGATGTTTTAAAGCCATTTTCTGGTCATTTCTCATGTTTGATCAGCCATCTCACATTAATATCAGGGTTGATTATTTTAGCCCTTCCTTTAAGCATTACTCTGTTTCTTCCTTTGCAGTATCTATTACTGGGCCTGTCCATTTGAATCTCTCCTGGGTCTCTCCAGCCACTTCTTTAGACCACATCACTGAAAGTGAGGTATTAGTATAAGAAAGCAAATTCAACTCAACTCTTATCAAACTCAAGTGTGCCCCTTTGTGACCCCCCTACTGCAGGCTATGATTTTTTGAGGTATGGAGATCAGTGCCCTGACACTAGCTTGTCAGAGTAGAGGTTGGTGATGCAACCACTTCCCAGAGGCCTCTGTCCTGACAATAGCGTATAAAAAAAGCAAGAGCTGAATAAACTAGGGACCTCACTGAAGTCTTTGCCCTGATTTAAGCTGTGAAGAAAGCTAGAGATCACTGAGGAAGGGACCATAGACAAGTGACTGCTCTAATGTTAGCCCTGCAGCAGGTAGAAAACAAATGGTAAGGGATGTCATAGAAGCTTCTATCTTGGTATCTGCTGTGTTGCAAGATAGGGGAAGGGCAGGTGGCACAATGTCATGGATAAATTATAGGAATGTATAAATGATAGGAATTAAAGGGAAGTCTGAGGCCTACAAGGCTAGATGATCAAGGAAGAAGGAAAGGACTGTCTAGCAGACATGGAATAACAGGGACAGTTGGGTAACACAAAAGGAAAAGGCATCAGCACAACTGGTGATAAGACTTCCATTAAAAGCACTTGAAGTTATGGCCAATTATCTCCAACTCTACTTTGACATCCCAGCATGCTCTATTGCAGCTGTTAGGGAATTCTGTTACCTCAGGGACTCAAAACATCACAAGAAGTCTGGACAAGGAGTCCTACAAAATGTGGTATCGTTTTGGAAAGATTGTTGTGTATTGTTTCACATCCCAAATGGCTATTGTTTTATACAGTTACTAGGACTCCTACTTCTCTCTGATGAAAGAAAGATACATTACCACCATGCAATAACCATGGGCCCAACCACCCTCCATTAAACTTGTCCATTCCATTGCCATGCAATCTGTCCACCTGTTCCTGAAGGTTATAATGTGAACAAATATGCACAGATTCCAGCAATATAATATTTTAGATGGGATATAGAGGTCTGGATAATGAAAAGATCAAAAATTTCATCTTGTCATACTCATGACTTTCACATCTATTGCAGTAGCTCTTAGGGGCCTCCACAAATATTAGAACCCCAGAGACCAAGGTGCTACATACATGGGCAGCTTTAGGATTTTGAAAAGAGGGGTGTAGATAATGTGGTGTATCATCACATATAACACAATGCATACTTTCATCAAATTAAGAAGAAACTAAACAGTTTACTAAAAAGCTAGTGGCCTAAAGCTATATTATTCAGTTTAAGATTGGAACAAAAGCAAATATAAATGTGCTGTATCATATATATTATGTATATATAAAACACATGAACAACACCCAAGCAAAAAAAAATCAAAAGATATTTCATTAGTCCTCAAGTCATTAGAACCAAATGGACACCTCTTTTTTAGATTCCTAAAATAAAATCTAGCCTTCACTGAAAGTGATTTCCACACCTGAGTTCATGTTTATAACTAGAATTAAAAACAGTCTGCAGGGATGTGAAATATTTCCAGGAGGAGCTAACATACAGGAGAATTGCAGAAGAAAGAGTAACTTGATTAGTGGAACATTAAGACTATTAAAAAGGAGAGAGGGTTGCTAACACCTGTAGAATGAAGAGTTTAGAAGGAATAAGGTAAATTATAATAAGCCATGAAGTCAAGTGACTTCCCCCACCTCGCTGCTGCCTGAATAGAAATTCTGCTGCCAGTGCCAGCATGAACAGGAATCAAACTCTGCATGGAACAGGAATCAAAGCGGGGAGGGAGATGCAACTGCACCACTGCCTTGCCCCCCACCCCAGCTTCCCGGATCTACACCTGGCTACATATGCATGCTATAGCTAACTCAGCATAGACTCCCATAACAGAGAAGCTGCATATGCTGTTGGGAAGTGGCTTTCTGCCAGTGTAATTACACTGCTTTCCCAAGCTATATCAATTAAGCCAAGAACCCTCTTTTTCTGACATAGCTACATCCAGTCCAGAAAATGATTACATCCCCTACTAGACATAGCTATGCTGGCTAAACTTTGTACCAGTGTGGACAAGACCATAGTAAGAGGTGTTCTGAAATAATAGATGATCTCACTGCAAGGACTCCACAGTCAAAATAGGCAAGACAAAGGATGACTAGAAGGAAGTAGTATCATTCCCATGTTACAACTGGGAAGATTAAGCAGAGAGAGAGATCAAGGGCCTTGTTGCACATTACAATTAGGACATGCTAAATGCAATTAAAACGCAAGTGTCCATGTGGTCAAGGCAGTAAAACATGTGCTAAGTGCACTCATATCACAGCAAAGTTAGGTTTTTTTGCACAAGGGGTATCTCCAGGTTGTATTACCCAGTACATGTTCAGTTATTGTTAGATCGCTTCACGGAGACAATAGAGCAGTTTGCAGTCCTCACCCAGCCATGACATCAGCCTGGGACCCCTCTTTTTGTGCCGTCGTCACAGCTCAAGGCTCCATTGTCAGTCCGAGCTTCGGCATGGCACTGGAGTCCGTTCAAATGTGGTGCTGGGTCTGGCTATTTGTCACTGCACTGCACCAGAGTCTTGAACTGGTCCCAGCACAGTGCCTGGTCTGAGACTAGGGTTGCCAACTTTGTTTGAATTGATTCTGGGAGGTTTCTGGAACACCAGTGTGCCCACGACACACAGTGCCAACTTGTCCGCATGCTTGCATGTATCAGTTACAAATTACAGAGTGCAGACTTTACGTCAGGAAGGCAAATGCACATTACTATTACAATTTAAAAGCCCACTAGACTACTGTTTAAACTGGATTCAATATTTAATATTTCTTTTTATGAACACCCTTTCATTTATCTCCCAGGTGATTCTCAGCAGTGCCCTGGAGATTTATATCTAATTCTTGGAGGGTCCAGGGCAATCCCGGAGGGTTGGCACCCTATCTGGGACCAACAGGCAGCAAGCTGTACATGTAATCAATCATGGTAGAGATCATACTAAACATTACTGTGTTACTGCTCAGAACATGTTCTAACTTTTAGTACCTCATAGTAATGCTTCCCACTATATAAATAAAACATGTGCTAAGTGCCCTGCGCCCTAGCCCTAAATGATACAAAGAAACACAGAGAGTCTATAGCGGATCTGGGAATTCAGGCTGAATTTCCTGAGTTAATTGTAAAACCATCTTTCCTCTGTGGAGTAGTCAGAGGAAATATGATACTAATAGGAATAAATAGAACTGTACATACTGTAGAATAGCAGTACTAATAAACTCAAATGAAATCCCTGTTTGAGGCATGCCTGACCCCTTTCTTATTTGGCATGTAGGATTGTCAAATAGGAACTGATTTTTTTTCCCCATGTCTGTAGCTAAACCTGAAATGAATCAAATTCAAGAGCTCTGGGAGGTTTACAAAACCCAGACCCTAGTCAGCTTCAGGCAAATAAACATGATGCATAAAGTCATCAGTACTCACTGCTGTTATTTCTCTGCCATTCATGTTACCCATTCTGAAGATGTGTCACAACACTGAAACAACATGGAAACAGACACTTCAATCAACCATATTTTTCCCATCTGGTAAATATCCATAAGCATGGTAGTCCAGCTTTTGCCACAGATTTGAGACAGGAAAAGTTTACAAGCAATAAAAAAATTAACAGCTCGTGTATGTATGTGCAACAAACAAACAACAAAGTCCCTTTTGTATGCACCTGACTGGATCTAATTCAAGCTGTGACTAAACTCTGGTCACGTTTCCCTGAAATGTTGTGCCTGAGGACATGCAGTATGCAAAGAGTATGTGATTCATCTCAGCGAGAGCGAGATCCAGAGTGACAGTGAGAAGTTAAGACTGTGCTCAGAGAGGCAGCCATAACAGTAGAGGAAAGCAGGAGCACACAGTTTTGCTCACACCACGGTGCCCGTCCTCCTTAGAGTGGTACCAAGCACTTACAGTGAGGTCTCCACTTCCAACCCTCACCTCTACTTTGTGTAGAGCAAGGGTGTCAAACTCAGCCCACCCACCGGGCTAGATCTGGCCCGGGTGAGTCCTTGCAGGCTGGATGTTGGGCGCTGCAGCAGTGGGGCGAGAAACGGCATCAGCGCAGAGGGTAACACAGCTGTCACTTACCCCCCACTGCCTCACCACTATCTCCCACTGCAGCACCAGCTGCCCCAGGTTTGGGCAGTGGGCCCAACTGCCCTGCCTCTAGCCGAGGTCTTCAGGCCATAAATTTGACACCACCGATGAAGAGATTATGCTGCTGCCTTTTCCCTCCACAAAAATGAGAGAACAGTGTTGCTGACTGTCAAATTCTGCTCTTTCATCTCATTTCAGGTTTAAAGTGTTCTACCTAATCTGTCTCAAACAATAGCTCTTGTAGAACTCTTTAGGTCACATCATTGGCACATTCTTGTGGGCACAGAGATTTTTCCATTTCCAAGAGAATAAGCCATGCAGCATGACAGGGGCGCCTTTCTCATGGAAATCTGCTCAGCATTCTAGATCGTATTTTATTAATATAAGTACATCCTTTGCGGTGACAGAGATTAAGCAGTTCTAAAGCCATCAGAGCAGTGCAATCTGTATTTGACATCCTGTATGTCATGCCACTAAATCACTTGTTTTGGTTGTATGGTGAATGGAATCAGGTGGTAATCATTTATATGTATTCAAGGCATTTTATGATACTGTAGCTAGCACAAGAGCAAATGCTAGATGCATAGGCAGATAAGTATGGGAATTGATTTTCAAAATCCTGTGGTTGTCATTTTCAAATTTGGCTCCTTCCACTCTCCCCCTGTTGTTCTTCTCAATATGCTGTTTTGAGAGGAGACAAACTCAATATAGTGTGCCATAGGATGATGAGTTGTAGAGGTGGTCAGGACTTTGGGGGTGAACTGTTTTCTCATTCAAAAATGCTGCTGCATCAGAACTGAAATGATCTGTATGCACAGTTTCCATGAATTTCTCAATCCAAAAAAAATCTGGAGTCAAATTTTCAAAATACCACAATATCTCATTTTGACTTTTAAAATAAAAAAATAAAGTTTTACCATTCAGAATTGTTTTGTTTTGATATTTGAGTTAGTTTTAGTATGAACAATTTATAGAAAGGTAAAAAATTGGAACAGAGTATTTCAAAGTGATCAGAAGGAAATATTTCAATTGACCTGAGATGATTTTTTGGTTCAGTTTCTTGGTTTGTGAAAAATTTCAAGATGCTGACTTTCTGTACCAATTCAGGATGGAATTTGTTTTAAAGACCTTAAATACTTTCCCCAGACAAGAAAAGAATTCCCCAGCCCTTCTTATTTCCTGCCTTAAACAATAGCTCCAGTTTTACTTCTGGCTTCAACTACCATCTTTTTTAATTAAATAAACTAAATGTTTAGTTGATTTCCAAGCTGGGAAGTTAGGTCTAGGAAATAAAACTCAGACAAGCTGATCATGAGATGCAAACAGAAGATATAAAAATCATATTGGGAAGGGAAGGGTAACTGTAGAAGAAAGGGTAGATTTCCAAAAAACATGGGATACTTATACACTTTTACTAACTGTCATGATTTTTCATGATTTCAAACCCCAAGGTACCTAATGTTTTACTCATATTATCAGCTCCTAAAACTATAAGATTATGGAAGAATTTCCATGGATGGACCTACCATGCAAATAAACAAATAATAATTTTCTATTCTTCATGGGTGCAGAAAAATGCTTCAAAATGTGACACTCCTCACCCCCCACCTCAAAAATCTAGAAGTTAATAAAAATAATCAAACATGCTTCCTTTTTTAAAGCTTCATGATTTTTAAACCAATATAACAGTGGGGGCCCATTGTAGGTATGAATGGTACAAATGTACGTCTCAGTCAATCCCATCTGGCCTTGACACTTTAAAAAATATTTTAAGCAGCAGCTATTTGAAAACTCAGCCATCTTTCCATCTATTTCAAAATCGAGGAATCTTGGGCTTTCTTTGACAAATCAGGGAAATCAAATCAATGCAAAACGGAAAAAGGCATGATCTGTCATCTGCTCAGGTGTATAGCAGATGTTGCAGCGAATGTAACAACTGCCCAAGAAACTGAGGGAAAATCAGTTAAGTCATTTACTGTCTTAATGTTTATCATACCCATTCATACCCTAAAAGATTCTCAGAGCAGAAGCCACTTTGACGGTCTGAAAAAGGGAAGAAATGAAGATCCTACCCTTTTTCTTCATTTTTTTGTTTTTTGATTTTTAATTCCAAAATAAAATGACCTGCTAAATATTGTTGTTAGTTAAACAGAGCTGAATAAATCTTTCTTTCCTCAAGGAAACCAAAGGGAGCAGATTGGGAAACAGCCAAAAGAAATACTATGTTGACAAGTCTGTCTGAGATACACTGATATTCTTGTTCAATATCTAAAAGTCCTCTGGCAAGCAGCCTTATTTTTAAAACTAGAAACAAATTAACTAATGTCACCTCCTCCATGCAGACACTTCTCTGATCTTTATTTTAAAAACTTTACATAATGTCTATGTAGACAATCATTAACAATAAGAATCTTTTTACTAGGTCATAATCATCTGATCCCTTTGCTCATCTTAGCACATCTCAAACAGTGACCTCCTCAAACAATAAACGTTACAAATTCTGATAAATGTTAAGACCAGAATCATCAGGTGTGACACACTGTGAATCACCAACAATAGGATTTCACCCAGATACTGTATGGAGTCCAGCAATTGGGTTTGACTAAAACGTACCTTCTAGAAAGACATGTGGTCTTGAGTTCAAGACATCAAGAGATGGAGAAACTACTGATGTCTGTTTTGATGATAAAAATCACTCATTTTTATTTTGGGAATTTTCTCTTATTCCTGGTTTGAGATGAAATCCCAGTACTGCAGTCCTACAATCAAATTCATGCAGACCTAAAGTGATTGAAATCTGAGCCATTTGCAGGGTCTGGAATATCTTAGCAATGCAAATCTGTCAGTCACTGCATTAAGCTTCTTACAGCTGAATTCCTTCTGGCTAAGTTATTTTTTGAATACTAAGTTCTTCCTTGAATACTGTGAATGCTTCCTTAAATACCTCAAATGTCCTGTGTGAATACTTGTAAAAACTATGAGCTAGGTTCCATCCTCAATAGACCTGGTAAAAATCTGGAGTGATTTAACAGACTGTAGTATGGAGTTACTGGATCTATTATTAAGAATGGAATCTGGCCCTTTGTGTTTGGTATAATTCATTAAGAGGAAACAGTCATGTGGGTCCTTCAAGCCTTTCTAAATTGTTTCACAGGGAGAAAGCATGAGAAAGAGAGTGGAAATGTTGCTGTGGCCTGAATAAAACCTCTCCTCTAGACTTTCTCAGATGAGTGGAGGAAGAGGCAGGGAGGTGCTGCATGTTGCCACTTCAGGGTTTGTACAGGTGTTCCATTTAGACTGACCCAGCAAGGGTTAGGTCAATCTAAATACCCATCTACACAAGTGTTCAGGGGGGTTAAACTGGGCAAAAATGGCAGCCTTATGTAAGTTAGTCCACTTCAGCAGGTGAACTAACAGGAATTGGTTAACCCAGCCTATTGAATGCTTGTACATTTGGAGTGCATCCCTGGGGATGGGAAAGCCATGCCACTTGTCCGAGCCCTTCAGCTCTGCTCTTTCTACCCCTCTAACCCTGACTAGACTATTTTTAGCCCCCTGGCCACCTCACCCCTAGAAGGACAACCTCTCACAGACCTACCACCCCTGCAGATGTGTTAGCCTCACTCCCTGATGCTCTTAAAAAGTCTTGTAGGGAAGTTAGGTAAAAGTAGACTACCATGGTTCCCTTGCTTTACCTGTGGCAGGCTAGGGTACTGTGTCAGGTCTGACAGTAGTCTTTATACAGAGTTTAGATTATGATTTTATAGGATGATTTGGGTAGGGATGATCCTGCCTCAGGCTGGGGGTTGGACTAGATGACCACTGGAGGTCCCTTCCAGTCCAACTTCTCTATGACCCTGGACAGAATGCAGTGAATGCTTGTACACACCCTTGGAAACTGAACTGAAAATATCTATCTTTGGATGTGAATATCCCTTAACATGCCAAAATCCAGATGCAGACATCCAGATACAGCTTTTTATTATTTTGCTAGTTTAGCTATGTGGTTTGTCTGGTCTGGATGGGGAAATGGTGGTGTTTTGGAGGGCCGACTCTGGAATTTACACAAACTTCAACTTTGCTTTGGCATTAACGTCTCAAATGTGCTAACTGTGTAGTTCAGTTTTTAACTATGCTAAAAAACAATATCTTGCAAACAACAGACTTCCTGAGAAGAGATAAAGGGGAAAGGGGATTTGTTTGGTTTATTTTGATTATGGCAGTGCAGTACTCTACCGTCTCTTTCTTATCAGTGCAGATTTCCTTGCCTTCATTAACTGCTAACCTTTCCTAAAATAACAAAAGGAGACTCTTTAATTTTCCTCAGCAAAATGAAAAAGATCTGCAAGGTCTACCAAGGCCATTCCTTTCACATTTCCTAAAGTCTTTTTCTCTCTTTCACCTGCCAGTTACTAGCACGTTTTCAAGTGTGTGACATTTTCTGCTAAGAAGAATGTCACCCAGAGTGGTGACATACTTATTATCAATTCACACAAATGCTGCTGTGCCCTATGCTAGAAATTAGTCAACGGAGTCTGAATAGTGATAGTGATTATCAGTTAAACATGCTCAATTCCTTTGTTTTCTGCTGAAAATAACTATAAAACATCAAAAACCATGCA
Source organism: Crocodylus porosus (assembly GCF_001723895.1). Taxonomy (NCBI): domain Eukaryota; kingdom Metazoa; phylum Chordata; order Crocodylia; family Crocodylidae; genus Crocodylus; species Crocodylus porosus. Next base: position 122,691,299 of record NW_017728943.1, on the reverse strand, counting down.
TAAGTTAGCTTTCTCAATAATGGTAGATATGTAAATACTGAAATACCTAGGATTTTTTATTCATAGATGCATAGAATTTAGGCTGGAAGGGACCTTGGAAGATCATCGGCTCCAGCCCCCTGCACCAAGCAGGAAAGACAACTGCGGTTCAGTGACCCCAGCAAGGTGACCATCTAGTTTCCTCTTAAAGATCTCCAGGGTAGGGGATGCTACCACCTCCGGAGGGAGCTTATTCCACAGTCTGGACACCCTGACTATGAAGAAGTTTTTCCTAATGTTGAGCCTAAAATGGTCTTCCAGGAGTTTGTGACCATTGTTCCTGGTCACATTTCAACAAGACTGCCCTGGTGAGCAGTTGTTCACTGAGCCCTTGATGTATGCCCCTATTGTAGCGGTAAACTGATACCAAGTCCCCTCTCAGCCTTCTCTTCTTCAGGCCGAAGAGTCCCAGGTCCCTCAGCCTTCCCTCTTCTGGCTTGCTGTGCACGTTTCTGATCATACGGGTAGCCCTTCTTTGTACTCTTTCGAGCTTTTCCATGTCATTGTTGAAATGCGCACCCAGAACTGGGCGCAGTAGTTCATCTGCAGTCTCACCAATGGCGAGTAGAGTGGAAGAATCACTTCCTAAGTTTTGCTGAAGATACGTCAATTGATGCATGCCAGAGTATTATTAGCCCTGCTGGCTACAGCATCGCACTGCTGGCTCATGTTCATACATGTGGTCAGTTATTAACCCCAGGTCTCTTTCATTGGCAATGCTGAGCAGATTGGCATTGCCAAGCCTGTAGGTGTGCAGGGGACTGTTTGTCCCCATGGGGAGCACTTTACATTTCTCGATGTTAAACCTCATTTGGTTCTGATCTGCCCAACTTGCCAACCTGTCTAGATCTGCCTGTATCTGCAGCCTACCTTCAAGTGTAATCACACTTCCCATAACTAGGTGTCATCTGCAAACTTGGCCAGTGAGCTCTTCACTCCCACATCCAAATCATTGATGAATGAGGTTCTATGTAGCCTGTCATTTTGCTCATAATAATATAATACATTTCTATCTTTCATGTGTTCAGTAACTTTTCTTTTACCTTGTAGGAAAATATAAGGTGCCAGCCATGAGCAACTGGTGCCTCCTGAATCTGGGGGGGGGGGGGCACTGGCAGAAGCCGCCAACAGCAGCGGCCCTGTCGGGGGGGTACCAGCCCTGCCAACAGCATCAGTATTGGCTGTTGGGGGGTGCCGGCCCCATCAGGGGGGCACGTGAACCCCCATGCATCCCCTACCAGTCACCTATGGTGCCAGTCCTCTAAAGAGCTTTCTGTAGTGCTTTCCCCCTTGTCTCTATTTCAGTAGCAGACTGCAGAGTATATATATGCAATATTTGCCTGCAGTGTTGTTTGCTTAATTATTACCTAAGTTTATGGGATCTGGTTTCAAGTCATTTTTAGCCAATTCACAAAATTCCAGGGCATCCTGAATCATCAAATGTCTTTCATATCCTGACATACAAAAAACTAGAACTCTTGGTTCCAAAATGATACCTTTTATTAAACCAACTGGGAAATCACAAGAAAATTGTCCTTTCATATCCTGGACTTCTTTGGCAAGTAGATTCCAGCTATAAGGCCTAGACTAACTGGAGTTACGGACCTTTTTTGAAGACTGTTCAAATCAAAGTATGGTCCAGAAGATATTCAGACTCCATTTAGAAGCAGAACAAAGTATCCAGACTATGCAGTGTGAGTCTGCTATTGCTGGGAGGGTGCGGGGGAGGGCATTGTTTATTTGAGGGAACTGATCAGCAATAAGGATGTCCAGGAAGAGTGCCTCAACTAAACTTACCAGTATTAGAAGGAAACTAAGTGGTGTTTCAAGTCCAGCTGATTCTGGAAGTAAATGGCATAAGAACATTTCCACTCATGCTTGATGGGAGATGCCTGGGTCTGAACTGACCTTGCCCTCCCCTCCAAATGGTTTTGCGGTTCTTCTGGCCCCAATCTAGTTTACATGGCCCAGCCCAGAGCACCCCCACAATATGCAGCTGTTCTCTTTCAAGTCTTCAGTTCTCCAAAGCTAGTCTCTGACCCCAGACTCTCTTCCAACTCTCCTCCAAAGACCTGAAACCTTTCTGTTCACGCTTCCCTTTCCACTGTTAAACACATCATACTCAGCTTCCCCTCAGCCTCCTGGGTGTACAGCCTCTCCACTTTGCTGATATGGGAATCAAACTACTCAAGACTGGATATAGTAGGTCCATCTTGTATTGTCCCATAGGTAGGGAAGCCTAGCACTTAACAAAGTCTCTATTATCTGTTACCTTCTTTCCCTATGTGCTACTATTGTAGGTAAATGGAGTCAAGAAATATTATAACATAAACAGAGTTAACACAGAAATATTCCAGTAAACCCCATAGTCCATCACAACAAGATTGGTATGAAAAAAAACCCAATAACCAGGAATTTATAACTTTAGTAATGGTTCAAAATGCACCTTCCAAAATAATTTTAAACCACCCACACTGATGGTGAATTTACTGCACAGTATGTATTTTACTGCCAAAGGCTATGACTTGTGTCTTCACTTCCAGATAAGGTGAGGAAAAGGATCTTGCATGCTGCTGGCAGAATTCTGCAAATTCCCCTCTGTAACATTGACTGCCCTTGGAGTATATGGTGCAGAGTGATGTGGTTGGTCACCCACACAGTCACCAAATATGACTCCACTCCTCTGACTCATAAATGCACCAGGATCACTGGATCATTGCTGAGCAATATGGAAGATGCACTTACTATACCCCTGTGAATAACTAACCAGTGCTAGAAATTAAAGCTGGGGCTTTCAGGTGACAGTGTAGAATACATGCTGGGTGCTGTGATAGTCCTAATGGTCACTGTTAATGAAATATGATGCTGTACTGCTATGCATAAAAATAATCATAAGCAATATTAAAGCAATATTAACACTCACTGCTTGTCTATCAGTGAGAGTGAATAGTTACTCTATTTGCTTACGAAGAAAGGCATTGCACTCAGTATTCACAGGACACATGCAAAGTCAGTCCCTTTGACACTAGTGTGGCTTTAGTGTTAAATTAAAGTCTGATGCAATGGGTAGTTTATCTGACTTTGCAGGATGTTACTGGGACAAAGTACTGATTGTAACTAACTAATCTTTTCAGATAGAATTGTTAACTTCATTGTGCACAAAGGGCTCCAGTGTTAAGCACACACCCAAATGTAATTTGTTCTGTTAAAACCCACAGGCCTTTTTCAGGATTAAGACCTAACTGAGCTAAATACTATTCAAACACATGGAGACATCCTTTTAGATTGCCTTAAAGGATGAACAGGGGGAAGGGGAGAATGATATATTTGACATAGTACAAGCAAGGTGGCCCATATTCTTTTCCGTGTTTTTCCTCCCATTCCCAAGAGATGAGCACCTGAATAAGTAAAGATAAACAGTGAAGTTAAGCAAAACTATGCATTTTATAAAAAGCAAGTATTATAGAAAATGAAAAAGTTAAAATATGTGTTTTAATTGATTCCTCATTCACTCCTAAACAGGCCATGATGATTCAAGCTACTCACATTCCTTTTTCCTGCCTGATAGGCCATATTGTCATGACCTGGTGAAAGCTGTATTGTTGTGTCTATGCGATTGTACCACCATGAATTGTAACACCTCTTCATTTTAGTGTACTAGGAATGCTATATCATCCTTCTACTGAAACACTTTCTGTGACCTGAGCGTAATAGCCCCAAGAGAGACAGTTATACCTTAAAACTATTTGAGTGTACTCGCTGATCTCTATGAACGGCTACACCAATGGGCCACAGCTGGCATGCACAGCCGCTTTGTGGGGCATGTGGCAAATACAGCAGGGAGCAGGAAGAACAGCAGCAGATAAAATAGCAAAAAGAAAGAAGAGCAATAGATCAGGCAAGGAGAAGAGAGTAGAGCAAAGGATTGGACATGGGAAGGGGATCAGAGTGGCACTCATGGAGGGGCAAAGTTTATCTTGTGGTATGCCTGTCAAAAGGCTGCCCCCAAATTTACTACACAAATACAGACTTCCGTTCAATGGGATTCATAATTATTATCTACCTTGTATTTATCTGTGTCACATAAACACTCTCACAGCAGCATCTTGTTCATGTCTCTAACACCCTGCACCAAACACTTTAGTAAGGTCCTCCTTTGAAGCCACAGCTCTCTAAGACCTGCGTACTACTAACTTCGTTTTAAGTCTACTTACAGCTAACTCCTCATGAAGATTTCATAGTTTTATAGTTTCATAGATGGTAGGGTCAGAAAGTCCAAGTCCAACCCCCTGCCATGGCAGGAAAGAGTACTGGGGTCAAACGACCCTGGCAAGGTGTTCATCTAGCCTCTTAAAGACCCCCAGGGTAAGAGCCAGCACCACTTCACTTGGAGGTTGGTTCCAGATCCTAGCCACCCTGACAGTGAAGTAGCACCTCCTGATATCTAGCCTGATTGACATGGCTGTACTCTGAGATTGCAATTGTTCAAAGTTTGAACCATAGAAAGACTCCTAACAGGTATTCAAAAATTATGTCATGTGCTGGTGCTACACTCAAGGAATACAAGAAAAAGGAAAGGGGAAGGGAGGAACCAGTAGAGATTTGCTGGGGAGGCAAGGTTAGGTGGTAGGAAGAAGAGACTAATATTTTGTGCATGCTTTCAAGGGCAAGATAAATAGGGTGATAACTTGAAAATCTCCTTCTCTTCCACAGAGATCCTTTCCTGACATTACATAATTACTTAGGGTATGCATACACCACGGAGTAGTGAAGATGCATCTGAACCTGCTTTAAACTGATTAGATTGGGTAGTAACATCAGTCCTGCCATGGTCATAAGGAACTCAAATCTGGCTAACTACTGGTATATTTACCCTACTTTTCATGCTGAGGGGCAGGGAAAGCCCATGCTGAGTCTGGCTACTGCCACAGCCAGATTCCTACCCTAGCTAGCCAGTATAAAATCTGCTTGGGTATGCCTATACTACATTGCAGTCAGAGCAGAGTAAACATATCCTTAATGTCACTACACCTAAGGGCATATCCACACATGCAAGCACGTGCGCTTGCAGCAGCTCAAATAGCAGTGGTGCAAATTTGAGCCGGGGCTTTTTGCTTCAGTGCACGTGCTTGGACATGCACTTTGTTTTGGAGCAAACTGTGCCACTTGGGGCATGATAACCCTGCCTGGCTCCTCCCAGATCTGCAGCCCAGGGAAGCTAGAGCCCAGGGCCAGCACCTGTCCTGGCCCCAGCAGTATAAAAAGCTGCCCTGTCCTGGCTCCACCCATACAAAAAACTGCCCTGGCAAGCAGCTCAGTGCCACTCACTCTCTGGAGCTTCTGGGGCTCGGCCACTTGGTACCTGGGGACTCTACCCCTTGTGCCAGCTGCACTGCTGAAGCAGCCCTGAGAGTTCCCTGCACCCTCTACCCACTGCAGCAGTCTGGCAGTGGGGGTTGCTGCCTGGCTGTGACATGCTGTGAATCTGCCAGACTCGGATGGGGACTGCAGAGCCAGTAGAGGCATCTGCCCCTCTGGGCCAGCTGCCAGTGGACTGCGGTTGCAGGGTTGGCCTTTGTGCAGCACTACTGCAATGTGTGCCCCTGCCCAGCCATCTGGACACCTATCACCCAGAAGATGTTCCAGGTGTTTTGGCCTGCTTTGAACTGTCATAGCATGTCCTCCTGGCCCCATTTGGCCAGCAGGTCAGCCACAGCCAGATGGGTCCAAGGTGCTAGCTCTGAGCAGGTAGGGTCCTGCCACTGGCCTCCCTAGCAGGAATTCTGATGTTCCTTATTGGAAAACTGAAAAATCCCTGATAAAAAAATCCCAAAGTCACTCTTGTGGCAGCTGAAAAGTATGTCTGTGTGATAAAAGTGCTTGCTGAAGGCTCTATAAAGATTAGACCAAGTGTTTTTCTGTATTTGTTTAGATATTAAGCTATAAGTTGTTTGCTAAAAGCCTAATGAGAGTTTAAAATGTAGTGAAGCCTTGTATAAAGTAAGGCCTAGTAAATTAAGCAAAGCCTAGAAGTAGTAAGGCCCTGTGACACAATTAAAATTACCTTATCAAAAGAATGCAAGGCTTGTACTGCTATTGGTCAGTCTAAGGACAGTTGAAGAAAAAGGAATCTAAGTGGTCGTACATTATCAGTATCCTTCAGAAGCTATAAATTAGCTAAAATATTTGGAAACTATTCAGAAGGAAGATGTAGCTCTGTGAAAAAAATTAGTTAGCTGTTGTCTGGATCAGTAGGCCCATGGACTTCGAGAAGCCCAAGAACTGTATTCCAAGGTCCTTCCCAGCACCCCTCAGACAGCGTTGTTCAGGGACGCCTGACTGCTGAACTTTGTAAAGAAAGAAGCTTGCTGTGTATCAAACATCAGAGGGACTGCCGATAAGTTGCCGACGTGAATTGCTTTTGTCTGTCATTGTTTGTCTTGTTACTACGCATAGTTATGTTTTTGTTAAGTCAATAAATCTTTCTTACCTTTCTACCCCTGACCACACTCTCAATCTAAACCCTCCGCGGGCAGCTGGAACATAAATTGATGTCACAAATAGGATTAAGAGGCTCTGGTCCGGAGAGAAAGGTCGGAATGGAGGGAGTTGCATGGGCTCCGTTAGTGGCTTTGCTTAAGGAGGTGATGGGGATGGAGAATCCTGGGTGGGATAAGGATAGATTAAGACCTGCCTGGAGTGACCTGGAAGCTGTACTCAATCATTGTTGCTGCTGCCCGGGGTAAACCCAGGAAGGGGTGCCTGTCGTGCCTGCTGGCCACATGCCTGCAGTTAGGGGCTGAAGAAGTCACCCAGCTCCGGGAACAGGTCTCCTGGCTGAGTAATTAGTTAGAAGATGTGAAAGATTCCAACAGTGTGGCGTGTGAGGTGGCATGGGCTGCTCAGAGCTGTTTGGAGACTTTGGAGAGGAGGGAGGGAAAAATTATGATCGCGCGCTTGGCCGTTTCCCTCCAGAAGAGGGTGTAGTTAGCACAGGCTGTGGAGCCATCCTTCCACAAGATCAGACAATTTTTTTATGGGCAGAGACTGGAAGTGAAGCTCTGGGAAGTTGGAGAGGAGGAAACTGATGATGAGCCTGGTGTTGAACCACCCCCGTATGTCCCTGCCCAGAGGGAAGAAACTGGCCAGGTCTTCCCTGTAGTAGTAACCCATTCAGGAGGGAATCCCCAAACAGAACTACATTCATTTATCTGCGCAGAAATAAGAGATATACAAGAACAGCATAAATCCAAGCCAGGAGAACCAGTAATAGACTGGCTAGTTCAAATGTATAGTGAAGAAGCTTCTGCAATTTCGGTGAGTAGAACCGAAGCAGCCCAAATCATTCTGTGCCCCGAGCTCCAGTTAAATCAGTTTGCAGGAGGTGATAAAAATGTTACTTTGTTTTCTGCTGTGCTCCAAGCCACTGCAGCCAGTTATGATAATATAGAAGAAGAGCTTAGTCCTGCTCCTCAAGCATGGGTCAATTTAGAGGAGACTGTCTGTTGCTTGTATCAATTGGCGCTAACTGAGATCACTCGTGCAGCAGTTTGGACTTGCACACCAGATGCAGAAGTCGTGACAGCATCGTTGTGAAGGAGGTTTTGTCAATGAGCACCAACAGAGTGTACCTCAGCCTTGTTGGCCTTAGAGCCAGAGGCGGTAGATCACCCGGTAAAAGATGTGATTCGGCGATTAGTGCAGCTTCTACCCATTTTGCAGAAGCCAGGGCTGGCTAAGCCAACAAAAACTGCCAAGGCCTTGGTGGTGGCCTCAGTGAAAGACAAACCCCCTGATGCCCCCAAATTGTTGGAAAAAGCTGTAGAAGGCTGGCCCAAGACCTGTCAGCAAAATTGTGGAAAGACTTGTTAGCTACCAGTTTTAATAAAGTGCAAATTGATGGAGTGCCCACTAATGTTTTGCAAGGACTGTGGGCTAAACACTTCAGCAAAAAAGCAAGCCCAAAAGCAGAGCCATCAGCGCCATCAGCAGGGTCACCAAAGGGATTTTCTGCCCTGAGGGCAGAACTGTCAATATTGTCCCAGGCACCTGCAGGGCCGTCAGCCTCTACCCCACCTGGTCACATGGCCTAGGGAGTCCAGCTGGCCCAGCACCCAAAGAGAGGGGCCACAATGGGGGCAGTAGCCAGCTGGGGACTGGTATCTAAAGTTAATATTGGCCCCTTAATTCGGATACCTGTACAGATTCAATTAAGTAAAAGTAAAAAGTCAATTGATACATTATCAGACACTGGTGCCCAGATTTGCATTTTAGATTCCTCAGATTGGAAGGGGGAGAAAAGAACCCCTTATCAAGTCTGGTCCAAGCAACCTTCGCGTTACCTAATGGCTCTAAGGTAACAGCGGCAGCAGTAATACTTAAAGGGGGACCAAGCTTACTGGGACTTAATGTACTAAGAGGACAGCGGTTTGCCCTTGAACAAGAGAATTGGCAGTTTGGGTGCACAGTGCTTCACCAAGAAACAGAAGAATCTGCTATAACAGCTGTAACTCGATGTAGCACGATCCCACTGACCCTGCCTCCCATAAAAGTACACAGACCCCAGTTTCGAACTCCCTCCAAGACCACCCAACCTATCCAGTGTATCATAAGTCAGCAGTTGGCAGATGGGACTATTATCCAAACCCATTCTCTGTATAACAATCCATTATGGCCAGTGCGCAAGCCAAATGAAGGGTGGCGGCTGACTATTGACTTTCAAGCTTTGAATGCTAATACTGACCCCTTAACAGCTGCTCTCCCATCACTATCAGCCTTGACAGAAATCTTCCAGTGTTATGGACCTGCGTGGATGGGATCCATTGATATCAAAGACATGTTTTTTGCTATTCCCACCCAGGAGAGCCACTGGCCAGTATTTGCTTTCATGTGGATGGGGCAGCAGTATACCTACACCGTATTGCCCCAGGGGTTGATACACAGTCCCACCCTGGCTCATGGGGTTTTAGCTACAATAGTTCATGAGATTCAAGAAAAGTACCCTGACGTATGCATCTAGCAATATATAGATGACGTCATAGTAGGCAGTCAAGACAGACAGGCTGCCACCAAGGCCTTTGAATCATTACAAAAAAAAGTGCTTACCTTTGGATTCACACTGTCTGAACAAAAAATTCAAAAGGTAGGGCCCCAGTGTAAATTTCTAGGAATAGAATAGCAAAATGAGGGGCCCACAATACCAACTGAGAAGCTGCGAAATATAGTGGAAACCCTGACTCCCACTAATGTGAAAGAACTGCAAGCCCATTTGGAAGCACTCAATTTTTGCTTATGCATGTTCCTGAGTTTAGTGTATTAGCTCATCCCCTGTATAACCTATGTAAGAAGAGGACTAAATGGGAATGGGGCCCTAAGTATAAATATGCTTTACAAGCCCTTAAAGAAGCAGTAACTGTTCATGCCTCCCTAGCAGCATGACATCCAGAAGGAGAGCTTTGGCTCCATATAGGCATCTCAGGAGGAGGACCACACTGGAGCCTGTGGCAGAAGAAGTCCTTGGAAGCAGAAGGAAACTCCCTTGGATTCTGGAGCCGAGGCTGGAAAGGGGCGGAAGTCAGGTACACTCTCTTAAAACAGATGTTGTTTACAGCAAAGCAGCCCTGGAAACCACAGAAGCACTGAGAGGACAATTGCCCACAGTTATCACTGCTCCAATACCTATTCTCAGAATGGCTCTGTCAGACTGCCAGCTACCACCTGGGGGGAGAGCTCAAGACACCATGGTCCAAAGGTGCATTTATTACATTCTAAGCCGAGTCCAATGAGTAACCCCAAAGGGACACCCTGCATTAGTCAAAAGAGTCACAGAAAGTACAATTAATCCTGATCAAACTAGCTGCAGTGAACCTTCACTCATCAAAGAAGCAACTCCTTTCTCGCCTGAAATGGAGACCTCAGCTAATGTTGAAGTCTGGTGGGTCCGCTCAAGGTCATGCCTGGAGAGCAGCCGCCTTGAGGATTCAAGATGGCAAGCAAGTAGTATTACAAGGCCTCAAAAAAAGCGCACAGTATGCTGAGCTCCAAGCAGTGCTCAGTGTAGCTGTGCGAGAATTAACAGAAGGAGGCTGTATCTGCAAGTCTCCACCACTTATCCTCATCCTTTCATACCAGTGGGATTCCTAAAGCAAATCAGTGCTATGACTCTGCCAGGACAATGCCGTTTCATTAACCCAATACAGCATCGTCCCCATGAGCGACAATGGAAGCTCTTTTGCTCTCCAGGAGGTGAAGCATGGCTACAGGCTCCCTGAGAGGGAAGGATAAATGTAATTTGTGAAAAAACGGGGTGTTCACTATTATCTCTGGCCATTCCCCCATGAGAGGCCCCAATACCACCTGTATATAATTGCACACCCTGGTGGAGGTCACAAGTTAAAATCCCAACCCTCCTAAATGCTTCATTGTTCACTGCCCGGGTGTTGTTCAGACCAGAACAATGGTATGTCCGAGCTACTTTCCAAACTGTTCAGCAGGAGCCCAGGTAGCTGAAGGGTTGCTTAAATTTAAATTTTCTGTTCCATAAGTGCACTTAAGTCCCGCAGACAAAGAGATACTCCAGGTTATCTTTGGGATGGACTTAACTCAGCTATGAATGTATAGAACTTGGATAAATCCCAGAAAAATACTGAAGTAGCAGCCAATCTCTGACAGGCGGTAGGGCTACTCACTAGAGGAGGCATGCTCAAAGGAAACACGTTAGAGCACACTGAAGAATTACTAACTAATGTAGGATTAGACACAGCTAATCTTGCCCAGGTCATGATGGACACTGCTTTTAAAGCAGACAAAAATCAGACTTGGAGTACTGCTTGTGCGCAAATCCAGTTATCATTGAATATGCATTTTTAAAAATAGAGAATGGCCCCCTGGCTTATAGCATCATGGAATGCCTGAAACATTTAAAGAGAGATACCCCTATCAAAGTACCTAGGTTACCACTTGCGAAGGCTGTGATAAAGGAAAATGTTCATTCCTGGTGCAGGAGGTAAAAGAGGGAAACTGGACCACTGCTTATTTGCTAAACATGGGGCTAGGAGGAGGATGTCTTTGGGACTGGAATTTGCATCACCCCATATGGAAAACAGTTACCCCCCAATGGCCCATGGTATGTGGCACAGTCCCCCTTGGTTCAAATTAGTAGCACCCTATGGAGAGGCTGGCCTCTCAGCCCACCTAACATGACCTGCATATACAAGTTAACTAATGTGTCATATGTAACAATAGGGCAACATGGTTTTTGGGAGGAACAAGGTTGTTTGCTGCATGAAAATGGTACCACCTGGACTTTGTGTAATGCGTGTTGCCGAGAAGCTGAAAGTGGAGCCGTTGCTATACTGCAATTAAGTAACCATACTAATTGCCCTAAAATGGCCAGAAATTTCCTCTGAAACTATATCTCTCAACTTCATGATACCCACTTCATGGGTATCAAATGTACACATACCATGGTTAGAAAACTAAAATAACGTGAAAAATAAGCTGCAAAGCCTTGAGGCAAAGGCTCGGTGAGGCACTTAGCTCTCCTTGCTCGAGAGAGTGGGCAAATTATCAGTCTGGTTGTCAACGTGCCTGAGCCATGTAAATAGTATGAGGTAATCTGTGCTGTTCGTGTGTCACCAAGTGTCACCTCAATTACGTGGCTAACCATCTTGAACATCATAGTATTCTGCATTGCCCTAGTGGCAACCACTGAATGGTGTTTCAACCGTTCTTGTCATAAATCTGTTCATGCTATGCAAGTTATATTTATAGATCCCTCCCCATTTCCTGATGTAGCGCATGTGGCTTTGGCATTTCAGTTGTAGCTATCATAGTGCTTCAGCAAGCAAAGGGTGAAGTGTGGCAGCTGAAAAGTATGTCTGTGTGATAAAAGTGCTTGCTGAGGGCTCTATAAAGATTAGACCAAGTGTTTTCCTGTATTTATTTAGATATTAAACTATAAGTTGTTGCTAAAAGCCTAATGATAGTTTAAAATGAAGTGAAGCCTTGTATAAAGTAAGGCCTAGTAAATTAAGCAAAGCCTAGAAGTAGTAAGGCCCTGTGGTGCAGTTAAAATTACCTTATCAAAAGAGTGCAAGGCTTGTACTGCTATTAGTCAGTCTAAGAACAGTTGAAGGAAAAGGAATCTAAGTGGTTGTATGTTATCAGTATCCTTCAGAAGCTATAAATTAGCTAAAATATTTGGAAACCATTCAGAAAGAAGATGCAGATCTGTGAAAAAAATTAGTTAGCTGTTGCCTGGATCAGTAGGCCCATGGACCTCGAGGAGCCCAAGAACTACATTCCAAGGTCCTTCCCAGCACCCCTCAGACAGCGTTGTTTGGGGACACCAGACCTCGCTGAACTTTGTGAAAAAAGAAGCTTGCTGTGTATCAAACATCAGAGGGACTGCCAATAAGTTGCCGACGTGAATTGCTTTTGTCTGTCATTGTTTGTCTTGTTACTACGCATAGTTATGTTTTTGTTAAGTCAATAAATCTTTCTTACCTTTGTACCCCCAACCACACTGTCAATCTAAACCCTCTGCAGGTGCTGGAACAACTCTGTAAAATACCCCCCGATCCATGTTCCTCCACAAGTAAAACAAAAGGCCACTATAAAGACAGAGCAAGAAAAAGACAGTTATCAGTTGGACAATGTTTTATTGATATATCTTACAGTGTTAAAGCAAGTCTCTTATCACAGTGTTAAGTAGTGCAGCCCTGTGCTGCCACTCCACCTGGATCTCTGCGAGGAGCAGGGTTTGGGTGTGTGTGCATGCATGTGTATGTGTGGGTCTAAGTGGGGCCATGGCGTGGCAGGAAGCAGAGTAGAACTGCTGCAGCTGCTGCTGCTGGAGCTCAGGGTTTGTGTGTGTGGCGGGGGTGGGGAGCAGACTCTAGCCTGGCCCTGTGTAGGGCCCTGGTGCAGCAGTGTGGGGAGCGGAGCAGAGTACAGGACTTGGGAATGGGCATATATGTCCATGTCCATGTCCAGCCTGGCCCCAGGCAATCATGCCCTGCCCTCCATTTGTGGCAGATCCAGGCACCTCTAGTCCCCACTGAGGTTCCAGAGAGATATCAGTGCCTAGTATGTCCCTGCTGGCATTTGGCAGGCAGACTCCCCACCTGCATCCTAGTCCCTGGGTGTCTCCAGCTGAACCTGGAGGTCCCTTCCAGCCCTGCTTCTCTGTGATGCTCTTCTTACTGTCACTGACAGAGCAGTAGGGGATGAGAAACAAAGGACTGCTCCCCCATGCCAGACAGCCAGTCAAGGATGGTTCACCCATTTGGCTGTATTCTCAAGACTTCAGCAGCCTGGTGAGTCCATGGGGCAGACTAGGGGGCATGTGAGAGCTCCCCCTACCTGCTGCATCAGGCCGTGAAAGCCCTGCCACTGAGCAGCCAATGTCTCTTCAGTTCAAACACAGTTTAATTTATAATGCTCTAAGTAAAGCACAATAGAGCGCTTTTTGAACGTCTGTACTTAGCCTTAATGTCTAGTTATAGAAGCTGATTCTAGAGCCCTATTAGTACTGTCCTAGCGGAAGTCAGCAGAACTGTTACTCAGTGTTGCAAGGGTAGTGTATGAAAAGGCACTAGGCCCACTGAGTCGGGGTACAAGAATGGGAGCTGGTGCTACAGCACTGCTCAGCCACCATTGCTGCTGCAACTGGTCTGGCTATTGCCACCATCCCTGCCACCACTGTTGGCCAGAGCACAGACCATAGGTGTTAGGCCTCTGTCAGGCCGTGCGCACATTGTTGCATCTCTTCATAAACCCTGTATAGTTTGAATTTCCTGGTTAAGTTTCTTTTGGGAGATGCTATTGTAAACAGCTGGAGCATTTGCTTTATGCTTTACTTGTCTAATAAATGGTAGGTTTTGGGGGGCACGGTTGCCTTCTGGGATTTGGCCAAAAACGGGAAATGAGAGAAGGGAGTGTTTGTGGACTGTTTGACTACCTGTTTTTGAAGGTGGGTGTAAATGAGCAAGTTACACTAAGAGAATATCCAGGTTTTTGTATCAGTCTCCTTCAACAGAAACCAAGCGCAAGGCTCCAAAAGTCACTACTGCTTGGCAGAAAGGGAGTGACAGAATAACACTTAATTTAAATTCTGTGGAAATTAGAGATTTCTTCTATATTGAAGAGATTTCTTTGAGGATTATTATATATTGTAAATAGGCAGATTCCCCTCTCTCACAGCATATAAGCAATACAAAATCAAATGAAGTTAATATTTGGGTTTATAGTTTCTTAGATAAACATTGATTGAGGTTATAGCCATAGATGTTGAGTTCTAGATTGATAAACTAGGTACCTAAGCAAGACTTCAATGGTTTTTAGGCACCTAAGGGCCTTGTTACACCTTATGCTGTTCCAGGAGCTGTACAAGTATGGATTGATGTAAGTACTAGCTCGGCATTTGGAGCAGTCACACCCTTGGTCTAGAAACCTTCTCTGACTGTCCCCCACCTGCACAGCTGTGACTTGCCACTAGAGGTCTGGTGAGCAGGGGCAGGAGTAGGAGCTGTAGCTTTGAGTTGCTACTAGTTGGTGAGCCAGGACAGACTTTTTATCTGGGGGATGTGAGAGATTCTGAGATACTGGAGGGCTTCAACTTGGGCAGCTCATCTGTGGGGAATGGCCACACCTTAATGGAACAGGAGCTGGGAAGTGAGGATCAGAGATAATCCTGCCCAGGAGTGGTGTAACTTTCAGCCACATAACAAGTGCTTAAATCCACTTTAAGGTGTTAATATGTGGACAGTCCAGGGATAAAGAGTTCCAGGAGCTGCCCAAAATTACCATGTAACAAGGACCTAAGTCACAAAAAGAGATTCAGGACCCTTTAATTACCTATTGTATTTTGAGCTATATAGATCCCTACATGTATAAACTAGGCTTCCATGTTTTTGCCCTCTTAGTTCCCAGGTAAGCTGTTTTGAACTCCCAGATGAACATCGGGGAGTTCAAAACTCTGAGTAATGCCCCAGAAAGACAACATTGAGTTCAAAAGAAAGGGCAGGAGTCTCCATCGCTTCCATTAAAAAATGCACCTTGTGGTAGTACTCATCTCTTGCATAATAGCCTTAGGCAAGTAAGGAGAGGACATGGGTTCTGAGCTCTCTGCAGCCTGATGACTTTTAACTGACACCTCTATCTACCAAAAATGTCCCCTAACCTCAATAGTTATTTCTGTATTTTATCCAATGCCTACTCTGGGAGTATGGTCCAGCATCCAAGACTCCAGACTCCCAAGGCAGTGCCCCCCATGACTGGGCTACAGGTCAGAGTACTAAAAATATCTACAACCTTAATTTGTAAGATGTTGGTGTGCCATGGGCGGATGGAGGGAGACCCGTGAGGGGCCTAATCTTTGTTTCATAGTTTCTTAGTAGCTAGGGTCAGGAGAGACCTGATCAGATCATCTAGCCTGACCCCCTGCCACAGGCAGGAATGAATGCTGGGTTCACAAGACCCCAGACAGGTGATCATCTAACCTCTTTTACCCAAGGTAGGGGTGAGGACCACTTCCCTAGGAAGTTGGTTCCAGATTCTGGCCACCCTGACTGTAAAATATTGCCTCCTGAACTCTAACCTAAACCTATTCTCCATCAGATTATTACCGTTGTTCCTCATCACCCCAGGTGGTGCTGGGGAGAATAGGGATCTTCTTATTTGCTGATGATCTCCCCTGATGAGTTTGTAGGCAGCCACCAGGTGCCCCCTCAGCTTCCTCTTGCCAAGGCTGAACAGGTTCAGGTCCCTCAGTCTCTCCTCGTAGGGCCTGTCCTGCTGCCCTCTCACCAAGCCGGTGGCCCTCCTCTGAACTCTCTCCAGGCTGGCCACATCCTTTTTAAAGTGCAGCGCCCAATACTGGATGCAGTACTCCAACTGCAGCCTGACCAATGTTGCATTGAGGGGGAGCATCACGTCTCTGGACCAGCTTGAGACGCATCTTTGGATGCATGACAAGGTATGCCTGGCCTTACTGGCTACGGTCTGGCATTGGTGGCTCATGTTCATCTTGGAGTCAATAATGACATAGTTGCCTCATTTATTGATGAGAATGGGGTAAGAGACAGTGTCAAAGGCCTTCTTAAAGTGGCAACATAGCCCCGGCTCCTTCCCCACTTTCTGCTTTGAGGTGCAAGTACCAAGCAAAATGCCTTTGCATGCCATGCTCTGGCACCCGTGCTGGAGGTTGCCTACCACTGCACTAGCTTATTATGGAAAAGGCAAGTGGCACTGCTGCATGGGGCCTTTTCTCAGAAAGTGGCTCAGCACTCTGGGTCTTGGGGAAATGGAAGTGCCTGTTATGCAACCTAGACAGGTGCTGAAAGGATTTCAGAGGTGTCCTTCTCATTGGTACATGCTATTGGCTAACTCTATGACAAAGAAACTATAGATCAAAGAACAGCTAACTTTATATCTGGACTTTCCACTAAACGTCTGGGATCTCAGAAGGAGCCTTCACAGATGTCTAACACTATCCATTGACTGTATCGGGAGCTGAGGTGCCTAACTTTGCTTGTTTGAATCACCCTCCTATGGGTTTTAAGCCTTGTGATGCTTAAATTGAAGATGGTTAAGAAACCAATCTAGATTTTGCCCAGAGATCTTTATACAGAGATCTGATATTATCTTGCCAATACTGCAAATGAGAATGACAAGGATGGATCCAGTAGGAGGTCTAGTGGTGGAGACACACCTCCCCCCACCCACAGCTCCTTTCAATCAACCACATTGTGGGAGCAGCAGCCAGGGATTTTTAAGTTCCTGAAACAAGTCAGCATCTCCCCTTCCTTACTCTCTGTGCTCAGCAGCTAATCCCCTTCCCTCCCCCACCCATTGCTGCTGCTGTCTCTGGCTGCCCCAGGAGCTGGGGCTGGAGTCCCAGAGCTGCACCCACCCATTCCAGCCAGACTGCATGCAAAGCCAAGCTCAGTGGGAGGGCTCCTCCTCCTCCCTGCCTTGTCCCTTAGGTGTTCCCTGCCAGCCCAGGAAGAGGCGTCAGGGAAAAGAACCCACCTGCTGCTGCCACTGTCTCTAGCTGAGGCTGGCTTCATGTGCAGCCCAGCTGGAATGGGGTAGGAGCAGCTCTGGAGCCCCTCTCCCACCCACAGGCCAGCGGGGGTCAGCAGCAGCACTGGTGGTGGGCAGGGGAGAGAGAGAGGAAGGGAGGGAATCTGCTGCTGAGCATGATGAGGAAAGGAGGAGGAGGGAAGACTAATGTGGGAGAAGGGAGGCTAGGAGCTGAGCTGCAGCCACCCCTGTGGCCAAGGTTCCCTCTAAGGTGCGCGTGTGCATGGCCATGCACAACTTAAAGTGTGGCCGTGCACAGCCTTTTCAAGGCCACGCACCAGGAGCGGCTGGGACAGGAGTCTGGCATGGGCTCTGACAGCTCTGGGGAAGTGCTACACTGCCTCGCATCAGGGCTGGGGAGTGGAGCACTTTCCCGGAGCCGGCGGAGCCCGCTCCAGTCCCCCGCCCCAGCCTGCATCCCTGCCTTGCCTCACCTCGGGGAGGAGCCGCTGCCTGCCCCAGTGAGGCTCCGCCGGCTCTGGGACACTGCTCTGCTCCCCCACATCACCTCAGGGAGTGAGGAGGCATGTGGCATCAGGGCCGGGGAGCAGAGCAGTGTCCCGAAGTCAGCGGAGCCTCACTGGGGGCAGGCAGCGGCTCCTCCCCAAGGTGAGGCAAGGCAGGGCTGGAGGCTGGGGCGGGGGGCTGGCATGGACTCCGCCAGCTCTGGGGAAGTGCTCCACTCCCCAGCCCTGATGCAGGGGAATGGAGCACTTTCCCAGAGCTGGGGAGCCTGTGCCAGGCTCCGGTCCTGGCCCCTAGCCCCAACCCCTGGCTCCCAGCTCCTGCCCATGGTACCCAGCTCCCAGCTCCAGCCCTTGGCCTCTGTCCCCCAGCTCCCGACTCTGGCTCCTGACCCCCAGCTGCAGCCTCCAGACCCTGGCCCCAGCCTCTGGCCCCCATCCCCTTTGGTAAGTGTCCCATGCCATACCAAGGCAGCATGCTCACAGACCAAGGTGGCACACTCATGGACCATTTCTCCTTAGAGAGACCATTGCCTGTGGCATAGGTCACTACTCCCGCCCTCCTCCTAGAGCTGCCCATGGAGAATGGTTACAAGGTTCACAAGAGGTTGTGATAGCATAATTTACTTTGTAGCTCTTTTCAGTGGATAAGGCAAATGTTTCCTTTTTTAGGTCTGCATGATCTAAAAACACAAAGTTAACTGTTCTTTGATCTATATTTTCGTTGTCACTAATGTCAGGTGACAGCTCTATGGTGAAATAGAGTATTGGGCTCAAGTATTCTGAATTACTTTTCTTTTCTCTATCTCAGGTTTACAAAAGAGGTAAAGGGTGAGAATGCTTGAGCCCAAAACTCTATTTTTTCTCTTTTGTAAACCTGATATGGAGAAAAGAAAAGTAATTTCACTAATTAGAAGTCATTCTAGGATATGACTTATTGTAAAGGAAGCACATAGGATCATAGGAAAGTAGTGCAGGAAGGAACCTCATGAGGTCATCTGGTCCAACTCCCTGCAATGATTAAGCCATCCTATCAAACATCTATCTAACGTGCTTTTGAAAATGTTCCAAGGATGAAGAGTGTACATCTTCTTTTGTTGCTTGACCACCCTCATAGTCAGAAAGTACCTCCTAATGTCCAACTTAAATTGCCTCCGCTGCAGTTCGAGGTCATTGCTCCTTATCCTGTCCCCTGCAGCAACAGAGAAAAGGCTATCTCCATCCTCATTATAATAATTCTTCAGGTAGTTGAAGATTTATCAAATTTCCCTTAATCTGGTCTTCCCCAGGTTAACAATCCTAGTTCTTTCAGACCTCCCTCAACAATCCCATTTCCCAGGCCTCTAATAATTTTTGTTGTTTTCTGCTGGAGTCTTTCCAGTCTGTCCACATCTTTCCTGAAGTGCAGGACCCAAAACTGAACACCATACTCTATGTGAAGTCTCACCAGTGCTGACTAGAGGGGAAGAATCTTGATTTGCAAGTGATGCTTCTGTTAATACAACCCAGTCCAGTATATTGTAGGGGGGGAGGTTTCCAGCAAGAACACACTGCTGACTTACTGATTGTAACTCCCATATCCTTCTCTGCAGTAGTGCAGCTTAGCCAATCTTTGCCAGTTTGTATTTGTGCATAAAGTTATCCATCTGAAGATGTAGAGTGCCTATGAGAGCACTGGAAAATAAACAATGTAGGGCCAATACCTAATCCTAAAATATGAATACGGAGCCCAGGCAGAGCCATGTCTCCACCAGCTAAGATGCAGGCAGAGCCACTTAACCAACACAAGCCAAGAGATATTTTAATTGCATCTGCTAAATCAACACCAGAGTTCATGAAGTCTGAAGTTCCACTCAGATGATCTTACAAACAAATCTTGCTCATTGGGGTGCAAAACAGCTATCTGAGCAGAATGCCTAGATGATAAACTTTAGGAGGCAGGGAAGTGTCTAGCAAGCAAAAGAAGAGTCAGTGACTTAAGGAACAGAGAAAATAGCAAAACCATTGGATGGGTAAATGGATATTCAAGTGGAGAGTATGAGCAGGGACAGCAGGGGTGGGAGCAATTTGGAAAGGTCTTTAGCACCATTAAAACAAGCAGGGTGAAAAGAGGCACTGGGAAGTTCTAGGAAGCTTTAAAACTCTGGAGCTGGTCATAATGCACGAGTAGCTGAGCACCTGTTTGCAAATTAGATGTCAATGAGTGGCAGAGAAATTAGGAATCGGTCTGAGGGTAGAAAGCACCACCCAGTGCTGGCCTGACATAAATGAAGTCTCCTCAGAAGATTGCTGATTCAGTCTAAGGCACTGACCCAAAATATTTGTGGCCGTAACATACATTGCTCCCATTGATTTTGATGGCAATTGTGACAATCTAAACTGGGGTTGGGATTGGTTCCAGGTGTCTTGCAAAAATCTTTGGTAATGGACACCATGTGTTGCTGTGTTGCCTATGCCTCTGACTTACTGCCTGTTATGCTGAGACTTCTGTGGAGCATCTCACTTCAGCCTGCCTTTCTTTGGGGCTTAAATACATATATCCACACCCTGGTTCTGACCAACTGCTTCTCTAGGGACAAGAATTTGTCATTTTATGAGAATGAGGCATCAATAACGTAGGGAGCAGATCCTGTTTTATCCTAAATTACTGCAAAATTCATAAAGGCAGGGGGTTATTGTGCCCCTGAATCTAGCAAGTACCAGCAGGATGTTTCCATTTAGCTCAGATTTGCTTTTGGCTCATGCAAATTCAGAGAGATCCAGGTCCCACTCCAGGCATTTTCCACCCTGGCTGGATTCTAATTGGTTCATCCATAGCTTCATGCACTAGGTAGTCAGCTGAGCAAGGTGAAAGTTGAGGACTTCCTTTATAACCTTTTTTTTAGCCTTTCACATTTACAAAAATTCTTTCTCTATTCAGCTATTAATTTCTGTCAGCTAAGGTCAGCATCCCATCCATGTGATATAATATAGCATCTAGTCTATGCCCTGTGGAAATTTGGAGGGTGCGTCCTTTCATAAAAATCTCAACCAAGTACTTACAACTGGGTAAGTTTGCAAGCAATTAGGAAACACAAAGCTCTAAAAATATCCATCTATTTATAGTCTATTGTGTTTGTGGCTAAAGTAGTCACAATTTTCTCTAGTTTATAGAATACACTGTTGTAGCTTCCCGCAAAAAAAATGGTTCAGTTGATTAATGCTCTGCTTTGGGCTGTTGGTTTTTTATGATTCTTCAGCTAACTTGTTCATTAGCCATGGAATTTATTAAACCAGAAGAACTGAAAGAGAAAAGCACATTAAGAGATGCATGCAAAACATAGCCACTGTCTTTGCTGTATTTTGTGTGTGTTAATTGTTTCAGCACTGCCATATCTAGGCTAATAAAAGGCCACTCACCCTTTGATTAGGGCAAAAATTGAAAATAAAGTGGGGTTCAGGATACAACAAATGGAGGTAAAGAAAAGAATATCTGAATACAATAGTATAATACTTTTCATGTCAATTATGGCTTTTATATACCTAAACTGATATTTTCTTTCAACTCATGTGTTAGTATTTTCTTAGCTGTAAGGTTGTCTTTGTTTAACTTCTAGCTTTGATAAAAGTAGAAATTACAGCTAAGATATTAAAAGAGTGGGTGTTAAAAGTTAATCTCCTTAGTCCATATTTAGTTGCCTGAATAAGTGGCTTGATCTTCTTAAGGCCTGAGCATCTAGTAGCTTTCATTTGCCTAGCACTTAAGAAAATCAAGCTACTTATTTAGGCATCTAAATATGGGTTTAAGAACCTAACATTAAGCAGTCCTCTTTTAAAACTGTAGCCACTGCATCTTGTCCCTGACTCACTGTAAAGGTATAAAGGCCTCTTTAAAATCCTATTATTTCAATGTCTATCTTTTGAACGGGCTGTCTTGGCCACATTTTTGGTGATAACTTAAATTTTTATCCAAATAAGCACAGCAATTGGGGCTACAGAGAAAGAGGCTGCAATCTGGGGGTGGGGGGGGAACCATCTGTTTTTACAGTAGTTGTCTATTGCTTCAGCTAAATAATGATTATGCTAGCATCCGTTCCATTTGGACTAGATTTAGAAGTTGGTAACATTAAACCCCCAGGTATCTGGATTTTGGAACTGGTGTTAAAATAAGGCGTTGCATCCCTGGATTGTACCTCCTTGATATACTGTGTGGATGTAGCTGACTCAGTGTCATCTTGATGTGCTTTGTTTTCAGTCTTATTCTTCCACTGTGTTAGGGAGGTTTCAGTGGTAGCAATTAGCCCAAGAAAAACTGATATCCATTGTTCCACTCAGCAGTGCTATGTTGTAGAGTGATATTACTATATGATGTTAACATTTCTTATATCTCTGTATGGAGATCATGTGGAATTTCTGTCTTATTTCTGTGAAAAGCATGTATAACTCAGTTTCCCATGCTCACTTTTGTACTGTCACCTGTTGAAATGCAGGGGTTAATTCTTTCCTGGATAGAGAATAAGCAATTCATTGACTAAGTGTGCATCACATTGGCATCACACAACATCACAAGAACTATCAGTATGTGTATAAAAGTATTTTGCTGTTAAAATGGAGACCCAACAACCAGACATTAATTTTCATGTCTACCCTTACCAGTATGATCCCATCCACCAACCTCTTTCTGGAAGCTGTGGATAGAAAGAGCAATACATGCAAAACCCACATGATGAGAACTTGGGACAAAGAACCTGAGAGTGAAATCTAGCTTACTCAGTGCAGAAGGTTTTGCAGTGGTTTGGGTTCAACCAATTGTCAAGTTAAGTAAGGCACATGAATGGGGGATTCGCTTTGCTCGACTTATCTAATCTAATGTCCCTAATTTGTCTTGGTTTTCCTGCATTACTGCACACATCTGCTGATTGCATTGCCCCCAAGACAGTAACTTTCTAACCAGGGTCCAAGCCCTTTTGACTGGTACTGCCAGAGCCAGGGCCTTGTCTTGGAGATTAGACCCCTTCATAAAAGGTGGGGGTCCAAGTCCCAAGACCTTCCAAGATGGATTCGGTCAGAGACATCAGCCATGCTTCCTTGCTGAACCCAAGACTGCTGTAAGAAACAAAGCGCCACCTAATTATTCCTACTTTACCAGTACTCTGATCTGGCAATTAGGCAGTGTAGAAAAGGCAGAAGGGACCTGGAGACTTGTCCTATGCAGCAAGGGGTCTGCTAACATGCTAACAAACTGTCACTTGAGAATGGAAGTGGCACACGTTTAACGACTCGTAACTGATAAGGTGTCATGGATGCAGAGGCCAGGCTATGGCCATATCTATACTGCTTTCCTGAGGGTGTCTCCCAACCAAAGCCCATGTGAATGGCACCCGTGAATGGTGTGCTCAGGATCCCTCTGAGCTGTCTATCCTGCCTGATTGCTAGACTTGGGTATGGGCAGAGCAGGAGCAAGAGGGTAGGGCATATTTCTATGCTGTGGTCCTAGACTCAGTAGGGAAGCAGTATAGATATGGCCATAGCCTGGCCTCTGCATCCATGACACCTTATCAGTTACAAGTCGTTAAATGTGTGCCACTTCCATTCTCAAGTGACAGTTTGTTCGCATGTTAGCAGACCCCTTGCTGCATAGGACAAGTCTCCTGCACTAGCTAGGGTTCTCAGAGGCATTTAAAAGCAAAGAGCCTTTATTTGTAACCTGCCTGAGCACAAGATAATTTTAGTCAGTGTGAGTTACTCACTAAGAATATTTCTGAAGGCCACTGCAGATCTCTCACTCTCTGTGGGCAAAATTGTTCACCCACTGTTTGTGGGTAAATTTTAGTCTAGGGTAAAATCGTGAAGATCCCTGCCTATTTCTGCTCTTTTGTGCATCAGTCTCCTATTTCCCTATGCAGCTTTTCTCAAATATTTCATCTGACTTAGCTTAGTGTAATGTATTTAAAAACTTGCAAACCTCAAGCCAGCTAGCAGTATGCGATCCCTAATTGTTTCTCCTGTACATGGAATGCTGAAAGGATTGTTCTCTTATTAGACAATGGTTGTGGGTGGTGTTTATGGGAAAGGCAAAGAGAAGGTAATTGTCACAGACCATGTTTTGCTGCAGTATTTTGTCTGTCTGTCTGGGTATTCTGGAAACTGCTGAGTTTCTTGCTTCAAGACTAATGACCCTGAACATGGACTTCGTCATAACTTCAGGCACATTTTTCATGGTACACAGACAAATGACATGGTAATGTAAATCATCAGATTTAAACCAAAATTAATCTGATCTGCTCCATGGAAGCAAAAACAAGCCAATTCCTTTGAGGCTGTATCTTGGATGAAGACCTTGGCACCAATAGCAGGTATTCTCAAATATCAGCAAAGGAAGGGAAATGTTATATCATTGCTATTGATACCTATAACATTATCTCTTATATTTGATCAATCTGTCTCTGTATTTTGAGCTTGTCCAGTAACACAAACTTATGAGCACATCTGCCAGACTCTTCTAAGCCACAAAGACTGTGAGTCATAAGCATGTGCCGAATTCAGTGAAGCAGAAACGTTACAAATTCTCCCCCTTCCAAATTTTTCTGCTCTGGGGCAACTAGTCAACATAGTGGGAAATCAGCCTCTGAGTCTGACATGGAAAGTTCACTGTAATTCACCACATGGTTTCACAAGCTGATTGGGAGAGACTAGATGTATTGCTAATGGAATGGTATTCTTGACCTCAGTTGGCTACATGATAGCACAATGTACTTACTGTCAGGTGGGAGACTTATAGTTCAGGAACTCAAGAAGCCCTATTGTAATGATCAGTTCATAAGTAACCTAAGCAAAATGGCCACCCATTTTAATGAATGGCTCTGGGAATCCTGGTGTGGTGATATATTCAAGCAAAATTATTAGAGAAATCGCCTCATGAAGAATCTTATGCAGCTAGATTAATGCCTGGTCATATAGTCAGACAGCAAATATTTGACTTAATGGTCTTCAGTCCATGTGTTTTTAGGAGCTTATATAAAATGCTGTAAATTGTAAATGTATAACCATGAAATAGTGAATGGTGTCTGTCTCATTCTCATTTCATGTTCTAGAATGTGGGTTTTTGGGGCTTTTTTTTTTCCTTCTATAAGCTGGTGAAATACAAAATGAAGTTGCCAATGGAGGAGGAAAAGACTCGTCTTTTAAAATGAGAGGATAAACCCAAGAAAAAATGTCAGCGACTACTGGGATAGATGTAGGACCAGGCTCTGTTCCATCTGTGGGCATCTAAGTAGACATAGTTGCTTAAGGGCAATTCCAGCCCAGCATTTCCAGCCCCTGGAAATCAGTCAACACAAGCTGGCAGCAAGCAGGCTGTGGAGCCTGTGGATCTAGCTTACAGAGCTGTATTTCTGGCGGCCTTTGGTAGCAGGGGGCTCTATTCATGCCACCTTGTGCCACAGTTGGGTGTCTAGGGCTCTGGAGGAGGAGGAGCGGTCCCTGCACTATGCCACACCTGGGTGGCACAGAGAAACAATGGAGGTAACCGGGTTCTAGTGACTGCTCACCTCAAACTCAAGCTGGGTCATTCCCACCCCACCATCAAAAAACGATGTCCACCCATCTACTTTTGTTGCACACAATCTGACCCTTAGGACTGAGTCACAAAATTTCAGTAAGGAGGAGGACTCACCCATCTTTTTGTTTTAGCAGTTTTTCGAAGACTTGAAGCAGGGTGGAATAGAATCACACTTACGTTTCTTGGTCCATGCACCTATTCAGTGGAATAGCATCTGGCCTGTAAGCAGTTGTGTTGAAGGCCAATACCCCAGCTGAATATGAATCACGGGGCACATCTACATGAGATGTTTACTGCAGAATACACTAATTAGCTCCACCACAAATGTCTCGTGTCTACAAGTGTGGCCCTATTAGGCCGCAGGAAACCGACTTCAAAGCAAATACAAGTACTATACTGCTGTGGAGTTTTTCTACTCTGCAGCAGCACATCTGTAAGTGCTCATGCAGCTAGCTGGTCCTACATCTATCCCAGTAGTCGCTGACATTTTTTCTTGGGTTTATCCTCTCATTTTAAAAGACAAGTCTTTTCCTCCTCCATTGGCAACTTCATTTTGTATTTCACCAGCTTATAGAAGGAAAAAAAAAAGCCCCAAAAACCCACATTCTAGAACATGAAATGAGAATGAGACAGACACCATTCACTATTTCATGGTTATACATTTACAATTTACAGCATTTTATATAAGCTCCTAAAAACACATGGACTGAAGACCATTAAGTCAAATATTTGCTGTCTGACTATATGACCAGGCATTAATCTAGCTGCATAAGATTCTTCATGAGGCGATTTCTCTAATAATTTTGCTTGAATATATCACCACACCAGGATTCCCAGAGCCATTCATTAAAATGGGTGGCCATTTTGCTTAGGTTACTTACCTGCCAGCTAGCCACACACTGGAGCACCCTCGTGCACCAGCAAGCTCCTCTACAGCATGTTGAGTTGGGTCAGAGCAGCCCCGGGTTGGCAAGCTAACTATCCAGGCCCCCTGCCAGTCAGGGCCGCTCCAACCCCACACAACATGCTGTGGTCCTGGCACACATTCAAACAGTGTGCCCGGGAGCAATAAATTCTGGCACAATACATGCTGGAGTTTATTGCTTTGAAGTAATTGCACATGCAGATACACCCACAGAAAAGCAGGCTTGGAAGGGGCCTCAGGAGGTCATCTAATCCATCCCCCTACTCAAGGCTGGATCATCCCTGATAACCATCTCTGTCAAGTGTCCAATGTGCACTTAACAACTTTACAAACTAGTCAGGGGGGATCAGCAGGCACTGGGGAAGTCCCTGTTTCC
This sequence comes from Crocodylus porosus, assembly GCF_001723895.1. Classification (NCBI taxonomy): domain Eukaryota; kingdom Metazoa; phylum Chordata; order Crocodylia; family Crocodylidae; genus Crocodylus; species Crocodylus porosus. Next base: position 122,664,867 of record NW_017728943.1, on the reverse strand, counting down.
CCGAGCACCGCCAGGAGTGACCAGGAATAACGGTCACAAGCTGGCAGAGGGTAGATTTAGGCTAGACATCAGGAGGCGCTACTTCACTGTCAGGGTGGCTAGGAGCTGGAACCAACTTCCAAGAGAAGTGGTGCTGGCTTCTAACTTGGGGGTGTTTAAGAGGAGGCTAAATGTACACCTTGCTGGGGTCGTTTGACCCCAGTACTCTTTCCTGCCATGGCAGGGGGTTGGACTGGATGATCTAGGGTCAGAAGGAACCTGAGTAGAAACTATGAAACTATGAAAAGATTGAGATTGCATCAGTTTTCTGATTAGCTGGTTTGAATGCTTAACCACTCCCACACCACACTTCAGTGTTAGGCATTTCAGAACAGGATCCAAACTAGGCAGTTTACTGGGTGAGGGGATACATAAGCTAGATAATAGCCTCATGGTGTGGTTGGGAGATAATTCTGGAATAATATAGGACTGTCTTTATTAATCTGGTCAATGGTCATTTGAGGAGAAATGTACTGATAAATGTAGAGAACATTGTTGAAATTCTTGACAAAGCCAGATAAAACCTAAAGCTATTATCATGAGAGAAGCAGAAAGCTTTCTAAGCAAGTCAGCTGAAAAAAAGAATGACTTTTAAAAATCATTTTTGGACACTATGGGCCAAGCACAGCATCGGTGTTAGGTAGCATAAATTAAATACCAGATGTGAGTGACAGAATATCTTCTGTCTCATCTATTATACCACATACCCATTTGATGTCCATCAGGTAAGTAAAATGAGTGTAAATATATACCAAAGAGTAGAAAGGGAAGAAAAGGATGGTGAATAGCTACGGTGTTAACATAGGACTTGGGAGACCTGGAGTCAGTTCCCTGCTCCATCCTAGATTCCCTGTGTTTTCTATTCTACCTTGTAAGATTTTTTTCCCCTAATTAATGTTTTCATATATTAATTAATAATCTGTATGCCAGCATGTGTTCTTAGCTCAGTAAGTGAAGCTCAGTGGTATAAATCCATAAATCCTTGGAACTCTATAGGGGTTACACTGATTCAGGTCCACACTGGGTGCATTGCAGTGAGGTGGGTGTAAATTTGATGCCTGCATGATGCAGGCATCAAATTTACACTTGATTTAGTTATTGCACAGTAATGCACATGTAGACTGTTTTCTGCCAGTAAAGTTTGTATTGGTTCACCTGCATGTGTGTTCTGGAGTGGTGCTGGGTGTGAATGGGGGGCTGGGGATGTGTGGGCAGCAGGGTAGGTGGGCTGAACTGGGGAGCACAGGAGAAGGGAGTCGGCCAGAGCCTCCTGTAGCCAGTGCTCTTGGCCTGGCTGGCGAGTGTATGGCTGCCCTGGGGCTTGAGTGGGGTGGGAGGTGCAGTAGGGCCAACAGGGCCAGCACCATAACCAGTGGCAGCCTATTCCTGCTTGCTGTGAAGTAACTTACTGCACAGTAAATTTCAGCCAGCATAAATGTACATGTAGACATGCCCACTGGATACATCTATGTGAGCAATTAATGCAATGAAATAAACTCTGGCAGAGTTCACACTGGAGTCAGTTGCTCCTAGGCGCAGAATTTACATGTATGCCCAGGACCACAGCACATTGGTACAGAGTGGAGCAACCATGGGCTGGCAGGGCATCTAGGGGTCAGCCCTGAGCTCTGGGTGGCTGTGGCTGGCTGGGGTAGGGGGGTGCTACAGTGCAGGGCTAGGTGGTAGGAGGCTCTCGCACTCTAGCACCCTCATGTCCCAGCCAGCCCCTGTTGCATATGTCTACATATGTGTTTGATCTCACACAAGTACTCTGACATAAGATAGTACTGTCCCCAGCAATCTTTTTATTGGTGATAGCAGCCCATGCCCCGACAGTGAAAGGCCAGGATAGTAAATCTGCTTTCAGAACATCACATGGGAGATGGCTACAGACCTTTGGCTCTATGCACTGGTCAAGGGATCTCCTTTTTACTAAGGTACACCCCAACTGCTTTTCATGGTTGTTCTTTTTTCTGAGATGTGAAAACTTTGAAAAGATGTGACAACTTCTGGGAAGAATTAAAGGGATAGAAGAGCTGAGTTACATAAGGAATGAGGCCGTGTAATAAAGAATTATAGCTCCCCTTTGCTTTCCATATGCAATGTCTGTGCCTTTTCCAGGCACAGATTTCACCTTGTCTATGAGGTAGGAGCAATATCTTGCTAGTCTAACAGGACTCTCACTTCATCCCAGATAGAGGAAAATCAAAGTTGATTACTCTCTTTTTGATTCTTATTTTTAAACTTATTTACTGAAGAGTCTTCTTTCAAAATTATGAATTTTCTGCCTTAATGTTCCATACAGCTCTGTGGTTTTATAGTCTTTTCATATTAACTTTACTGTAAACCTAATATGGTAGAATGACCTCCATGTCAGTATCTCTTAATTTTTCTCTTTTTGTACCAACTTTTGGCTATTGAAAGAAAATGAATGCCTGGTCAGTCATTTCAAAACTAATCCAGCTGATGTGGAAGGGAATTGTTTTTCACTGTATGTATTTTTAGAAGAGATCTGGTCTCTATTAGTTCCCATGTACTACATACTTCTCTCCTTACCCCTCTGTACTTAATCCTAACTTAATCCTGTACTTAGTCCTAACTCTGACAATTAATTTTTCCCTCTTCAAAAAAATTTTCACTTCTGATCTTAGGTTAACAGATATTTAGAGCCTTATCAAGCACAGAGGAGGCATCTGACTCCTTCCCCTGATCTCTATTTCCATATAGACTGCTCCTTAAACCCTATGATAAGGAATTATATTACATCTCAAATTATTGTCTTCTCTTCTGTATCCAATGCCGTTTTCTATAAAGAAAGTGCTTTCTTTCCGTTTTAATATATATCGAGAATCAGCATGTAAAAAGATATAATAACAAATGTCACTATCCTTCAAATTAAATTACCCAACTGTTGTTTAACTTGCAAGATACAAAATATCTTTGAGGAGATAATCATCCTATGCATATAAAAAAAGTGATAGATCCTGAAGTCTACCCTCATATAGTCAGTGCTGCCTAACGTAGTCCCAGCTGAGCACATCTTTTGTTTAACTTTATCAAAATCTCAGGAATGTTATGTATTCTGAGGTTGGGGTGTTTTATGTTGGGGTTTTTTGAGATGCATTTGTTTTTCTCCTCAGACTGACAGACTAATGGCTAGATCTGCAAAAGGGTGTAGGCATGGAAACGCTGATTGTCACCCTGCATAGCAGATAGTTGTTAGTCTGCCAGAATGGGATATACAGGCCTAAGTGGCTGGTTTCCCGTGGGGAGAGTTGTGAGACTCAAAATAGCAGCTTGTTGAGCAGGGGAGATGCTTAAACTAACCAATGAGCAATACTGAAGACAGAGAGGTGTCCCCTCTCTGGCCCTTTGGACTGCAGAAGGGTCACTATGTCAGTTTGGGAATCACACCCTAGTATCTTTTTCCTTTGGCTACAGAAGACCAATCTATGCTTTATGTTAAAAGTCATGATGGATGAGGTGAAAGCAATGATTGCCCACCTCTATACTAGCACCTCTGTCGGGGATAGAAGCAATCCCCACTACTCCCACTGTTGAAGATGTGCCATGGTATAACAAGCATCCGGGAATGTCTCCTAGCTAAAAGGAAGGTGCACACCCAATGGAAAGGAGGGGCCATCATCAGGGAGCATTATACTGCGGTTGCTTGGGGATGGAGGGGGGCAGTCAGGAAGGCCAAGGCAGAGATGGAACTGGGACTAGCTTCTCGGATCATGGACAACAAGAAGTCCTTTTTTAAATACATAGGGGGCAAAAAGAAGGTGCTGGGTAATGTGGGGCCCCTGCAGGACAAGCTAGGAAATTTGGTTGTCACACCAGATGACAAAGC
>NW_017728943.1:122606506-122659730 GCF_001723895.1 Crocodylus porosus | reverse complement strand
CTTGATGATCTGCTCAGGTCCCTTCCGACCCTAGAAACTATGAAACTATAAGGACTGGCCAGTGGGGACCAGGGGAGGACATGGTTACAACATTTATCTGGGGTCAGAAATCCATAGGGGCTTGGTTCTAGTCCCTGCTTCCAGGACTATGCCTGTATTTTATCTAAAAAGTGTTTAATGCAGAATACATAAATAATCCTGGGAGTAAGGACCTAGAAAGCATGACTTCTTCCTTGCTGGGGAGGTGTCTTCCCTCACAGGTGGGTATCCTGTTCCTTCTTGCATGGTTTTGCTCTTTAGTCCAATGTGTTTTGTATAACTTGTTGTCCATTGGCTCTCATCCTACCCCAGAATAGTTCATAATATGATGATAAGAGCAGTCTCCTTTAAGATGGGAGATGGGGGGCAGGGGTTACTTTTCTCAAACTGAAGAGGAAATTGAATTTAGATCTCCCAGGTGAGTCCGCTAACGATTAGGATATTATATAAAAACAAAAGCCATAATTACGCTTATCATCCTTAGCCCTGTCAAGAGGGCTTTTGTTTTTATATAATATCCTAGTGATTAGCGGACTCACCCGGGGAGCTAAATGTACTTTTCTGCACATGCAGAAAAGTAGAGATCCCAGTACCTGGGGAACTTAGCTGGAAAAAAGCATAGATCTCTATAGATTTTCAGACACCTAAGGAGTTGGACAGGGGTTCCTAGGTTCACATTATTTAAAATATGAGTGTTTATACATGTGCTTCAGGAGTAGGGAGAGGGCGCTTTAATTAGAGTGGCTCCAAAAGCCACTCTAATTAAATCGCCTGGAGTGTCTTGTGTATCAGCATCCCCATGTTTCAAAGTGGTGGCAAGGGCACTTTATCTAAAGCTCATCAAATGAAATATTTTGAAGTGCAAGGATGATGATACATGGGACGCTGGAGGCTCCTGGAGCATGGTAAATACCATGCTCCCGCTCTGTGGTTGAGTCTGATTCAATTAATTGATTCTGCTCTGATGCATTGTAATTACAGCGCAGCCTCGCAGCACATGTATATGTGTCCTAAGTGTCTTGCCCAAAGGTTTTATCCACATGCAAACTGTAACATGTTTTAATTAATGTGTTCTTAAAACCATCTTAGTTTTTAAACATCTATGGCTAGACAAAGTCCTAGAATTTAGGAGTGAAAAAGTGACTGATTCTTCTTCTTCTGATTCCAGTAAAATTAAAATTTTTGTGTGTCTTGGATCACAAAATGGGAATTTAGATTATCTCATGGTAATGTGTGCAGCCTACTGGTATAAACAAGTAACTACTTCATAGTTAGGCAACTACTTCACAGTTAGGGCGGCTAGGAGCTGGAACCAACTTCCTAGGGAAGTGGTGCTGGCTCCTACCTGGGGAGCTTTAAGAAGAGGCTTGATGACTACCTGGCTGGACTCATTTGAGTCCAGTCTTTTCTCCCGCCCAGGCAGGGGGTCAGACTTGAAGATCTACAAGGTCCCTTCTGACCCCACTTCTATGATTCTATGAAGTACTAAATGCCTGCACAGTAACCAGAGTTACTGAGCAGTAACATCCCTGAATGGATTTTAGGTGATGCTGGTTGCGCAGGAGTGTCACATCAGCCTTCATGCCATGTGATGCTACTGTGCAGTAGTATCACTGTGTAGTCAGTGTTTTGTGTCGATGCAGCCTGTTTCCACTGTAAGAAACTTCCGTTTTACCTTCTAGGAAACTTTGTGAAACCTCTGCAAAATTTAATGGGTTCTTTATCCAGTAGTCCCACCGATCCACATTGTTACCTGTGGACAAGTCACTTAACTCTATTTCACCCATATATGAAGTGAATATAGTGTTACTGAGCTATGGACTGGTCAGTACAGGAATTTTGACCAAAATATTATGGGCATCAAAGGAATTCAAACCCCTTGGGACTCCATTGTTGCCATCTACATAGTAAAATATATAAGATTATCTTGCTAAATGCACGCACAAATTCATTTTATTTTACTCATATGAGTAATACTATGCCACTGACTTCATAGCATCTCTTCAATTTTAGCAAGGCAAGAGGGATTTTGTATCTGGGTGCCTGTACAAGAGTATGGAGACTGCTCCTGTATAACAGTGCTTTAGAGCAGACTCTATTAATTGAGTTTCCTGGGCTAGGACGGATATTGCACGTAACCCAGTTTAAGTGATCAGAAACTGGTTTAAACCTGTAACAAAGCAGATGTTCAGTGCACATAAACCAGTTTGAAAATGGCTGAAACCAGTTTGAGATAAACCTGGTTGAATGTAGTATCAGACTTAACTGATTTGGGTCAAGCCAGTTTATGCAATGTTTGTCCCAGACCCCTTCCTAGTTTAAATTAAATCAGAGTCCCTCAGCATCTCAGCATGCTTTCTGGGCTGGGCAGGGCGTTCTGCTTTAGAGAGCTGGGCTGGCTCTCCCCTCTGCTCCCTGGCTGCAGCTCTGGCAGAGACTGCAGGTACAGTGTTGCCTGCCTGGCTTCCTCCTCCTCCCCCCATCCTCCTCACTACACCCTGCTGAAGCAGGGATTCCTTGCTCCCCTCTGCCTTACACAGACACCTCTCAACATTAGCTACCACACCGCATGCTGGCTATGGTCCATGCTGTGGGAGACAGGACAAAGGTAGACAGCACAGAGTTGGCTTAGGGGCTTTTGGAGCTAATCAACAGGTAGCTAGCAACATCCCTCTGCTCCTTCTTTGGAAAAAGTTGTTTAAGAAGAGCTTGAACTAATGAGAGCTTTTGTTTTCGTAACGGGCTGATAAACACTGTGTTATAAGCTCCCTGCTGGGCTGCTGTGGGAGTTGGAGGGAATCCCTCCTTAATTGGAGTATACTGCTGGGGCCTGGCCATGTTCCCCTCCCCCCCCCCACTTCAGCGCAGCACTGTAGAAGGGAAGGGAGAGCTGCTCTAGTGCCCCCCAGCTTCTAGCCTGAGCCACTGCAGGCATGTGCCTGCATTTCCTTAATACAGAGGGAATGTCTGTGACTTGTAAATCAGTTCAAGCTAGGCAGGTTTGACTAACCTGCAAAGATTGAATCAATTCATGCTCAGCTTTTTAAATATCTGTCCCTAGTCCTGGAACATAGTAATTACTGTGTTCCAGCAACCTCCCATGTCTCTTGTATCATCATCCCCACACTTCAAAATGGTGGGGAGGGCTGTTGAAGCTGCTCTATTTCAACTGCTGCCCTCCCCCCCACAACCCCAGAGCACATGTAAAAGTGCCCTATAGGTCTGTTATGTATAAATTAAATCTTACCTCACTCTATATTTGCTCAGAAATCTCTTTTTGTTTTGATTGGTAATTTATTTTATATTTGTGAGTAAAGTAAATACCTCCATAGATTGTCTTCTGTTTCTTTGCTGAATATGATTTGTGTATAAAACGCAAGGGATCTAGGCAAATGTTTTCTCTATCCCACCCATTGTATATCTACCTAAAAACACTGGGATTCTGTAAATATTGGAATCAGCTTGATGTTTCCTAATCTTTTACTGACCCTAGTCTTTCTAAATGTATAAAGGACCAGTGAGACAAACTGCCTAGATTTACATTACTAGAAATACTTTCATTATAAAGAACATCAGTGACACCTTAATGAACAAAAGCATTCCGGAAAATAATTACCTTTTTATTTCAATGTCATTATATGAGTAATTGATGTTACAGTTTGTCCTTGTATTCTAACTGAACACCAGCCAGTGTATGATGGTGTAGCTGCATTGGAGTCAATGGAGCTAGGCTGATTTATAACACCCAAAGTTCAGACACCTTATTTCTGAGTTAAAATTAAGTGTAATTTAAATCTTCTCTCTATGCTTTCTTGAGATGCATGTCTTTAACTGTCTTCATATTTTGTTATTACATTTTTATATCTTATGTAGAAAGTATTTGATATTCTTATATACTTAGAAAAATATTGTGATAAACAACTTCCATATATAAAGTGAACTTTAGATAATCAACTGTTCTGAAACTGTAGTTTGGACATCAGATATGTATTTTCTAAGATTTACTTACATTTAAGTAAGAAGATTTTTTTAAAAAGCAGAGATTTTTTACATGTAATTTGGGGAGGGGATAATTTTTCCACCATTTTAAGTAGGAAAAACCAAAACAAGCAAACAATGATAAAAACTTGTAATGGAGATAAGCAATAATTTATTCCTCATTCAGGACCTATGTACTCAGTGAAAGCTAAGAGCATAGGAAAAGGGAATTGCAATGCATTTTTCTTGAGTGATCTTCTTGGAAAGTAAAAGCTAATTCTAGATTATTTTTATTACTTTTTTTAAATACATGATTTCCAGTGAACAACCTGTATAACCTTTTGATTTCTCCCCCCCCCCCCCAATTCTTTCTCATTGGATGGAAGAGGCTGTACTGAACTGCTCTGCTAGCCAGCAGTTGCTAGGCACCAAGTAGGCCGTTGGCAAAAGGAAAAGATAAGTGCAAGGATTTAAAAATACACAAGAAACCATTTTAATTCCTAACCTGCATCATCTGCTTTGAAGTTATCTGATTCTATTATTCTAAAAACAGGCAATTAGTGAAAGCAGTGGGCTAAATTGAACTTACTTTGCTTTATTCGTTGTATATACTATGTTTCCAGAACAGACCTTTAGGTAGTTTGCATTTACTTAGAACCAAAAATACTCAAATGTACATTAGTGATAAGAAGCACAGGCAAAATATTTTTTTACCAATAACAGCTAGATGTACACTGTGCATTCCAGCTGAAATGACTCTGTGTTCTCATTTTTTTTAAGTTGGTTTAAACTCATATAGTAACTTTTCTAGCTCCTTAAACACCCTGCTTATTAATTTGAGAAAATGATATAGACTTGTATCTTAGCATTCAAATATAAATTCTTTAGTTGGTAAATACAAGGCAGAGATTTAATTGTAGAAACTAATGGGATAGAATAAGTAATGGAACAAGTTAAGAAATACATGCTGTTATCTCCTGAAAATTGTCACAAATACCAGTGTTCACCATTTAGACTGTAGATGCAAGTCTTTGACTCCTTAAGGGCCTCTTAGAAGTATGATATACAAAGACAATGGGATTCAGAATTCCTGTTCTGAAGGAAATGCCAACACTTTTTCAAGACAATCAAGACCAAGTTTTATTTCAACTCTGAAATATTTGGCCTACATGAGATCAAAATTACTCAGATTTGATGGGACTGAAATGTTTCATTTAAAACCTATTAATTTTTATGTATAATATTAACGTTTAAATATTTTGTGTATGTCAAGTGCAGAAGAAGAGGAAGATAACTATTTTTGATGGAAATGATGTATATCTGTCTGCCTGATTGATGATAATCTAACATGGAGTTGAATCTACTGGGTCTGTTAAGAAGAGTGAGGAGGAAACAGAGCAGTGGTCTGAAAAAAAGACACCTTGAAAATAAATTCGAGAGTCAAAGGTGTAATAGAAGAATGACTCGGCAGAGGCATAACAGAGCAGCTCCATGCCAGGGACAGCACCAGCTGCTGCCATGCCAATTGTGGTGGTAACTACTACTTTTGCACACTCCCCACAAAGGCAGCACCTAGGGCTGCTGCCCTAGACACCCCACCCTGCCCCCCTCAGTTACGTTACTGGGATTGGGCCATTAATTGGGAAGATATTATTTCTAGGTGCCATGTAGTTAATCAGCTGGTTTGCAAAAGATGAAGCTCTGAGATGAAAATGTTTCTGCCAACTCAGATAGTCATGGAGCAGACTGACAAAGACGGAGGCCTTGTGGGATGTGTGGAAAGCTAGGGTGGCCTAAGGTTTGAGGGAAACAATAAGCCTTAGGTTAATTCTCAGCTATCTAGACCTATTACTATTGTTTTAACCCTTTTTTTCTTATTGCTTTGTGCCTTTGGTGAAGGAAAAAACATGTTTGTTCAGAAGTAGTTTTGATTCACTTTAAACACTTGTTTGTCACAAGCTCCCAGAGGACACCTTCCTGTGATACCAGTTGGCCCTGTTGTACTAACATAGTTGGAAAATAGAAAGCCCAGACATCCAATCTGAGACTAGTTAAGTCCCAGGGTTCTTGCTGAGAGAGAAGTGCAGGAAGGGAAGTCCTGCAACCATGACACCATGTTATAGTATGTTGTGCCATAATAGTAAAAATCTTTCAGCTCTTGTTTTATCATCTCAGATTATGCTTTTTATTCATTTTATTATTGTAAATCAGAGTTTAATAATTAATTTCAAATCCTAGAGTAACTGGTATTCTTGTTTGTTTGGTAATTAGTTGTGGTTTCCTCCATTGGTAACTGGGGGGGTTTTCTATAGTAGTTGATTTGGCAATTGGTAATTTCCTAGAGTAAGTGGTATAACAAAATAGAAATAAAACAAAATGACAGGTCAGATCATGCCATCTCAGAATATAATATGACCAGTATAAGTGGGTATGTTCACTAATATAATGTGTATGCATGCATTTCAATTAGTCTTTTTTCTGCTTTTAAAATGTTAGATTACAAAGGAATACCACATTTAGTTGATATTTTCTGATAACATTCTTTATTCTGTGTTGTCTCTGTAAACTTGTTGTGTGCTACGTAAAAGGTGAGTGTTATTAAAACAGCAGCATGCATGTTTCAGTAATCACTGGGATTTATTTGCACGTGTTCAGGTCAAGAAATCTAGGTCTGCAGTAAAAATCGATGGGCCACATTTTCCACCATTGCACATACTGGTCGCATGATGGGCAGAGTCATCTCTTGTATAACTGATTTTTGGGTTCAGTGCTGCCCAAAAGGAATTATATAGGTTGCAAGTAGAGAATTTGGTCCACTAATTTATTTTTTCCTCAGCTGTAATTGGCTGCATACAGGTGGCTCTTTCTACTAGAATAAATTTTTTCCAGTAGAAAAATACCCCAGAAACCAAGGTGTGCAGACATGCCTCTGGGTTGATGACTGGAGAGCTTAATGGGTAATCTCTACAGTCAAGGGGGCACTAAATGGCTGCTCCCAGGATCATGCCTGCCATTTGTGGAGCCCCTTATTTGACTGCTTGTTGTCTCCCCTGCCTGGGAAGGGGTCACACTGTCTAGTGGCTGTTGGTAGCTCCTGAAAACCAGCAGCAGCCACAGATAGCCAAATTAGGTTCTGGTTGGGAGAAAGTACCCCTCCCCCCCCATTATATGATTGACAGGAGGGGAAATTCTCCCATGGTAGGAACCCTCCCAGTTCTCCCTTTCAAGCCAGAACTGTGATTCTCCCGGTAGAAACCAAACATCTATACCTAGCCAATGTTCCACCAAATTACTCTTTACAGAAAAAGAGGCCATAGATTAATGTTTCTGCTTTGCAAGTGTTTGAAAATATATTTCCAAACAAGACCATTATGGATAGAGTTGATTTGTGCTTCTTTTACTAGACCAGCTGGGAGAGAAGTTAGACAAGCTTTCAGCAGTTTGTGCTCAAAAGCTTGTCTAACTTCTCTCCCACGTGTATAGTTGGTCCAGTAAAAGAACAAAAAAATATATCCTTGCCTATTATACATTACTTGGACCATTGCCTGCTAATCCCACAAAGACAATCAAGACACTGCTATTGTATGTAGTCAGTTTCCCTCTCCCAGTCACAATGGGCTGTAGTAAGATACCCCTGGATACATATTCTGTTTTTGCCCTCTTTTAAAGTTATTTTTCATTTTATATAACAGGAAAGGTCCAGCTGGGAAAGTAGTTGCTCCTGAGAACAAGAAACCCTCATTTTTATTTCAGAAAGAAAAACAAACATCTGGATCAGATCTTCAAATAAAGTTAAGTATCACTAATACTAGGCAGACACTAGGTGAGGCCAGCCCTCTTCCACCACTGTATCCAGAAGCCCAACTCTGAACACACTACCTATATAGTTAAGAGACATTATACAGGATAGTTGGGACACTTCCATTGCCAGAGCATCACATTTATGAATCATTCCAAGTCAAACACCACATACTATATATCGAGATATTACAGAGGTTATCATGAAAGCCAATGAGGAATTTTATTTTTTGCATAAGTGATGTTGGAAAAGGTAAAGAAAGTGTACATATCCCCTTACATCTATAATAAAAAGCCATGCAGAATATACTAGGGATGGTTTTAGACAGAAGCACTACAGCAAATGATAGGATAACTTTTTAAGAAAATAGTTATTTCTCCATAGACTTTGAGAAGAAAGTTACTCTTGGGGCCAATTTAAATTTTGCACTTACAGTTAATCAGACTACCATCCAAGTACATAAAAAAATCATGTATCAGTATTGTAGCTCACTCAGACAGCTAGCATTATTGGAAGGGGATCTTCACACCATTTGTCCAGTATGTAGCTGCATTCATAGCCAATTACAGTGTGTCCCCAAGAGACAGTGCAGAACAGACTGACCTCTTTTATTGTTATTTAATCATAAAATAAGTATATTGTATTCCCTCCATGTTCTAACTGTAATAAATCAATAAATAACTATTATACTGATAGCAAGGAACGTTCAACCTTTGTAAGACTCACTCAAAAGTGACCAGTTTATTTATTCATGGTATATCATAATTCCTTAGGCTACTGAGAGACCACCAAGAAACTCCAAAGATAACACTACCTTTTGAATCAGACTTTTGACCTAAGCTGAGTTTGCTTATTTGGTTTATCAGGCATGCTTCATTTGTGTTTGGTAGGTAAATGCAGGGTACATAGTTCATGCAATCTGGTTGGAAACTTCCTGAACACTAAATAACTGACAGATTTTGTCTATGTAAATATGTAAAGGAGTTGTTTTTCTTCCTTTAGCAGCCAGCTAAGCTTCTTTGTTTACTGCCTCAGCTATTACTGATATGCTATGTCCTATCCTTGATCTCTGCTGGATCAATATTCCCCCACTGTTCTCATCAGAGTGACACAAATGAGGCTTCCCTATTATCTGACTCTTGTTCTGTTGGCCTTATCAGTAATAGAGTTATAAGGAATTACTGAATACAAAATGGCTACTTGAGCAAACAAGCCAGCCCTCTTTAAATCCATCTCATCCTTGCTCTCAAAATACACGAACACTTTTAGATTTTGTCATCTCTATGCAAATGCCAAATTTTCTTTAAAACTAAGCTCCGCTGTCTAATTGAATGGTCTTGATTAGATAATAACTTAGACTACAATTCTGCTTTCATTAAAGTTAACGACAATTTTTTTGGTTTGCTGTAAGGATGGGCAGCGATTTTAAGTGTTTAGTGGTATAAGTAGGGAGCAGTGGCAAGCAGTGATGGTGTGTGGAATGAACTGCAGTCACAGGGGTTACAATCCTATCCTGTACCTCTTTTACTGCCTGGAGGAAACAATTCCTTGGGCGTCTATATACATATATATACTTTTTTTTTAATTGATGACTAAAAGCACTAAACAGCTTGAAATCTAACATGTTAACTTCAACCTCCAGTAGTGGTTTCCTACAGTTCCTACATTTATACATGTTATCTGTATAAATCAGAGCTGTGTAACAGTCTTGGTGTGGATTTCCTATTATTTGCTTCTACAGCGATGTCTGTTTATCTCCTTTTGCCCTCAAATCAGCCATGGTACACTTTGGCTATACAGATGTGTTTAAAGGTTGAAATAGAGCAAATAAACACAGAAATTAAAGTAGCTGGACCATGAAAGTCTGTAAATGCTTCATTTACTTTAAGACTAGTTTGATCAGAGCTAGAATATCTTCCTAGGGTCTTGACAGCCCTTCTTAGCAGGACTCCAGTCCAGACCTGCTTCTCCTGAAGTCAATGTCAGTCAATCCATTCAAGACACAGCAAGATCCTATATATAGGCTGAAAGATGAATAAAACATTTCTTCAGCAGCAGCAGCATTGATGGCCTCCAAAGCACCTATTCACTCTATGAATAAGCAGTTTTCAATAAACACTGTTTATGCCCCTGCCTAGCTTGACTCTAGATTTATTTTATTAACTAAGTGATCATACTTAAAAAGATGCTGTGCATGGAGGGAAGGGGTGGGGGGTCCTCACTTGAATAACTCCAGCTATCTTATATCACAATTTATAATTTCCAGTTAGCTTTATTGGATGTTTACTGGCCTTTGTGATAGGGTGAATGATGAGTTTTGATGATACCAGTTCCTGGTTTTTTGTTTCTGTTTTGACCTAGATCAACCCAGCATGAAACCACCACACTATTGAGGCAAGTACACTGAAGAACAGAAAGTACACATATTAAAGCATCATCTAGTATTATGCAGTTGGCGTCATTTTATACAAGAGGCTGCCTGCGTAGTTTATCCAGCAGGCAGGGTTATTACTGTTTTTCTGAATCGCTCTCTTAATTACAAAGAAGAAATTGCTGAGAAATTATTTCTGTTGAGTTTCTGAAACAGACATTTTCAGTTGCAAGTGGTAATTATGATACATAATTATATTTAATTTAATTTACATGTAAATTAAATTATACTTCAGTTGCAGCCCAAGTCACTCTGGCAAGATTATTACAAAGTAGAAAGAATGAGTCAGCCCTGCCAAGAAAAGAGACTTTATGAACTGACAATAAAATTCCAAATTATCTTTCAAAATTTCAATTTTAGCAAAATAATTGGTGTCACAAGGGCCAGGCTGCTGATAAGATAACAAGACGTTTGTAATATAGACCCCTGATTTGCCATGCACTATTGTTTGACATATACTGTGATGTTATGAAACATGGCTCATTTTGTCAAAAATTGCTTTTTTTCACATGCAAAATCCTATTGACTTCAGTGGAAATCATGTTTAAGAAAGCTAAACAAGATTTGCCCCTGACTAGTCTAGGTCTAAGTACAATATGGATTTAACTCATGCTCCTTCTCCCAAATAACTATCATATATCAATATTTACAGGGGCTTCGCATTAAATGCTGGTGTCCATGGAAAAGAACTATGAGGGAATTGAGGGGGAAAAATATGTTTTGTATTATTTTAGTCTCTAGTTCTTTTTTTTCTTAATACTTCTGGGGGAGATCAATGTTTTAGTGTACTTTGGACCTTCCTTTTACATCTTGACAGCAAAGGCTTTGGTCATGACTATGAAAAGCCACATTTTCAGCCTAGGCGTAAAAGACTCTTCCTATCAGGCTTCCATTTTTTTTTTTACCCATTTTGTGTGTTTAAATAAATATAACTAATATAGATAAACGCAGGCAAAACTGGGACAGAGAAGTGAGGCTACTTAATAAGCAGGTGACTATTTCTGGTTTTGCAAATTGGGATGTTAGGCTTGTAAGTCAAAGTCAACAGTTTCCAGGGAATCGATTGGGTTCATCATATTCTGAAAATGTTGTCTTTTATACATTCACAGTGCTATACTTTTCTGCATACTGTGTGCTCCTCCATCTCCCCCCACCTCCACGTCTTATTTTGGGAAGGCAGAATGAAGAAAACGCTTTTCCCAGAGTCGTGGCCAGAGGCTAACTGCATGAAGCAGCTCACTTGCCTACAGCACTGAAGGTCACTGGCTATTTCACGCAAAACCTAGAGCTACAACCCTCTAACAGCAGCTGCTGAACTGGCAACAGCTATTAGCTTTTGGCTGCTTAGCTTAGTAAATAAGAAAAAAATACAATTACAAAAAATAGACTAAGTGGTAGTATTCTCTCATTTTCACTGCAGACTATGGGAAACGCACACACACACAAATACTTAAGTAGAATGTGTTTTACTCCAGCAAAAGTTGCATAACTAATAAACCTCTGGTTACCAGATCAGCTGCCACACATCCTGGGGCCCCTGTTTGAAGGTGTTAGGCTGGTTTTTGTAGGAAAAACTGTGCTATAGGGCTTGCTTGGTAATGATGTTTTACGCAGTGGGAAAAGAAAGTGAAGATGAAAGGATACAGGAAGAACTTATAGGGATACAGTGGGATTACTATGAGAAGAGGCTCAGACAACCAGATGAGGAGAAAGGTGGAGAACAAAAAAATTATAAGAAACGAGTAGGAGGGGGCAGTATAGGAGGGAGTTAAAGTAGGGATAGATGAAATATAGATAGGACAGAAGAAAGGGAAAAACCTTACAAAAAATGCCAGAAGAATCAGCGAGTGTTACTGCTGTCTTACTGCCACATACCCATGAATAATAGGAAACTAGGCTTTTCTCAAAAATGAGGACAAACAGTACAAAGTAAAAGGGAGGAAGAAAAGAAAGCAGTCTGTAAGACCTTGTATGAGCTTCTAGAGGTCTGAATAAGTTTCCAAAGTGTTTCATTCTCTCTAGAGATCATTTGCCTGTTGAATATCCATATTAAGTTGCTGCACTGAGAGTGAGGATTATTTCTTTGAGGGTTTTTTTGTCATAATACTTGGTATGTAGTACAACATTATCTGCTAACTAACTGATGTGGCATCATAATGCAGTGTCTAAGATAGGGAGTGTTAGATTCAGCGGAGTTTCGGCACAGTAAAATACCTTCCTAATAAAAACAGCTTAAAAGCCATCAGTTCTGAGGCTTAGAGAGTTAAGATACACAAACTAAAACCCACCCATTATCTGAGTATCCAATAGCTACCAGATCCTTTGATTACTGAAGAAACTATTTCAGGAAAACTTAATCTAGTTACACAATTTAGCATTTACAAAGCACTCTTATCAATTCAAAATACTGTTTACATCAGAGCTGAATTTGGTCCTGAATGAATCTCCTTACTGCTCTCAGCAACAAAAAACCTGAGTATTGAAAACTGTTGGAAATGACTAGGTACAGAGAGAGGGAAGGAGGGGAGGGGTGCCTATTTTCTGCATTATTTGCTATGACAGATGTGTTCTTCTGTGGGATCAACAGGGAACTGGAACTTGAGCTGAGTAGGCTTTATATTTGGCCATTAAAAACCAAGAGCAAACACCATGTGATCCAGCAGCTCTCCTCAGTCCAGCATCAGGTGAGCTGTAGAGCCAGGGTTTGAGGAAAACTGTTAAAACATTTTAAGAATTAACAAGAATGAAATATACAAGGCAATAACTGATATACATATACTACTTTGCATTCTTAAGTATTCTTCTGTTTTTACTTTTTTTTTTTTAACGGAAGAGAGAGATAAGAGAGAGCATGCATACTTCCCCATAGCCTGCAGTAAAGATGAAAGAATACCACTTAAATAGTTTGTTTTTTGTATTTTTTTAAAAATATTTTATTTGCTAAGCTAGATACAAATATTACATGAGCATAATTATGGCACTGAATATTAGTAAAAACCTTTCATTGAGTCTAGCTTGTAGATATCTTAATGCCACATTTAGATTACCTGTTATCTGGTACAGAACTCACTCAGGAACTACTTAAAATTGCCATGAGAATATTGGTTTTCATGTATTTGTTTCTGATTAATTAGACCTGAATAGATACGGCATGCATTGCCTACACAAGAAAAAGGAAAGGATGAGATGACTTTTAACCCTTTGTTGTGGGGCTTTCCAAGCTGGTTAGAATTTTATGCCTTGGCTTTTGCTTGTATTGCAAATGTACTTTAATTGCATCAATCATTCAAAAACATGGTCCATTTTTGTTTGTATATACTTTAAAAAAAATGTTTTAGGCAAACTGAGTCTCCCTGATGTGTCTTGCTTTGCTGTTTGTCTTTTCATCTTTGGCCATTTATACTGCTGACAAATTATCATATTTCTAGGGTAACGGGCTAAGAAATTAGGAATCATTTTGGAGCATGTATTTCATGAATAAATCAGATTGTAATCATTTGCTAAAGGAATATATATTTGCACACTGCGCATAGCTGCTCTAATGAATTATCTCTTCATATCTATTGACTGGTTAGTTTAAAGTTCATTTTGAATTCCCAAAAAATTAAGACTAAGATTCCTTTCTAGGAATCTTTTTGGACACTTTTGTTTCACACTTGCATGGCTTTAAAACAGGGCTATCCAACTGGTGGCCAGGAGGCCACATATGGCTTGTGAGGGGTTAAGTTATGGCCCCAGGCTCCTTCCTGGCTGCTGCTCTCCCCATAAGTCAGGTTGCAACAGCAGCTGGATTCCCCCAGCTCATCCCTCCCCCAGCCTGCCCTGCCCCAGAGGGTGGGGTAGTGCAGCTTGGCTTGGCCAGGGGAGCTGTGAGTGAGCCTGGAGTCATATGGGTGCAGCAAGGGTGCGGGGGGAGCACAGGCACATGGCGCAGTGGTGGGGAGCGCTCCCAAGTAGTGCAGCAGGGGGCAGTTCATTAGGGAGGGTGTCCACACAACCTGCAGCCCAGGGGGCCTGTGGCTTGCCCTGGAGTCTCCTACATGGTATTCAACCCCCAGTCACTTAGAAGTTGAACAAGTATGCTTTATATAGTTCTGTCTTTCTGAGCTTGATGAATAAGATGGCTATACCAGCCAAGATAAATAAGTTGCAGTTTCTATTTGTTTCCTTCAATAAATGTAAAAAAGATATGCAAAATCTTTAACAAAGTCTCTCAGTTAGCAACATGAACTGATCAGGTGAGGACCAGAGATGACTGCTGGCAGCTTAGCCCAGACCAAGATGGTTTTTAAATGGTATTACTGCTCAGCCTGAAGAAAGGTTGGAAATACCTGAAACAAGGGTCAAATAAGACCAGACCATTTTCAAAGGTTCCCTGTTACAATACTTAACCCATTCAAGGTTAAGTATTGTAACAGGGAACCCTAGCCCTGTTACCAAGAAACAGGGCGGTCCCTTTAAATCCAGAACCTTCTGGGCACAGGAAGCCAGTCAAGTAGGGGTTAAGGATTGAGACCTGCCTGCTGGTCAGGTGACAGGAAGGGGAAGGCCAGAACCATATAAACTGCAAGTGGAGAAGGCTAGAAGGGAGGCAGAGAGAGACTCTTGATGACTATGGTGCAGCTGCAGCAGCCTCTTTGGGAAGAATACACAATGCTGTGAGACAGAAGCACAATCACATAAAGTAAGTGGGCACTTTGCCTCTCTTATTTCTTTATTATTATTTTCATTATATGGTCATAAGAGCCTATGGTTTACATTTGATGTTAAAAAAAGGCTGGTGGTTTGTGGCTGAGGCTGTAGGGGTAGAGGAGACCTCATTAGCTCCAAGGGATGCCAGGATAGAGGGCTTAAGAAGCCCTGCTGCACTAGGGGTGTTGCACTAGGACCACGAGCCCAAAGTCACTTGAAGGGGAGATAGAAGCTGTGAGGCCAGGTCGTAGTGGGTGGACTTAGGCCCTAACTACAGAAAGAGGGGCAAAGCAGAAAAGGGCTTAGGCCCCAACAGTCTGGCACTACAGGGGCACACAGTGTAGAAGGGCCAGTAGGCCTGGTGTCGTGGAAAACATGGAACGGAAGGCCTTGAGCCCAAGTGAATTAGAGAGCTAGAGCCTCAGAGTGGCTGATTAGTGGGTTTTGACTGACAGGCCTATCTACAGAGAGAGAGAGAGAGAGGGTAAGCCCACAGCGGCTGAGACCCTAACATAAAAAGAAATTTATAAAACCATCTGCAAGTTGCGGGGCACATCAAGGGAATGTAGGACCATGCATTTTTGCCCTTCAGGCAATACCTCATTATCTTATGGGTGGTGAGCCCGGAGCCTGTCTGGGAACCTGTGGATCAGTCTCCCTTTTTCTTTAGAACCAAGTACCATCAAGTCATGGCAGGTAAGTAAAGGGGGGGGAGCTGATCCCGAGAGAAGACAAATCCAGCAAGACCTGACAGGGGCACATGCACTGGCATATTTTAAAGAAAATAAAATGCAGCCAAAGATGGCCCCGTGTCACAAGTATACGCAAATAACTTCAGTGTCTGAAGGTCCATGTTTGCCAAAGGATGTGTCTGCTTGTATGTTTTCTTGTTCTTCTTTCCTGGATTGCTTTTGATTCTCCTTCCTTCTATCATCATGCTCTGGGGTAAATATCTTTTCATCATGAATAACTGGTATCAAAGAACACTTCCATTGCTTTGCAGTCCTCCATCTAGCAGCTGAAGGCATTTTTGAATTCACTCCTGCCTATGTTAGTTGACTAAGGCCAGTGAGGAAACACTTGGTGAAATCACCACCTCACTGAAGTTAATGGCAGTCAATAGTAGATCTCATACACCAACTCTGTCACTGGCGGAGAGTGTCAGCACCTCCCTTTAGCAAAAGTGGTCGTCGGGGTACGCTGCTAGTGGCCAAACCTGATGTCAAACCAGTTCAAACTTTGTCTTCTTATTTTGTGGCCTTAAGGAGGTTCGTAATGGAACCATCATTGGAAACGAAGTTTATAATGCATATACCTTCTTCTCCATCAGTTGTTGTTTTGCAAGACGTTCAGCTCCTTTAACCACATAAGAGCTGGTTTTAAAGTATGTGTGTAGGTGGCAACTGTGGTTCTGTGCTACAAAAACTGTTCCAAAAATGTTTTCAGCACCCCAGGTGATTAGAAAATGTCCACATTTGTCTTGTTACAATTGTACAGCTGAGACAGACATTTAATTGCTTTGTATAATGTCGTCAGATTGAAGAAATCTCTCTACAGGAGAGAGTTGACCCTTAATGGCATCGTCTTCCAAAGGAAATGAGCCTCCTGGTGTCAGGATCACAAATAATAGATCTGAGCGAGTGTACATTTCCATATGCTCCTGTCTCTATCTCACTAGGAAGTACTTCTTTTTATCCCTTTGGAAGGACAAAGGCTAAGCAAGCTCTGCTGAATTAGACCCATTAGACTGTGTTATTTCCTTCTTTCTCTAAGCTGAGTAACACATTTGCTTGTTATCCTTTTGTTTAGCCCAATACAATTATAATAAAAGAATATAGCATGTTTCTAAAAGCTAATGTTGTTACAATTGGATAAATTAAAATCTGTTTCTTGTTTTTGGAGAGATTGAAAACTAAAATGTTTTGTGGCCTCTACAGAAATATGGTGTGGGGGTAGGTGTATCTAGCTCACTACTGCTATATCTAGGCAAAAACCTGGGAGTGTTTATAAAATCGCCAATAAATATTTTTAGGAATTTTGCATTTTTTTTTGTCCCCTCAGTGCTTCCACTGCTTACCCTTTTAAACTGCCCAATATTGTGCTTGAAGAAACTGTGTCAGTGGTTTTCCACCTTGTTAGACTCCAGATACCCCTCAGAAAATGCCAGCTCCTAGTTTTCACTCAGTAGGAATACTATGGTTTCCTATTAAAAATCCCTGGGTTTATCTTCTGAATCATGTCTGCCCACCTAATAGTGCTAATGTCGTATGGCACCTTGTGGTACTCTTGAAAGGATGTCAAGGCACCCTAGTTGAAAATTATTGATCTGTGCAGTTCTGGAAAACATGTCATGGAACTGATTAGAAGCTAAATGAGATAGTTAAAGATGTGAAGATCTCATCACATTTATATTAGGCCTAAATAGCTTCCTGTACTGCATATATAGTTCCTTATGTGTTCAACATTTTTAAAAATTATGTACCTATCTTTGTGCATGCAGACAGGCCCAAACCATATACAAAGGGAAAGTAGGGCAGGCAACAAACCATCCATGCATGTGATAAGTACTTGTATGCCATTATGGTAAATGTATATATTGCTATACAGTAATTTATTCAAATTTAGGTACAAAGGGGTCCTGTGCAGCATTCCCTCTAAGCTGCATGGTGTGCACGGCTACATAGGCATGCTCATGCTGTGCTGCCAAGCGCACCTGCGTGGCCATGCATGCCACACAGCTTAGAGGGAACACTGGCCCTGTCCATATTAAAGTCTGGTTCTTTCAAATGAATATATGAAGATTTATCTTTTCAACACTCCTAGGCAAGTGTTGTTATCAGTAACTTGCATATATATATGTTGAAAGGAGAAGGCAAAATTTTCAAACTTTGGTGCGTAATAGGTAATCATGCCTGTTGGCTTTGGCTATGTGTACAGGTACCAAATAACTAGTTGCAGTTCCCAAATGCTTAATTCCAGTTGTCCAGGTATGCAAACCTCTGCTGCATGTGACTGGCTGAAGTACATGGATATATTTGGAATTTGCCAATCTCTTGTTTTCAAGCCAGTTTTTATTCCTAGAAAGCATGCTGCCTTCCAGAGCAAGGCAACACCATGAGCTGAGCTTAGGGCAACACTTCTTCAATGTGATGCACTTAAATAGTGAGAGGTAATAATCACACATGGCCACATTAAGAATACGGACTGAAGGGGGCCTACTACCTGATTAAGGCTACTTCCTTAATATGACAGGCAACCACCAGCCCTCCTATAGATAGATCCAGAGGGGTGCATTGCTGGAGTACCACCCCGTCTTTTGCTGTGCATTGCTCTGAGATCACTGACTGGTTGGTGTGGGGAGGACTGCCCAGATCCCCGGCTTGCATGTAGTTCCAAAGCTCTGGGAGTAAGCATTGCTGCTGATTGCTCTTCCTTTCTCTCCTTCCCCGACCCTAAATTCAACAGCAGGGGGAAAAGAGGGAACTAGTGCCAATGGTGGCATTCAGCCCCAACTTTCACACAGCACTGGAGCTCATGGGCTGAGCACTGTTGTTGCCATTCATCCCCTCTTTTCCCCTAATGCAGAATTTAAAGTGGGAGACGCAGTCACACCCCCTTTTGCCTGGTGGCACATACACAGGTTTATCCTCTTCCCTGTGCATGTACCACAGACACAGCTGGCATGGAAGCAGCCCTCTCTTCCGGGTTCTACCCATGGGCCCACCCATCTAAATCCTTTGTTACAACACAAAGAACCCCCAAAGGGGCTTAGCATTTCCTTTAATATGATTGAACACCTGAGTCTTGTGACTTTGTTTTCAATACAATCTCATCGGCTTTCTTCTTCCTATGCCCCTTTAATATCGTTATTGAGGCCTTCTGTCTCTTGGTCCTCCTCAGACTAGCAGCAGAGCTAAGACGTTAGACACTGTAATAAGTTGAATTACCTCGGGGGTAAGAGATACCAGTACACTTTGCTAGCTACAAATGTACAAGACCTAGATCTGTGTGCTGCCATTCTGCTAGGTCCTACTGGCTTCTGCAAAAGAAGATTGGCATTCCTGTTAAAAGGCCCAAGGCATTTCTACTTTTATACTAGCAAATTGCCCATCAAGAATGACTGGGGGGGGTGTCGGAGCCCCATGTCCGGCCCTGTGCCCCCCCTGTTCTGGGTCTTGCTCCACTTCACCCGCCACTCTGGGTCCGGCCCAGCTCTACCCACTGCACCCCCCCAGCCACTCCGGGTCAGGCCCTGCTCCA
This sequence comes from Crocodylus porosus, assembly GCF_001723895.1. Taxonomy (NCBI): domain Eukaryota; kingdom Metazoa; phylum Chordata; order Crocodylia; family Crocodylidae; genus Crocodylus; species Crocodylus porosus. Next base: position 122,640,531 of record NW_017728943.1, on the reverse strand, counting down.
GGTCCAGCCCCACTCTACCCCCATGCCATTCTGCATCCACCAGGCCTGTGGAACTGAGCCCTCCCCTAGAGAAACATTAGCCAGGCCAGGGCAGCTTATGGACAACCCCCACCCGGCTCCTTGGGACACGTGAGTCAGTGGGGCAACAGGTCTCCCACTGGTGGAGTGACACTCAGGAGGAAGTAGCCTCACTAGGAGAGGCAGGAGGAAGAGACTCTCTGAAAGAAGAGGGCCCCTAGGGAACTCTTGCACCTCATATTTTTGGAGTGTTTTATTGACTGTTTGACAGGTGCGTGTATCTTTGGAGTGTTTATTAACTATATGCCTTGTATTTTAGAGTGCCATTTGTTGTTGTACTTACCTGTTCATATCGGATGGACCATTATGCTTACCCGCTTGAATATGGGTGTGTGTGTGTATGTGTATATATGTATATATATGTAACTTGTAAGTATTCATTTTAGTTCATATATATAAAATTTGTACCTGGTTAAAACACTGTTTTCTGTTCCTCCTCTATTGAGACACAGTAAGTGGGAGGGAACTGCAAGTAGACTGCAGTTTCCTTCCCCAGCACGGGTGCCCTGATGGCTTCCCCTTCTATTGGTGAGAGGGGACAGTCACTTGGGGACACCCGGGTTATCAGTAAATTGCATCTTAAGTGTAATATGTGTCGGAGGCCTTAGAAAGCAAGGTATCATCTGCTGTCCATGTTATGAAATCCAACTGTTGTACTTTTTGTATTCCTATAAAGCTTGTAGGATATGCAGAACTAAATCAATGAATTGCCTAAGAAAAGGCAAGAGTTACAGGGGATTTATTATACTCTATCACTTAGAAGAGGAAGTTGGAACATTAATGCTGAGGAATCTGTCTAATACCCAGCACAAATCAGCTTTCTCCAGACATCAGTTTAAAGGTATAAAGTCGAACGATCACTTACCGATAAATGCATGCAACAAGGTGAACAGGAACACAGCAAGCTTTGCTAATGATGTCTTTGTAACAATTGTTTTCATATTTCAAGCTTTTTGCAATAATCTCACTCATGCTGCACAGGGCTTTGATAGGAAAGAGCTGAATTAATCTCATTTTGCATCACTTGAAATCTCAGCATAATCAACCCCCCAAGATCAGGCAGATGAATTCTTGAAGTGTAAAACATATCTTAGCCCCTCACTGTAGAATGCATTTTTCTCACACATCAATGCTGCTCCTTTTGTCCTGCTTCCCAAGCTCTTCTGCCAAGCAACAGACACTCAAAGTCTCTGTGCAAAACAAATGTGACCGTAAATAGTGCTGACAGCATTTTTGCCAGACTTGCTTCAGGGTGACTATGAAAAGATTGTGGATTTGATACAGCATCACTAGGCCTAAAATTCTCAAAAGCAGCTACATCCCAAATTGGACTCAGGGCCAGGTCTTCAAAGTGAAAGGGTGCTTAAAGATGCAGAGAAGGAACTAGTGGGATTTTCATCTGAGCAGTTTAGGTGCCTACTAACTCCTCTGACTAGTCTCACCTCGATTTCTTTTCTAAATGTGATATAATGGTCCTTTCAATGCATGTGTAGGCCCCTAACTATTCCCTAAGTGGAGATTGAACTTGATTTTATCATGTTTTGGGTTATAAAAGGCTCCATTAGCTTAACCAAAAGTTAAACTCTTATTTTCAGTTAAGTTTCTTATCCTCTTGTGATTCTGAAGAGAAGCTTCCAAATGAGAGCTGATACACTGCTGTTTTCCTGGGTTTGCACAAGCTGGCAAGACAGGTTTCAGAGATGTGAGTGCCCCATTAGGATAAATGTGTTGATTCTGAATCCTAATGACTTCAGTCTAATTCACACAATTAATTTTTTTAGTACTGTTTATGTCTAATATATGGGTCTATTTAATGTGCTTAGATAGCATAGAAGGTAGAGACTGAAAAAAGCCCATTCATATCATTCATCTTTCTGGATTTTTCCCTATAGCCCCCTTCCACTGTCCTTCCTTTCCTCTAACAAATATCCAGTTTTAAATGACTATAGCAACTGGGTTTTTATCATTTACTCCTGAGGAAACTATACCACACTTCCACAAATCTCACTCTAAGGGAACCTGTCTTGATTTTTCCATGCTATATTTTCCAAACTTAATTTTGCCCCAAACCACCTAGTTATATGGTGTTTTCTAAGTGAGACACCAGTAAGAGGGAATAAAATGCAAGAGCCATTGGAAGAAGACATAGAACAAATATAATAAATAACTAGCCCCATTCCATTGTCTTTCTTTGACACCTGGAAGCTGAGATAACAAAAATAAAATGTCCCACATAGACACAATACTTTTTGCATCAGGGCACCCCAAAGCAGTCATAAAGGAAGCAAGTGTCATTTATCCCCATTTTAAAGAATGGGAAACAGAGGACCAGAGAGGAGAAATGACTTGTCTAAGGTCAACAGGCAGGCCAGGGATATAGCTGGGAATAAAGTCCAATTAGCATTCTTTTTTCTATCATTTGTAAGAGATTTAGGCTCATATGCAAGACCACTGGGGAAGAAAGAAAAATAGGGACGAAAAATACAGGCAATTTCGTTCTATAGTTCAGACGTGCTGCAACTGTTCATTTTTGTGGAATTGACAGAGATATCCTTTCCTTAGTGCATCAATCATCATTGCTTGGCTTTCAAAATAAATCATTCTGCAGGCTGTCAAAATAGCCCACAGAATACCAGCAGTCCATGGCCCATAGTCTGGGAACCTCTGACCATCTGTCCTCATGGACCCGAAGTACTTCACAATCCAAAAAGGCACATTTTACCGTATAGATTTTAGGATGCGCTCACACTTAGCTATTCCTTGGTAGGTTGCCAGCCCACTGAATTTTTAATCAAAATCTGTAGTGGAAAGAACTCAGCTTTTCAGGGCACAACCATTTTCCTATATCACAGGGCATTACATTTTACCTGCTGTACACAATCATCTCATTTTACTCTTCATTTTCTACTGGCACATGTATTTTGTTAAGCTTTATATTTTCCAGACATTTTGGCATATATTATAGCATACATGCTCCATCCTGCACCCATAATAGGTACTTAATGATGCATTCCCAGTCCTCCACTAAGGTGGTTACACCCTGTTTTACGGTACAGTGTGCATGAAGCACATAGGCTGTGCTTCCCAGGCATGCTCCTTCGACAGTACAGACTTGCCCTACAGGTTATTATGCTGTGTTCATTGCCCTAATATCTGAGTGCTTGCCAAACATGCAGTACAATATACATGTGTTATGTGTTCTCTCATCCTCTCCCAAAGATGGGAAGTATGTACTGAGTAATTGTATACATAACATTTTGCTTTATTTTGACGGGAGAAGGTTATATGGGAGGATTAATTAATATTTGTGATACTAGAAAAAGCACATTGCACTTAGGAGCGGATGTAGAGAGGTTTTAGATGGTGGTTAGTTCCCAAGGAAGTTCATTCCAGGATCTTGGATAGGCGCATAATGAAGTTGGGTGTGATTGGTCCATGAGGCACATTACCAATACCTCCTGCTTCAGTGAGGATTATGTTGTTACTTCATAATTATATCTCTTATAAGCTTTCATCTTTGATATTCTGAAATGTTATTTATGCAAGAGGAAATATATTCTTATGCAAGAGGAAATTTGGGTGATATCTTTCATTGGACCAATTGTAGCTGGGATGAAATTAGACCAGTTTTTGAATGAAAAGCATTCCTCTTCAGATCTGAGGAGGAAAGTGATTGTTAAAAACAGTGGGTAGAGCGGTGATATTGGAGGGAGGGAAAATTCCAAAGAGTAGCAGAAAAAAATTAGCAGAAGAAAAGAAACTTGATTCCTGGGAGATCAAGACTAGTCAAAAGGGACTAGGGCCATTATCATCTGCAGTGTGTAGGAAGAATTTCAGGAATCAGGAAGATTATAGTGTGTCAGAAAATCAATATTGATGTTCAGTCTTTTGTTCCTGGTGTTCATTCCTTATGAATTTTTGTTCCCAACCTCACCTTTAAAGGTGGTTGGTAGATTTCCCTTGAGCGTGAGGATAGTGAGGTCAGAAAGGAAGTGGTTGTTCCATGAAAAATGTTATCCTACTGATATATACGTGCCTGTCCTTTATTTTTTTTGTTCTGTGAGAGTTTGTGCTGGTGCATAATGTTTATTTGCACCTATATTATCATGAGGGCATTTAGTACATTGTATCATAAATTTCTCATTTTAGGAAAGGCATGTATAGGATCCATAGGTGCTGATGGGTTCATTGTGGGGGTTGTTGATTGTAATAGCAGTAGAGATGTGCTGACAGGGTTAAGTATCTATTGCTAAGGCAAGGCTGTCTCATTTGATATCTGTTGAGCAATAGGGAGTTTGCTTCTGATTTCATAGACATTAGGGCTAGAAGGGACCTTGTGAGATCATCGGTCCAGCCCCCTGCGCAGGGGCAGGAAGTCAGCTGGGGTCAGATCACCCCAGCAAGAAAAACATCCAAGTGTTTCTTAAAGGTATCCAGAGTAGACGCTTGCACCACTTCTGTGGGGAGCCTATTCTAGACTCTAGAGACTCGGATGGTAAAGAAGTTTGTCCTTATATCCAGTCTAAAACGGTCTTACAGCAGTCTGTGACCATTAAGACCTTGTCTTCCCTTGAGGTGCCCTGGTAAACAGATGTTCTCTCAGATCATGATGCACCCTCCTCATATACTTATAGGCTGCCACCAAGTCCCCACTGAGCCTTCTCTTCTCCAGGCCTCTCAGCCTTTCCTCATGAGTCCTGCTCTCATGACCTCTAACCATATGCATGGCTCTCCTCTGGACTCGCTCAAGCTTCTCCACATCCTTTCTGAAGTGTGGAGCCCAGAATTGGATGCAGTACTCCAGCTGCAGCCTCACCAAGGCTGTGTAAAGTGGGAGGATGACTTCTTGGGTGTTGCTTGAGATGCATTGGTAGATACAAACCAGAGTTTTATTTGCTTTGCTGGTTGTGGCATCACATTGGTGGTTCATGTTTATCTGGTGATCAGTCATGACCACAAGTCTCTTTCAGTTGTGGTGCTAGTGAGTGTAGCACTGCCGAGCCTATAAATGTGATGTGGGTTTTTTCTCCCGAGGTGGAGCACCTTGCATTTCTCCAGGTTGAATGTCATCAGGTTTTCATCTGCCCACTTTATGAGCTTGTCCAAGTTGGCTGAATTACACAGCCTGCACCCAGTGCCTGGGAAGACTGCTGCTGCTGTTGTCCCAGACAGCAGTGGCAGCCTCCTGTCATCTGGCATGCAGATCTGGGGGCTCGCACCCCCAGGAGGAGTCCGGCACAACCTGGCAGCCTGCCTGGGGGTTGCAAGCCCCCAGATCTGCATCCTGGATGAGAGGAGGCTGCCTCTGCCACCTGGGACCAGTGCTGGGAGATTCCGGTGTCAAAAAAACCCGCTCCAGGAAAAGCAGCACAGTGTACATGGCAGCAACATGTCCCACCCAGAGCTAAAGCCTGACCACCAGAGTCATGCTCCGGCTGCCAGCCGGGCTCCACACACCCAGAATGCCACTACTGGAGCCCCAGGAAGCCCCCAAGTAAGGCTGCTAGGTCCAGCCCAGGTGCTGGCTCCTACCTACCCAACCCCACCCAGGGGAACTTGCTGCGCACCAGAGTGCACGTGCAGGGGTGCTCCCTAGGGACAACTGGCAGCAGCACAAATATATGCTGCTGCCAGTTGTCCCTAGGGGATATACAATCCTGCTTGTGTGGACACAGCCATTGATGTAGTCTGGACAGTTTTGAGGATGGCTATATCTCTACCTGTGTCTGCTGGTTTGATTACTACTTCATTATGCTTCATTATGGATCTCATAAACTGTATGGCTTTTCCCTCTGAGGGAGAGGGGTTGTTGTAGTTTTGTCTTTTGTTGAGAATTTAGCTGTTATCTTTCTTCCTGAAATAGTCAATGTGGTCATCTAGCATGTGGCTGTGTCCACCGGGAGGTATACAGTCTGGTGGTTGTTGTTGTTTGTTGTATCTGTTGTGGCAGGAAGGTTTTCAGAGCTGGGTCCGTCCTGTTTGTGAAAGAATTCTTTCAGGTAAAGTCTGTGAAGTAAATCTTCACCTATTTGTATTTGGCAGGTGTTTCCCTGGGAAGAAGTTTAGGCCTTTGGAGAGTACTGATATTTCAGAGTGGGATAGGGTCTGGTGTGATAAATTAATGATGTTAGTGTTCATACTGCTGCTCTCTTGATTCTCTCCTGCGTTGCTAGTGGTTGTGGTGACATCCACTGCCTATGAGATCTCCTGTTGTGATAGTCCATTTTTAATCCTTATGTTGAATGGCTGCCATCAGGTATTTTTAATAGTATATTGGGATCTGCTGTATAGTATCCAGGTAATTTTGTTTCAGCTTTTTGACAAACATGGAGCTGGTGCTTTATGAAAAATGGAAAAGCTAAAAGTCCAAGAATTAATGACCAGAGGACCAAAGTGAATATGCTTTAGAAATGTGCATTACTAGCTGCTCTGACTGTCTTCAGGCTCATATTCTGTAGACTGTGATATGACACAGTAAAACTTCCCTCAGCGTGACCACTTTGTTGTGGTTGAAAGAACCTAGAAACATGAATAGAAAGTAACTGATGTAATGGGGTCTATTTGCATTTTCACAACCTATGGCCATAACTTAAGTGACATGATCTACCCCATTCATTTTAGTGGAAGCTAATTCAGATGCCCACTCATAATACAAGAAATGTCTGTGTGTTAACATCCCACTCATCAAAGCTGTGAAAAAGGAAAAGGAAAATCACTTTATGAAGACTTGCCTGATCTTGTAAGTAGCAGCCTGTTTTGGCACTGTATGGGAGGGGCTTGAAGGAATAGCACGACTTGCTTCTTACCCCTAGTCAAAAAAGGGACCAGATTGCAAAGAGCTCAACAGTGCATTTGACCCCTTTGGAAAAAAGATATGCCCAAATGGCCCAGCAGAGCCTTTAGGCATACTGAGATACCACTGAGGGTAGATCATCATCTCAGACTATCTCCTGTGAGCAGTTGCTGATGTGGGTGGTTTTGGAAGAGTCCTAATACCCAATCTGAGCTCCAATTTCAAAATAAAAACCTACTCTTCACTTCCCCTTGCTTAATATGGCATAGTGAATTGGTTACATGTATTTTTGTGCACACAGTGAAAATTACAGTGGCAGAAGGGATCTTGGTTTGTTCCTAACTCCCTCTCTTACATGGACAGCTTGGGCATTTTTTCCTAGCTTGGCTGAGCATAGATGTGTGGATCCTGTAAACATGGCTGTCTGTCCCTTTTGCAAACAGAAATTAGACCAGGCTATGGCCCCGTTCATAGTTCTTCCTCATGAGAAAGTAACAAAGGGCACGCCTACACATCACCCTATGGCGACATAGCGATATGCTACGTCGCTGTACAGCCCCCTACGGTGATGTAACGATCACGTGTCTACACGTGATCACCAGCTATGTCACCATAGCAGTGCACTTCCCGGGTATTGTGTGCCTCTGCAGCAACATAGTGGTGAAATCTACCCGTGCGCCGCTCGTACAGCACAGTAACCGCCCATACTGCGCTGTGCTTTACTACTTCCAAAGTATAGCAACATTGCCATGGGGCAATGTGTAGGCATTCCCAAAGACCAGGGAGAGGGAAGCATTAGGTAAAGTTGGATGGGAATAGCTTCTGCATAAGAGTCCACTAAAAAATAGCTTACTAATTGAAACCAAACAGATCAAGGGACTGTCCAAAGTCTTATTTTAGACTTTCCACAAAAAGATTCAAAACAAACAACCAAAAGAAAAAACATTTTTACTAAATGTTAAGATTCAGGTTACAAATAAAAAACTAAAGCAAAATTAAATTTTAAAAGAAATGCTGAATGAGAGAACCAAATTTTTTTTCACAATTTCTTTTCTTTTCTTTTTTTTTTCCCAGGAAAGACTTGTTTTTTCTGAGCAGCATAAAGCTGCAATTATATTTCATGGTACCATATCAAGGTGTTAAAACTGCTTTAGTTTAGGTAATTCTAGAGGTAGCCAAGGTTTGGTGGGTTTGTTTGTTTGTTTGGGATTTTTGGTACAAAGTTACCACGTGGATGTCTGACTACTGACTGGAATCAGTAGGTATATTTTCAAGTCTCTTGTTACAATATGACTAACCAAAATAAGCCAATATGGTACATGGATTTTTCCCCTCATTTTTAAAACATCTGTACATGAGGAAAATCTCCAAGCAGACAGTGTAACATGAGCCAAACCAAACTCCTATTTTTGCCTTGCCCAAGAGCTCTTAAAGTAACAGTTAGGAAATTAGACTTAAACTTGTAGTTGAAAATCTCTCTCAGGTGACAATATAGCCACATCCGCCCTAACCCAGTAATCCTAAATTACTGCAGACAATAAATACAATCAGAGCTTGTTTTCTTCTACTTTAAACTTTCATTCGAAACAGTACCAAAATGCTCTACAGTAATGTGAAGTATGAAGTATATGCACTGATTGCTTCACCCACCTGCAATTTGCCAAGTCCATCAAGCAAGAGAACATGAGTATTTAACTACTTTAATATTTCTGTAGTGTTACCAAATAACGGTTTGGACTGGGAAGTGTCCTAGGGCTGGGTAAAAATGACTGGGAAAACATAGGTAGGCGAGCTGCCATTACCTGGTTTGGAGATTTGACCAGTACGCTGCCATGAATGCCATTAGCATTACCGATGCCTTGGTCTCTCCTGCTGTCTTCTTGTGGCACTGTAAGCTTTTTCCTGAATGTTTTGTGGCTTTACAGTAGCAGATGTTTTTCAAATCCTTTTGGATAAATTTTTGCCTGTAAATGAAGAGGACACAAGCCCTGTGAAATCCTTTCCTGTTTCATATTCCTTTGCACTTGTCAAAAATACCATGGGATTAGTTTATTGACGATAAAAAGTCAGGACCTTGATACTGAACAAAGCATTTACTTTTGTGTTGGGGACTATGGCTTCAGTGAGAGAAAATAAGGGGATAAAATTACCCCACTGTATTTTATTTTATCTCAAAAGAGGAGAAAGAAAGTGGGCAGGCTTTTCTCCTTGGGCTTGGATTAAAAAAAAGATCTTATCAAATATAATATGAGCAAAGAGTTTCCTCCACTTGCCTTTAAAACAAGTTTTTGCAGATACTCTTATAAGTAGCTCGGCAACCTTCAAGGCCTGGAGAACGTGTGGTGACTTATTTTAATGTCAAGCTAAAATCCAGACCTGGAGTGGACATGGAATAACAAAACCGTAGCAAAGTGACCTTTTATCTGCAGTTATGAGAAACTATTGTGCCTGACTGAGCAGATTGGACAGTCATAATATTTTTTCACTGTAGAAAATTGGAATAAATGTTTAATGAAAGGGATGGTGAATTGCTGTGCTGGAGTAAAGAGCAGACTCATGAGAATAAAACTGAAAACAAAGCAGGGGACATTGATATTAAAATGCTGGAAACTTTATGAATATAAAGGAAAATATCACCAGCCTTGAATTAATTTCAACTTCTGGGCCAAATTGAACACTGGTCACACCAAAAATGAATGAGTCCTTTAATATGCTACAATGCTTTAGCCTCTAAGTGGTGTCAGAACCCTTGTCAAACATCAGCTGCATTATCAGCTCCTTTCTTCCAGCACTGTTGTGCCTCATTTTCCTTAATACACAGTTCATATTTTCTGTGAATCCAGAGATGAACATTTGAACCTTTTTTAGGCCACCATTTTTGTTGCTCTATTAAAGGATTGATCTTCAACTATCTTGCAGAAAAGGACAATTTTCTTGGCATTTTCCAGTTGGTCTAATAAAAGGTATCATTTTGGAACCAAGAGTTCTAGTTTTTTGTATGTCTTTTTGTCTCAGACCAACACAGCTACCAAGTACACCCTTTCATACAGTGGTGGCAAAGGAAGAGATGTTTCTTATTGTGATAGGGGTAAAGTGTTACCTTAAAAAACAATCCATCACCCACCAGAAGGACTCCTGTTGTTCTAAAGAGCAGTCTCCTACTGGGCTTTGAAGCAAACATTACAGAAAGTCAACAAATGATCATGAGACTTGGTATAGCTGAACCTGAACATTTTGCAGGGTATACAGAGCTACAGAAAACAGCTGCCTGGGACTGGTGAAGCACACCAGCTGTTTGCTATGACTTTTATTTTAAAGGGCACCACTTCTCTGATCAACTACATGAAACCACTGATGAGTTCCAAATGACAGAAGCATCCTCTTTTAAATAAGCACCTTGGTAAACAGCTAAGTGGCTCAGTTCCTAAGTGGGTAACCTATTGCAAACCCCCCGAATACAAATAACCCAGGTTCTATGATAGCTAGTATGAGTTTGCACAAAGTGCAAAAAGACTTATTTTGGATTCCTTTCTCAGAGTTAAGTAACACTTTCTTTTTTTTTCAAGCAGAGAGAGGTACTTAGCCATGTTAAACTAAAGTCGGGCAGAAGGCAGGGTAGAAGTGCATCTGAGATGCATAGGAAGTATTAGTTGTAGCCATGTTGGTCTAAGGACATAGGCGGACAAGGTTCCTTGGGTAAATGTGATATCTTTTATTAGACCAACTAAATAGTTGAGTAAATTGTTCTTTGAAAGCTTTTGGGCACAAGCACCTTTCTTCAGGCATATCAACAGTCTGCTGGTGAACTGTGAGCTCTCCTGGGTAGAATACAAACCAAAATGCAAAATGCAGGCCTGTGAAAATGCAAATGCCTAGCAGTGGGGATCACAGGGGTGGAAGACCATAAGTTTGAGACAGGAAGGGAGCAGGGAAAGGTGGGGATGTTGAACTGATGATAGAAGAATGTAGCTGGTAAAATGCAGGCAAGTTACCTGCGGTTACTGGATGGCAGGCAGGTTATAATGTGCCATAAATCCAATGTCTATATTATGATTTTTTGTATCTGGTAGATTTATGAAGTGAAGTTTTTAGGTTCAGTGACAAAATGTGTTTTGTATATTCTCTTTGAAGATTAAAACTGAGAGACTGGAGAGAGAGTGGTTGCCTTGTGATAAGTGTGCACCCGCAAATAATTGGATATTTTTGTCTTTGATAGATTTTCGGTGTGCATTCATTCTGGTGTGCAGTTGTTATTTGGTTTCTCCTACATATTTTCCATCAGGGCATTTAGTGCACTAGATGAGATGTATTACATTTCTGGAGATATCAGCATGAGATCCGGGAATGTTGATGGTTCTGTTGCGTGGTGTAGTTATTGTGGGAGTGGTGGAAATGGGTTAGCAGGTTTTATATTTCTTGTCCTGGTATGGTCCGGATCCATCAGGTGTGCTTTGGGCCATAGGAAGTTTGCTTCTGGTATTGAGGTTGGCAAGGTTTGGTGCTTGTTTAAAAGCTAGGCTGAGTGATTCTGGAGAGATCTTTTTAAGAATTGGGTCTTCTAGTATAGCTTGCAGTTGTTTGAGGATTTTCTGTATAGGTTCCAGGGAAAGATGATATGTCATAACTAATAGTGTGAAATTCATGGGGATTTTCTTTTTGTACTGCAGCAGTTCTTCACGTGGTATCCGGGCAGCTCTTTGAAAAGTATGATCTATCTCTGCAGAGGAGTGTCTTAAGTGAAAGTCCTTTTGAGAATTGTGAGGTGATGAGCGTGGGTATTCTCAGTGCAAATTCGGTGGCATTGGAGGGCTTGGCTACAGAAGCAATCATGAACAAGAGTATACTTCATCAGATGCTGTGTAAGGATATGCACAGAGCAGGCTATCAAACAGACAAGAGTGATTTGAAAAGACGGGGAAGATGGTGGGGGGAACCAAGAAGTGGGGCAGTGTGGAGAAAGGCAAACATTAATAATCCCATAGAAAGAAAGGAGACACAGAAGTTAATTCAGGTAATGGGATAAGAATCTGCAGTTCCTATTTAGACCATACTTAACAAAAACTGGAACATTTTTCACATTGAGCTGGCTTTTTTTAAGTTTTGCCATATAAATTTTGCTGTGTATTCTGAGGTCAGCAATTGAATGTCCAGGAAAGTTAAACAGGCAGACAAGGTTCTTTGGGTGAATCTGATATATTTTATTAGACCAACTTAAATAGTTGGAAAACAATTTTTAAGTAAGCTTTTGGGTTCAAAAACCCTTTGTCAGGCTAAGGAAGTTTCAGCAGTTGGTGTGTGCTCTTCCTGGATGAAATGAAAAGTAAAGAAGCCAGAGGCTGGGCTGGTATGCATACAAGACAGGTAGTCAGTGAAGATGTAGACTGACTACAACAGACTAGTAAAATATTTTGTGCTCTTCCCCAAATCAGTTTTGGCTTTTGGTTTGGCCACAGTATCCAAAACCCCACAAACACATTGATTAGTTTGTAACCCCTAGTGCACAGCATTGTAGAGCTAGTGGGACTATCTTGTTAATATCTCCTTACCATGTGAGATATATAACAATTCAAGACTAGTTTGAAAAAACTGAGAAGCATTCTTTGGGGTTCGTGGTACAGTACATCCTTACATTACATGGATCCTTTGGAAAGCACCTGCTGAAAAAGCATTAAGATCACTGAATTTGTTTGGGTAAGTGAAGCAGTTACAAATTACTGTATCAAACTTAAGAGTAGAGATAAGGTATTGTATTGATGTTTTAAAAAGAACATTATACAATACCAACAATTACAAGGTTAACAGTGTATCAAACAAAAGAGTAGAGCTGTGTATTAAATAAAGCTTTAAAAAAGAATACTTTGCCACACCATATAAACAGTTACGAACTAGTAAAACAAAGCTGTCATTCAGGTAACTGCAGGTTCAGATCATTGAGGATCTACCTTAAACTCAACTGCTTTACAAATATAAGATATTGATTAACAATTCACCCTTACCCTGCTGCCTTGGTTACTAAATTTTATATGTAAGTAGCAAGTAACAAGATGGGCTCTGTGTACAGGAGAACAATAGATGCCTTGATTTTAGCAAGGCTTTTGTCATGATCTCCCATGACGTCCTTGTTACTAAACTAAAGAAGTACAATCTAAAGTACTGTACAATAGATACATAACTGGTTGGATCACCATGCATAACATTTAGGCACTGCATCATTTATGACTACATGGGAGGAGGTATCAAGTAGGGTTCTTCCAGGTCTGTCCTGGGTCAAGTGTCGTTTAATGTCCTCATTCATGGATTTAAAGGATGATATTAAGCGTATGTTTAGCAAATTGGCAGACTACAGAAAGTTGGGTGGAGTTACGGATGCTCAGCAGGGCAGTGTTAGGATTCAGTATTACCTTGATAAACTAGAGAAGTGATCCACAATCAATTGAATGAACTTCAGTAAGATCAACTGCAAAGTCCTATAGTTAGGACTGAACAATTGCATATAAAAATACAGACTGTGGAATGACTGGTTAGACTGCAGTACTGCAGAGAAAGACCTGCAGGTTACAGTAAATTATCAGTTGAATATGAGTCAACAGTGTGCTTTTGTTGCAAAGAAAGCCAGCAGTATATTGAGTTGTATTAACAAGAGTGTCATTTGCAAATTAAGGGAAGTGATTCTGCTGCTTTATTCAGCACTGATGAGGCTTCACCTAGAGTACTGTGTCCAGTTTCGGGTCCCACACCAAAAAGGATGTTGACGGTTTGAAAAGAGTCCAGCCCAGGGCAACAATGTTGATGAACATGTGACTTAGGTTGAAAGAACTTGTCTTATTTAGTTTTGAGAAGGTAAGACTGAGCAGGGATTTGATAACAGTCTTTAAATACCTGAAGAAAGATTATAGAAAGACAGGCTTTTCTCTGTGGCTGTAAGGAACAGGACTAGGAGCAATGGCCTCAAGCTGCAGCAGGGAAAATTTAGGCTGGAGATAAGAAGGAACTTTCTGACTATGAGGATAGTCAGGCATTGGAACAGGCTACCTGGAGAAGCTGTGGAATCTCCATCCCTGAAACTTTTCAAGAGCAGGTTAGGCAGGTACTTGATTGGGATGGTTTGTCAAGGATTATCCTTCTTTGGGCAGGGTGCTGGACTAGATGACTATGGCAGAGCACTGTTGGTGCCTGCCACTTTAACAGCTGAGCCAAGCAGCCAGCAGGTGCTTAATTGTGGTAACCATGTTAGATCTGTGGCTGCGTATATAAATAGGGCAGTTCACTGCTGACAGGGCAAGACAGTAACGTCACCTGGCTGCTAGGCTGAATACAACATCCTGGAGGTAAGGGCAGGAGCTGTAAGGGATGGTTTGGAGGCTTCTGGTCCTGGGCATGACCTAAAACTGCACCCCACTGGGAGTGGGTGACCTGGTGGGGCTCTCACTGGCACAGGAACCCCCAGGAAATGCCAAGCCAGTTATCACCCCAGTGAAAGGCGGGTAAGGGCGCCTTAACCCCAGCCCTCACCTTCAGGTGGGCCATATACCGTAAGAGCAGGGTAGGCCACGTAAGCTTCTGGAGGTGCCTGAGCCTGCTGGGGGAGTGACCCTGCAGGGCCAGGCACACTTCCAGGAGCACCTGAGCCGGGAATGGGGGGCCCTGATCCCTAAGTGCAGGCAGGAGGTGAAAACCTAACCGAGGGACTTGGTTGGTCAGTACTGGGGCCAGGACCGGAAGGGTCAAAAGGGCCAGGGGCCCACCACGAGAGATGCCCTTGATGAGCAAAGACGCTTGGGGTCCTGACTGGTCTGAGACAGGGCCAGGGCTTATGGAAGCTGAAGGTCCCATGACTGGGGGGCCACAGCTAATGGGCAAAGAAGACAGTTGAGCCAACTCCCTGAGGATGCCATCAAGCCATGGCAGGTGAGACAGGTGGGGAAATTAGCCCTGTGGCTATTCAGGGACCCCCACTTTACCACAATGATCTCCTGAGCTCCCTTACATCTCTACATTTCTATGATGCTAACAGATAATTAGTTTGGAGAAGACGCATCTGAGGGGCTATTTGATAACTCTTTTTTAAATATCTAAAGGGTGGCTTTATGGAGGATAGTGGCAAATTATTCTCTGTGGCTAGAGTGGACAGAACAAGGAAAAATGGTCTCAAATTGCAACAAGGGAAATGTAGGTTGGCTATTAAGAAGAAATTTCTCATTATAAGAGTTTTCTTGAGAATTTCTAGAATCTCTGTCCTTCAAAGTTTTTAAGGTTAGACAGACATTGTCTAGGATAGTTTAGAAGGGATGATCCTGCCTTGAATGGGGCTGGACTAGATGACCTCCTAAGGTCTCTTTCAGCCCTTCCTTTCTATTGTGCTATAATGTATTTCTATGGAATGTATATTGTTTAAGTAAAGTGCAATGTATGAATACAATTTGATCAGTTATACTATATGTCTGTGGAGAAAAACAAAAAACTGTAACTGTGAGATCACAAGTGAGACTTCCTATAATAAAATTTGTAATTATTTTTTACCATATAACTATTGAAGTTTTAAGTTATTCTTGCTGCTTGTAGGTATTATTTAATAGGTAATAATTAGCTTTTCTTGTGTCTCACTGACCTGTGCCAAGCTTTGTTCATATGACATCGTATCAACATCAAAGATATCATACCTACACATGTTAAAACAGCTTTTGACAGAGCATCAGGCCATATATTGTGCATTTCAGTCACTGAAGAAAGCACATGCAGTTTTTTTGGGCAAATTCAGGTGTAACATAACCCCCAGTTTCTCTTTTCCCCCTTATATAGATATAGATACACGCATTCGCTTCCCTTCCCCAACTATTTCTGACTTTTCCTCTCCCTCTCTATTCCCTATAGATAAGTATAAGGAAGCTAAGATGTAGGATGAGCTTTAACATTTTATTTTTCTCTCCCTTCTTTGCAAAAAGTGCCCTTCTATTTTGATATAGCTATCCACTGCTTTATAAGTGATAATTCACTATGTTTGTATTGATTTTTTTTTTTTTTTGATTACTGCTTTTATATTGTGTGATTACTGTTTTAGGCCTATATATGTAAGTTAGCATAAGTCATATCAAGTTTCCATCTTGTAATATCAAGCCTTCATCTTGTCTCCCCTGTTGTGTAACCTATGACTCACACCTGCCCCTCCTATGTAACTTGGTTCCTGAATGAATGGAGATGAAAGAGGGTGCTAGAGAGACAATGGCAGTAAGTCTAAAAATAGCTTCCTCTGAATGACCGAACCATCAACACCAATACCTGGACCAATGACCCAGCCCTTGGAACCACCCTCAGCATTCAAGACACAAAAGATGAGGCAACCCACCATTGTGCCAGGCTGCACATGCTCAGTAAAGAACACCTGGAACCTTCTGGAACAGGACTGACCTTGCCTGAACAGGCCCTCCCCATAGGAGATTATAGGTATTCTACCCCTAAAAAGGGGTAGTGAAGACTGACTCCTTGGGAATGCCATTTCCATCTGGACCAGACCAACTCCACATCACGCCACCTATCCACCCCAGAGGCCCTGCCGGTGACCCCCTCTGGACAATACCGAGCTGAAGGAGACCCTGACTGGCCATCGAGGACCCACTTTCAGCCTGGGATAGGTAGATATCCCCTGCATATTTCCTCCTCCAATTTGGATCTCTCTCCTCCCGGAGTTCAGCCGCTGCACCAAGCCTCTTTAACCCCTGCTGCTATTGTGTGTGTGTGTGTGCAAAGGAACCAATAAAATATTGTGTCACCATCTCCCCTGTTCAATAAAACCACTATCATTTGTAACCCTCAGTTGCGTTGTGTTTTACTGAGCACCGGTCCCTTCCCTATCTTAAATTTCAGTCTCTGTCTCTCTCTCCAGCTTTTGGTTCTCAGCCCTGTTCCCACCACTTTTTGCCAGCTCTCTGTCCCTTTTGCTTTCTGCAGGCTCTCAGCCCCGCTCCCACCACTTTTTGCCTCTTCCCAATCCCTATCTCTCTCTGCCTTCTCTTTCTCTCGCTCTGTGTTTTTCCAGCCTCCCTGCCCCCTGCAGCCCCACTCCATTTTCCTCTCCCCTCTTGGCTCCCCTGTAGCCTCCTTGCTCTGGCTCCAGCCTCTGG
Source organism: Crocodylus porosus (assembly GCF_001723895.1). Classification (NCBI taxonomy): domain Eukaryota; kingdom Metazoa; phylum Chordata; order Crocodylia; family Crocodylidae; genus Crocodylus; species Crocodylus porosus. The sequence continues at coordinate 122,623,542 of NW_017728943.1, read as the reverse complement.
GCTATTCCCTGGCATTGCTTCTTTGCAATCCTGGCTTTCTGCTTTTAATTAACACCAATTAACCTTAAGTTACCCCAACTTCCCTCCAGTCTGCCGGTTCTAATACTGGCATTGGCAACTTTCATCTCAGTCTCCACCAGCAGTAACCTAAAGTAATCCCAAGCCTCAGCCCAGCTCTCTTTCTAGTCTACTGGTTCTAATCCCTGGCGACTTTCTTTCTCTCTTACCTTAACCTTCCCCCAGGGATCCCACGTACACCAAGCACATACATACACACCATAACACCCAAGTTAGGAACTCACCTGTGTGTATGTGAACTGATATACATGTATGTCACTGTGTGCATGATATACGAATTAGTGATCTGTGTATGTGTATTGGGTGTGCAGGTATTGGTAACTGATTCTGGTCTAATTTCTTTTGGTCTGTATAGTGTGTGTAGCTGCTTGAATTGGTGATAGGTGTTCATTTGCCTAGGCTGGTAATTTTGGATGTGTATGTGCCTGAACTGGTAGTGTGTGTGTGCATGCCTGGTGGGGGTGCATGCACCTAACTGATTTTTGAGTGTGCGCATGTGCAATTGTACATCACACCTTCCTAACAGTGCAATATTGAGATCCTGAGAGTTAGCCTGACCCCACAGGGCAACACAGGCACTATTTTTCTTCTAGATAACCTATGGGCACAGCTCTGTTTTCAATTATGATAGTACCAGGGCCCAGCAAGAATGTCAGTGATATGGCCCATGGGCTGGATACAGCCTTTGGGGCTGTCATCAAGCCCTTGGGGCTCCTGGAGGGGCCAGGAACTTGAGGTCAGGAATGTATTTCCATGGAGGGTAGAGAGGAGTATAATCCCTGTGGCTCCCAGAGCCAACCCAGCAGCTAAGGGAGCTACAGTGATTAATATCCTTGCTGCTTACCCTGAGACTGGTGGTTGGTCCAAAACTGACCCGTAAGTCTTCTCATGGTCCGTGCCTGGCCCAGGGAGCCAAGTGAGTTTGATACCTCTACTTTGAAGGGAATATATAAAGCCTGATGTTAAACCCTTGTTTGTGATGAAGTGTCTTGGTTAGACCACAATGCCACAACTCCAATTACCATTTACCAATGCATTGTCACTGACTTGAATACACTTAGTCATTTGTATATCCTTAATGAGGTCATGTAATTTTTCTTTCTCAATTTCTCCAGTGAACCGATAGTGGTAGAAAACACAGAATTCCCAGAGGCAGTGCAAATAATTTCTGTATCCACACATTTTTTCTTGCTTTGTTGTTTACTGTAATTAATCATTGTAATGTACTGTGATTAATTTACCAAATGAATTACATACTGTAATTAATTAATTTCCCTGTGTCTGCCTAAAGAGGTTAGCAAAGCTGTGCATATTATAAACAGTGTGTTTCTCCTCAGTGACAAGACTCTCAAGATCAATACACCTATAGAATGGGAAAGTACCATTCTGAGTACCATGGCAGTTGAAAGATATCTTGGAATCGTAGTTGACAGAAAGATGAACATAAGTGGGGTAATAAGTAAGGCTAACTGCACTCTTTCCTGCATTAGCAGGTGCATCATGAACAGGTCTAGGAAGGTGATACTTCCCCTCTATGCAGCATTGGTCAAGCTGCAGCTGAAGTACTGTGTCCAGTTTTGGGCACTGCATTTCAGGAGGGATGTGGATAACCTTGAGAAGGTTTAGAGAAGGGCTACTTGCATAGTTGAGGACCTGTGAGTAAGATCCTATGAAGACAGACTGAGGGACCTGAATCTCTACAGTTTCCACAAGAGAAGGCTGAAAGGTGATCTTGTGGCTATCTACAAACTCATCATGGGGGGTCAGCAGGGAATAGGGGATACTCTGTTTACCAGGGTGCCCCTCGGGGTTACTAGAAATAATGGCTACAAACTAAAGGAGAGTAGATTGGATATCAGAAAGAAATTCTTTATGGTGAGGGTTGCCAAAATACGGAATGGGCTTCCAAGAGAGATGGTGCTTTCACCTACCTTGGAGGTGTTCAAAAAAAGATTGGACAGGCACCTAGCTGGGGTTATTTGATCCCAGCATTCTTTCCTGCCTAGAGCAGGGGGTCAGACTCGATGATCTACAGGGTCCCTTCTGACCCTAGAAATCTATGAAACCATGATATTAAACATGTGACATACAGGTTTAGGGACTATGCTTATAAGATGATAGTTTATTCTTGAGGGAGAGGGGTACAATGACAATTCATTTGTGTTATACAGTGGTTATATTACGGTAACAAAGACTTTAAAACCATAAAGCCCTGTGTGAATTTCACATTATTTATCAAAGTTCTGGAGATAGATATAGTAGTCACACCATTTGGTGGTCCAAAGTGGAGGGCTTCTTTCCACCATTACTTCACTGGTTCCTGGCAGAGATGAATTGTGGGTGTCCACTGACAGCTCATAAAGTACAGTTTCATATTTATTAGGATTGGCCATGTGTTGTTTTGACACAGGCTAACTTTTCTAGGGAAAGGGGATTTTCCCTGAAACAGATGGAGTTGATTTACATGGTAAGTTTTAATGTAGTCTGTTATTGTCAAATGTCTAAATTTTATACACACATAAACACCATTTGCATCAGTAAAAAAGACCCAGCTAACTACAGCTGCACCAATGCAGTTGATCACCAGATACAAGCACTTGTTCTAGTCATAGGCCAGGGGTCGGCAACTTTTTTGGGCAGAGTGCCAAAGACACCCACAACCTTGACTTGTAAGATTGTTGGTGTGGTGGGGCAGTGTTTTAGGATGAACTACTGGGTTTAGAAGATTTTCTGCGCTTGAACAAAGGACGTACTTACGGTTGTTTTTACTCTTGCAAAGCTTTATTTAAGGATACTCGCAGAGGCAGGTGATAGAACAGAGCAGAGAGGATGGTCACTTTACATCAGCTTTAGATGGCAGCTCCCACCCCACATGGTTCTCTTGGCCCCAGAGAGTCCTGATCTTGGGGATGTGATAGCCTGTGCCGGGGCTCTGCCAAAGTCAGAACTCTTGCTAGAGCTGAGGAACTCATCGTAACTTAAGAAAGTACAGCTTATATAGTCTGGAGTAAACATTGTTATCTCAAGCTAAGGATTTGGTTATTTTAAGCTAGGAATTTGGGGATGAGTCTTGATCTAACACACTTGGTGTTTATTACATTCTACTGTATTACAACATTCTACTATCTAGGTTCATGGTTTGGTCACACTCACAGAGGAGGAGGCTATGTGCTACTTCACTGGCTTACTGTGGAATTAGCATGCAAAACTCTTGCTATTAACAAAGCTGCTATTATTGCAGGCAGACAGTGAGGGAGCCAGCCAGAGTGGGCCAATCTTGGTATGGCAGTGCGGCCTCTTCTTTGCTGTCTGCTCTGAGGCACATGGTCCAAGCAAAATGCCTTCATGCGCCACACTGACAACTGTGCTACACTGGCACCCATGCCAGAGGTTGCCTACCCCTGCCATAGTTGGTCTACCACAAGCCTTTGTCCTCATTCAGTTTTTCCAGCATGTCCCAAGCCTGGTCTTAAACATGTCCTACTCTTCCTGAAATGTTTCTCAGTCCTGACTGCTTACAAGCCTCCCTTTCTAGGCACTGCCTAGTTGTGTCAAGAGTGTGAGGTGGTTGAGTGGTCTCATTTCAGTCCTTCTTCAAAGCATATCAAAGGATTCTTGACCTTTTGCTAACTAAAAGGTGTTGGCTTAGGGCCTTTATCCTTGGGTTCTGCTGAGCTAGGTTATGCTTCATTGCTGCATTTGATAGAAGCCTGACCTGTTCATTTAACTTTCCATTCATTTTCTCTGACTCTTTTTATCAAAGCAGGCCTTGGCTTTTTTTTCATTGTTTTCCCCACATTGTTACCAGCATAGAAATCCACTTGTTTAAGTGCTCTTGCAATTTTTACACGGACGCATCCATTTTGAATGCCTTTTTTAGACACATGGCTCATTTCCCAAAATAAATGTTCTGACATCCTCTGTTCTCTGTTTATTTCAAGGGGCATGCAATTTGTTCCAGTGGCAGAAGTAGCCCCTTACTGCCCTAAGGATTAATGGAAGAAGGCTGTCCTGATTCTTTCAGTTCATTTAAAAAAATATTCTCACCACCCGTTTAATAGTTCTGTTTGACTTTTTTTTTTTCCATATATCCCAAAAAGCTAGCCTCTTAGGCAACAGGGATCTTCTGCCTCACTTCTCTCCCTCCCTTCCCACTGACCCTTTTCTTAATGTAATTGAGACCAGTAAATGGCAAAACATTTTTCATGGAATGAGTTTTCTAACCCAATTCAATTTTGTCAGTAAACCCCGCTGGGAGAGTACTTGATCTGCAGACACATGAGTTGTAGCTGACATAAGGTTGGCTCCTAACAGCCATGTAGAGACATGGTCAGGCACCTGGAATAGGGGGGCTGTACTGACTTCTGGTTGTTGCCACAGTTGTGATTGCACACCTGCCAGAAGCAGCACTTTTTTTCACCCCTATCCCCTGAGGTTGGCTCCTCCCATTTGCCCCCACCCTAGTTATGCTGACACTGGAGAAGCTTCTGTTCATTTAGAAAAGCCACAACCAAAATCTATTTCTTACTTTTAGGAACACAGTTTCCCTTAGTCCTACAAAATCAACTGGCAAAATGAATACGTAAAGTATTCCAGTATTTTCTGCTCAGGTCCAGGAGGAACAAAGCTTTTATTGCCCATAAAATTATTTTGTACACAAAATGATCAATTATTACAGTACTCTTTCACATTGTTTAGTCAATGATGATTTTGCCTTGATGATGACATTGCCTCATGAGGTCTCTTCTAGCTCTACTTTCCCATGATCTCCTCTAATTTTGTACCACTAGTTAATTGTTTGCAAACTCCACAACATTGTTTGTCCTCCAAAGACACATCAGGCACCGACAGAAGTGAAATTTGTCACACGATTTGCCCTCTGAAAGCTCTCTATGGCTGTGCCATGACATATGTGCATGGCTGCAGAGCACTTTAAAAGTGACTGATTATGCAATAAATTAACCCTTGTCTAAATATTAAATGAAGGTGCTCCAAAGTGGAGGACCTGAGGGAACTTATGTGCCCTAGCATCAGTCTATCAGCATGATTGGGGCTGGGCTGATGCAGCCCAGACCTGCCCCTGGTGCTGTCTGCAGGAAGGGAGGGGGATGAAGCTTCAGGCTAGGGTTAGCCAGGCCTGGGCCGGGGCGGGGGGCATGGGTGGATTGGAGCCTCCCTGCCTCGTGCCTCACTCCAATCCCACTCCAGCTCAGGTCAGGCAAACCCGAGTCCACAGCTCTCTCCCCTTTCCTTTCCCTTCCTCCCTTTCTGCAGACAGCACCAGAGCTGATGTGGGGAGATGGGGTGAGGGGGGAGCTAGGGGAGAGAGGCTGTAAACAGGCTCCTCTGCTGGAACAGCTTCAAAGTGGAGCTTGATTATTATTCGCCCACTCGCCCCCCCGCCCCCCTCCCACACAACCTTTCCCTGACTCAGCAGATAAATGTCTGTTGGGTAAGGGGATTGCTGTAACTCATGGCACTTTATGTGAAGTGCCATGAGTCAAAACGAGGACCTGCATGTCTGTCAGCATCCGTCAGGAACCAAATAAATTGCATTTGGCCGAATCTGTTCTGGTAGTACCCACAGGATCATAGGAAGTAGGGCTGGAAGGGAAATAATCTAGTCCAGCCCCCTGCTCCCAGCAGAATTCTCTCTCATCGAACCATTCCAACTGAGCTTCTGTCTAACCCGTTCTTGAAAATTTCTAGATGGACAGTGTCATGAACTGCACCATGGTCTAGGGGATTCATGGAGTATCATGCATGTTTTCTTGATGTTTGCTTTATTGATATGGCATGTGTTGTCTCTACAGACAGGTAGTGTCAAACTGTATTTACCCTTATCATCTTTCTATTTATATGCATTGTGTTATTTGATATCAAATGAATTTCTTATATGTTTTATAAGACTGGGATTGCAAATTATGTTAATGACTTTAGTGATAACCAATGAGTTTCTCTGGCACCTAGAAGAGACTCAAAGCCTAAATGCTGAAGAACAGTAGCTAATAATTAGCATTTGATGTGCATTGTTTACTCATCTCTCTCGTGGACATGCTGTAAGGCACAGGTACCAGGCCCTTCCAGACAATGATGACTTTACATTTTAAATGAGAGTCCCTAAGAATATCACCTGGCTTTTCAAACTACTGGGGGAAAGACATTTCTCAGTGGAGAAACTAAGAGAAAGAGACAGGATTATTTAAGATCTTGTTTTTAACAATTTTCATGTCTGAAAGAACTCAGCTTAATTACCACAGCAGAAATCTGTCCTGAACAAAACACATAATGGGGCCTCCCCAATATTCAAGTGGGTGATAAGAAACATTCTTAAGCTTTGGAGAGCAGGGCTCTGTATTCAGTTTTCCTGGGGCATAAGGTGATGGAGTCCCCCAGCTAGAAGGCTGAGTAGAAACTGGTTTTTTGAATTTAAGGTGCAGGGTAAGAACAGGTTATTATTCTGATATTTCTTTTTGTGTGTTCTTATATCTCTGTCTGTATTTCAGTATATGGTTACTGATTTCTTATGCTTGCTCTTGTTTTTATAATAAACCCTTCTGTTTAGCTGTTTAACTCAATGATTGTTAGTGTTAACTGGAATCTCAAAACACATGACAATAAAAGCTTCCCTCTTTACGGCTGTGCTGCACGTGGATCCCTAGTGAGGCTCAGGGAGCTCATATATATGTAGCCCAGGACCGGGAGTTATGCCAGCACAAGAGGTGAAGCAGACACAAAATAAGTTTAAAAAAAACTCTAGTGGCAAGAATTGGGTGTTTCCCAAGTAGTGAATTATCATAACATGATTTTTAGTGTAAATATAAATATGGTTAATAATAAATGGAGAGTTAGTTTTTCTTAAGTTACTTATACTAACTCAGTCAGGACTTGTAGAAGTTAAAGCTCATAGTTACAAAATCACAGACCCTTGAACTTTAACGGTCATCTAGTCCAACTCCTTGAAGAAAAGAAGAATTCCTAAACCATCCCAGATGGATACCTATTCACTCTCTTGAAAAACTCCAGTGAAGGATTTTCTACAAAGCCTTTGTTTTACTATAACAAATCAGTTACTAAATCTTTGCTAAACAAGGTGCATGATGAAAATAGCAATGACTTTTCTTGCATACAACTGTCACCCTCCTGTTTAAGCAATAGGTAACATGAAGACTGCATCAGAGAGGCAAGCACTACAGAAAAGCAGGATCTTGCACTTTTCTGTACAAGGGTGAATTTAGGCAGGGAAAGAACAGTCATGGGACTTCCTCATAAAATGTCATTAATCAAAGCTAACTTTAGCAGCAGAAAAATGCGTACTCTTGTATAAAGAGAATGGGTGTTTACTAATAGTGTGCTTTTGTTGCAAAGGAAAAAAGCTAACATCAAACTGGGGCAGAGGAGCCAAGTACATGGGCATCTGAGGGCCATGGCCCCCCTCAGAAAGAGGGCGTCACCTGAAATGCATAAAAATTTCCACATGTCCATCATCTAAGCCCTGGCAAAAATAATGGTCAGGAACTCGTACTGGATGGTATTAATAGGAGTGTCACTTGCCAATCAAGGGAAATTATTCTTCCACTTTATTCAACACTGGTACTAACCTGGAGTATTGTGTCCAGTTTTGGGTCCCACACTTCAAGAAGGACCTAGACAGTTTGGGATGGAGAGTGACAAAAATAATTAATGGCCTTGGATATGTGACTGAAGAGAAGAGGTGGAAAGAACTTGGGTTACTTAGTCTGAAGAACAGAAGACTACGGGAGATTTGGTAACAGTCTTCAAATATTGGAAGGGTGTTTGCAAAGAGGAGGAAGATAACCTTTTCTCTGTGGCCGTAGGGGGCAGAACTAGGAGAAATGGCCTCAAGCTGCAGCAGAGGAAATCTGGGTTGGAGATTAGGAAAGTATTGGAACGCCTAGGTAAGTTATGGACTCTCTGTGACATGTCCCCATGCAGCACTTCCAAGGGGCAGCTGTGACACCACCTGGTGGCTCCCCAGTGGCATCTCTACTATGAGTCCTGATTGAGTTAGTATAAGTAATTTAAGAAAAAATAACTCTCTATTTATTATTAACCATATTTATATTTACACTAAAAATCATTTTATGATGATTCACTATTTGGGAAACACCAAATTCTTGCCACTAGAGTTATTTTTAAAAGGTATTTTGTGTCTGCTTCAAGATTATGGGCTTAGGGGGACATGCATTGTCCAATAATACTGCTCCCCTATAAGGAATGATGTTTTGGAAAACCAAGGCACTCTTTAAATTTGATAATTAATTTCTAGTTGTTAGCTATTTTCCTAAAAAGTTTGCCAAGTAGAGAATTACCTTAGGGAGCTGGTGGACTGACTTCTAGGTTGTCTAGTCAATTAAGATATTCTTATCCAAGACACAGGATACATTAGATAGGATGTTCCTGGCTACTATGTTCACTGTTAAATGCAAAAATTTGATTAAATCCTCTCCACCAAGATTTTTGTCATTAGATTTAATTCAGCTTGCAGGGGTTTATTGTCCAACATGTGATCCATATTATATCTCGGGCACTTTTCATTCCCTTTCTGTTGGCTTTGGGCACCTTACTAGAATACTGTTTTGCCTTTGGATTCTACCATGAACCAACTTTCTTTTGGGCATTTTTCTGCTATCCAATATTTGTCTGATTTGGAAGCATATTTCTGATAATAAAAATAATCACTTTAACCATCAGTGTTGTCTATATACTGACACTTTTTACTTGTGTGAAATCTTCTGATTGCCCTATACTCTGGAATTAGCAATATGTCCAATTTTCCTTTGCTTCTCTAAGTTTTCATCTTGCTTATCCATTCCCTAGTTCTAATTCTTCCACCTGCTGCTTTCCCTTTAATTTTGTGCTGAATCCGGTACGTGGGGGTGCTTTGGCATGGACGCTACATGCAGCCGTATGCAGTGCAAGCTGGACTCGCCTCACATGCTGTGTGAAGCACTGAGGGTTGGATCTGGCTTCACATGTCATGAAGAATTTGGGGCTATGTGCAGCATGGAGCCCAGTCCAACCTGACGTGGCACACAGAGCCAGTCCAGTATGTGCTGCATGTGAATCACAGGTCCAGTCTGAGACCCACGTGTAGCACCACAGGCCACATGAGGGGGCTTTGTGGGTCAGATGCAGCCTGTGGGCAGTATCTTTGACACCTCTGAAATGGAAATGTATCTTCAATAACTCATCTTTATTGTTTTTTCTTCCCCCCCCACCCTTTCCCTTCCCAAGACTTTTGGAGCAATCTCATTTAGGTTTTCTGTAAACTCTGATGTCTTGAGCATCTTCTAAAAGGATGAGGAAAGCAAATTTTGAAAACACATTGTAAAATATATTGACCACCAAATGGAGCTGAATCACAACTTTAAGAGAGCTCTTAATAGCATTTGGAGAGAAACTCGGCAATTTAGGTAGCCCTGGGATTTATGATTAAGGCAAGGGTGCCTCGTCTCTCTTCCTTTTTTCTACCTCTTTCCTGAACAAATTATATCTGATGTGCCTGAAAATTTTGAATGTTCAGTTTCTCTTGGAGATGGAAAGATATATTTGATTTTGCAGATCATATGGATTTGTTAGCAGGATCAATCAGGAAACTAGCAGAATAAACAGAGATTATACACTATGGCAACTTCTTATATGACGAAATCAGTGTGGCTAACAGAAAGATTGTGTGCAGAAGAATAAAAGACTCAAACTTACATACATTAAATTGAATGTCTTTTAACATTAGGAACCACCATCACAGATGATTGTAGATCAGACAAAGAAGTATAGACAAGAATTGCAATTTTAAAAGCAGAACAGAGAAAACTGTTGAAAATCTTTAAGTGTAGTTATATTTACTTCAAATAAGAATTCATTAGATTAATGGGAGTGTCTGGGCTATAATATAGATGAAAAAAGCCAGGCATAAGCATGTGATATGACATGCTATAAACACATTTCAAAGATGCCAGCCCACATCTTACTCTACCTCTTAAGCATCTAAGTGCCTATAAATGATCATGAAAAACAGTTAATGCAAAAGGTAGGTGGGTCTTCCTCCTGTTTGCTGCTCTTGTGACTTATTATTAAGGCTAATATGAAAGTGGATGAGAGAAACAGGTTCATCAGTAATTTTTCAGGGACTTTAACAGAATGCAATAATATCATGTTGAGTGCCTGAGTCCACTTAGACACCTCACAGATGGAATGCAATTTAGCCCACCAAATGCAGCTTCAATTTTTCAACTTTACATGAGCAAAGTTAAATTAATACTTTCCCTGTTGCACTCACTATGAAGGAAATATCTCAATAAATAGTCAGCAGGAGAGAAATGTGGATCATGGTGGAATGGGATGTCTAACAAAGGAACCTGGGGATAATAATAACTGAAAAATCAGGGGACAAGGTACCTGTGAAAGCTGTAGAAAGCTAAAGAGGCAAGGCAGGCCGCAGTAGGGAATGTCTGCTGCATCCTGTTTCAGAAGGATGGGTGGTCAGAAAGAAAGAAGAGGAATAGACTAATAGTGAAGGAAAAAAGAAGACAAGAATGCAAACATCAACCCACCCTGCTTGCTGGATGGGTTCAGGCATGTAAGGGTTCAAGTCCTGCTCCTGTTGCCATGAATGAACACTGCCTCCAATTGCAGCAGCAGCAGGAGGCCCTAAAAGAGTTTATTGATCACTTAAGTTGTGCAAATGAGAAAGAAATCAAAGGCAGGGGGTAATTAAAGCACAGGGCGTTCTGCTAACTGGGTTACAGCAGTGTTTCCTTTCTGCAGATTGATTACTGAGGATGCAGAAGAACTCTTCTCTGTAACACTGTTTAGAAAAATGATGCATGATTTCAAAACCAAAGCCCTAGTTCACAGGTACTATATTATAGTAACTATAATCACGGTATTGCAACTACAGGGTAGGCCAGGCCATCCCCTGAGTGACTCGGTGGAAAGAGGACATTGGGAAATCCTGTCCGCTAGGAAGCAGAAACCAAGAACAATCATGGTTTTCACACTCTGATGAATATGAAGAAGTTAGTTGGGAGGGACTGTAAAATAGGAAAACCTCTTTTGCATTGTTTACAAGTCAAAATTAAGTCAGCTCGATATCATGATAGATCCTAATTTTAGCTAGTGCTGTACTTCAAGGAGAAAAATGAAAAAATGGATGGATAAATCAATGAAAATGTGGGTAGATAACATTATTGAATGGACAAGAAAGACCACAGCAGAACTTGCTGATATGAGCCATACTACCCTGCCTTCTGCCTAACTTCAGACTAGCATGGGTAACGACTTCTCTTGCTTGTTTAAAGAATGCAAATAATGGAAAGAGTTCATAAGCGATCTGTTATGATGGTAAACCGTGAGTCTGGGGACTTGGGGGAAACTGACTGAACAGCATTTTTCAATGGGAGTGAAAGTAACTTCCCAACAATTTTGGTCAGTATATTATACAGGAAAGTTAGGCAAATATAATGTGGGTTTTTTTTAACAGTTTGCAATAATATTTTCACAAAATGTCCTCACCTTCTTCCTCTGCTTTTGACCCCATGTATTCCTGACAGTTACTTAAACGTGGACCAGCTTCCATTCATATGTAGAGCCTACTCTTCCCATTTTAATTATGCTGAATTAATTCAGTTTTTGGTAAAGGAAAATCAATGTTCTAAAACAAGAGTAGCAGTAAAACTAAGCACTTTTAGCTTCTTGGACAAATCAGACCTTTCCCATACATGCCTACATTTTCCTCATAACCACGCTTAGATTCTGGACTTTCCCACCCAAAACTCTGATCCCTTGTAAATGACCATGTCACTTCCTTTGGAGATCATCTACCCAAAATTACCCTTGTTGGTTTTAAATCAAACATATGCTGCCAACCTGGAGGAGGATGTGGGGAAAAAGAAACCTGCAGACAGTTGTCCTTAATATGCCAGAGTTGGATAGCAGATTGATTAAATTAAAAATAAATAAAAAATAAATAAAAGTGAAAACCTGAGTAAAATATTCTAAGATTAGAACAAAGACACGTGAATTAAGCAAGGCAGCTGATTAGTAGCTACAAAGAAAAAAAGGTTAACTGAGGAAAAGATAAGTTTGATGTAATTTTCTGGTAGTATGGCTTGAAATACAGTGTGTGGGTAAAACCTGCTGGCAACTTAAGGCAGGGTTAAAAAGTGGAAGTGTTCTGAGAGTTCTGTTTGCAAGACTGTATCACCTAATTAGGCACTCACTGTTCGTATCAGCTCTTTCCCTATTTAAAAAATGGGCCAACTCCCATTCATCAAAGGGAATACTGTTCCTTAGATCCTGTACTTGAGAGTGTAAGTTATTTTTGATCCCATGATTAAATACTCTAAACCACAAATCTGTTCCACTGAAAAAATATGGTAGTGAGTCACAGTTATTAAGGGCAAAGAATGTCACTTTATTTCTGATTCTGAACAAAAGTAGAATTCAGCGGTATTTAAAGAATGTATCAGCCTGTTTTCCTAACAAGACTTTTGTGAATGATCTGTAGTACTGTTTTTGCTTTTAAATAAAGGGAAAGCCATGCATTTTAAAAAAGCAGATAAAATTTAGAAATGTGCCTATTTTTATACCCTTATATTCTTTTATGATGGATGCAATAGAAGCAGCTAGTTAGATATGACCACAGGAGATGAATTACTAGTTAGAAGCATTTCATCAGGAGCAGTTCAAGTCCTTGATCCTTAACTTAGAATCATAGAAAAGTAGGGCTGCAAAGGACTTCCAAACATCAACTAGTATTTCCTGCTCAAGGCAGGTCATACCTATCCAAACCATCCCAAACAAGCCTATGTCTAATCTGTTTCTAAAAGTACAAGGCATCCCAAAGACATCAACAGTACCCTAACCTGCTGTAGGCAAAGCAGGGTGACAGGGCTGTCAGTGACCCGTCACTGCAGGTGTTGTTAAAATGCACTTGAGAGATCCAAGGAAAAGGGGACATGCCCACCTACCTGCCACTGACCCTCCCAGAAGAAGGCCAAAAAACCCATAGACTGTATCATTCTAGTCACTGGATAGCATTTCATTTCTGATCCTGATTCTGGCAACCAGTCTGACCCTACACAGTAAAACAAGACTGTGTAACCAGGAACTTCTGGGTGTAGTTCCAGCAGAAGCATTGGCATGCCCCAGTCCAAATCCACAGCCTTGGCTGCAGGCATCTGGTACTTTTGATGAAGGCAAAAAAAGACCCCTGACACCTGCAGCACTAGGGGGAAAGAAATTTCTTTCCAGCCCCATGAGGCAATCAGCAAGTCCAGAAGCATGGAATGAAACAAACATCCTCTATTCTGCTCCTCGTCCTGGAGACAGAAAGCACAACTCCTAAACACTCAATGACAAGCACTAAACTTACTATGTAACAAGGCTCTCAGTCTCCTACATGCTTCAGTTTCAGCCAGCAATCATACACAAAGCTGGCTAAGTGCTGATGCCTCACAATTAATGTTCTGCTCAGAGCCCAAGCTTAAACTGGAATCCCAAGAGCCCTAAAGCGGAATTATCAAAGCAGAAAGGAGATCATTTTTTTCCTGTGGTGTGGCATGTAGGTATGCTTTGAAAATCCTAAACTGGAAGCAGACTGAAAAAGATGATCAAGGGATAAGCCATAACTCTTTTGAATGCTTTTATGTCCTAGTGGTTAAGGTAATCACTTGGGATGTGGGACACCTATGTTAAAATTCTCCCTTTGCTACAAGGACTTGAATCCCACAACCCAGAAATACATCAAGTTTGTTTTAGGGAAAGTTTCACTCTTTCTTGTATGTTAGACTGAGAATAGATTGGCTCCCCAAGACACTTGGGTTCCTAACACCAGGTTCATGCTTCCTGAGATGGGTGGAAAAAGGCACCTTCCTGACCAGAAGCAGAAGCCAGTCTCAGTCCAGGCACACTGGTAATGTGCCTATGCCCCATCCCTCTCCTCTACATTCCTGGCAAATCATTAGTGGTTCTCCACTCAGTTTTTGAGGATGGTATAAGTTTTTATATAGACTAGACATCTCTCCACCCAGAGCTCAGGGTAGTGTTCAAGGCATGAATAGTCCTTTCTCTTCTCACCCTGCTGAAGGTGCTGCTGCTCTTTCTGTTCCCAGACTACTACACCTGCTCTTTCTGTTTCTAAGCAAATCTTCTGCATTAGAGTTGCCACTAGTAGCGAGAAGGATAGGTCTGTTGCTGTCTGAATGCTCTCGGTATATTAACTTTGGCCTGAATCATGGCAAGCTTCCCTGTTAGCAGCACGTGTCAGGTCAGAAATAGCTCTATCAAATCACCTTTGTGAAAGGAGATCTGGATAAAGTGATTTTTCTGACAAGCTTTTTTTTCATGTTCTAGGAAGGCAGATCTGGTATTATAAATTTATAAGCTTTTCCACTAAGCACTTGAGTTCAGTCTTTTCATACCTATAATATCCCAGCTCTGATTCAGTCTAACTTTCATGCTTGGAAGAATAAAAGTCTTCAGTCTCCTAACAATGACATTTCCCAGATGACAAGAACATCTGAAGCAAAGGAATCTGTGAAAAAAGAATATTTTCAAACTTGTAACCCACATGCATATTACTAGGGTTAGGAGAAAGGAAGGGATGGGAGCAGAAACGCAGTGGTTCTCAACCAGGGTGCTGTGACACCCTGGGGTCCTTGAGGGGTGTTGTAGTATGCCGCACAATGATATCCCTGTTAAGTGTGCAAACATGATTTACAAGATAAACCAAATGATTTCAAATGAAAATCCACAGTGTTGAAAAAAATATGACCCGTTGTGGTCTTTCTGAGTAACTTGCAGTAGAAAAATTACTGTATTATTTTTCCACGGTCAAAAACTGAGTGAAAAGGAAAACCTTGCATTTTCTGAGGGGTGCCTGGAGTCTAGAAAAGGTGAGAACCACTGTTCTAATGCTTCAATGCTCTAATAGTGGAGGAATTTTTAAAAATATAACCACGGCTCTGAATCAAAGTTTCTATATCTCCACTTTCCAATACAAATCCAAACAAGCTGAATAAAGTCACTTAAGATTGCCCAGAGTGAAATAATCCTCTCAAATCTCATATTGAGCTTTAGCTTCTATAAGATTTATAGCAGTAATACTCTAAAACACCTTTTTTTACTGTATTGAAAAAGCACCTGAATTTCTCACTTATAAACCTCAGGTTGGCTGTAGGCATTGTCTTATACCGTTACTTATAGAAGCCACCTAGTGCATGATTCTTGATTCTGTGCTGAAGGTATATTGCTTTAGGGAGTAAGAATTTTATAATACGTAGTCAAACTGGACCAGAGAACAAATCTTATCATCCATACAGGTTAAAGAATTTATTCAATACAGATGAATTTTGCAAGTTGTTTACGAACAGGTATGTGGTCAAATAGGAAGAGGAATCTCCATAAGAAAGTCAGTAGCTGGACAGATTTTGTTTGGTTAGTTATTTGGTTGATTTTGGATGTATGTGGAAATAAAGTAGTGGTTTAGTCCAGCTAATGCAGAAGTTGATGCTGAAATTCTGATTGACTCCAATGGGAACTGAAACAGAACCTAAATAAATAAGCAAAGGTGGCACTTAAACAAATGCATTGGTGCAACAGTGGGATGCAAATATGTCGGGCCTTAGTGATGATCTGATCTTGTTTTGTAGGGTCCAGGGTGTGTATGGGAGGCAAAGATTTTTTTGTGACATCTTTTATTGAGCCATCTGTATAGCTGGGAGAGCTTCGCTTCTCCCAACCTCGTGGCAAAATTTGACTTAAATTTTGGCTTTATACTTTATAGCGCTGTGTATAAAAGAGTGTGTACAAAAGAGGCAAAGAGAAAGAGAGGAAAGCCATTTCCTGTTGCTCATTACATAAACTCATCAATCTTCACAGGCCAGGTCAGCTCACAGACTACTGCACCTGGCAGCACAGCTTGGGGAGTAGGTGAGCAGCCAACAGTGCAAAAGAAGAGGTTAGGGACTATTTAGAAAACCTGGCATGTACAAGTCCATGAGGCTAGATAGGATACCCGCAAGGGTGCTGAAGGAGTTGGCCAGTGTGATTGCAGAGCCTCTGGACATAATCTTTGAAAACTCATGGCAATCAAGAAAGATCCCAGATGATTGGAAAAGGGCAAATACAGTGCCCATCTTTAAGAAAGGGAAACAGTAGGATCCAGAGAACTACAAACCAGTCAGCCTCACCTCAATCTGTGGCAAAATCATGGAGCAGATCCTCAAGGAATCCATTTCTAAGCAGTCAGAGGAGAAAAAGGTGATTCAGGACAGTCAGCATGGATTCACCAAGAGCAAGTCATGCCAAACCAACCTGATTGCCTTTTATGATGAGACAACTGACTTTGTGGATATGGGAAGACCAGTAGGTATGATATACCTTGACTTTAACAAGCCTTTTGATATGGTCTCCCACAACATTCTTGCAAGCAAGCTAAGGACATATGTGTTGGGTGAATGGATTATTAAGTGGATAGAAAACTGGATGAATCATTGGGCTCAGAGAGTAGTAGTTAATGGCTTGATGTCTAGTTGGCAGCTGGGATCAAGTGGAGTGAGCCATTCTGGTTTTGTTAAATAGTTTTATCAGTGACCTAGAAGATGAGGTGGAGTGCACCCTCAGCAAGTTTGCAGATGACATCAAGCTGGGGGTAGTAGTAGATACACTAGAGGGCAGGGTTAGGATTTGGAGATCTAGACAAATTGGAGAATTGGACAAAAATAAATCTCATAAGGTTCAAGAAGGTCAAGTGCAAAGTCCTACACTTAGGACAGAACAATCCCATGCACTGGTGCAGGCTGGGGACTGACTAGCTAAGTAGCAGCTCTGCAGAAAAGGACCCGGGGATTACAGTGGACAATAAGCTGAATATAATCCAACAGTGTCCCCTCGTAGAAGGCTAATGCCATACTAGGCTGCATTACTAGAAG
>NW_017728943.1:122586496-122605638 GCF_001723895.1 Crocodylus porosus | reverse complement strand
AACCTTGAGGTATGTAGAAAAAACATGTAAAACTATCTTTATCTAAATCACTGAATCTCTCCAAATCTATTCAGAAGGTTCCAATTTGATTTAAAGAGATTAAAGGGTCTCCTGATTCGATTTGGATTATGAGATTCAGCCGCCAAATCAGGCTGAATTTCTGCCAAACCAAATCAGGAACCAAAGCTTCACACAGCCCTAATAGAGAAGGCTTTGGTCACTATTGAGTCTTTGCTGTGTCTCTGGAACAGTGCACCTGTATAAGAAGGTACCAATACAAAAGTACCAGTTCAGCTGTTTGGGAACGATATTTTGGAAACTTAAACTGAGACATATGATTCCAAAGGTCAAAATCTGGTATGATGACATGGTACAGCTGGCATCTATGGAGAGTCATGTTAGCAGGCTTAACTGCTTTGAAAAGTTTGGTGCAGTTTTGAAAGAGTTTTTAGAATATTCTGGTAACTAAATTATTACTCCTTGTACACTTCTCTTTTTCTCTAGTCCTCATTCTTCTCTCCTTTTTTTTTCTTTTTCCCTTCATTACTTATTGTTTATGACAGACATGTACACAGTTCAAACATATGATGCTGCTGAAACTCCCACAAGTAGAAATGGCACGATGAATTTTAGCCTCTTTCATCAGCTGTTGTGGGGTTTTCACATCTGCTTGCCTGACTATTTAACATTTCCAGCTCATATGGTGAAAGAGCTATGGATGGTACCTGCCAGCAAAAGAAGTGAAGTGGAGAGGGAAGTATGGGCCCTCTCCAGTCTCTCACTGTAGTCTATGCTGCTTCTATAAAAGAAGAAGAGTGAGAAGGGAAAAAAGGGAAAGATGATAAGAGTCAGAGCTAGGGAGGAGATTAATGGAGAAGAAAGGAATACCGCTCAGTCCACTTCTTTTTCCCCTTTGGCATAGCCTATTCTGTCCTATTTCTGTCATGCCCAGCATTAAAAGTCTTCAATAACTTTGAAAACTCTTGTTGCAATTCCTTTTTGCTATCTTTGGTCCAGTTGTCCTTCCTCTGCTCTGCTGAGTTGGCTCTTTAGAAAAATCACTGCTTCAGGCATTGACTGACAAAGTGCTGCTTTCAGTCACACTATAGTAGCAAAGAAGAGACTGTGGAAATTGGCTCTTTATGTGCAGTGGGGGATGTTATGCTTCCTGCTTTCCCTGTTTCTGCATGTGCACATTCATACAGTGAAGCTGTAGGCCATTCTCCTCTGTCTCCCTACGTAGGTTGGCACCATTCCTGTAAAACAAGACCTGCCCACTATCTCCCACTGTGTGCATACAGTTAGGCAACATGGATTAGTTT
Source organism: Crocodylus porosus (assembly GCF_001723895.1). NCBI lineage: Eukaryota > Metazoa > Chordata > Crocodylia > Crocodylidae > Crocodylus > Crocodylus porosus. The sequence goes on along the minus strand of NW_017728943.1, from coordinate 122,604,316 downwards.
AAAGAGGCCTGGAGCAGGGCTGTGCAAAACGGCTATGTTTCATTTCAGTTTTGGATTCAGCTGTTTTGGAGGACAGTTATTCGTTTCGTATCCCTGTTCTGTTTTGGTTCAGATGAATCTGGTTTGGAATTTCAATGCTGTTTCAGCGCTGATTCGGAGATTTGGATTGGCTGGGGAGAGGCAGGCACAACCTAGTGGCTGCAGGTTCTCCTGCAGCTCCTTCAACTGTGCCTGTCTCTCCCGGGGGGATGGGGAGTGCAGAAGGGAGTCCCCATGGCTGTGCTGCCCGGCCTTATCTGCTGCCCAGCCCCAGGGACAGAAGAGACCTCAGGGACAGATTGTAGACACTGGCCAGCTACAGATGACAATATCAGAGCAGTCCTCCCCACCCCTTCTTCCTCCCTCTTCTGACTTTCTGTTTTCCTGCAAGCCCACCTCCAAAATATCTGAAACATTTCAGATGGTTTCATTTTGTTTCAGAGCCTTCCTTCACTTTGGATTTGGCGTTTCGGCTGCCAGAATGGGCTGAAACGCCTCTAAAATTAGATGGATGCCAAAATTTCACACAGCCCTATCCCAGAGCAAGTGCCCTAGCATCACTCTGAGGCTCTGTCTCAGGAAAGGCAAGGAGCGGTGCAGATGAGTGCAGACATATGGCAGGTGGCATCACAGACCCATCTGTGGTGCCACACACTGTACATGCAGGTGATCCCTGGTTTGGCTACCTTGCAGCCTGGGGGGAGGGGTTTGACCTCAGGATATCCCAGGGTCAAAAAAACCCGTGCCTTAAAAAAGTGGGGCAGCACATATGTTGGCAGCATGTGCCACCCAAAACCAGAGCTATACTCTGGCTGCTGGCTAGGATCCCCAGCTAGGTGCACTACAGCTGCAGCTCCCCAAGACCCCTAGTAAAGCTGCTTGGGCCAGCACAGTTGCTCCCTTACACCTCCTGGGGTAATCTGCTATGTGCCAGGGAACACATAGCAGTGGCACAAGGTGTGTTGCTGCTTTTTGTCCCCAGGAAAAAAATGTCCATGCTTGTGTGAATGCAGCCTACCTAACCATCCATGAAATAGGAATGATTGGGAAAGGTTCACTTCTTGGTAGTGTCAGGCAGCAGGGCAGGCAATAGAAATGTAAGCCTAGTAGTAGTACTTTTGGCTTCACAGGATTGTGACTCAACAAGACCAACCTCATTTTAATAAAAAAGTCCCTATGCAATTAATGCAATTTAAGGAGCTGCTGATTCCACCTGGGAGACTCTCTAAAACAAATCTTTTTAATAACAGGTTTGCCATATACATTATGCCTCATTTCTTTTTATAATATTTACTGCTTAAGTCCTGTCTGCACTGGTGGCTTTTGCATGGCAGTTGCTATATCATTATAACCATGCCAGTGGCAGTCCCTAACATGTCCACACCAAATAGGGACCAAAATGGGCATTTACCAGTGCAATGGAACCTGGATACAATTATGGTAAGCTGTCTGGTGTAGGTTATGTTTTACACCTATTCAAAGCAATTGCACTCAAAAATGTCAAAGATCTCTTCTGGCTGAATAACTTATCAGGTTACTGTAATCAAGACACACCAGGTTCTGTAGCCAACCGGACACCGGGTTAAGATCGCTCTAGCCTGAACCACCAGGTACTAATTTATAACAGGGCCAAATTTCAGCATATGTCAAGAAGGGGGCTTGAACTCAGTTATAGCAAGATGGTTTAACTGCTCAACTATCACTCATGGGCAGAATCACTGTAGTAAAGGTTAATGTTAGTGCAGATACAGCAGTGCAAAAATCTTCTTTGTAGACAAGGCCTAAGAAACCAGTTATTTGGGCATGACAAACTTACTTTTTCTTCTGCTGAATGAATTTTCTTTATGGCCATCTGAGATTTTTGTAGAATGAAATTCGTCAGCTGACAACATAGCTCATGTTGTGATATCACAACTGGATCTGGTAACAGCAATATTCAGCAGATAATTCAGTGGAGATTCAGACTAAATAAAGAATGTAGTATCAGTTCTGCACCTATATCTTATTTCTGTATTTATGGTTCATATCTTATTTATGTATTACAGAAACACTCAAAATTTTTTGGTAATTGTCTATGCTTGTAGAAATCCAGATCTTCCCCCAAAGTGCTCTATCATTTTTTAAAATAGGCGAGAGGAAGAATGAAGAGAAAGGCATATGCCATGTCATAATGATCATGATGCAAAGGGTCAAGAGCAACTAGTGATTTTTGGGTGCATAACTTGAGACTTTTCTGAAAACATGAAGCATGTACTCTCTAACAGGCATATTTCTCTGATGGGATTTTTATTGCTGACCCAAAAATTGAAGTCCACAAAATCGCTAATCACTTTTAGAAATTGGAAACCTTATTATTAAAGAAGCAAAGCAGAGATTCAGGACATCTCTGTTATGTCATTAGAATTTCCTTATTTGGCACATTTCTTAGCTTCTTGGCTCTTTAAATCAAGATTATAAGGGAGAAGGGGTGGGACCTGGCATGAGATTGAGCAAGAAAAGAAAGAAGCTCATAAAAGGAAGAATTCCAAACTTGACAGAATATCAACAAAATGCCCTAAAGTTAAACCCATGGGACTTGGGCTTGAAATGAGGAACAGACCTGAAGCAGAAAATCAATGTATGACATAGCACATAAAAAGAGCCAACAGCCTGCTGAGCTGATGTACTGCCTCGAGGGAAGGCCAAGAGTGCAATGTCATGTAGAATACAGGCTGAATGGGAAGCCAACTAAAGACTTTAAAACTGAAAAAATATGTTAACTTGAAGCAAGTAAGGATCATAGCTGCAGCACTGGAACTGCCACAGAGTTGTCCTGGGAAAGCTGTGAAACATTACAGGTAGCTAAGACCAGCAGCAGAATGCATAGACAACTTTTGGACAAAAGAGATCTTAATTCTTCATGTTTCTACAACAATAAAAGGGCAATTAACACAACACACAGGTGGGCCATCAGAGAAAAGAGGAGCCATTTATAGGGGGAAGAAAGGAATTACAAGCTTATTTGTTGTACCTTTTCCTTAGGTCCTCAGTGAAGACAGATTGACAGATTGAATGCATGCAAGCAGGAAAAAGTAAAACTTCTAATTAAATAAATGACAAACATACTGATGTGTCAAGGGGATATTTAATATAATCCTGCTTTCTCCTTTGTGGCTGCTTATGATTGAGTTGCAAGAGAAGCTGTATTTTTAAGCTTCCTATAAAGGGGCTTCTCTTACAGACTGAGGCAGATGTGAGCCAGAGAACATACACTGGTCATGGTCTCCAATTGCTTCAGAAACAGTGCTTAGCAACTACAAGGCTTATTGCAGGCTCAGAGCTGCAGTAACTGCTGTAGGACAGCTCCAGTAAGCTTTTTCCCTACTTGCACATGCCCCCTGCAGGAAGCATGGTCAATCAGAATGGACGATTTCCCCCAAATAAACAACAAGTTTAGTCGAATGCAAACTTGGAACTAATTATGCATGCTCACCAGCTATACCAGAGAGATGGTAGCTGGTGCATTGTAGTCAAGCTTTTGTATTGCTACAGACAGGATTTATAGTACTTGTCAATTCCGTACATGTTTTCATCTACAAAACTTGCGTAGGACTAATGTTTGGGTTCATGATCATGATAACTCAGTTCTTTATCATTATCATAGCTTGAGCTCAGACCCCAAGTCTGCAAATGTCTGTAATTGGGGCACTGGTTTATATTACTGGATAATCAAAAATATAAGGCTTTTGGGATTAGGTCTCATGCTTTCTGCCATCATTTTTCATTGTACCTTGTGGGGTAAAGATGAACCCAAAAGCACCACATCTACAAATATTCAGTGCCAAAGTGATATGCTACAAATAGGATGACTGGGAAATTCTCAGCTCAGAGACAAAGGTGTTTGTGGCAGGGCGCTGTTGGTGCCTGCCACTTTAAGGGCTAAGCCAAACAGCCAGCAGGTGCTTGATTATGGTGACCATTTTAGCACTCTGGCTGCCTATATAAACAGAGCAGTTGCCTGGCTGAAAGGCTGTACAAAATATCTTGGAGGTAAGGGGCAGGAGCTTATGGGGATGATTTGGAGGCTCCTGGTCCTGGTCCTGAACTAAAACAGCACCCTGCTAGGAGGGGGTGGCCTGGTGGGGTTCCCAGTGGTGCAGGAGCCTCCAGGAAAATACCAGACCAGTTACCACCCCAGTGGAGGGCAGGTCAGGGCACCTCAATAACCCGTAACCCCCACATCACTGTGGGTAGCAGCTGGGGCCAGGCATGGCTATGGCCATCTGAGCCCTTACCAGGGAGGGAAGGCCCATAACCCCAGTGAAGGGGTAGAAGATGTGGAGCCCCAGTAATGTTAGGCCCCAGTGAGGGAGGGAGATGTGGAGCCTCAGTGACAGGGAAACCAGAGGGCTGGGAGCCCGGTGCATATGTGTGTGCATTTATATAGAGTTGCCCTGGGAGGGGCCGGGGCAAGCTTGGTCCCAGTTGGGTAACTGACTGGCCACTACCCCGGTGCGGGTCGTGGGAGAGGCCCAAAAGATGGTACGTCTGCCACCTAAGGTGTGCGCTAGATAAAGCCTATGGCTGAAGGGGTCCGTTCCAAGAGGGAGCGAGGCAGTATAAGTTGTCAATGTGTGAAAGAAACCCTGTGAGGGGGGTGGAGTGTGAGAGGCCCCAGTGAGAGGAGGGTGGTAAGTGTGTGTGTGTGTCTGGGAGGTGGGAGGTGTGTGTGTCTGACGCCTGACAATGAGGGCTAAGCTTAGTCCAGGTGTAGGCCAAGGGCATTATGTCACCTGGATGCCATCTGCAAGGCTTGGACTGCAGTGTAGGGAAGGAACGGAGCCGCAGATAGTGCCCCCTGGCATGGGGGCAAGAATGGGCAACCTCCTGCCTTATTAGAACCAATTAAGAGATAACAAGGCATGGCAGGAAAGGAAAGGTGGTTGGCCCAGAGACAGGTGAGCAGGCCAATGGCAGACTGGCCCCGAGAGAGTGATTTGTAAAGTGCCACGTATATTTTTCAGACTTTAGTATACATTCTCATCCTAATAAGGTTCTGAATAGTTAAGGAATAATTTACTCGGCACTAATGTTCAACCACGTATTGTTCATATTGGACACCTGGGCCTTATCTCACTTCTAAGGCACTTAATTGACTTCCTGTTCCATCCTGCTCCAGTCCTTGAAAAAAGCTTAGCAGGTCAAATTTTATAACATATTTCATCTGACCTAAGTCACAAAAAGCAGCAAGGAAGATGAAAAAGAGGACCTTTTACATTTACTGGTTTACCTTTTGCATTAATGATTTAACACGGACTCCAGCTGAGGGCAGAACAGTCATCTTTAGCTTCCTAAGTCCCACTCAGGTGCCTTAGGGGTGAAATAGGATTTGGGCTGTGGACTACGCATTCATTCTGTTTTTCCAAATGCTGCAGCTGGCTATAGGCCCTTTGATACTTCTTCTTTGTGTGTTATTCAGAACCAACCAACAAAGAGACAATGCAACAGAGGTGGTATAAAACAGACTTGGTGTGTGAGATTCAAAATGCAACACTGGCCACTTCACATACTTTCAGGAACTTCCTATCTTGTTAGACAATGAAGGCACCTCTCTCTGTGGAGTGATAAATGGTAAGATTTGAATGGTGCCTGATTTTCTTATTTTAAGGTAATAATGCCCCTCTTCTCCACCAAGAGGTCCCAGACACACATGATACACGGTTTACACCCATTGTTTAGTCTCTTTCATTAAGTACTACCTACGTTTAAAGGGCTATGGGAGTGCATTCTTTGTGGATGTATAGAACAGTGTAAATACCAAAACTCTAATATGGTGTATTAAAGAGGTGGGCAATTATTTTGGCTGGAGGGCCATTTAATGAGTTCTGGTGAGTTGTTGATGGTTGCATGGGTAGCCCCACCCCTTAACAGTTCTGGTCCCATCTTGGGAGTGGAAGTCCTGCCCCTAACCCCTGACCTTTGCCACTGGAAGTCCCTTCCCCTGCTCCCTGGAAATTCTCATTTTGGGGGTGGGGGGGCTTTGCCATCTTGGAACCAGAAAAAAACCAAATCATACATTAAAAGTCAAATGCTTACTATAACATATTTTAATTTTATTACAAAAAATATTTTTGTTATGATTTGTGTTTGCATAGTGTGTAAATAGTCAATTGCATAATAACTCAAAAATAAAGATGCACACCATGAGGGGGGGAAGTTTGAGGGGTCCCCACACCCACCACCATCTCTCCCACCCACACCCTGTCCACCCAAGCTCTACAATGCTATTACCCACCTGAGGGCGGTCTCCATGCTGCCACCAGCCCCAATCCCAGCCCCAAGCTCCCTGCCCCTATCCAGCTGCAGCCATGCCTCTGTCCCCACCCCCACCATTTCCCTACCGGCTGCCTGGAGTGAGTGGGATGCCAGGGAAGCCAAGCAGGTCCCCTGGCTGCTGCAGCAGTGTCAGGAGCAGCCCTACTTGGAAGCTGGGCCCTTCCACTCATGAGGGAGGGAGGGAGGTGCACTAGGGTGTATCGGTGGGTATGTATATGTATAGGCCCCTCACTCCCACCCTTGTGGGCAGAAGGGCTGGGTAGGGTACAATTAATTAGTGGGCACTCACGGGCCAAATGAAAGTGTCTGGCCTGCCAGATCTACAGAGCAATGTCAGTGTCTGTGCTGCCAATGGTAGTGGCCAGGCCAGCAGCAAACTACTGCTATTTTTGCGCACACTCCCAGGGCCAGCACCTGGGGCTGGTGTCCTAGTCACCCCCACACACCCCTTTGTACTATTGTTCATATGTTTTGAAAATGTTTTCCAAGCTCTCTTAGTGAATTTCTTTTTAATGGTTTTTAGCTTTAAAATAAACATGAATTCCTAAATTCATGACACTCCCTTCCACTCCTTGCCTCCACAATCCTTCTCCCCTATCTTAACTGTACTCTAGAGAGGAGTTTAACACTAGCAAAGATTTTTATTTGGAAAATATTTGTGACCTAGAAGATTTCTGTACAATGGCTTTACTGGATTAAGGGGCACAAAGGATGGCAGTGATAACATACTAATTAAAGGAACAGCAAAGAATTGAAGGATTATATAAACTAAATGTAAAATGAATGCATTTTTTTAAAAGAAAAAAGCCTGGGGAGGAGGTGGGAGTGGAAATGAGGGTTTTGCTTATAATAACTAGCAGCCAAAACAAGTTTTAAGGCATTTTTTAAAAGTATGCATAAAAATGTGTGTGTACACACATGTGCTTTCTAATTAATAGAAAATGAAAGGAAACCCCAATTGGGTATAGATTAACATAACACCCATGTGCATCAATCCACAACACATTTCCTTCCACTTCCCACATACAATCCCTCTACTGCTCACTCAAATGCACAAGCGTAACTAAAACCTTAGGGTGACTGAGTGCTCTTACTAACAGATGGACACATTCTATAGATATGTATAATATGGTTTTTGCTGCGTTTTAAAGAAATCTGGAGTTAGTGCCCAAGTATTGGCTGTTGCCAGTTGATTATGTGGATGGAAAGCACCCTTACCATGTCTTAGAGCAAATTGCCTTCCTACTCCTACCACCCTGTTTCACCAACCACAAAAAGTGTCAGATGGAGGAAATAGGAAAGTCCTGATGTCTTCCAGCCTTATCCTCTTGTCTCCTTCCCAATCCTCCTGATACATCAATCCATCCATCAATCCATCCTGATACATCAATCCATCAATTTCCTCACACCCCTTCCCTGTTTCTTCTCATCTCCCTATGCCTTATCTATTCACTTTTTTCATAGCATCATTACTTTCCAACAATGCTATTCATTCTCTCATGCTATTCCCAAAAGGCTACACTGTCATAAGACTCCCAATCCATAGTAGAGTGTAGTTAGCAAGTAAAGACTTCTTATTTGTATTTACTTCCCCTGGAGGAATTCAGTTCCGTTATGACAAATTACAGCAATAACTTTGGAACTTTAATATTTCAAGTTCTTCTACTTAGCTTTTGTCTTAAAGACCGTAAAGAAACATTACCAGCTGAAATGTAGAGCTTGTGAACATTTATCTTTAAGTTGGAGGAGCCCAAACAAATAAGGAAATTGTGGCATTTTTCTTTTTGAAAGGGAAGAAAAATTACTACATAGTAGAAAATTCAACTGAATGAGAGAGTATGGTGCCAAATATGAAAATTAAACTTTTGAACTGAAACAGACCATTTTTGGCCTTTAAGTGGAAACCTCAACATAATTTAAATAACAGAGTTGCTCCCAAATCCTACACCTAATACGACTGAAATATTGGCAGTGCAGAGGAGAGGTTCTGCTCTTCTACTTTTTATGTAGTCATTCAAAACAGTAAAAATCAGTGTATTGCACATTGTTTAGCTTTTCATCTCTAGTTTGAATTTAGATTAGATCAGAAATCTAATGACTTGCTAGGTACCAATATGAAATGAGTTGGAGTGTCATATATTCATAATGGGCAGCTGGCTATCTCTCTGTCTCTCTCTCTTTCACACACACACATACACACACACACACACCACCCCCCACAAATAGCATCAGTTGATAGCTATGTTGACAGCCTCAGCAGAGACACCAAAAACTGAATGAAACTGGATTCTTGGTACTATCCATGGTCACCCAATCTGTGGGTAAACAGAAGGATGCATCATCTGAAGCACAGTGTAAATGCCAAAATGTGCACATGCTTATAAAAGGGAAGGAATAAAGCCTGCTTGCAGATTACCATCTCCTAGCTCATTTTTCTTACCACTTAGCAAGATGATAAGCAAAATTCTGACCTTCCATTGGAGGACACTTAGCTACCTAAGTAGTGCCAGGGTCCATTAATTTATTAGCCCACACCTTGCTAATTCAGGCAATTCAGAAAAATTTGGCATGCAGAAAGTTATATGGTGTTAATCATTGGTATCATAGGAGTGAAATCCACTCTAACTCACAAAGCCATCTAAACAATGAACACTGGGAAGTGACCATGTCTCCTAAATTCTGTGGTAGCCCATCTTTGTCATCTAGTATTCTTTTGCAGGTACAAAAAAAATCCCATGCCACTGTAAAATAAATTGAGTCTGAACTGTAATTTTTTAATCCAACTCTGAAGCTTTTTGAAGTTCAGAAGCAGTTTAAGATATAGGATTTGGGTTTATTCCCATTTCTATTGTATTTTAGAATTTTGCATGCAAGTATGGCCAGCCTGGCTCTGAAGTGTTAGCTGTATAATACTTCAGCATTCCCATACACTTTGTCTTTCAGCCAGTTACTGAAAAGACAAAATGGTCGCAGGCAGTATTCCAAATATTTAGGTGTCTGAAACTCAGTTTGTGTTGTTAACCTGTTTTCCTAACATTTCATGCTACAGCAAAAATTAAGAAGTATAGGAATAAAATAGGCACTGACTCCTTCCTTTGCTTTTCCCAGTACTTCATGATAAGTATGAAGTAGATGACCTCATCCCATTGGATAAATTAATTGAAATTTTCACCTGAAACTTGGCATTCAGTGACTCAACAGAGAAAGGTCCACAGCAGGGGTGGGAAGGCCACCATCTGGACAACATGAAGGTTAATGCCAACTGGCTCCTGGCACAGGGAGGGAGGATGAAAGGTAATTGTTTAGTATGTATGATTGTCTATGTTTTTTGTTGCTTTCTTGGATACTTCTTCAACATACTTGTGAGAGGGGAGGCAAAAGCCCCCCCAACATGTCCCAAACCCCTGCCCGACATACCCCAATACTCACCGCAGAAGTAAAGATGAGCAGCGCTGGGGAGCAGGGAGAGAAACATTGGCCAGGAGATGCTGGCTGCAGAAAGCTTGAGCCCCAAGTGCCAGAGAGAGGGACTGGGCACTTGCCAGAGGACCCAGACAGGCAAGGCAAAGAGCGTAAGCTGATGAGGGCAAGGGAGACCCACCAGGGAGCAGCAGCCTTTCAGGACACCGCAGGGGAATGGTGGTACTCTGACTGGGAGCTCAGGCGCCATGACAGAGGACCGCCACATAGGATTGTGGGCACCTCTGGGCAGTCCCGCAGTGAGCAAAGTGCAGGGGATCACAGACCCATGGGAGGGGGAAGTAAATGCCACCAGCTGGTGGGACCAGGATAGCTCGACTACAGGTCAGCTGGGCCCCAGGGAGGTCATGCTGGGAGAGCTGGCAGAGGCTGGGCATGAGGTGTCTGCCTGTCCCCACACCTGCTAGGAGAGAAGGGATGGATGAGTCCCCCAAAGTGACCAAATAGGTTCAGGGAGATGGAATCCCAGGAGCCTGTCGGCAGATGCTGAACACTCTTTCAGTTAAGTTTTCCTCAGTTGCAGTTAGCCCCAGATGGGGCTGGTTTAGTTGCCTGAGAGCCGGCCCAAAGACAAGGGATGGACATGGAAAGATTGACAGCCAGAAAGACCTGACGCATTTCAGGTGGGCAGCATGTATTAGGTGAGCTCATCCAGGGGAAGACCTGTGGTGAGCAGCGTTTGCCCAAGCCATGGACATGGTAAGGGTGGGATAAAGGGGAGGTTGGAGCCCCATGAAGAAAACTCAGGGGCAAGACTCCCTTTGGGCCACCTACAAACTGCCTTGCCAACATACAAAATACCAAAGACATGGCAAATGAGTAGAAGCAGCGCCTGAACCACCTAGGTGGCACCGAAGCCCAATCTCACCCTGACATCCCTGGGGGGCCAATGCCCTATAACACCTACAAGCGACAATACTCCTTAAGGAAGAAGTATTTGGAAGTTATTCTGATTGTTCACAGGGTAAGGCACAGGGGAGCAATAGTTGGAGGCTTATAGCTAAACTCTATGTTTGGGAAGTAATTTGTGGTATCTAAGTATAAATGAGACCATGTATTCCATGAGGACTCGAGTATCTGTATGTGCTTATTTTAGAAATGTAGAAGGTTTAGCATTGCTCAAGAGGTCTTAAAGAGCATTCTCAAGGACAAGATCCTCTTTCCTATTTAACATCCATAAATTATCAATTGACTTCATAATTATTTTAATTAAATTAATATTTTCTTATTATATAGTTATAATGTCTTTGGTATATGTAGTTATGTTGCAGTCATGACATTGTTTTCCATGTCTGACACCATTTAGTGTCTAGGAATCTACTTTATCCTAGAAATAGCTGCTGTTTTGTGTTCAGTTCAGAGACATCCTGTTGCAGGGGAGAGGCATACTAAGCTCTCCAGCAGAGTCTTTTCAGTCTTTTTTTTTTAATGTATATGTATGATTATATTTTTTTCATGAACAACATAGTAAGTATTAGGGATGTAAATGGTTAGACTTTTAAACGAGAAGTACTTTTATATCAGTGATGCATTATCAGTTAAAGTTTAGCATGGGGTGCAGTCTGGCAGGAAAGAGAAGTAGCGTGGTGCCTCAGGAAGAGGAAGGTAGCAGAACAGGCAGTACAGAGAGAGGGAGAGAGGAGGAGGGGAGAGGGTGGGAGAAGTGCCAGGGGGAACTAGTATCCATAGCTAATCTGGTCCCTCCCACCCAGCACACAGGTGGCTGCACCAGACTGGGAAAGCCCTTTGCCTACTGCTGCGACCCACAGCTTCACAAAGGCTGAGTTGTCTGGCAGAGCATGCAGCTACCTCCTCTCCCTTCTTCCCCCCTCCTCATCATAGGTCCCAGGGAGCAATTCCCAACAGCAGTTGTGCCCAAGCAGGTCTGTGTGCAGCTCCCAGCTCCAAACCCAGGCAGGCAGCTATGGCCTGCTCCCCTGCAATGGGGTGGGCCAGGGCAGGTGCTGGCCTGGGGCTCCACATGCCCCAGCTGGGATTAGGTATTTGTTATCAGTTAACCATTTAACTGATATAATTAGAGAAGGTTAAACAGATACATTTTAAAATGATATTTACATCCTAGTAAATATGTGTGTGCAAGTGATCATCAGTTTGATGGTTACTGTATTTTGTATCTTGTAATCAGTTTTTGTTATGCAGAGCTATTCTCAATGTCCTTGAAAATAGGACTCTGTTTTCAAGAAGCTAAGTGTTGGCTTTAGAATTGGGTGCACTCTTTTTAATTAAATGTGATAGCATATAAGAAAGTATGAAAATAATTCCCCCTTTCCATTCTGAAGAAGTCCTATGAGCTTGTGCTAGGCCCGCTTCTACAAGAGATGCTCAATATCTGTTTTAGGAGAGGAAGTTTCTGATTTTGCTGAAGAAAGTATTTCTATCTAAGCCTCTAACCAAGACACCAGAACTTGAAATAGACAAGCTAGTTAACTATCATTCTGGACGTAATCTGCCATTCCTAGTTAAGATTACTGAAAGGTTGTAATGAGATCACTCTCCCAGTACCTATAGAGCACTGACTTGTCATTCTGGTCCCTATCCCAGGGATCCTTTATGCATTCGACAAAGCCTTTGACTAGGCTGCTGCATTGCTTCCTGTCTCTGGCCTAATGAAAATTCATTTCTACACAGTGTAGAACAGCTTCAACCAAAAATCTGAAAATGTCCCACCCTAGTATACAGCTTGGTGGTTGAGACTCTATCATGGCAGGTGTAGGTTTAAATCCCCATAGGCTGAAAAGAACATTGAACACAACTTTACCAAATACTGGCTAAGAGTATGAATCAAAGACATTGGGTAAAGGAGAGGAAAGAGGAGTCAAATGAAGTGCCCCCCACCCTTTGCCACATATCCTTTTGAACAAATGTAACTCTTGTGGAGGTTACTCAAATCTATGTATATCACACCTTAAATGGAATTCCACATGTAACCAATTACTATTTAAGTCATGATTAACTTGTTAATCACATTTTAAATGTAACATGTGTCAGGGGTCTGATTGAAAATGTAAGATACTTATGAGGCTTGGTTAGTGGGGGAGGGGTTGAGGATCAAACTTGTAGTCTTAGGGCATGTCTACATGTTCATTAATGCTCTTTTGCTAACGCACATTAAATTTAGCATCTCCCCTGTGAGATACTAGAAAAAGGTGCAATTTAATGTGTATTAACAAAGGTTGTTTTTGTGACGCTTTAATAAGCATTCAAATAGGTCAATGTGCATTAACCTATGCACCCTTAGACATCTCAAGTTTGCCTAAGACCTTTTGTGGATCAAGGTTGTAGACTCTCTGGAGACCTAAGTTCCATATCTGTAAAGTGGAGGTAATAATACTTCAGGAGTGCTGTGAGAATGAATATATTAAAGGTTGGGAGGAGTATTTGTGGCAATGAGAGATCCATGAATACCAAAGGTATATAGAAAAAGGGGTCTGGACCCTTTTCTTTCTTGACCCTTCCAGAACGGCTTTAGGTATAGGTAGTTCATGACCAACTTTAAAATAATAAAACTTAGGCTAAAAACAGAAGCCTGGCTTATCTCAGGCATAATTGTCCCAGACTATGACTTGCATCAAAACAGGCTCAGAACAGTATTTTCACAGGCAGCTTAATGGTATTTAATTCAAAATTAGTCCTAATTGTCCCAGGAAAAAAGTCTTACCTCAGTACTTCACAGGTATTTAGGGTGGGGCAAATGGGTTGTACATCTGTAGAATCCTAGAATAAAATGCTTTGTCCTGGGAAAAATGGTCATCTATTTTTAGCCTAATATTGCAGCCAGCTAATCCATTCTAAACACAAAATGCATTCTTGTATCACATACAAATGCCCAGGCTGGTGAATTTCAGCTGAGGAATCATAATGGGGATAAAAGACTATATAAGGAGAATCAAGAAGCAACTAATTGCTGATTATATGTACTACTGCAATCTTAAAGTTCAGTTTGCTTGTAATGTACTTACAGCATTTAATGGAAAAATGATACTGTGCTTTTGTATTATATTGTAGAGCATAGTTGTGGGAAGCGATAAACCATTTTTTCTTCTGTAAATATATTCATCTCCTATTATATGATCCATATCTGACTAAAAATTGTGAGCTGGACCACTTCCATTGATAGACTTCCGCAATATATCAAGTTAAATTCTTAGGCTTTAGTTTATTTACCTCTTTTATTTTCCATATCATCCTGCCAGGTGTTACTAGTGAGTAGGAAGGACCAGGTTCAATGTTGGCTAGGACTCTCTTTTAAGATAGGTCATTTTCTTTACCTCCTCCAACATATCCATCTTATAGGGTTCTAAGAACTCAAACTGTAACTCCTTGGTCATGTTTCCATGCATTTCCAAGAACATTAGGGCCATTGAAAATGTGAAAACACAAACATTATTTATTTTTAAAATACACAGTAGCCATATACCTATATAAAAATAAAAATAAGAACACCCAGTATATCAGGGGCCTACACCTTAATTGGTCCCATTGCTGAGTCCCAGAATTCTTTTCATAAAAGAATATTCACCCATCTGCAACCTAACTTGTAAAATCAGTCAGACTCAGTGTGGTCATACGGATAAGGAGGTGACTGTCTTTTGTGTATGCAAGCCCCAGTCCAGCAAACACTGTTACTGCAGTTAGCTTAAATCTGCAACTACCCAGTTTGCTCCTTCTAAGCCAACTTTGCCTAGTTCCATCCAGTTACCTTGACAAAGGGTTCAAAATATCTGGCTGGACAACCTAGACTACACCTGACCTCCTGCTCTGTCAAGTGACTGCCCGGTGGGCGGGCAGGAAGGGCCAGGAGGGAGACTCCTGCTCGGGTAGGGCGGAGGCCCCTACTAAGCTATAATTAAACAGCAACTCATATGATGGTGCTGACATGGAGTGCTGTTAGGGCCCCTGCCCGGGGGGCACAGCCTACCCTGGGCTTGTCTGAGGCCTCCATCCAGACAGAGCCCATAGGGCAGCTGGCATCCCCCCACACCTGTCCTGCAGGTGCCCATCTTAGGGCCCTGGAGGTGCAGGTGAGGGAGCTCCAGGAGGAGGTTAGCAGGCTGAGGGGAATCAGGGAGGTGGAGGATGAAATTGATGGTTATTTCCTTTCCCTGCAGGGCCATGCACCCAAGGAAGAAGCACCCTGGGAGGTGCCCTCCACTGCAGAGTGGCAGACAGTCACCTCCAGAACCAGGGCTGTTTGCAGCACAACAGTACCAGTTCCTCCAGTTCAGCTGGAGAACAGGTATGAGGCCCTGGCAACACTGGAGGAAAAGGAAGGAGAAGAGGCAACCAGAGAGGAGGCGACTCCACACTCTCCATGCTCCAAACAGGCTGAAGGAGCTAAGCAGTCCCGGAGGAGGAAGCGTCGAGTAATCATCATAGGAGACTCCACCCTGGGAGGTACAGAGGGCCCCATCTGTTACCAGGACCCCTCGACACGTGAGTTCTACTGCCTGCCCAGAGCAAAGATTCAGGACGTGATGGGGATGATCCAGGCTGTGATCCAGCCCACCAATTACTATCCCATGCTTCTAATCCATGTGGGTACTAATGATGCGGCCAGGAGAAGCCCTGATTACCTGATGGTGGACTACCATGCTGTGGGGGACATGCTGAAGGAGATAGGTGCACAGGTGGTATTCTCTTCTGTCCTACCAGTGAGCGGATGTGGAAGATGGCATGAGACGTGCATCTCAGAGACCAACTGGTGGCTTTGGGAATGGTGTCTTGAGGCAGGCTTTGACTTCCTTGACAACAACACATCACGACGAGAAACATGCTCAGATGGGATGGGCTCCACCTTTCCCCTAAAGGTAACCGTGTGTTCTCTTCTAGGTTGGTGGATCTTCTCCGGCGGGCTTTAAACTAGGCTCATCAGGGGAAGGGGAAGATGAGGGTGGAGGAAGCTTTGGACTCCTATACCAAGCAGTATTCACAAGTACAGCCCAACCTAGACCAATGAGCAGAACATATACCCAGGTAAGCAACAGGGCCAGTGCAATGCTGAGATTAGCGGACCAGTGCACACATCCACAGGGGGCCTCAAATGCCCCTATACAAACACCCATAGTATGGGAAACGAGCAGGAGGAACTTACCCTCCAGCTAGCTGACACCAACCCAGACATGGGCTCACTGAAACATGGTGCGACCCAACACATGACTCGGCGGTGAATATCAAGGGCTATAGGCTGTACAGGAGGGATAGGACAGGGAGGAAAGGCAGGGGTGTGGTGCTCTACATTAAGGAGGAATACACATCCTCATCAAGTAGCACAGAGTCAGAGGAGGAGCACACTGAAGTGCTCTGGGTTAGAATACAAGGCAGACAAGGGGAAAGAGACTTAATGGTGGGGGTCTACTACAGATCACCCAACAGATCACCCAACCAAGTGGAAGAGCTAGACCAGGAATTCTTAAGTCAGCTCATGGAGGTAGTTAGGTCAAAGGACGTGGTTATTATGGGTGACCTGAACTTTCCAGACATCTGCTGGGAAGAGCAGTCAGCCAGAACTGACCGCTCACATAGGTTCCTAGCCAAAATGCAGGACCTCCATCTAACCCAGGAGGTGCACAGCCCCACCAGGGGAGATCCCTTGTTGGACCTTGTGCTGGCCATAGGTGACGACCTGGTGAGGCGGCTGCAGGTGCTCGACCACCTGGGGGAAAGTGATCATCGCCTATTGGAATTCACCATCCAGTGCAAGGTGGCAAGGCCTGCAACAAGGCAGCAGCCCTAGATTTCAGGAGGGCAGACTTCAGTGAGCTAAGGAGAATAGTTGAGGAGGAACTGAGGTCCCGGAGAGGAGGGGACTCAGGTCTCCAGGACGAGTGGTTACTCCTTAAGAAGACGATCTTCCAAGCCCAAAGGGAGGTAATCCCAGCACGGATCAATGGGAGCAGGAGGGCACAAAAGCCACCATGGCTCACCAAAAGCATCCGAGAATATCTTCTAGCTAAAAGGGAGGTGTGCACCCAATGGATGGGAGGGGCCATCACCAGGGAGGACTACACTGTGGTTGCTTGGGGCTGTAGGGGGGTAGTCAGGAAGCCCAAGGCAGAGATGGAGCTGGGACTAGCTACCCGGATCAAGGACAAAAAGTCCTTTTTTAAATACATAGGGAGCAAAAAGAAGGTACCAGGTAATGTGGGGCCCCTGCAAGACAGGCTAGGAAATCTGGTTGTCACACCAGGTGACAAAGCTAACATATTTAATGACTTCTTTGCCTCCATTTTCCTAAGCAGGGACCAGAAGAGCCCCCCCACTGGGCCCCCCTCAGGCCTCAGGGGAGACGCACCTAGGCCAAGGGTCAGTGAGGATGGAACTTCTGGAGGAACTGGATGTATTTAAATCAACTGGTCCAGACGATGTCCACCCCAGAGTACTGAGGGAATTAGCTGAGGTCACTGCAGGACCCCTGACATGGCTTTATGAGCACTCGTGGTGCTCTGGTGTGGTGCCAAAGGTCTAGAGGAGGGCCAACATGGTTCCCATCTTCAAAAAGGGAGGAAGGAGGACCCGGGAAACTATAGGCCAGTTAGTCTTACCTGGATCCTGGGCAAGCTTTTTGAGAGAATTATTCTGGCACATGTCCACGTGGGGCCAGCAGGGGAGATAATGCTTAGGGGCAACCAACATGGGTTCATTAGAGGCAGGTCCTGTCAGACCAAACTGGTGGCCTTCTATGACCAGGTCACAAAAACCTGGGACGCAGGTGTCACGGTGGACATAGTCTTTCTGGACTTGAGGAAGGCCTTCAACACTGTTTCTCACCCTGTTCTCATTAAAAAACTTGGGGACTGTGGTGTCAACACCTACAGAGTCCAATGGGTCACCAACTGGCTGGAGGGCCACACCCAGAGAATGGTGGTGGATGGGTCATTTCCGACCTGGAGGGATACGGGCAGCAGGGTTCCACAGGGCTCGGTCCTCGGGCCCGCACTGTTCAACGTCTTCATCAGTGATTTGGAC
>NW_017728943.1:122582757-122585916 GCF_001723895.1 Crocodylus porosus | reverse complement strand
GAGTGACTAGAAATAATGGTCACAAGCTGGCAGAAGGTAAATTCAGATTAGACATCAGGAGGCGCTACTTCACTGTCAGGGCGGCTAGGCTCTGGAACCAACTTCCAAGAGAAGTGGTGCTGGACCCCCCTTGGGGGTCTTTAAGACAAGGCTAGACAATCACCTTGCTGGGGTCGTTTGACCCCAGTACTCTTTCCTGCCATGACAGGGGGTCAGACTTGATGATCTGCTCAGGTCCCTTCTGACCCTACTAACTATGAAACTATGAATTTAAGTACCAGAAGCAGTATAGCCACATTAATACAGCACTCTGCCTAAACTAAATTGGTCCTGATGGGTCAGGTATGTCTAATATAGCCCTGTCCAATGCTGTGTAATCATACCTCAATAGCAACTTCCCCCCAAATTGTTGAATTTCTTCACCTTTCAAACCTCGAGTTGTTGGCACCGGATTTCACCCAGATATCTTGTTCTGGGAGAACCCAAACCCTCAGACCAACCACGACTTTTTACATTCAATAATAGGCAAATTTTATTGATGCACAGTGACAGCAGATACAAATAATGGAGGCAAGGCAAAGAAAATAGCTCCCTTCCCATCCCCCTCTCCTCCCATTCTGTATCTACCAGTCCTAAAGCTGTCACAGAGGGAAAGTATGTCTGGCTAGGACATGAGTGTCACCCTGTGGTTCTTTCTTGAATGTCAGCAGCCTGGAGGTCAAGGGCTGAAGCCCACCCTTCCCAGTGGGCTGGGTGAGATGGGCTGGGGATATGTCCTCTGTCCATGGTGGCCTTGGTTTTCCCCCTTAGGGCCCTTTGCTGCTCTGAAATCCTTCTTTTGTATCCCTTCTCTCCTCTGATGACTTTTCATCTCCAGGTGCTGTTGACGGGTTTCCCTGTGGTCATTATACTGTCCATGTTCTGTCTAGTCAGCATATTTCTTTGTTTCAACAAAATTGTCACATGCACACATCTTACCTTGGTCATTTACCAGTGTCTTAATTTGGACATGCCCCAACCTCCAAAATTGGTCTGTCTATCAAAACTAGAAATCCCAATGACTCTGCAGTTGGGCACTGTGACCTGTTACCAGTGCTGCAGAGTCCTTTATATCTGTTATGAGTATACTGGGTATGTCTACATGAGATGCTTTATTCAAAATTAGAGCTAATTACTATACAATAAGTGTCACTGTCTACACTTACAAACATTATACAGTAATTTGCTCTAATCATGAGTAAATTTGCTAATGGCTCTTGGCTGCGGGGGTTGCCTGTCCCTTTTGCAGGCTCTGGGGCTGGGGACCATGGCTACCTCCCTTTGTGGGGTCTGCTCCCTTTTGGGGTCTCTGGCATGCCAGCTGGAGGAGCTCCAGGCCACAGTCCAGAAACTGTGTGCCATCAGGGACTGTGAGCAGGAGATCGACTCCTACTACCAGGCCCTTCTCCCCCAGGAGCCGAAGGGTAGACCACCGTCTCCCTCCAGGACAAAGGAGGACTCCAGGACCTCCCACTCTGTCCAGTCAGGGACACGGACCAAGGTGGTCAAGGGCCCTAAGGCCCGCCGGACCAAGGCCCCTGCCCTGCCGGAGCTTAGCAACAGGTACACACCTCTTACTGCTCCAGCAGAAGCTGCTGAGTTGCCAGCTCCCACAGGCAACACAGGCCCAACTGCAGCTACTGCCCCCACTCTCCCCAAGACAAAACATAAAGTGTTTGTTGTGGGAGACTCCATCCTGAGGCAGCAATCTGCCGCCCTGAGGGGGCAATCTGCCGCCCTGATTCCTGAGCCCAGGAAGTCTGCTGCTTCCAGGGGCTCGTATCCAAAACATTGTGGAGAAGATCCCTAAGCTCCTCCGGCCCACAGACCACTATCCTATGCCCCTTATTCATGTGGGCACCAGTGACACGGCTTGGAGCGCTCCCAGCCAGGTCAAGAGGTGCTACAGGGATTTGGGAGCAGGGCTTAAAGGGTCTGGGGGCACAGGTGGTGTTCTCTTCAATCCTCCCAGTCTTGGGGCATGGGCTGAGGAGGGAGAGGAGGAGCCAGGGAGGGAGAGGAGGATCCAGGTAGTCAACCAAAGACTGAGGTGCTGGTGTCATCAGGAAGGCTTGGCTTCCATGACCACAGCCTGCTCTTTGGCAAGAGAGGCAACAAGCTGCTGGGAAGAGATGGCCTCCACCTCTCTCACTGGGGAGGAGGCTCTTCTCAGCCAAACTGGATGACCTGCTCCACCAGGCTTTAAACTAAGCCCGCTGGGGGACGTGGGGACTACCACCACTGCTGGCCCACTGAGCAACCCTTGCAAAGCTCCCTTGCCAAGGCTCTTAAGGGAGCCCACCCCTGCCCCAGCTCTGGTACAATCTGTGGGCAAGGCAAGAACCCCCAAGGAGACACTTGCCTGCCGGTACACAAATGCCAGGAGCTTGGAGAATAAGCAGGAGGAACTCATCCTCCTGCTTAAGACAAATAATTACAACATCATAGGGATAACAGAGACCTGGTGGGACTCCAACCATGACTGGACCATGGTATATATGGCTATACCCTGTACAAGAGTGATTGAATGGATAAAAGGGGCGGGGGTGTAGCTGTCTATGTAAAGGAAAGCTATGCATCCCTGCAAGCTGATGTTTGCAACCAGGGTGGATGACTGGAGACCCTCTGGGTCAAAATCCGTGGGGAACACAGCACAGGGGATACAACAGTGGGAGTCTACTATGGACCTCACACCCAAAGTCAAGAGCTTGACCAGGAGTTTGCCTGAGAACTGGCTGAGGCCGCATGCTCCAGGACCATGGTTGTCATGGGTGACTTCAATTACCCAGACATCTTGTGGGAGGATCACTCAGCAAAATACGAGCAGTCACAAAGCTTCCTCTCATGCGTGGATGACTTTTACCTGACTCAAGAAGTCTACAGGCTGAGAGGTGAAGTGCTGCTCAACCTGGTACTGGCTATAGGTCGCCTAATTGGCAACCTAGTGATCGATGGAAAGCTGGGTGACAGCGTCCATGAGCTGATCACCTTCACCATCCGCCGTAAAGCTGGCAAGTCAGTCAGCAACACAGAAGTCCTTGACTTCAGGAAAGCTGACTTTGACAAGCTCAGGAGGCTTGTCAGTCAGGCCCTAAGGGACCACAACCAACCTGGGGAGAG
>NW_017728943.1:122565983-122582657 GCF_001723895.1 Crocodylus porosus | reverse complement strand
CAATGAACACCTTCAAGAGTAAATTGGATGCTTATCTTGCTGGGATCCTATGACCCCAGCTGACTTCCTGCCCTTTGGGCAGGGGGCTGGACTAAGTGATCTTCCAAGGTCCCTTCCAGCCCTGATGTCT
Source organism: Crocodylus porosus (assembly GCF_001723895.1). Lineage (NCBI taxonomy): Eukaryota > Metazoa > Chordata > Crocodylia > Crocodylidae > Crocodylus > Crocodylus porosus. The sequence goes on along the minus strand of NW_017728943.1, from coordinate 122,582,527 downwards.
ATGAAATCTATGAAAATTACTGCATAGCACAGCATGTGTAGATGGCTGACCAGTAGAAAATGTGCTCCTGTGCAGAGGGGGCTGAAAACTGTTCCCTACCTCAGGACTGGTGGCAGAGTCCATCCTGGCAGCAGGCAGCTCCTGGGGGCAGGGAACAATCTTCCAGTACTCTGCCAGGAGACAGCTATCTCCTAGCCCCATGCTCCCTGCCAGCTCCTGAACTAGAACCCCAGGGGAGCCTAGAGCTCCTCCTGGCTGCTGCAGGGGGCCAGTGCAGGGCCGGCAGGGATGGGAGTAGACTTCTACCATAAGTAGCAAATCTGCTTCTGCTCCCCCACATATGTAGGTGCCTGCCCAGGGTGGGTTTACTCTAAAATAAATTACTTTAGAGAAAGCACACCCTGGAGAATTTTTACACATAGATGTGTCCACAGTTCATGTTACTTTAGGGAACAGTGTGGTGCAAATCTTCAATTTCCTAGCCTGCAGATGCCCACTGCAGACACAGTGGGCCTTGTAGGAAACTGTCACACACAGGTTTTTAGAAACCACTTAACCCTTGCTATTTCCCTGGACTATTGTTCTAATGCAATATCTACTTTACTTACAAGCCAATTCCCAAAAGCAAATCTCTAAATACCTCTCCTAGCCATCAGGAGTTGAAAACTTCTTCATTGTTGCTCTGCTGCTCCCGGAGACATTAATGATGACTCAAATGAACATTTCTCTCAAACAGTAGCCACATAACAATAAGTTTTCACAGAAAGTTGCTCTGGGGATGTCTTGTATGCACTTGCTGGATAAGAGACGTTACTCTCTTCCTCCATTACTCTTCATCCCTGTGTGCCCTTTATAATAGTTTCTTCTTTATACTCTCACTGCTGACTAAAGGATTAAAATTCCAAAGAGGATGTGGCATTTACTGGTAATTTTTAATCAATGGATGTGATAAATACTGAGACTTAAGTGTGGTACTTTAACATCCTCAGTGATAGTTTGTTTTCCTCCTCATAATTACAGCCAAATTCATGCCTACTGTAATTTTAACAAAGTCAAAGGAGTTTCACAAAAAGTGATTTTATTCTTGATTCTTAGCATGCGTGTGTCCTGCGACAGTGTTTGAATTGATGCTGATCTCAAAAGGCTGTCTCTGATGTTTTAAGAGAATGATTAAAAAGATTTTTTAGCTTTGAGTAAGATGATTTCAGTGTTTCTCTGTCACAGTATCAAATAGAAATAATATTTTTAAAACATGCATAAAGCTGTACACAACCCTTTTTATTGGCCTAACTAAAAATAAGAGGCCTGCTTCCATTATTGTTGGGAAACTGTAAAAGGCTGTGGATGTGATTTACTTGGTAATGTTATTGAGTTTCTCTGATAGTGGCACACTCATCAATAACTTCTCTAGTTACATTTTTGTCTTCTATAAATAGCTGTTTATTTGCTTTATGTTTTATTTATATTTTAGAAATATTTGTGGGATAGCTCTCTTTATGGAATAATTAATTTTAGCTTCTAAATTACAGGACTCCTTGAACAAAATTCAGCATGAATATATTATAAGATAACATAAGTCATTTAAATCTCATCTCTGTTATGTATTACTAATGAAAAATGAGAAAACTGCAACTCTCATGTGGAACTAAGCTATCATGATGCCACAGGGGGCTGGCCCAGTAGGTATGCTGGTAGCATGATGCACAGCCAGATAAGATGAGTAGTTCTGGATCTCACATCAAGATAATGCACACTGAGGAATGGGAATGTTATGAATCCCTCTAGGCATGTCTACACATGGCCATACAGTGCTGTTGTTACTGTGCCATCTTTTAGTACTTCCTTTTAGAAGTACTAAGAGATGGTGCAGTAACACCCCATATTGCACCATGCCAGCAGCGCACAGTAATTTTTGGCCACTATGTCACTGTAGCAATGCACAATAGTGAGAGAGTGCATTGCTATGGAAACAGCGGTGGCATCACGGTTTTTGCCAGTGGATGCTACGGCACTATAGCATGTTGCTATGGCGCCATAGCATCTTGTGTACATGCACCCTCTTACACGCAAAATGAGTGCAGGAAGAAAAGACAACATTACACTCAAGGATCTATCTTGTAAGGGACTAGTAGGAACATGTCTCTCCCATTGTGTATTCTGTTAATGTGGTTGGCAACAAACAGGTAGTTTTAAAGAGAAAAAAACCCTGCCATTTTAAAATAGCAGCAACAGCCTCAGTGAAAAACATTTTCTGGGGATTAATAACTGGTTGGAGTTAATTATCCAGGACACATTCTGGACCATTAGTTCCTCCCAACTGGTTATCAGTCCCTGAGAAATGCCCTACACCTCAATCACTATTGCTTAATTATACTAGCATTGCTGGGTTCCGCTAGTTGGTTGTGATGTCACATCTCCAACAGCTGTGTTTTGCCATCCACTAGAAAAAGGTCACTGCCCTATTCAAAATCTGCTGCAGGGAGAAGGACACAAGTTTTGTTTGATGGTCAGCCACTTCAGATTCCATATCCCGCTGGCTGTGCAGCACAAGGATGTAGAGAAAGCCATACTACATGGGGAGAGGAAAAAGCAATAGTTGCAATAATCAGATATAGAGCTTGATCATTGTGAATATCATCTAATTATCAGACCCAACGAGCTCAATGGTTGCATTCACGTGAGCATATTTGGTGCTGCAAACATGTCTGCAATGCCACAAAACACACATTTAGATGTCTGCGCTGCAAAGGAATGCTACCTGTGCGCGCACTGTTCCACTTTTTTTTTCTGAACAGCACACACACAAACAGCACACGCCACTCAAAAGCGAAGCTGGGCTACCCGGAGCTGTGCTGTGGCTCTGTGGCTGCTGGTCAGGCTCTGCATGGCAAAATAGCCGCTGCTGCAGCCCTGGGAGGCCCCCAGGACCCCAGGTAAGGTTGCTGCGGCCCTCCCAGTGCCTACCTGAGTAACTTGCTGTGGAGAAAAGTGCGTGTGGCATGGGCGTTTCCCAGGGACAATAGTGGTGGCACATGGTGTGCCGCTGCTACTTGTCCCTGGGGGAGCAAATGTCCATGATCATCTGGACATGCACAACGGGCACATCCACATATGCAGGCATGTACACTTGCAGCAGCTCAAATAACAGTGGCACAACTTTGTGCTGGGAATTTGTACCTCAGAACATGTGCCTGAACATGCATTTTGGTTTGGGGCAAATTGTGCCACTTGGGGCAAACTTGCCCTGCCCAGCTCCTCCCAGATCTTCAGCCAGGGGGAGCTAGAGGCTGGGGCCAGCACCTGTGCTGGCCTCAGCAGTATAAAAAGCTGTCCTGGTGAGCAAGCTAGGGAACTGCTGAGGCCTGGCCAGTTGGTATCTGGGAGCATTAGCCCCTTGTGCCAGCTGGACTGCTGAAGCAACCCTAACCTGGAGTGGCCCCTGAGCCCTCTACCCACTGCAGCAGTTTAGCAGTGAGGGCTGCTGCCTGGCTCTGACCTGCTGCCACCTGAGACAGCATCTGGCCCCTTGGACGTGCAGCCCCATGGCTGTGCACCTGCCAGACCCAGACAGAGATCACATGGCCACCTGGGCTGTGGTATGGGCACTGTAGCAGAGCCTTCTGCACCTCTGGGCCAGCTTCCAGGGGGCCTTCACAGCTGGCCTTCATGCAACACTGCTGGCATGTCTTCTGGTGCCCCCACTCTGCCATCTAGACAGCTATCACTCGGAAGATGTGTTCGTTGCAGTGGCCCACTTTGAACTGTTGAAGCATGTCCTCCTGGCCCCAAATGGCCAGGCGGTCAGTCACCTTGTCTGCCTTCCACCAGCTGGGTCCCCAGTGCTAGGGCTCCTCTGCCCAGGTTCCGCCACTTGCCTGACCAGCAGGGATCCTGGTATTCCCTGTTTAAAAATTGCAAATTCTCTGATAAAACCCCCCCCAAATTTTCTCATTAAAATACCAACAATCCATGTTCTTCTGTGATTTTAAAATGAAACACCACTATATAGAAAAAACAGCTGGGCAATGTTTTATTGGTATATTTACAATTGTACAGCAATTTGGAAGCCTACCGGTGCCACAAACATCATCATAAAATTATTTCTAAATGACTATACACTTTGGTGTTTGCTTTTCATTTTTTTATCATAGAAAAACCAGAGCTGTCCCTGACCCCTTTGCTCACGAGGATGTGGGGTGCTAAGCAGCACTGGGATGCTAGTGCTCTGCCCCTGCCCATGCCCTAGTCCCTCACTCCTGACCCACAGCCCCTCCCTGCCCCCAGTGGCTCCCTCCTGGCAGCAGCTCTGTCCCAGCACCAGGACATGGGTCCAGCTGCAGCTGTCCTACTGGCTGCTTTCTGGTTCTAAGCAGTGCCATCCCTTGCTGTTCTGCTCCCGGCACCTGTACCCAGGCCCCAGTGATCCCCATGCTGTTCCTGGGAAGCCTTCAACTGGGGCTCAGGAACTGGGCTGGGCAAGCCCCTTCCCTTCCAGGCTGGTTTCACCACTGTCCATGACACTTTTAGGTGTGTATATTCCATGTGGCAATAGGATTTATGTTCCTCCACTCCCTGGGGTCAAGATCATTTGTGTTTAATATTTTTATTCAGCTATTATTTGAAAGTTATTCTATATTTCTACTTTTTCCAATGTTATTCCGTAGATGATCACAATGTGAGGTCCCCAGGGATGTCCATGATGTCCTTAGGGCTCCATGACCGTGCAAATCTGCCATACAGCTACCTTCTTCTCTTTCCTGCCATGTCTTGTTGGTAATAAATAGGGAGGCTGTGGTCACTGGGCTCAGAAGATTCTATTACTGCACTCTCTCTGGCCCTTAGCGCTCTGCAGCCCTATAGTGGCACCCTCTCTGGACCTCGGGCTCTACCCAGTAGTGTGCCCCAATGAGGTCTCTTCCTCCCTAATTAGCCTCATCCTGGTCCACCGATTCAAAGGACAACAAAAACACAAGCCCCTGGGCTACAATGTAATAACCATAGCAATAACACTGGAGGCCACACTCTGCCCCTTTAAGATGGTAAGCCCTGCCCCCCCAACCCTGCAGATGAGCCATGGCTCTGTCCCATGCTTGCTATGCCTTGGCAGGGCAGCCCCTGCCCCACTCCCTCCGTCACCATGGGGGGCATTGATCTGTTCCCCCATGCCCCTTCCCTCTCCCCTCCCCTTCCACCACAGCACAACACACTTACCAGCTAAACTGAAAGGAGTATGGTGGAGCGGTGGTGGGAAGTGACCAGCTGATTCTAGATGCATCTGCGCATTTAGTGGCTGTGCTGCACTGTGTAAAAGTGAATCCATACCATGTACAAAAATAAAGGGTCACAATTAAATCATGCAAACAAATACCGTGTAAACCGAGGCCTGGCTGTACTGAATCCTTTTATTCAAATCATTAATGAAGATATTAAACAATATTAGACTGTTACCTGGATTAGGCAACCTTTCAGGTTGTCTATTGGTAAAAGAGGCAGAACTAGGTCTACAGCCCAACCTTTTGTTTAAAGACCTTCCCCAGGATAGAGGTCAATCTGCAGGGTTGTGGAGGGGGCGGGGGAGAAACAAACATCCTGGGAGGGCACAGGGTGGGGGGCTGGATTTGCATGGTGTGGGGCAGGGTGGGCTGCAGCTGCAGACTGGAGATGGGGCTGTGCAGGGCTTTTCTCAGCAGGGGCTGAACCAGGATGGGCTTGGAGCGGATGGCAGCAGCACTGGAAGGCAGCAGCACTATGGGGGCCTATGGCAAAATTTGGGGTGGCTGCAGCTCCCCCCCACCCATAACCCCTCACCCAGCACCACTGGCACTCACCCCAAGCCCAGCCTGCACCCTGGATCTAGCCTGCAGCTGTAGCCTGCCTGCCCTGCCCCGTGCAGATCCAAGGGCACATACCCCCACCATGCCCTCCCAGGGTACATACAGCAGCAGGAGCCTCCCCCATGTCCCCTGGAGTAGCTGTGGCTCTGTCCCATGCCCATCCCGGCTGGGCAGCATTTCCCCCTGCCCCTTCCCCATTCCTCCCTCATTGTGGGGGCCTTGATCTGCCCCCCCATGCCCCTTTCCTTCCCTTCCCTTCCCCTTCCCCTTTGACTACACCAGATTTACCAGCTGCATGCAGCTCTCCAAATTGCCGGGCTCTGCTCCTCATGGCCTGCATGCTGTGCTGCAGCTGTGCACCTGCATGGGCATTTACCAGCCAAATTATTGGCCACAACTGGAACCTAAACCTTTATTTCCCATACAACCTTGGTATCTTTTTACACAATTTCTATCTGCACAGTGCTTTTTCAAGAACATAACCACCATGTAAATTGAGATCCAACTGTATACCTTTAGCAAGTTTGTGGATGATACTAAATTGGGTGAAGTTGCAGACATTCTGGAGGGTGGGGGTAGGATCCAGGATGATCTGGAAAGATTGATTGTGGATCATTTCTCTAATCAGATGACATTCAAGAAGGACAAATGCGAAGTCCTGCATTTGTGACAGAATAATTGCATGCTCAAGTAAAGACCCAGGAATGACTGGCTAGGCTGCAGCACTGCAGAGAAGACCTGGGGGTTACAGTAAAAGCTGAATATAAGCCAATGTCATGCTCTTGTTCCCAAACAAAGCCAACAGCAAACTGAGTTGTATTATCAGGAGTGTCACTTACAAATCAAAGGAAGTGATTCTTCTGCCCTATTTAGCACTAGTGAGAGCTCACCTAAAGTACTGTATCAGGTTTGGGGATCAGTCCAAAGACCCCAGCACAGGGCAACAAAAGTAATTAGGGTCCTTGCAGATAAGATTTATGAGGACAGGCTGAAAGAACTAGAGTTCTTTAGTCTGAAGAAGAGAAGACTGGAGGGGGATTTAAGAATAGTCTTCAAATACCTGAAGGGTTATTCCAGAGAGGATGGAGCTGGGCTTTTCTCTGTAACTGTAGGGGGCAGGACTGGGAGCAATGGCCTTCAGTTACACCAGGGGAATTTAGGTTGGAGATTAGGAGGAACTTTCTGATAACAAGTGTGGTCAAGCATTGGAATAGGCTACCAAGAGAAACTGTGGGATCTTCATCCATGGACGTTTTCAACAGAAGGTCAGACAGACATTTGGCTGGGATGGTTTAATCAGGGACAATCCTGCCTTGAGCAGGGGGCTGGACTACCTGACCTGGTCCCTTCTAGCTCTACTTTCCAGTTATCCTGTGATCTTAAAGAAGCTGAAAAAATTTTCCCTGAGCCAAATGTAGCAAAAACATGTCATTTAAATCATATCTGAAAAAAACTAAATATGTACTACTTATATATGAAAAAAACCACACATTTCCACGCATAAACAGGCCCTTATGCAGAATAGATAACTGGGTATATAAATATGGAAGTGTAACTTCCTTAAACATAAATACAGATAAGCTTGAGATGTCTGTGAAGACAATGGCAAACTCTGGAAATGGAGTTTAGGTTACCAGGTTGAAAAGTTTTCCTCTAAATTACTGCTTGCCAGTCAGGATGTCATAGCTGTAACTTTTGCATGTAAGATAATATGAGGGCTTTCCCACTAGTAAAGTGGTCTTTGTGCTTATCAGGGGAATTAAACAAATCAAGAAGGATTTGGAACTTCATGAAGCCTGGAGTAGTGATGCTGTCTTCTCTGAACCATGCCCTGCCCTCATGCTAGAAACTGCCATCGGGTGACCCAACTACGATGGTGACTACACATGTGGTGCTAGCTATATTGCTCCCCTGTGTGGCATACCTTAAGCAAATTAGTTAAGTTGATAGACTGTGATGGACATTTGCCAAAGCACAGTCCTTCCCAGTAACCAGAACAAATCTCAAGCCCTTTTACACACCTACTCTTAAGGAAATATAATAAAGGGGAACAAGAAGTTAAAATGGCCACAGTTGGCCAGTTTTGACAAGAGGTGATCAGGGATACCAGATTGAAGGCTTTCTTGAAGTCAAGATATATGACATCAATCTCCTCTCCCTTGTCCAGGTGATAGGTCACCTTGTCATAGAAGGAAGTGAGATTGGTCAAGCAAGACCTACCCACAACAAACCCATGCTGGATATTCCTCAGGACATTGCCATTGGCCAGTCTGTTAAGAATTGCCTCTTTGATAATCTTTTCTCAGGTCTTCCCTGGGATGAGGGTCATACTGAGGGGCCTGTAGTTTGCCAGATCGACTTTCCTCCCTTTCTTGAAGATAAATACCACATTGGCCTTCTTCCAATCTTCAGGCACTTCACCAGAGCACCAGGAGTTCTCGAAGATCCATGCCAGGGGCTGAGCTATGATGTAAACTAGCTCCTTGAGTACCCTGGGGTGCAGATTGTCAGGGCTGGATGACTTGAAGGTGTCCAGCCTCTCAAAGTGTTCCTTCACAAGGTCAGCATTGATGGAGGGCAAGGAATTTCCCTCACTCAGGCCTACCTGTCCCTTAATGGGCAGAGGCGTCCTGTGCGACTGATGCAACGTGCCCATTTAGTAGGTTGGCTTTTTCCTGGGCGTCAGTTGTCAGTTGTACCATCTGGTTTAGCAATGTTGCCCTTGCTTTTCCTCCAGCTCCCCATATATCTGAAAAAGGACTTTTTATTGTCCTTGATGCTCGACGTGGACACCTCCCTGCTCTCTCATCCCCACACAATTCTACCCTGCCCCCCACCCCAGCCACTGGCTTTTCCCTCAGCCCTGCCAGTGCCCCTCATCCCCAAACCCCAGCCCCACTGGAGGGGGCCCTGAGCCGGCCCCCAACCCCGTGCAAGCCCCACTTACCTCAAAAGCTCCAGGAGGGAAAGCCAGCGTGAGCCAAGCCTCAGATGACTGAGAGTCTCAGGTCCTGCACCTTCTCCTTCTCGCTCCCCCTTGGGACAGGGCTTAGGGTTTGCTGCCATTTTTGCAAGAAGCTCTTGCAGGCTGGAACTCTGCCAGCCTGCAGAGAGCTCTTTACAAAAATGGAAAATCCATGGATATCTCTGTTAAAATGAAAACACTGGGGTTTTTTGTCTGTTAAAAGGGAAAAATCTGAGGTTTTCTGTTTTTCCTTGGGAAATGGAAAACCCATATCCCTGGTGATAAAGGACCCTTTCATAAGATAATTTGCTTTGCTATATATGAGGTTGCTGTTGTAGAATTCCTGGGCTGTGGAAAGGAAAGACATGCACAAAATCTAGTGCCTCTTATAAATATTTCCACCTGTTTTGCTATCTCAGGAGTTTTGAGTGGCATAATTGAACAACCATATTTGTTAATTATATTCTAAAAAGAACTGAGAACCTTTTGGAATTGTGTTGTTTCTCCATCATAAACTGCAGAAGTTTATCAAATGCACAGTCGCCATGTGGTCATTTTTGCTGATACACTTGCCAAATTATGAGAAGCTGCCAGCCAATTTGTTTCTTAGGGCATGCAAATAATTGAGAGGTTTGCATAATCCTTAACCTATAGTACTTTTACACAAATGTCTTCATAGGTTTGCTTAAAAGCAAGCAGAGCAGTTTCCTTCACTGACTGGAGAAAGGGGGAAAAAAACTGCTTCTAAACTCTGCTTTCAATTGACAAGTCAGTTCTTTAGATATCTTTATTTATTCCCTACTTGATAATGTGATAGCTGGACCAGAATATAAGTGCATAATGGTTCCCATAATGATATTATTTCTGGGTCTTTCTGGACAATACTCTCACCACACAAGAACCTGCCCGTCAGACTCTTTAGGCCTTTGAAGAGAAGGTAAAAAAGTTCCCTGAAAAACAGATTACGTGGAATGACTGCACCTCAAAACATCCTTACATTTTCCTCCTAGCCAAATGTTAGACAGGCTAGCATATCATTTTAAGATGTCCCAAGATAGAATTCTTTGTTTAGAAAGTAGGCATATACTTGTTTGTGTCTCCACTACCCATAAATAGAGCATTAAATGGGGTTAATCTTAGAAATGTGACTAGACAAAAACAGTACCTGTTTTATATATATATGAGACAGGTACAGTTTTTATCTAGTGTCACACACACACACACACACACACATACACACACACACACACGCACAACTAGATAGATAGATAGATGGACAGACAGTACCTGTTTTACAGAGTGATTCTGCTCCTGGGGTATATTCAATTAGTATATTCTGCCAGTCCATATTGATGAAGAAAGTTTAAGAGACAATCAAGGATTTCTGTGGATGAATGCAATGCAAGACTTGTCTAAGCCTATCCCAACTATGTGGTTGGTCCAATAAAAGATATCACCCACAGAAGTCTTTACCTCTTGTATATTTGGTCTGCCACCATAGCTACAACATCACTCCAGCACTACCAAAGAAAGTTAATGATGCTTTTCATTCCAGTTAGCACTGAGAAATCAATAGGAAATTGAGTTAAATGCTACTTTGATTTATGAATCATCTGTCACCTATGACTTAATCATTGATGTTTATCAAATGTAGCGAATACAGTTTAATTTTTAATGGATTCTAAGGTAGGTTTGTGGGGCTAATAGAAAATAGAACAAATGGAAGTCAATGAGAGATAATAAATACAGAATTCTAAGGTATCATATTGCATATAGCTTAAAGATTATTTATGCCTCAATGGAAATGTAAAATGGCAAAATACATCCAGTACAGAAATAATTTTAATATTGTATATTTTCAGTAGAAGGAAAATATTTACTTCAATGCTTATACATTTGAAAAGAAGCCCATTAATGAGGGATTCAGGTTTGCCTCCTGATTATTCCTCCTATAGTCATACACTTTATAACATTGCAGTCATTTACCATGGATATTATTATGATGCCACAGAGAATAATGACTGCAGTTGACAAATTAAGAGCAGGAGCAGATGAACTGCATTAATATTTCTTGTTTATATCTTTCAAAAAAAAAGCTCACTCAAAACCTGCTAACTGTACACACAGACAGCCTGTATATGTCCACACTCTTATAAACAAGATTAACTGTGATAGTCTCTATTACTCATTTCCTCTTGTCTTAATATTGGCCTGATTTTTTTTTAAGCTTGTGGATGTCTAGTCATCAGCATAGGCCTATAGGAACACAAAGCAGGGTTCTTAATCTCTTCCCACCCTGTCAAAACCCTTCTCCTCCTTTCTTTTTCAGGCAAAATGGGTAACACCCCCCCCAGCCTCCCCATTACTGTGATAAATTATCTCAGGGATCCAGGTTTTGTATTTCCCATGGAAAAACAGAGAAAATCATGTATTTCCCATTTTTATCCGAGAAAACGTGGATTCTACCTTTTAGCAGAGAAACCCATGCATTTCCCAGTTTTGCAAAGAGCTCTTCAGGCTGGTAGAGTTCCAGTTGGCATGAGCTGATTGCAAAAAGGGTGGGAACCCCCAACCCTGCCCGAAGGGGGAGGGAGAAGGGGGAAGGGTGGGACCTGAGGCTCTCGGTCAGTCCCAAGGCTTGCTTCAGGCTCACTTTCCTTCCTGGACCCTGTAGGGTTAGGTAAGTGGGACTTGCAGGGAATTGGGGCGTTGCAGGGCAGAGCTTGAGGGAAGCTGGCTGGGGGCTGAGATGGCTGGGAGGAAAGCTGGCTGCAGGGAGCTGGCTGGTGGCTGAGAAGTGGGGAGGTGTTGGTGAAAGGCATGGAGTGCTTGGCTGGCTGCATGTAGACTGTGAGTGGTGCTATCAGCCCGACCAGGCTCAGTGCCTCCATGTGCAGCTTCCCTTAATGGCTGATACTGCACTACTGTGGTTCCACATGCCACAGAGTAGGCAGGCACTCCATGTGGAGCTTCCCCTAATACCTCCCCCTCCCTCAGTCCAGGTGGTCAGGGACAGAGCGCACCTGGGGGTGCAGTGGCAGCATCACCCTCAGTGCTTTCCCAACTTTACTTCTTTCCCAGTGGAAAGGTGCACCGGGCACCACTGGCCTCACACAGTGCCTTCCCACCCCCTACCTCAGCTTGCTGTCTATGCCCACTCCCAGGAGCATGGCTGGGGGTGGTGAGGGTAGTGGTGGCCCTCTGTGGGCCACACACGCACTGCCTGGATGGGGGGAAGTGGTCTGCATGTCATGGCCAGCACTGCCACTGCATTGCCCCTGTCCCTGCTATGTCCCATGCTGCATTCCCTCAGCCCCTATCCACATGCTGCCAGCGAGGCAGGCACTTCTGCAGGGAGCTGGTGGTGGTGCATGTGGTGGCCACCACTGCACTACCACCACTGCTGCCACGTCACTTGCCTGCAGAGCCGGATGTGCAGCCAGCCATGGGAAAGCAGTGTGGAGCACAGCAGCAGCAATGTGGTAGTGATGCCAGCCACCACATGTGAACTGGCTGCCCCCCCCGGCAGGGCGGTGCATCTGCAGCCTGTAGGGGGCACCACTGCCCTCACCCCCACCCCCCTGCCCTGCTCCTGAGAGCAAGCACAGAGAGTGAGCTGAGGTGGGGGGGCAGTGGTGCCCTGTGCACCACTCCCCCCCCCCCGGGAAAAGAAGGAAAGTATGGGAAGGTGCCAAGGGAGGTGCCACTACCATGCCCCCAGGCGCACTCCATCCCCATCCATGTATGCCTCCCCAATCTTCCCCCCCATTCTTGATCTTCCCCCACACACACACATCTGCTGGGGTGTTTGTGTCTATGTCTGCATGTCTGTCAGTGCCTGCATATATGTGTCTGTGTCTGTGGGGCTGTTGTGTGAGGAGTGAGGGGCACCAGCAGGGCTGGGGGAGGAGGGAGCTGTTGGGGGCCTTTAATATTAATCATGGATTTGGGGGGAGTTATTAGAGAATTTGCCATTTTTTTATCAGAGAAAACCAGGATCCCTATCTGTGTGCTTTCTTCAATCCTCTCTCTAGTGACCTCATTCCGGCCATGTCCATATTTTGCTACATTTTCCCAAATAACATCCAGGAGATTCAGCCTTTCCTTTCCATTGGCCCAATTAAATTTATCATCAAGGCTCTTCCTACCTCATATTTAGATTCTTGAAACCTCCTGTCTTGCCTGGATGAACCCCATCCTGTGGGTCCCAGGGGGCGCAGATCAAGGCCCCCATAGTGAGGGAGGAAGTGGGCCAGGGTCTGGAAGTGTTGCCCAGTGAAGGTGGTGCATGGGCCTGGGGCATAGAGCAGGACAGAGCCACAGGTGGTTCATCCACGGGGCAAGGGGGAAGCTCTCTCTGCTGCATGCATCCCCCAGGGACGGATTGGGGGGCATGTGCCCCCCCCCCCCGATTTGTGCGTAGGGCAGGGGTGGATGGGAGCTGCCTGCTGCAGGGTCAGGGCTCCCTGCCCTGCTACTCTCCCCCAGGTAGCCCTATGCTGCCATGGTGACATGCCCCCTGCTCCCCCAGCAGCAGCGGGGGCAGTAGTGTCAGGGAGTTGTGCCCTCCGCTGCTGCTGGGTGGGCACAGGGTATGCAGCTGGTGCAAGGCTCTCAGGGCAAAAAGCAGCAGGGCAGGGAGCCCCAAGCCAACAGTGGGCAGCTCACATCCACACCCACTCTGCTCAGCTCTGCTCCAGCCATGCCTCTGGCAGAGGCAGGGAGGGAGAGGCAGGGATAGATGGGCATGTGTCCTGCCTTTATATGTTAAAAAGGTAGTCACTCTATCATGCCCATCTCCCAGCTTCCCCTTTTATACTGTATTGAACACACACCACTTGTTTGTACTTTTGTCTCTCCCTACCCCACCTCTTATCTCTTACTATTGAGATGTTGACTTCCCCTCCTGTTCTGGCAACACTGCCACTCTTCATCCCTGCTTGTTAAGTAAAAGCAATATTCCTAGGCCTTATGTAGGGGAGGTGCCCCCCATGAACATCCACAAAGCTGCTTCATTATCTTTTACAAAACCTTCTTCTGCCATGATCCCTACCCAATTGTTTAGCAGCTACTGTGCCCTGACCACAACTTAAGACTATTGTTGTCTCCCCTTGCTTGCCTTATAATCTGACTTTAAACTCTTCAAGGTGAGGAATGCCTTTTGGATAGAGGTTTTGTAGAGTACTTATCTAAACCACACCCTAATTCACAAATGGATCTATAGTAGGTGCTGGAATGCAAAGTATAAATTAGTATAACCACCTGAGAGCAGCAGTTGTGTTTGTACAGTAACCCTCTCTGACTAGGTCCTGTATTTGCTTTCACAATATAAATAGAAATAACCAATGTAAAACAAAAACCCTGTTTATATTAAAGTGTCCACTGTCTTCAAGGCATAGACTGCAATAGGAACAATTTGGAAGCAAACTCCTCTAGCAGCAGTTCCTGTGGAGATTCTTTGCAGGGGATAACAAGCAGTTTCTGCACCCTGGGCAGTGGTAGACACTATTCTTGTGCCTCTTCAATTGGTGCCAGAGTTGGTCCTGCTTCCCACCCCTACTTATATGACTGAGGCATTGAGTCATGTAATATTCCAGTAGTCCTACCCATATCATTATAGGCAGTTTTTTTGCCTGGGTGTTCTTTAGGCATTCACTAAAAAATATTTCTCTTTAGAGAGAAAGAATGGCCATGATTAAACTTCATTAAAGAGATGCTTGACCTCTAAAAACTGCACCACCAATGAATTAAATGAAAATTCTCTGTGGTCTAAGAGAACTTTTAAGACCAGCTGTAACAGAATGATCTTGCTCAATAATGTGACACCCTAGGCAGGCACTCTGCTTTTAAGGGTGCAGGGGAAAATGCCAGTAGGAGTGTTACAATCTAATAGCTTTTGTGCTTTTAAAATGCAAAAAGTGTGTCTGGTGACTTCCAGCAGAGCCCTTAGCACCATCTGTGGTCCTTGCATTCTTGGCACAATGGGACTAGAAATGTGCCTTTTGACCATACTATGAGTACTGTATACAAAGTAGACAAAGATTCTAAATTAGGCTCGTTACAGCATTTCATGACATATTAAAGACTTCTGAAAGGTAGGAGGAGCAGGGAGAAGGAGAAGAATTTGTTTTTTTAAGGATGTTAAATGGAATTGGATTGGATAGACAGTTTAACATCTGAAAGCTATGCTTGGAGACAGAAGAAATCAGTTCATATTAGAAGTATTTCATATGAAAAGGCCCTAGAGGGAAAAAGTAGCAGCATTATGAAAATAAATACCATTGACAATAATTATAAAACAACGTAACTTATTGGGCTTGTGTATAAGGTGATATGATTTATTTTAATGTTCTATACATTTAAAAAAGTAATTAATGGGATTGTTTATACCAGAGCAGCAGTGGGTCCTGACATTACAGAACCCAACCATATCCTATGTAGCCTCAAACCTGGGGCCTTGGCCTGCCCAGCATAGCCAAACATCCCAGCCTGCCACCTCTCCAGCTGCCTAGTCATACTGAGCAAACCAGCCACAAACCTTCATCTGCCCACTCCCTGTCACCAGAGTGGCTGACTAGGGTAAGCTAACCTATCACTCCCTCCCATATAAACCTCCAACCTGGAAAAGGAAGTGGCAGAGCACCAAGACTCAACTCCTATCCAGAATGCCTTGCTGTTTTTTATGGCTTGCTCCTCTACCTGCCCTTTATTTGATCTCTGGGCTACCCATCCTGGCTTTGCCCTCTGACTCCATGTCCTGCCTGGCCCTTCAACTTCCTGATTTAACTTCTTGGAGTGACTTCCTGGTTTCCTGACCCAACCCATGACAGGATTCCACTAACTCATTCTGACCCAGGTTGGCACCATGTTCCCCAAATGGCCACAGATCTGGCTGCCCACAACCTGGTGTGACACACCAACTCACACCTGCAATCACATACCAAACCCATAACTACACCGGTGAGAATACTCCAAGCATGATTCTGTACTTCTTATGAGCCTTCAGTTTCCAGCATGCCTCTGCTGTGCTGGAGAGAAGGCCACTATGTCCTGAGCAAGTGTGCCAGCCTTCTACTTATCCTCTTGTCACAGGGCACTTATGTGCCCCGCTCCTGGTGAGGGTGCTAAATTTGAGGGGGAAGGTGTGTAGCAGAGCACAAGGGTGCCTGCTACTAGCGCAAGTAATAGGGGCTTAGCTGTCTGTCAACAGGGCAGCACAGCTGGCGGTTGCCAGGGTGACAGATTGGGTCAGCTGACCAGGAGGGGGCAGGGCTTGGCCTTTATAACCAGACAGGCCAAGACCAGACTTAGTTCCCCTTTGGCAGCCCAAGGAGCAGGAGCTCTGCTGCTGCGGAGCCGAGCCGAGCCGAGCCGAGCCGAGCGCACCAGCGTTTGTATAATGATGAGAGGGGGTAAAGAGAACCCTGGCAGAGAGGTGAGGGAGTGCCTAGGTGGCGCACAGTTTAGGTTATAGCCAGGTGGCTTCTTTTGGGTTGTAGCCGGTTGGCTCAGGGCTTTATGTTGCTAGTTTGTTATCGTTACACTGGAGGACCGGGTGAGGCTGTAGGGGATGGAGGAGGCCTCGTTAGGAGCTCCCCAGTAAGATGGGGGTGCTCCCAGTATGGTAAAGAGCGCTGTGTTTCAGGGTGGCCCCTTGTACTCAGCCTTGGTGAGGCCCCTTCTCCCCTTGTACTCGGCCTTGGTGAGGCCGCAGCTGGAGTACTGCGTCCAGTTTTGGGCTCCAC
>NW_017728943.1:122559228-122565668 GCF_001723895.1 Crocodylus porosus | reverse complement strand
TGACTTCCTGCCCTTTGGGCAGGGGGCTGGACTCAATGATCTCCCGAGGTCCCTTCCAGCCCTAATGTCTATGAAATCTATGAAAAACCCCAGTAGGGGTGGCTATTGGGATAATTAGCATGGTAGAGAGCGCTGTGTGTGGGGGTGTCCCGACCCCAACCCCAGTGGGGGTGGCTAGTGGGATAATTTCAGGGCAGCTACCCAAGAGTGTGGGGGTTCCTGATGACCCTGGCCCTGCGGGGCGGTATTTTACGAGGCTCCAGAGAAGGCGAGTAGCGCAAGGAGTGCAGGACAGGCTCCAGAGAGGGCGAGTAGCGCGAGGAGCGCGGGACAGGCTCCAGAGGGGGCACAAGACCCCAGTGAGGGGAACTTACTGCGGGAGGCAGGTGATGAAACCCCAGCAGGGTAGCACCCTGTGGGGAAGCATACGGTGACTGTGGCGAAGCCCAGTCGGGGTGAAAACACAGGGAGTGCGGAGACAAACCCTACAGGGGGGACCTGTGGTGACCATGGTGAGACAGACCCTAGTGGGGAACTACCTATCTGGGAGAAGCCCAGCAGGGGCAAACTTATTGAGAAGCTCAGCAGGGCAAGTGTATAGACAAGCCCAGAGGGGCAAGCATAGTGAGCTGGCCTGAGTGGGCTAGCGAATACAGGGGAACCGGTAAAAGGGCATGAATTGTGTGACAAGCGTGGGAGCGCCAGTAAGGTTGCCGGTTGCGTGACAAGGCCAGGGGCGTTGGCCAGGACGCCGGTTGAGCAACAAGGCCAGAGTGCCTACGGGAGGCGCCAGTTGCGTGGCGAGCCCAAGAGCGCCAGTCAGGGCGCAAAGAGTAAACTGACCAGTCAACGTCCGGTACATCTGTGAGGCTTGGGGCGTGCTAAAGAGGAGGTCGGAGGCATGCGTAGCCCATAAGGCTGGGGTGCACCGGGTCACCCCTCATAGGATAGGGGCCAGGACGAACAGAGCACCGTGTCATAAGGAACAGTAAGGCAGCCTCCCTTAAAAGATGTATAACACCAAGATGTGGCGGGCGAGACTGACGGTGCTAAACAGTTAACTTGGCATGGTAGGGGGTGCTAGGGAGATCACGGCCGCTCCTAGGGCCCGCTCCGTGACACCACTTCATTTCCTGTTTTAGGATGGCTAGTTTACTATAACTAATATGGCTCCTTATACTCTCTCTTTTCCTCACACATCTATTTGTCAACATCACCAATCTAGCAGTGTCTACATGAGATGCAACCTTGACCACATTCTGCCATATTGTTTATTTCTGTCCACATTTGACCAGCTTATCCACTTATTTATGCAATCTGACATCAATTTTAATCAATTATGTTTAACCAAGTCACTCCTGATATACTCCAGAACTAGAAATAGAGGAGAATCTGGCCTACTTCTTTCTGTTTTGTCCATTGTAATTCTCTGTTATGATCTTCCGAAATTTATATTCTTCAGATTTGGAATCTAATCCACTTTGTCCCTTTGTGCTGTATTAAACAGTAATGTTCTCCTATATATCAAGCTGTATATCTTTTCTCTTCTATTTATCTGTATAACAAAAATAAACCCTGTGTTGTTGTGCACAAATTTTCTTCCCCTATTTAATGTTTCACTTCAACCCTCATTCCCCTTTTTCAGCTCTGTTCTTCTAGTGAGCATAATAACATTTCATAATACTTGTAAGTAGCCCCTAGAGGCCTCAAAGTCTCTCACCCCCTGTTGTGCTGCTCACTTTACATTCATGTAATCAATGATAGTCTGCACCAAAGAACTTGCCATTTAAATGAAGAAATCAAGCAAAGGTTGAAGGAAAGGAAGTGTTTTTTCTATAATATCATGAAGAACTGAGACAAAAGTCACTTGTGACTTGTTCGGGGTCATGCAGAAAATCTGTAGGATATCTAAGAAGTGAAACCAGATCACCAGAGTCCCAACTGAGTTTTTCAACTTTTTTAATATCTCTTTCTTCCACCATTTCTGTATTTGTTCTCCATTTCATTTTCTGTTTCCCAGATAAATTGTTTAGGCTAGTTCCTCAGTGGGTGCATAACTCTGCATAGATCCAGTAAAGTCAACAAAGCCATGCTATTTTATACCAGCTAGATATCTGTCTCTGTTTCCAGGAAACATACTGGTAGCTCTGTAATTTCTTTAGAGGTGTCATTATCACATCGTACCATTTCATATCATACCATATCATTCTAAGACGGGCACCTTACATAACATTCAATAGTTTGTTTTTTTCCTGTAAAGAATATGCCTACCGTCTGAGTTAGTCAGTTGAAGGACAGAAGAGTTTAGAGGGGTTTTTTTTAAATTAAAAATAGAGAACTAAATTGCTGAATGGATGTAATAAATACAGTATTTCTGAACTGTTTTTATTGAGAATTAAGAAAGTACATACTTATTCTTTAAAGGTTTTGTGGAAAGTAAATAATAGCATTACCTTGATATTCCATCTAAAATAGCCTGTCCCCAGTGAGATATATATATGTGTGTGTGTGTCAGTCAAACAGGTCAATATAGTTTGCCTTTTACAACTAGGAATTCTCTCTTGTATCAGAAGCACTAATTCAGTTCCTGCATCTTTTTACATAAAGCATAAAGGTGTTAAGTCATAGGAAGTGTTATGGCGAAAAGAGTTACTGCCAGGGTAAGTAACTGTAAATTGGATACATGGATTTGTTGTCTTATATGAGTATTTTGTAAGTTGCCTTCTAAGTTTGTTTTATGTTTTTTTGACAGGAAAGATTAAATTGCAGATCACTCTGAGAGAGAAGTTTATATTGAGCAGAAATAGCAATAAAGGCAAATCCAGCCACTTGCTAAACAGACGCATGAAATGTTAAGAGAAAAGAAATTAGATTCAGGAGAAAGTAACGTGCTGATTTCCATGAAAGTTGGGGAAAAATGATAAATCAATTTCACAATAATGGAAGTACGTGTATAAATTAAACGCTTTCTGCAGCATTTAAATACAAACACTCCAAAACTTGCCCCCTTAAAAACATGGAGCCTCAGCACACTATAAACTAAAACTTATGGAAAAATTCATTACTGACACGTACGCCTGAATCCACTGCTAGAAAGAATTTGTCACCTGGGCCTCATACTGTATTATCTCCTTGGCCTAGTGCTGAGAATGCTTGAACATTTGCTTAACTCATGTGTAAGTGATCTTTAATAACTTATGAAACAAAAATCAATATTCTCTTTTACTTGATCCTGCATAATGCTGAGTAACCCCTGCTACTATTTGTGGGCCTGATACTGTAAAAGAACAGCTCCCTTGTTAACTGCAGGGAAAAGGAGAGGTATCATGAATATTTTCAGAAATGCCAAAATTACTTATTTCAGTTTTATGGTCAGATCTTCTTAAAACCATTTTTGTTTTCCTTCATCAGAAATTTTCACTTGCCACTTCTGAAGCTTTTCAGCAAAATGAAAAACTTTTATAGAAACTTTTTATAAAAGATTTTGATAAAAATGTGTAAGTTCTAGCAAGAGACCTTCTTCATCACGTCGTTGTGGTTGATGCTGCTGTTGCTATTATTTAGAATGATAGTAATAGTGATGATTATGGTATCATTTGTAGTTTTATTTGATCGGCATAACTATGTGTAGGTTTTCCTGCATAGAGTCTATTGTTTTTTAAAGGAAGTAAATGTCCTCAGCACCTTGACAGAAGTGTTTAGCCTCAGGCAAAATTAGGCTTTTATGAAACCTCAGTTCAGGCTTCCATATTCCCTTGCTTTAGGCTACATCTACACTAGACGTCTGCCACTCAGGGGTATGGAGAGGTATTATCCCTGAATTATTCCTCCTCTCACTGCTATATGTATCAGGTTCTTGCTTTATTCTGTAGCAGGGGGCATGCCTGGCCCTCTTCCTAGGATCTCTTGAGTATATGTTAATAACCTACTACACAAGCAGGACTTTGGCTGCCATAGTCCCCCTACTTTACCTGTGGCAGGTTAGGATGCTATGTCTTGTGCCAGGGTTGATGGTAGTTTTGCTAAGAGGTTAGATTACGGATTTCTGTAGGATGGGTTGGATAGGGATGATCCTGCCTCAGGCAGGGGGTTGGACAAATGAACTCTGGAGGTCCCTTCCAGCCCTGCTTCTCTGTGATTTCTCTGACTAGCCTTTGTTCAAGTAAAGCTTCTACACTGGCAAAACTGCACTTCCAAGCAGTATAGCTCATTCCATTTTTGCAGAGGGCATTTAACAATAGTGATACAAAACAGCCTTTCTGACATAATTATATCCATACAAGAAGCATTTTTCCAGTATAATGTACCAGTTTTCTTATACCAGTAAAATGCTACTGGAGTAGCCTTTGCATTAGATATTATGTGCCAGAATTTCTTTTTTTATTCTGACGAAGTACAAAGAAGCCAAAATATGTCCCTAAATCCCCAGCTGAAAATGCTCTAAGAGGATACTCTCTGATTTCCTTTACACCCCTTGCTGCATGGATCTAGGTGGAGGAGAGACTCTGGCCTGACCATCAGTAAGTCCTAATGTAGCAATTGTACTTTATATACTAGCTCAGTTCCTAAAACAGACATCCTGAAGGAAATGTAAACCTGAGCCCAGGTCTCCTCAGGTAAAAATAAATAAATAAATAACCCTTGAATACCGCTTTAATAACCTAAAAATCTGTCAAACTGTGTTTTTGTTGTCACAGAGAACCAATGTGCGATACATATTGGTATTATATGCTCTCATTTTAGGCAGAGGTGCTGATTAATCCGAACCATGGAGAAGTAGTTATTTGCTTAAAGTGATAACGATGAAAAAAGTGTGATTGTTGATAGATTGTCATATTAGTGCTGTCGCAGTAATTATATTAAACAGCTGCTTTAAACTGCAAAGCAATTAAAATTGTGCATAGTTAATGATCCTAAGAACACTTCTCCCTAGCAAGCGTGCATCATAGAGTAGGCTAGGAATTAGCGCTCTTATCCTATGCCATACTAAGTTAGTTCAAAATATAAAGGAAGAAAATATGGAGAAAAACAGCAAATGTCCATGGTAATCCACCTGAATGATATACAGACTTTCACTGGAAACTGCTCCTTGCATTTATCCCTGCCTCACCAAAAAGAGCTTTGAATTCAAAATCCAGATTTGGTCTTAGAAGTTATCTCTACTTAGAAATCAAATAAGAGTGATATTGTTTGTAGACTAAATGACATGAGGCATAGGCCTTTCTCCTGAATGTCACTTACATAGTAAAGACCAGAATTCTTTGCAGCTGATTTCTCTTTGGAAGCCTAGGTGAAGGGCACTAATATCTCCTTCCAGTCCCAGTTGATGAGTGTGCATATGGCATACCACCTTCATAAGGTTACAGATTCAAGCCCCTACTGGCACAGGGAATGAAAGAGAAAAGTGAGAAATCTAAGTCTTCAGAATAGGATTGCAAATGCTAAAAGCCAGTTAGCCCCCTTGTTGACAGTTGCAGAGCTGCAGAGGAGAGGCCAAAGACTAAACAAAGTATACTTCAACTAATATTCTGAGTTCAGTCATTTTGTCAGAGGAGTATGGACAGATTAAAGTCTCGCTTAATCTCAGGAGAGATTTAAACAAGGGTAGGGAGAAATAAGCCAAGAGAAACTTCCTCATTCCTCTTCCCACTATATCTGGTGTGTCTGGTGGGGATAACTCACCAGGGGGTAGCACATCCTTGGATGAAAGGGGTCCCAGCTGCCTTGTTGCATACCTTCTTCTAAGCACTAACCCTCCATTATTGTGGAAGCATGAGTTAAAACCCCCTGGCACAGATGCCATGATCAACAACAGAAGAACATTATCTGCAGACAAGTGAATGTCTGGACAATACAATGCGGAGCGAGCACAGAGAAAGACTACTAACAAGGGTTACAAATATTTCTCCCTTCCCCTGGCTCTGTGGCAGTGAACAGAACATTCACACACAATCCTTTTCCCTGGCCTAAATTCACAGCCTGGGGCTTGCTGTCTGTTGAGAGTAGAGAGGCAGATCTGCAAGTGGTCAGGGCAGAGCCACTTCTTGAATCTGTGTTGGTAGATGAAAATGGCCTTCTTGTCTTATCACTTTCTTGTCCTCCTCTGTCAGTCTGTATCCATTTTTTTCCTCTTGTCTTGTATTTAGGTTGAAAGGTCCTCAAGGCAGCAACTATCTTTTTGTTTCCTATTGCAAAATGGACTCCAGATCCATGACGAGGCACTACCTCAATGCACACAGTGAAAAATAATGCATATTACGGCTGTGAAAAGCTTCGGGTGGTGATTTCAATTCAGATGAGATTCAGCCCAATTTGGTGGCTGAAGGTCTGAATCCGAATCAAATCAGGAGACTAATTAAAAAGTTTGAATGGATTCAAAGCTCTCCGAATCTTCGGAAAAGATTCAGAGAGCTTTGATGATTCAGAGAGTCCCCAGTGGA
>NW_017728943.1:122555856-122558747 GCF_001723895.1 Crocodylus porosus | reverse complement strand
CTTGTGCAGAGCCCTGGGGCAGTGGGGGGGCAGGAGGGATTGGCCCCCTGCCCAGCAGCACCTGCTGATCCGGGGGTCTTTTTTTTCTTCAAAGAGCCAGAAGCTGGAGCAGGCAGGGCAGCCATTGTTGGGGCTGGGAGAGCGGGCTGGGGATGGGCCTGGGTGATCCAGAGATTCAGCCGAATTGATTCAGGACAGTGATTCGAATCACTGAATTGAATCACTATCCCCTGGATCAGCTGAATCCGAAGTGAATACTAGCCTCTGTGCACAGGCCTAATGCATATGACATATCAACTAAAGAGAAAGCTGAGCAATGTTTAGAAAACCTGAATTAAAAATTAACACCATCATAGGCCATCCTAATGCCAAAGCAAGGCAATGAACAGGCCAGCATGAGTGCTTTTAGCATTTGCAGTCCTATTCAGAAAACTTAGATTTCTCACTTTTCTCTTTCATTTCCTATGCCAGTAGGGCCTTAAATATAGTAAACCTTATACAAGATGCTAATTCAGCTTCTCCAATATCTCGTTCATTAACAGCCACTATCAGATGTTTCAAAGGAAAATTCAAGACAATCTGTAGAGGACATGTATAGATTAAATTTCCTTGACCCCATCAGTTAATGGTTAGTTTATATGGTGAAGAAGAAGAGTTTAGCAGTACTCAGCTTCTCAAGGGAAATATATATATATATATATTTTTTTTTTTTTTTTTTTTGAGAGAGGGAGTACTGAGGAAAAAATAGAAGGGATTCTCTCTTCTGTCATATATAACCCACCTGCCCCTTAGAAGAACAGAAGTGGTCAATGATTTTTGGGAAAGGAGATTAGGAAATAATAAGAGACAATAAAGATGATGAGAACAGTGGAAATAACAGCAACAGGATGGCAACATTAACCTAGAAAAATTCAGTAAGTGGAAGATAAAACTGTACTCATGATGTGAACAATAGTTTCCTAGCTCTTACAAAAAGAAAAAAGAAGAAACCTGAGGCAATAAGGATAGATACACTGGTAAAAATGAAGATTTTCTTTTGTAAGGAAATGAATGAACTACTACAATGGGGAGCATGATGGAAAATGCTAAGGAATGTAAAGGAAGATGGAGATTGCAGAATTAAAGAACTGGTATGTACATGATCCAAAAAAAGACTAAGGAGGAGCTAACGAAGTATAAATACAGCATGCCAGCATTCATAAGGTATTTTTGAGGGAAAGGGACAAATGATGAGAAAGGATTGCTAAGAAAGAGGCAATTGCTATGAAAAGAATTGGCTATGGCAATTAAGTCAGCATTTTAAAACTTGAGACACTGTGTACTTTACTCCTTCTTCTTATGCCCTGTAACCATGTTCAAATTTGGGTCCAGAAACAGGCACATATTATTGTTCAATCTGTAACCGTAGCAAGATCGTTATTGTTACATGGTTCCTGTATTCATGGGCCAGCCAAAGGAGTTCTGTAGTCTGAAAGTTTCTTCCACATTCACACATGATGTTTGCATCCTTGAAGTTTGTATCCTTGCACCCCATAGTTGCACGTTAAATATAGTCTTACCAATCCCTGTTCAGAGGTGATTCAAGTTTCTCCATTAGCCAATCAAGTTCTGCACCTACAAGGTGATGTTCAGCAGTTTTTCTATTCGCCCTAACTCCCTCCTTGGGTCACTTTTAGTTGTGACTGTCACTTTTTTATTCATGTGGTGGTTGGTTTTTCATCCAGTGGCTGCGTTGTAGGGAAAATTTTTATGATTTCAGTCTATTAGGAGCTGCAGCGTGACCATGTAGTGGATGCTCCTTGTCTTTGATCTTCTGGGTGCCTTCTGTTTTGCTTGCTACTGCTAGCCTGATATCTGGTAGGGCAATTCCAGTAAGAAGATGGAGGCTTGGCAAGTAGATGGGCATTTGTTTAAGGTGTGCAGTAATACATGTACAACTTTTGTTCATCACAATATCTCACTTCTTTGCATGTGCCAATCTTTCCCAAACTGGGGATGCATATTCAGCTGCCAAATAACAAAGGGCTAGCACAGTTGTTTGTAACATTGTTGGGTTGGCCCCCCATTTTGAGTTGATGAGATGAGCTTCTTTTGTAGAACAGTGAAAGTCCACACATGCGCCATATGACTTAGAGGTGAAAAGTTTCTAGAGGGTTTGAACTCTCAACCTTGATGAAGTCATGACCTACCTTTAGGTCTGGGCATGCGCAACGTATAATAGTAATGTAACTGTTTATCAATGTTGATATGTTCGTTAATAAGGCAGCTATGATAAAGCTGTTTGTATTGAATTGAAATAGTTTCAATTGATTGGTCCTTTTAAGTATTGCCCAATTTTGAGTATGATTGGGTATTGTGCAAAGGGCAATGATTGGACCATTGGGTGAGTGACAGGTGGCATGTTTAAAAGGTTATAAATCCTGTCTGGAGCAGCCAGCAGGAGCTCTGGGGCTGACCACTCTCACTCTGGCTGGACAGTCCTAACTCTGAGCTCTCAGGGTCTGGGAGTTGGTTGAGTGCAGGTTCCTTGCTGTGACCTGGTCATTGCGATTTGAGCTTGCTGAGATTTACCTGTCTCACGCTTTTTCCTTTGGGCTTCAGCTGTGGAAGCTGCAGCTGGGTAAAATATCACCCTTTCCCTATTTGATGTGCTGAGTACCTAAGCAGGGAAAAGCTAGAAATTCTCAGGGACTATCGGAGGGTTTCTCCTGCTGACTTGGCTCAGGGTGTTCTTGCTGCCATCTGTGGTTTCTGGGTTGTCTGTGAAGTTGCATAGCAGTTAACTGTGTAGTGACCAAAGCTCACTGTAATGTGCAGCTGATTGGTTGTGTGACCAGGGACATTGGGTTTGGGATGTGCATTGGGTTATTGTTTTGTCAGGTGTATTTTAT
>NW_017728943.1:122547294-122553828 GCF_001723895.1 Crocodylus porosus | reverse complement strand
GACTTGTGGGACCCCACTGGTCACAGCACACCAAGATGATTGGCTCCCGTTGACCACCACCCTCTGGTCCTTTGTTTTAATTGTGGAGGAACATGGATTCAGGGGCATTCTACAGAGTGACTTTGGGATTTTTTTTATCAGGGATTTTTCAGTTTTCCAATAGGGAACACCAGAATTCCTGCTAGGGAGGTCAGTGGCAGGACCCTACCTGCTCAGAGCTAGCACCTTGGACCCAGCTGGCTGTGGCTGACCTCCTGGCCAAATGGGGCCAAGAGGCCATGCTATGACAGTTCAAAGCAGGCCACTACACCCAGAACATCTTTGAGGCGATAGCTGCCCAGATGGCCAGGCAGGGGGCACACGTGGCAGTAGTGCTGCACAGAGGCCAACTCTGCAGCCACAGCTCACTGGCAGCTGGGCCAGAGGGGCGGATAACTGGCTGTGCAGTCCCCATCTGGGTCTGGCATGTGCACAGGAGATCACAGCCAGGCAGCATCCCCCCCGCCAGACTGTTGCAGCAGGTACAGGGTGCATGAAACTCTCAGGGGTGCTTCAGCAGTCCAGCTGGCACAAGGGGTAGTGTCCCCAGGTACCAGTTGGATGAGCCCCAGAAGCTCCTTAAAGCAAGTAGCCATGAGCTACTTGCCAGGGCAGCTTTTTGCACTGATGGGGCCATGACAGGGCAGCTTTTTATACAGGTGCTGGCCCTGGGCTCTAGCTCCCCCTAGCTGCAGATCCGGCAGGAGCCAGGCAGGATTATTTTGCCCCAAGTAGCAAAATTTGCTCCACAACAAAGTGCATGTCTGAGCACGTGCATTTAGGCAAAAAGCCCTGGCTCAAATTTGCACTGCTTCTATTTGGGCTGCTGCAAGCGCATGTGCTTGCATGTGTGGACGCATCCTTAAGGTTTCAATATGTCAGCAGCAGCATGTCTTAACCAGTGTGAGGCTAAGGGATTGAACAAATTCTTAAAAGAAAGGTGCATCAGTAGCTGTTGAACATGGGTACAGCCTCTGAATGAGAGCTTCCTGGACCTTAAAGGCTGGAGGATTCAAGTGCGAACATAGGGAAAATCCTGGTCATACCCTGTTTACTCTTCCTTTCAGCATCACAGCCTACCATGGTGTGACACAGGATACTGGGCAACATGGACAAGGCAAGCAGGTAGGATTTGGATTTGGGTGAAGTTAGGATGAGCTGCTTACTACAATCTCTGTTCCAAAGGTGGAAGAGACTAACCTGTGTTTTATTTGGATTAGTATGTAGTTGATTTTTTACATGATAATTTCACAAACCATTGAGCACTGATGTCAGCATGGCCTTGACCTGGACAAAGTTCTTAGCTTGGATGGTGGTCTACAAATCATCTGTAGAAATAAACCTTCTTGTGCCTGGATAAACTGGTTGATCATTGGTGTAGATTTTAAATGGCAAGCACACTCACTTAAGGTAAACCATTCCTTTGTTTTCACCATTGGCTCCACTTCTTGCATAATTTGACCTTGAAATATCAGTTTTTCCAGTGAGGATTGTATTATTCATAGTAGTTAGCAATCTTTCATCATATCATATATTTTTGCAAGGAGACTCAGGTTGTTTACAGCTTTATGAGCTGCTAATAGGTCTATGAACACAGCACCAGTGGTCATTCCTTTTCTGAAGACCATAGCAGGAACCTTCATATCACAGCCCCTGTCAGATTCCTCAAATCTGCTAATCCTTCCTATACACTTATCACCTCAATCAGAGCTATGTACTTTATTCATAATTATCCAATATCTGTAGCCTTCATTAGTAGAAACAGGGAGCAGAAGAAAATGAGTTGCCTATACAGTTAAACAAAAAATTGTCTTGGCAGCGGAGCACTGCTGCTTTTTATAAAAAATATCTGAAGGAAAAAGAGTTAGAAAGAGAGAACTGTATGTTTTCTTAAACAGTAGATTCATAATCTTGTTTATCTGTCTGTTTCTCATGTCCATAATCTTTTTTTGTACTACCATTTTTTTTAGTTTATCATAACCTGATATTCTGGTGAAAGGTTCTTCTACTTCTACTTCTTTCTTCTTCCTTCTTTCTTTCCTTTTTTTATTGGATTGTCTATTCCAGGGTGTGAAAATTGAGCCACTCCCATAAAATAAATTACAGTTTTTCATTTTAATATGAACTGGTTAATTTCCTTTATTTCTCTTCTGCCACGACTTTGATGGAAGAAAGTAAGGAAATAAACAGTCCTGAGAGACAAAGAAGATATCGCATCTGTGGTTCAGCAAAAAGCTCTTCTGCACAGTTATTATGTCTCTCTTAGACAACTAACATCTTAGATATATTTAGTTCCCTCTCTCTTTGGGAACTCTCACTTCTTGGTTGCTTCCCCCATTCTCCTTCGCACAGGTCCTAAGCAAATGGCAATTTTGTGCCTAGTATTTTCTACTGGGATTTTGTGCCTAGTATTTTCAAAATGTGGGATTCTCTTCCCTTTGTTAACTCTCATCCACTCTTGTTTCGTTGTCTTTTAGGTCCCCACAAAGGTATCAGATGTCCCCAGGTATCAGACTCACCAACTCAGAGGTCTCCATCATCACCTCGCTTCAGCTTCCCAGGTAAGTCTCTTTCCAGGGCTCTTCTTCCATTCTCTTCTCTCTGCTGTCTGTCTTCTCTCTCTTATAGTCTCTTCATATTTATTGTGGGTGTCTGTCTTCTTCTTTCAGGAACTAATTCCAGGCTCCATTCCTCTTTACATCCTTCCAGCCATCTCCTGTATCTCTCCCAGCCAGCACTCTCCCCTCACTCCCTCCACACATGCAGCTCTTTTTTTTGTTTTCATCTGGGTCCCTCTCTCCTCCATCTGGGTATCCTTTCTCTCCTTGGGCTCATTGCCAAGGTAAGTTTTGTTTCCCTTCACTCCCCAAGAGTTCTGTGATGGGGCAGACTTGTTGCCCTGTCACACAGGGGTATTCAACCTCTGGCCTGTGGGCCAGATTCAGCCCATGGCAGCATGTCATGTAGCCCATGGGGCTCCTCATGAATCCAAAACTTTGGTAGCAAGAGAGCAACAGCACTGCTCCTTTGCTACCAAATCTTCAAATCCATGGAGAGGCCTGGATCTTGCATGGTGGATCTAGCACCTGATCCCATGCACAAGCCTTGGTAGGGGAAGCACTGTGCCTCAAGCCCCCACCCTGGCATTTGGAGAGTTGGGGGGGCAGTGCTAACCCCTCAGAATCCCAATATGCAGGGGGTGGAAAGGCAGGGTGCCAGCCCCTCCCTCCCCGACCCAATCCTGGCATGCGGCACATAGAAAGGGGCAGCGCAAAGCCTCCATGGCCCAATCCCACCTTGCAGAGTAGGGAAAGGATGGTGCTAGGCCTGAGGGTGCAATCTGGCTCACAGATGGCTTGAGTGTACCCACAGGTGGGCTCTGTACCCCTCGTCTGGTGCATGGAGCCAAAAGGTTAAACACCACTAGTCTGTTGCATGCATGTGGCCTAATCATATCTTCAGGTGAAGAACTACAACACATAGCACAACAATACAATTTCAAGACATAGTAATAAAAATTCTTTGCACTGAAAAAGTTTCTATGAACAGCATTATGTGGTTACTACACACTTTGGAAATTGCACTGCAGTTTGCCTTTGAGTTTCCTGACAGAGAAAAAAGACTTTAAAGCTTCCAAGAGCCAGACAGGAATGAAACCTTCCTGCTTTGTCAATGGCAGCAAGCTCTCTCATTGAAGTCATATCCTGAAAAACTTATCTCATCCCTTTGTCTTCCATAAGTGGGGAGAAGAGGAATAGAACATTTTCTGTAAGAGGAATAAAGACCTTCTATGGTCCCTTTTTCTAGTCACTATTTTTAATCCAGTAGAAGATGAATATCTTATAATTGGGGAAAGATTTCTGAATCTGAACAGATATATAGTTATGTTAGTCCTGAAACTGAGAGAGGAAAAAGTGACTGTGACTTTACAGCAGGGCTTTCCAAAGCATGGCACATTGGCCAAATGTAGCACATGAGCCCTTTTATGTGGCCCACAACCAAGGATTTCCCCTTTGAAATGGTCCTTTGGGAAGCCCTGCATTAAGGAATACATCTCTTGGTCTGAGATTCTTAGAGACTTAGTTATAGCTAGTAGCTCATTATGCAGAGTGATGTATAAACAGGCACATGCATCTATAGGAGATGCTTTTCTGCGCAGCAGAGCAGTTTTCTGTGCAGTCAGTATCCATATCTACACGTGCAGATACTTACTGTCCAGTAAAATGCTCTAATCATGAGTAAATTTGCTACCTGCAAATGCAAGTAGCAAATTTAGTCATGATTAGTAACTGCACAGTAACACAGGTTGTGCTGGTGGTCAGGGCAATGGAGGTGACGGAGGAGGACCACCAGGTGCTGGACACCATCCTGGCCTTGGCAGTCACTTTCATGCCACCCAGTGCCTTGCCCCAAGCTACAGCCCTGCCTGCCACCCAGCAGCCGGCCCTGCTCTGTGGGCCTGGGCAGAGGTACAGCACCACCTCCACTGGCCAGGAGTCCCTGCCCTGGCCCCCATCCTGGGTCCCCATCGCCCAGCCTTGCCACTCACTCCAGCAGCCATGGAGCAGGAGCTCTCCACACCTGTCCCCAGCCTTCATACCCTAGGCATCCCAAACCCATGGCCCCCCCACCGCAGGAGGACACACACAACCAAGTAAATAGTTCACATGGGGAAGAGGGTGTTTTATTGATGGTGGGTGGTGGAGGGGCACTGTGGGCAGTCATGGTGTAGCATGGTGGGGGAATGGGCGACAGGGGTGGCAGGCCAGCCAGATGACAGGCCAACTAGGTGTCTGTGGGAAGGGGCTGCCACATGGTGGTGTCCTGCTTCTTCAGATGAAGGTGGAGCTAATCCAGGAGGTCCTGGAAGGTGGCCCAGGTCATCTAGAACACCTCCAACCACTGCTCATCATCCCAGGTGGTCTGGATGATGTGCAGCCACCAGTCCTGGCTGGCCAGGTGGGTCCAGAGATGACATGACTGGAGGCCAGGGAGGGCATAGATGGCCCTAGTGGTGGAGGGGAAGAGGATGTGTTGTTTGGGAGAGATTGGGGCCGGTCTCCATTGTTGGGGAGGGAAAGCGGGGAGGAGTTTGTGTCTGTGAGGGGAATAAAGCGCTTTTTGGAGAACTGTCTGCAGTGAGCATGGTGCTGGGTGTGCACAGTGGGATGTGGGGCCATGGGTGGCTTTCCAGGCAGGCTACAGTAGGAAGTCCAGGAGGAAGTGGCCAGCCAGAGCCTCTCTCACCCAGTGCCCTGGCCCCTACTGGCAGGTGTGCAGCTCACCTGGGGCCTCAGCCAGTGGGGGGTCTGCCACTGTCACTACCACCACAGCTGGTTCTTCCCATGCCAGGCATCCTCTGCCTTCTGTGCTTCCTCCACCCAGGCATCGCAAAAAGCTCCACCCAGGCCTTGCAGATATTATGCAGCATGCAGGCTGTGATGACGACTTGGGGGATGTTGGCATTGGCAACCACGAGAAGGGCAGTGAGGATGTGCCAGAATCCCTTCAGCCAGCCAAAAATACACTCCACAAGGGTGCAGGTCCACCCCGGCGCCGATTTGAAGTGTGCCTGGCAGGGGTCCAACTGGTCAGGGTAGGGTCACATGAGCCAGGGAATGAGTGGGTAGGTGGGGTCCTACCCAGTGAGGAGAATTGGGACCACCACTGCATCCAGCTGAAAGTCTAGCACCCCTGGCATAAAGCGCCAACTCTCCACCAGGGCTAGCAGGGCAGAGTTGCAGAAGATGCTGGATTTGTGGGCATTGCCCACCCAGCTGGCATTCACATTCATGAAGGCACTGTGGCAGTTGTTGACCGCCTGGAGCATGACAAAGTGGAAGCCCTGCCAGCTGTAGTAGGGGTGGTTACCAGGGAACAGGCAGGTGACAGAGATGTGGGTTCCATCCAGGTCCCCAGTGTGCTGGGGGAAACCCAGGGTGCAGAAGCCCACTGCCACCCCCAGGGGTTGTGCACAGGGAGCACCATGTGCATCAGCATGTCCTGGAGGGTGGCACACACCCCAGGACAGTTTCCCTGGTGGTGGCCTTGCTCACACCAAAAAGGTGGCTGACATGCTGGTGGACATGGTCAGTGTAAGCAAGGCAATAGCCAGCCGGGTGTCTGCAGGGAGGAGCTGCCACATGGTAGTGTCCTGCCACTCCAGGTACAGGTGGAGCTAATCCAGGAGGTCTTGAAAGGTGGCCCAGATCATCCAGAACACCTCCAGCACTGCTTATTGTCCCAGGTGGTCTGGATGATGTGCAGCCACCAGTCCTGGCTGGCCAGGTGGGCCCAGAGGCAATGAGGCTGGAGGCCCAGGAGGGCATGGAAGGCTCCAGCAGTGGCATGCAGGACCATGTCATCAGTGTCCCTGCCAGGGGACTGAGCAGTAGGACCGGATCCAGGTGGCAGCTGTGTGACAGTGGGGAGCCTGAGGCAGTGCAGTAAGGTCAACCAAGCAGGTGCTGCATACAGGGGAGCTGCCAGGGCCCA
>NW_017728943.1:122545079-122546659 GCF_001723895.1 Crocodylus porosus | reverse complement strand
TATAAACAGGTCATTTTGCTGCTGGCTGGAGGGGCTCCCACAACCGGTTGGGTTACCCCCTCGTAGGGTCTGGAAGGTGGACCCCAGTGAGGGAGTGGAACCATAGACTCAGAAACCAGTCTTGAAATTCCCCGACTGGTCAATGCCAGGGCCAGGACTGGAAGGGTCAAAGGGCCAGCAGCCACTGCGAGGAACACCCAGAGCTGAGGGCCTGGGGTTCCGACTGGCCTGGAGGTGAGACCAGGGCCAATGTAGCCAAAGGTCCTGGGGGGACCACACTCATAAGGGGGAGCAGCTCATGGAGCTGTGCAGCCTGGAAAGAAGGCAGAGTAGGCCCCCTGAGGAGTGGCGTCCAGGTGGGGTTTGAAATAGTAGGTTTCTGGGGCCCACAGGGGGGCCGGTGATGTTGACAACAGAGGATGCCATCTGCAGGGCATGGGCTGTGGTGTAGGGGAGGTACAGAGCCGCAGACAGCGCCCCCTGGCATCGGGGCAAGACATGGGCAGCCTCCCGCTTATTAAGATCATTAATTAATTAATTAACATCAAGGCATGGTAGGTGAGAAGGCGGGCAGTTGGCCCAGAACAGGTGGGCAGGCCAAAGGTAAATCAGCCCTGAGAAGGCCCCCTGTTACAGCCACTTTGAGGGGCTGCCTTCCTCTAACTGACATGAAGGTGAGTATATGTGCTTACTTTCCTTGTTTGCATCAGTACTGGTTTGATCATAACAAATACAAGTTGTTCATCATCTCAAGTGGGCAGTAATAGCTCTTAGGAAACCACATGGTATGTTTTGAGTTGGACATTAGATATGAGGCAACAATGTGACCCAGTAAGAAACTGGCATGTTGTCAAGGTGCCATCTACAGGAATGGAAATTCTTAATTCTTAAAGGAAATGCTTAAACGCATGGAGTTTACAAGCCAAATACTAATATGATTGATTCTATTCTGCCTTTCTGGAATAGAACTAAATTCTTGCATTTCCAAATGTGGTTCCATTAATATGAATGCATGTTTACATTGAGATAGTTTGGCAAATTTGATTGGATAATTTACATTAATGCTGCAGTTTATTGGCAGATGAGTCAATGCCTCTTGCATCTTCTGTACAATTGTTTGACAACATGGCATTATTGCTTCCCTGAGCTGTCAAACACTGAATCCACTTCTCCGCATGTGCATGCATGAATGGTTCAGTGGCTTCTGTGTACATGAAAGCCTGAATAATAAAACACAGTTACACAGAAACACAGTTAAATGCAGCAATAACTAAACCCAATTACACTACATAGTTTGCAAACTGTTGACTCTGGTAATTTTAATTGTTTTCAACCACAAACAAAACAAAGGTCAACATGAACATGAATCATACCGTGTCATGGGGCTCCTGCTCACTTAGAAACGGGTTTGTCAGCATTTCTTGCATACAGCAGCTGCTTGATGGCACCAAATGGTTCATGTCTAAAACTGAAAGTATCTTCTCTTTAAAAAAAATAAAAATAACAATTCTAGGCACATTTTAAACTAGACAGCTCTGAACTGGAAATATACAGAATCCTGCAGTTTTGTATACTTTAAA
>NW_017728943.1:122523423-122544682 GCF_001723895.1 Crocodylus porosus | reverse complement strand
ATTGAGGATCGCTTCCTTGAGGAGAAACCACTCTTCTCGAACTCCCATCTCCCTGGGGTTGAGCAGTCCATAAGCTGCAGGGGGGCCGGTGCTTCCCTTCACAACTGCCACAGCACCCCCCAGGTGACACCCGCCCGCAGGCACCCAGGGGGCACTGCAGCCACAGAGGGAAGCACCCCCACACACACGCACAGCTGTGGAGGGAAGCATCAGGCCCCCGTGCAGCTCTGGCAGGCAGGCAGGCTCTGGGGAAAGAAAAAAGATCAGGCTCGCCCCTTTTTTTTATTTCCTTCAGTGGAGCCTGCTTGCATGGGCCGCCTGCACAGCCCTTGAGCTGAACGGGAACCAGAGTCTTCCTCCGCAGATGTAAGGTAGCAAACTAAAACAGCTCAGAGGTGTTTTATTTTGCTGCGTCCCAAAGTCGTTTAACACACAATACGCCGCCAACGGTGTAAGCAGCCGTGCCATTAAAGCATACAATAGGGCAATTGAGCTGCTTTAAAGGCCAATTCTGTGGCATGTACAAAGACCCCCAGGGTTCAATCTGTATGGCAGACTTTTGAATATAATTATTTGGCTCCATAAAGCCAGGACAGGACAGAGGTTTCTTCTTTTTTTTTTCCTTCCTACACCTGTTTGTGCAAAGCTGCCAGACAGGGAAAAAAAATAAATAAATGAAAGCCTGGACTGGTCTGAAGCATAGGCTATAAAAATGAAGCAAATCTGTCTCTTTTGTGCTTCTGGAAAATGAAATAACTTATCTATCAACCCTGGAAATGAAGATTTGTTCAAAGATGTTTATAAAGCATATGGTAAATGAGACTGTGTCTGGAATCCCTTTTGGAACATACAGGTACTTTGAAATACCTCTTGCAGCCAGCTCACCTATACATGTTGGAAGCTATAGTACTTGTAAAAACAACACAATCTCCTCCCCCATAAGTACTGGTGAACAACAGTTTGTTGGACAACAGCCTCCTTTTTAGTTCCTTATCCATTAAAGAAATAATCCAAACCTAGTTCTACTGCTACCAGAAATGTAGAGCAGATTGCACCTCTCCTGTTTGTCTAATTTAAGCCCAGAACATCTATTTTATACTCCAATTAAAGAGTGGCACACAGAAACATAATGCAATAGCAGCTGATAATATCAGGAAGGAGAAGGCTCCAGCTTTATAAAGAGAGGAAACCAATTACAGTCAGTAGTCAAGAAAAAAATCTTGCTCTGGAACAACTCAGGGTGACACTGACCTTCCCTGTAGCCTCCTCCCAAAACAATATAACTGCTGCTTGGCAAGAAGGCAAGCCAAGTGATCAAACACCTCCTGATATGTGCCAAACAGTAGGCACAGCTGTATGTTTGTCATTATATTGCTTCCTCTGCAGAGAAGAATCAAATGCCATTTGTTCAGTTCTGACTGGGGTGGTATTTCATATCTTTGCTTTAGAGTTTTTTTTTTAATCTTAGGCCTATTGAGTGCATTTCCATCCACAATAATGAGAGATCCTGCTGAGGAGCAGCAGAAAGCTCAGAAGCCAGAGGGAGAGAACAGTGTGACATAAGTTTAATCATAATGGCAATGTAATGGGGTCTCCAGGGACCTGCTCTCAAAG
The DNA here is from genome assembly GCF_001723895.1 of Crocodylus porosus. Lineage (NCBI taxonomy): Eukaryota > Metazoa > Chordata > Crocodylia > Crocodylidae > Crocodylus > Crocodylus porosus. The sequence continues at coordinate 122,543,068 of NW_017728943.1, read as the reverse complement.
TAGTTTGGGGATCCTAAAAGCGTAAATTCCCACTACCCGTGGAGGAGCAGCTTGCATTACATAATGTTCAGAGACTTATGAAAAGTTACTACCCTGCACAGACAGTAGTTACTTCTCAAACTTGCCTATCCTGGGTCAAATGCTGATGCAAATAGAGCTCTTTGTCCCTGAGGTTCAGGATTTGGCCTTATTTGCCATTGTAAACATGTTCCCAAAATACTAAAAGAAATTCCCGTGACTTTATTCTAAGGGTTTTTGTACCTGTTTAAACTTTCTTCCCATCAAACCGTCCTACAGATCTTTAAAACGTGATGTTCATATTTGCATATGTAATAGTGAATAGTGGGTAATTTTAAACATGACCCATGTGAAGCCCATATATAACAGCATGGCTCACATCACACAGCCAAATCAACTTCTGACTTCTCATGATTAGGGGGCACTGAGCCAGTATAAATTCATTCCTGCAGTGGATTCATCTTTGGCTTAAAAAACAGTTAATCCTTCTAAAAATTCATCAGGAGTGGTATAACATTTGGAAGCAGGAGAACCTGTGGAGAGATCAGTCATGCCCTCTGGATGACTTTCATATCCACAATAAAAATGTATCGTATTCTGAAGTTAATGTTCTATTGAGGATTAGAAAGAAAGATGGGGACAGAGGATGAAGGAGATGAACTACACACATAAATAAAGGTGCTCTCATCCTTTGTGATAAGTGAGGAGTATAGGAAGCAAGGATTATTCTCCTGTTTGAAAAGAGGAACTTTTAGGGACTGAGATAGGAAGAAACTCCCCATAAAAAAAGATGTTTTTGAAAAGGTGTGTGGGGATCTACCCACCAGAGCTCTGAGCTAGATTTAATGCTGTGTGTACACATTCAGATGACCTGGGAGAATTCTCCCAGGGTTGTTTTCCTGATAGAAAAACTTAACTTACCCAAAAACTCTTGAATAGTTATTTGAATGCTGAACCTCTGAGAACCAGAGAGCTTGAAATGCTGGTGCTCTGCAGCCAGGGGCTCCTGTGCACACATCCCTGTGCAAACATCCTGGCATGCTCTACAGACTCTCTCAGTCTGCCTTGAAACAGATAGCAGCAGTGCACAGGGCAGCCCTGATTGGCTGACCCAGACTGCTTAGGGCCAGCCTTTGTCTTCCTGCACAGATTCTGAAGTGGGTGTGTTCTGCTCCCTGCTCAGCTACAGCAGTATAGTCCAGCTTAAGCAACACACTGCCCCTTGTAGGGGAGGTGGGCACATGGACAGGAGCAATGCACTCTGGGATAGTGGAATATGTGTGGCAGCTTCCCTCAGAAGGGAAAATGTACAGACATTCATTCTTCCAGGAACAATTTAAACTTGGTTGTTCCTGGGTGTTGTTCCAGGCATTCTTGCTCTGAGAGAAAAATCCTTGCCATCTGTATGCTTGTGGTGTCTACTGGGCTAAAAGTTCTTCTGGTAGAAACTGAATGTCTGTATGAGACCAAAACTAGCTAGTCTATGAACCTGAAGTAGTCTGGCTATGACAGCAAAACACAGCATTGATTAATTATTTTACTCTGTTTCTCATCGGGTTAGTTAGCATGTGTTGAGTTGTATTCTGCCATGGCTAGGCTACTATAAAGCTAGCTAGATTGTAATTAGTTCAGATATCTCTATACTACACTGCAGACTGCAGTGTTGATACATCTTGCAACTCCTTGTTATGGCCTGATCCATTCTGAAGACAAAAGATTTGTTTTCTTGTAGTATAATTGTACTTAAGTAAAGGCATAGACTCTTCAAGGTGGGAACACTTTCCAGACATCTCTATCTAATATGAATAATGAGCGTAAAATGTTCTGATGAACACCCTGTTATAATGGACTTGTTCGGGTTGGTGATAAGGGAAGGTATGGTTTTGAGTTATTTTGCTTGGGGGCGGAAAAAGAAGCACATCTTTCTTTTTCTTAAAATCTTGGATTTTTTGATCTAGCACTCTTTCTCCTTCACATAAAATGACATTGTTTCTCATCTTTTTCTAATCCGTTTTCATATTATATTTGTATATGTATTAGGTGGGAGGTTAGATAATGTTCCTTTCTTTACAATCTATGACTCTTAACAGCCCAGATTGAAAAAGGCCCTTACTGCCCTTGATATCAACAGGAATTTAGGCACCTTAGACACAGGATCAGATTCAAAAAGGTATTTGGGTGCCTTAAGAATGTGTTTACCTCACATTCTTAAATAATATGCTGTGAGTCTTGCAATAGCTAACCATGTGGTTTCTACTAAAACTGAAGGAAGATACACTGTAAAACCCTATAAACTTGAATAATTTAGGGAGCCGTACTTGCAGTTCTCTAAGTTGTGTAGTGTCCAAACAAGTTATCAAGTAATTTTATAAAGAAAACAGTATCTTTCAGGAGAACGGTGATTCTTTCCCTTCAAAAACATGTTGGGAGGGAAAATGTTTGTTAGTGCTATTTAAAGTTCTCCTGCTATGTGTCCTTATCACACATCATGACATGTTCTGTCAGTTGAGTTATTTAACACTACCACCTCCTCTAACATACCTAATTTCCCCCAGAATCTAATTTTTCTCAGTATTACCCTAGTTTTTTGCCAATTTAACTACAGTGATATCAGTCAGGTCCATGAACTCTAAGAGAAGAAATTTTTTTTTCCCTAAAGATCCAAAATGGTGTTGCCAATCTGGAAATTTTGTCACAAGATCCAGTGACTGTGTGGGACTCCTAGAAACTTTTTTGGAGATCCCAGCAGAAAAAGGTATGCACGTATGTATTAAGGATCCTGTATCAGTTAACAGTATGTATCACTAGGCCATTTGTCTAGTGACATTTTTTATGACTTCTGAAGCAACATCTAGTGCTTTCTTGAGATTTGTGGGGAATTTCTGGTTTGGGAGAGAGCAACATTTCATTACTGGATAATCTTTTTCTGTGACTGAAATAATTTGCTGTTTTTCTTTGGCTTATTGGTTGTGTTTGTTGTTTAATGTCAGTTAATGCCTTCAGTGTTCTTAAAAAAATTGAACAGTTTTTGATCCAGTAGAGATGAGAGCAAAATATACTACTAATAAAAATATATCATCACTAACTATATGGGGCACTTTTCCTGCAAATACTACTCAGAAAAAAAACTGGAAGGGTGAGTTCTGCCTCAGTCAAGGACTGCACAGTCAAGCAGTACAGGTAATACTTAGGTAAACAAACATGCTCAGAAATAGCTCATTTTTAAACATTCTTAAGACCAGTAGATTAAGGAGCTCTAACACTTCCACACTTCTGTTCAAGGACATGAAATTTGACAAGGAATCACCTTTAGTCTGGGAGATGCCTTTGGCTTTCCCTAGGAAAAGCTGTACAGGGGGTGCAACTACACGAGATGTTTTACTGCACAGTAGAGCAAATTATTGTTCAGTAAATGTCACCATCTACACATGAATACACTTGCTGCACAGTAAATCACTCTACTCAGGAGTTAATTTGTTACCTGTAAAGGCAAGTAGAAAATTAACTCCCAAGTAGTTACTGCACAGTAAAACATGTGTAGATGCTGACCAGGAGCAAATGTGCTCCTGGTCTGCCCACCACCAGAGGGTCACCTGCAGCCTAGCCCCAGGGAGCTAAGAGCTTTTTCAGCCACAAGGCTGGAGCAGCTCTTTGTCTGTCCCAGGCCCTGGCCCCTAATAGTCTGCAGGGATGCTGGGGCCCTGGGCCATGTGCAGAGGCCCCAGGCCAGCTGCAGCAGCCTACCTTCCCCCCAGTGCTGGTCCCAGATGTACTGTCTCTGTGCAACTGCCTGCCTGTTCCCCGACATCATGCTGTGCTGTGTGCTGCAGGCAGCTCCCAGCCATTCTTGGTCTGAGAGAAAAAGTCTTGCCAGGCCTAGCAGCACCCTGGGCCATCTGCAGCCACTTGGTCCCACTCCAGCTGGCCCCAGGCCACCCATTGAAGCCTGCCTGGACCCTGCCACTGGTGCCCAGTGCAGCATCTCTGTGCACCTGACTTTCCCACACTGCACCTGCTCAGGCCTGGTGGCACCAGGACTGTCCCAGTGAGCCATCGAGCTGGTATCCCCCCTCCTCCCCTGATGCCACACACCACCTTCAAGGGCTGCAATTGGTCCCAGAAAAAGACTGAAGACCTCATGGCACTGTGGGGTGAGACAGGTCCTCAGCCAGTTTGCACAGAGTGGGTGCAATGAGGGCAGCTCAGGCATGATCAGTCAGCATGCCAGTGACCTATAAAGGTCAAGGATTTGTAGGCATAGTGGGTCACTGTCACTGACCACAACCACCGGGCCTGCCTGAGCCTCCACTGTGCCTGGCACCTGCAGTGATGCATCACTGGGGGAGGGCCCCTTGGGCCACCAGAAGCCTATTGCACCACACTCCCTGCCCCGGCCTTGTCTAGCATCTCCATCCAGGAGCCCTCCCACCAACACCTGACCCTCAAACTTTGGGTGCACAGCCCCTCCCACCCTCCAGGAAGCCAGGCTATCCATGGCACTGCCAGCTCTAAACAGCTCCCAGAGGGGGTCTCTTCCTGGGCACCCAGGCATAGAAACTCTGAACCCCAGGATACCACTGGGAGCCACACATCCTCACCACCAGCAGTGACTGAGTCAGGCTGCTGCACACACCTGCCATACCCACCTGGTAAGCCCCACACTGGGGGGAGGGTTTGCCCCTGCCTCTTTTCTCTCTCCCTAGCCTGGCTGTGCCCCCAGAGCCCTCCCCACAGCATAGCAGGAGACAGTACCAAACTTTGAGTATGCTGTGCTCCCTCAGCATGGGCCTCTCACACGCAAAGAAATGCACTGATGCAGGTGGCACTATCATCCTCAGCAGCGGGGGGCAGGGACATGTAGTGCTGACACAAGAAGCCCTCCAGGTGGCAGTGGAGATTGCAGGGCGGGGTTGCCCTCCACACTGTCAAAACTCATGGTCCCATGACAGGTTTGTAGGTGCACCTGGGGCACCATGGCAATCAGCAGCAGCAGCAAGGTATAGGGGGTTAGACACAATTCAGTCCATGCAAACAGCTCCTCATGGCATGCCCGGGACGCTCTCAACAAGGGCACACTCAGGGCACAGAGCTGGCATGGTTGAGGGTGTGAGGGGGGCTGGACCACTGCAGAGAGGACCCCTGGAGGGAGGGTGTGGGTACCACCAGCTCCATGTCCCAATCAGCCAGAAGCCCTTCACCCCTCAAGCCTGGGTGCTGTGAGCCAGGCATTCTTGTCTTTGATAGATTTTCAGTGTGCATTCATTCTGGTATGCAGTTGTTGCTTGGTTTCTCCCATATATTTTCCATTGGGGCATTTGGTGCACTGGATGAGATATAATATATTTCTGGAGGTGCAGCTGTAGGATCCAGGAATGGTGATGGTTGTTTTGTGGGGTGTAGTAATTGTGCAGGTGGTGGAGATGTGCTGGCAGGTTTTACATTTCTTGTCCTGGCATGGTCTGGATCCATTCAGTGTGTTTTGGGCAGTAGGAAGTTTGCTTCTGGTACTGAGGTTGGTGAGGTTCAGTGTTTGTTTAAAGGCTAAAATGGATGGTTCTGGAAAGATCTCTTTATGAACTGGGTTTTTTTCTAGTATGGATTGCAATTGTTTGGGGATTTTCTGTGTAGGTCTGGAGAAAGTGTTTCATTTTTGAAAGTGAAGTTATTGTGTGACAGGATGTAGTGTATAAGTCCATTAATATCTTTGTGTCTGCACTCTGAGTTATAATCTTGTAATCTGTAATCTTGTTGTTGTAGATATGTAAGGCAGACTTGGATGTTGGTATATAAGCTGGCAATATCCATGGTGGCTAAGAGGGTGTTTCTGGAAAGGTGGTCTATGTTTTTAAGTTTTTGTAGAAAGTTTGTTGCATCTTGGACAAGAGTCACTCTTTGGCTGACAAGAGGTTTTAGGATTGATTTGATGAAGTCTGATATTTCCTCAGTGAGGGTTCCATGGTTGGATACGATAGGTCTTCCGGGGTTCCCTTGTTTATGGATTTTAGGGAGCATGTAAAGAGTCTCTGGGTTGCATAGTGAGGAGATCAAGTTCTGTAGGTTTTTTTGTAGTTCTGATGAAAACGATGTGATGGTGGTTTTGAGTTTTAAAGTAAAAAAGGGAGTAGGATCTTCCTCTAGTTTTTTGTAGTAGTGGAGTCAGAGAGTTGTCTTCTTTTATGTAGTCTTCACAGTTAAGGAGAACTATAACTTTTCCATTATCCACTGGTTTTATTACTATTTGGTGGTTAGATCTTAAAGATTCTATGGCCCTTCTCTCCGATAGGAAGAGGATGTTATGGTGGCACGTGTTGTTGATTATTCATTCTTTCCTTGAAGCAGTCAATATAGCAGTCAAGGTTAGAATTTCATCCACTGTAGGGTGTCCGATCTGATTTTTTTTGGGGGGGGGGGGGGTTGTTTTGATGGTTTGATCTTTTCTTTGATATTGTCAAAGGATGAAATGTTGTTGGAAGTGGATGCATTTTGTTGGGGAACTATTTCTTGAGGTGACGGCATCAGAAGAAGTTTTCATATCCCCCATGAATGGCAAAATCCACGAATAAGGCATTGTGTTCATGAACACAGTGCCCCCAACAGCTGTGGGGGGGAGGTACAGCCTCCGGCAGCGGTGGCAGGAGTCCAGCAATAGCAAGTGCAGAGTTCCTGAGGAGCTCTTGTAAGTGTATAAAGTGTATTTAAAATGCAGGTTTGGCGTTCGTGAATATTTGAAACTGCAAATGCTGAACCCACTAATAGCAAGGGTTTCCTATATTTTATTAGGGTATTTTTCTGGACATAATTTAAGGCCTTTATAGAGGAAATATTTTTCAGCTTTGGTAAGTGTGTGCATGGAGAGATCGATGCTATTTGACAGTTGGTTGTTTCTTTCAGTTTCAACAAGTTTGAGGTTGGAATGTTGTAAGGTGTTGGTGTTGTGTCTCTGAAGGCTGTTTTGTGGTTGGGAAAGTTGTTTCTGGAGTAATTGGTTCTGGAGTAATTGGTTCCATCAATATTTTAGAAATATTTTAGTAGTCTCTTTGTATACATTGTATAATGTTTGGGAAGATGTCTGGATTTTTCTCTTTTAAGTTGTTGTAGCACATGATGATTTCCTTCCTGGTCTGATCTCTTTTGGAGTAGGTTAGGTGAAGAAGATTATTTCTAACTCCATGAAGGGTATTGTTAGGCGAGGAGAATCCAGTGTCAGATGAAATAGTGTTTTTGTTGCTGACAAGTGATTCATGCTCAGCTCCTGGGAGGGCTCCACATTTTTTGCACATTTACCTTTTTGTATTAATGTTTTCATAATAAAGGTTTTAAAAAGTCAAAAGTCTCTTACACACAGTGAATCTTGCATTCTTTGCTGCACAGTGGAAGGATTTACACCCAAGTCTCTCACTCCCTAAAGGAGTGTGCCAGCCACTAAGCTATTATATAAAAGGTGGGCAGCAGCAGCAGCACTCCTAGCCATGGTATAAAAGAAAAAATGAGCCAGTTGCATGTTTTCAGAAGATCCATATTAGTTACCTAATTCCAGCAGAGGGATAGGGCTCTGAATTCCATTCTGACACAGACATCTCCGCACAGTCCCAAGCAAGTTAAGCCCCTGAGAGAAATGCAATTTCAGAAACAGTCCCTGGCATCTCCTTTTGGGTTGCTTAGGCATTCCTCCCAGCCCTGCTCAGTGTGCTAGCTTCTCCAAACCCTATTTCTAAGGGCTTATGCACTGAATACAGACCCCTAGATTCCAATCAAGAGAGCTAATACTCTGAAAAAAAAGGAAATTCTTTTCTAGACCTTTTTTTCTCAAAACAGAAAGGAAATTGTTATGAAAGAAGCTTTTGTATCAGAATACTGACCCATGAAAATAAAAGAGATGGTGCTTTACGTAAAAGTAATAAATAAATCAGGTAAAAAAGAATTTGCTGCATACAATATTAGGTGAATTTCAGTATATGGACTTCTTGGAGGGAAGATTGTGTTTTGAGCAGGAGGGAGTTGTCTCTGGAAAGTATTTACACATTAATACAATAGTTTCATATCTATTTGGAATTATTAAAATGCTCTTCAAATATCAAAAGCAGACAAATATTAAAGTGGGTTCTTAGTAAAATAATTTGTGTTTAGCAGTCAAGCTTCAGATTTGGTCACCCAAGTGCCCTGCTGTCATCAGAAACTCTATCAACTAAGCATGTTTGCAAATTCAAATTCACGTTTCAAAGATCACTGCGTTTAAGATCAAATGCATGTACCTGATGTAGAATATGTAAACTTGTGACATTAACTGTCTTCTTGACCAGTCAGGCAGATGAATATTGAAACTAATTCAGGGTTCAACACAGGCAAATCAAAGCAAGTACTCCTAGTAATCAACGAGCTCTAATAATAAAATGTGTGTTACTTCCACAATGAGTTCTCCTTTTCAGTTCTGTAATGCATCCGTTTCATTGTAGTACATCAGTTTCACTGGGAATTTATTCAGCCAGCCCCCAAACCATTATCTGTGTCAGAATGTGTAGATTTGGAAGGAAGGAGCCTTCTGAAAGGAAAGAAGAGCCTGTTAGATAAGAGGAAAGAAATAAAGCTTTAGCTTTCTGCATAGAGTGTTTAGGTGACCACTTTAATTATACACACTTGCACCCTACTTCACATAAGCATTAGGTCAATACTGTTTTTATTAAAAAATGCTTTGTGCATTCTTCTTTACCATGACCTCCCTGAAAAGACTGGGATAGAGACATAAGATGCAGCCGTAATGTGTATCAACTGGAAAATCTTCAAACTGGATGAACTATCATAAATATATACATACAATCCTTTGGTTTCTAGTCATGCTTCAAATCTTGTTCTTTTACTCACAGAAGGTGAAGAATGCCTCCATCTAAACCTTGCAGTCCTGCTAAAAAAAACTTCCATATCAAGGGGGAAAGCAGGGGAGAGGGAGAGGGGGAAGAAAATAAAAGAACTAAAATCATAAACTGGAACCAGAGACAGCGGCACGGTGGCTTTGGGAGGAAGAATACAGCAACCAAAAGTACTGGGGGCCTGATAGTAACATAACTGAATAAACTAAAACAAAAGAACCATCCAACAGGTTGATGATAAATAGTGGATTTTGCATTTCCAATGTTGGCAACTCAGATCAGTGAAAGAATATCCCTCTGTGTTTAAATAGCTGCTAAACGCTGGGTAGAAGCCCTTGCTTTAACTGAGACATTAAGAGCAAGGTAAGCAGAGTAACCTCTGCTGATTCATGAACTTTATGATGATAATACCTGCATTCTCATATTGGGAACACAATCAGGTCATAGGGCTCCTGGCAACCTTCCCTTTCATCATGGCTAGATCTGAGGGGAAGAGAATCCCCAAAACTTTATTTTTGCAACATTGTGTCATGTAATATGGAGAAGGAGTTGAGATCTATTGCAGTAGAGAACATTTAGCCAATAGTAATCAAGCAAATATGGGGAAAACATATCCATGTCGGTGGGATCTGCCATGAGGGCAAAAGCCTAAAAGGTATAGTAGAGCATGCTACAGCACTGTGCAAATCAGAGGCTCTGATCTTACCAAGTTATCACTAATAGCAGCAGTATACACTGGCAGCCTTTGTTTTCCCCAGAGAGTTTCTGACTTCAAACACTCCCTTATTTTATACTATCAAGAAGGTAGAAGATTGCTGCAAATAGCTGAAGTGTAATGTAGCCAAGAACCACATTTAGTCCCCTTTGGGAAATACAACATATCCCATGCGTCAGATACACTTGTATTTCTGTAGCTTGCAATATTTGTGGAAATTAAACACTTGCTGGAAAAATCCTTATTACACAAACAACTACATGCACACAAATCATAAATTAATTTGATTTACTAAAACTGTCACTATTTTAAGATAACAGTCAGGTGACATAGTTAGATGAGCACCTTGCAGGGGTCATCTGACCCCGGTGCTCTTTCCTGCTCAGGCAGGGGGTCGGACTAGATGATCTACCTAGGTCCCTTCCGACTCTAGCTACTATGAAACTATGAAACTATGACATAAAGTCTAAGAATTACATACCCCCACAGGAGGACAAGAAAGAAACTCTACAAAACAGTTACATGGTAGGTAGACGATACAAGACAAGTGAAAGCTCCACTCTGTTATCATAATGCAAGTGAAACGTTTTCTAATTTTTTCTAGCAATTAAAAATGTTGAAGGGTTTCAGAATGAGTTGGTTACAATGAAATGAAGAAATAAAATCTTAAGAAAGACAGCTTGTTGACCAAACCCAAGTTTTTCTTTTCAGCCCACTCCAGCGGCTTACAATGAACACAAAGTAGGAGTCAATTGGGAGCTATGGCACTGATTCAGCAAACCACTGAAGTATATGCTTAACTCTAAGTACATGACTAGTGACTTCAAAGAGACTACTTACATACTCAACTGAAAGTATGTACTTTAATGGTTTGTTGGACTGACGCCAACAGTAATTGTGAACAAGGGTCAGGGTATACACACACATTTTTAGAGATGATCAGTAGGTCTTGTAATTTAATGTCTATTTAATGTCTAAAACCAGCTTCTCTCTGGGGGGGGGGGTTTCGTAGCACTAATCATTGAATTACCCAGAGCACTATCCATGTAAATTAGATGTCTAGTTGCCAATCTGGTTGCCAGTCTTTCCAGGCTTAAGGAAGCATTTCCTGCTCTGTGTCTTCAATCTCTTACTTTATATCAAGCATTTTTCATGTTTATGACAACTGGGAAGATTTCATTTTGGATCAAAGGGAACAAGAGCCCTGATCACTGTGTTTATAGATAGTAGTAGTTAAGGGTATTTTGCAGCTTATTTAGGGATTTGGTTTGTTTTCAAACTATACCTTTCCTACCACCATTAAAATAGTATTTTGTTAAAATCCAGTTCTTTCTTCAAGTTAAAATAGTAAATGCTGTCACAGAATTTATGTAAATCTTTTAAAAATAATTTTAAAATTCCTACTTTAGAAGAAACCATGCTGTTGTCATGAAACAAACAATTATTCCAATAAACAACTTAAACCAGCATACAGTATTTATGTTAAACAAATGATACATGGGCTAAATCCCCTGTTTGTATAATCTGGTGTTTCTTCACTTACATAGCACTACTCCTACTTATACTAACTAGAGAAATTTCTTTATTTATATCCTAAATTCTCAAAACTTGCGCATTCTGTGCCATAATTTGGATATTATTAATATCTGTAATGATCTTAGCAATGAGAAACTGCTGACATAGTTACCTTAAAGAGAAAATTATGAAAAAATGATTTTGCAGTTACTGGAGATTTGCTTATAATATTGTATAAATCTGATGTAGGGACCACAAATGGGACATACACTTGGTTTCATTTAGGAAGTAAGACAGAAATTTATTAAAGGAACATGCATTTGAAGAAGGGTAATGGATTTATGCTGTTTAAGTGGTGCCAAGTGTTGTATGTCATAGTGTTGATGCTTTAAGTTTATACATTGAATACTTTTTCCTTCTGGTCATTTCCCTTCTCACTCTTTTCTATCACTTCTTTCTAACTTTGTCCGTTTTGAAAACTGTCTTAACTGTTTCCTTTCTTTAATTGTTACTTCTCCCTCCTATTTTTTTCCTTTCTTTACTGAGCTATGCTGTTCTTTTTCTCCTTTCTGTATATCCCTTGTTTCTTTCTTTTCCTTCTTTTTTGTCTTCCTACTTTCTTCTGGCACTTTCAATGGCTAATAAATTAAACAAATCAGCAGTTCTAAAGGTGTTGCACCTTTCTGGAGAAGAGAATGCAAAATTATATTTTATCAGACTCCTTGATCACAAATAAAACATTACATAGACACAAAAAGTGAACCTCACCTAGATGTATACCATACATGCTACAACCTCTGGTGGTTAAAAATTATCTCACAGATGGACATGGAAGTGGAGGTCTTTAGTCCTGGAAAACACAATTTTCTCTCTTAGACACAAGTGATAAATACCATGTATCTATGGTATGAAATTATCATATTTAATTCAATTAAAATATAGCTTCTCCTTCCTAATTTTATCCCCTTTTTCTTTGGTAAATTTCATAATACTCTTTAAAAATTATATTTTATAGGAAAAATGTTTTATCTTTATTTAAGGAACCCGAGTTTTCATTATGTATCCTAAAACTGGAAAGAGGTGAGGATAGCCAGTGTCTTCCTAGGAAGACCCCCTCCTCCCAGAACAAACATTATCCTATTTAAGATGCAACTTTGCTTGTGGATTAAAGGACTGAACATTCCAAGAGACGTCCTTAACTTTATTGTTCTTTCTGTGTCCTCCAGCTTCAGAGCTTGTTAAGCAGATTGACAATTGTCCATGGTCTAGTTGATGGTAAAGCTTCATTAAAATGCCTGTATTTTACATGCTTATAATTTTAGGGGTGTTCTTTTGTGGTGGCATTTCTCATGCTTGTTTTTAACTCAAAGTTGAACAGTTAGAAAAATTGGTACAAATATATATGGGGGTTTTTTAATAAGTTAAGAATATGAAATATGATTCCTATTAGTGACAGCCTTTCATGTACTGCTTCTGGCCAACTCCAAAATAGCCTTATTTAAAAAAAAAAAGTCATAGATTTAGTCCATAGTGAGCAATCAGATTTACTATGTTTGAAAAACATTTCATTTAAAAGGACTGAAGTTATATCTAAACATTGTAGAGTACATACGAATGCTAAACATTGACTAGTATTGTACATGATTAATAGGGTAACAAAATAATACATAACAAGCAATGAAAATGAATACAAAAATATTTGGTGCCGTACACAATGAAAAATAAAACCTCTCTATTTCAATGTATTATGCATATGTGCATACATAATACATACAAACACAAAGTTCTGGTGAATTTTAATGAAATCTATAATGTAGCAGGGGCCCAGCTAAGCCCTGTATGCACTGGAATGGTGGCTGCTGGCACGCCCTGCAGGTGGTGGAACCCTGGCCAGTCTTGTGGGAAAATGGTGAGCCCATCCTCCCAGGGTAGGCTCTGCTGCACTGCCGGACAGGCAGTCAGCGTGTGGCAAGCATTTCCTGGGCTCCATGCAGGGTCAGAACTCCAGTCCCACGTGGACTCAGACTGCAGCAGAGAGAGGGAGCAGGCGGCTGGTGCATGAAGTGCCACCTGGGGTTCAGAGGCAACAGCTGCAGGAGATGACAAACTCCTCAGGGGCTTCTAATACCAGCTGGCAGCAGCTGGGCACCTGGGGTAAGCAAGGGGCCACACTGGCTCATGGAGGTTCGGAAACCCCTATATAAGTATGTACCAACCCCAAGACATAGGGAACACGTAGACAGATGAGGGCTCTCACTGCATCTCCCCATGAAGGCAGGGGATCAAAAACCTGGGATTTACAGCATCCGAGCTTCCCAGACTGACATCGGATCATCACGCTGTCAGGATAAGCCAGGTACCTCTAGGGGCTAGGCCGGGGTTCGTGACTTCCCTGGCCCCACATTACTCTGGGGGACTGCCTAGGACAGGCAGGCCCCTACAGATTGAGCAAGTACAGGGCATCCCCTGTAGGACTAGGATTGCCTAAGGAAAGGCAACCACAGTGCCCAGAGGGCCAAAGAAGAGCCTAGGGCATGGTCATTTGAATTTTTATTAGCTTATTTGCTTATTTACGTAATGTTCCTTTAAGAGGAAAGGCAGCCTGGCCAGGGAGCTCTGCAACTGCAGGTTACCAAGAAAACAGGATAATGGGGAAGTAGCAGACACCTGCAGGTGGTCAGCAGACTGGATGCAGGCAGGGCCCGGGGAATATATAAGCCCAAGGTCGGGCCTGGCAAGGGAGTCTCTCTCTGGCTGCCACAAGAGAAGTAGCTCCTGCTTGGGGGAGTCCAGGGTGCTATGTTAGTAAAGGTTTATACTCTTAAAGGGGTGGAAGGCTGCTACATGTTATAGCCCAGGCACTTGTATTTATGTTGTGTTTATACCAGTGGACCAGGATATGGCTATAAGGGGAGGAAGAAGCCTTATTAGTGTCAGAGGGGGTGCAGCTACAGAGAGGCCAGGGGCCCAGTGCCAACAAGGGCACAGTCACAGAGGGGCCAGGGGTCCAGCACCTTCACCAGAGTGATGCTTAAAGCAGTTCGTTTCTCTGGAGGCCACCAAAATCACAGACACACACTCATTACATGGCACAAAAGGTATATTTGCAAATAGGGTCACAGCAGAGTCAAAAACTCAGATTACTCTGAACCCACCAAGGAATTTTGCAGGCTATATTTATCTTTTTCCTCCTGGGCATGTGTGCAGAAACAGGAACTCTTACAGCTCACTTCCATTTCATACAAGCATACATGTGGTTACATCACTACATACATTGCATGTATAGTATAATTAACTACTTAAGTATGCAGGGCGGAGAGGTAAATATGCATCAGCTAATTAAGCATGCTCAGAGACTACTATAGGTCACCAGGAGTTTAAATCCCCCCCCTTTCAAGGACACAGTCAGTTGAATTCCAGCTTCTGTAATCTGCATGAGAAAGGCTAGGGAGAAGCTGGGGGAGAGTCTGCGATTTAGTATAAGAAAAGCTGTGGCAAGGCTGGGCAAGGAAAAAAGTCCTTGGCAGTGTTTCTTTCTTATCAGGTGCAAGATGCAAGCTGTGCATTTCTAACAATACTCCATTTCTAACAATATTCCATTTCTAACAAGAGAGAGCACAGCCACAGAGGGGCCAGGGGCCCAGTGCCAGTGAGGGCACAGCCACAGAGGGGCCAAGGGCCTGGCAGACAGGGGACAGGGGCCCAGTGACTGGAAGAGACAAATGAAGCTAGTGCCTCAAACCCAGGTCTGGTTCAGTGAGCCTAGGCTAAAAGACCTAGTCAAATAAAAGGGGCACAGGCTGAGGAGGCTGAAGCCCCAACAGAGGAACCACATACCTGTAACACACAATTAGCCCATAAGGCTTTGGGTGCACAATCGAGTAGTAGCCCAGCCAAGGACCTATGACTCTATAGGCCCAGCCAGGGGCCTGAGATCAGTGAGACAGAGGCCTCAGAAAGGTCTTTGGGCAGCCTCCCTATTTATTTACATGACATCAAGGTGTGGCGGGAGAGCTAGGAGGGCACTCTACCGGCAGAGCAGGGCAATCTCTAAACTAAAGTCCCCTCTGCAAACAGACCCTTCATTTTTCCTAGATCAGGCTTGTGCCCTGTGCATTTCAGTCAAGGCACTTCCTCCCCTTCATTTCCTAGGTCTGGCTGGTGTGCAGAGCAGGACAAGTACAGAAAAAAGAGTCTCCCTGCTTTCAGTTGTTTGCCTAGTACCATGCAGCAGTTGAGAACAGCAGTTACAAGATAAAGCCCTGGTTCTACCATGCTAAGTAGATGAAGTCTTTGGAGAAGTTAGCTGCCAAATTCTGGCAAGCCCCTAATGAGCATGTACAAACTTAGATTTTTTCAAAGGCTTGTAACACAGCCAAATTTGTATTGCTTGTCCATAGAGAGTTTCATAGGAACAACATGATGATACATGAAGCCTTGCAACCAGGTGATGTTGCTGCCTCCCCTGCCAACAGGGAAATGCTCTGCTTATATAGGCAGTCCTGAATCTAAAATGCCTGCCACAATCAGGCACCTGCTGGCTGCTTGGCTTAGGTCTTAAAGTGGCAAGCACCAACAGTGCCCTGCCACACCCCTTAAGACCGGAATCTTTAGGAACACCAAGTACCAGGAGGGCAGGGGTTAAAAGCCCAACCACACAGGCCGGTCAGCTGACCGGAAAGAGAGAGGGCTCTGGGCACATATAAACCCTAGGGCTGAGCCTGGCAGGAGTTAGTTCTCTGGCAAGCAGCCAGAGGAAGGAGCTCCTGTAGGGAAGACCTACCCAGGAACACTATGGCTGCTGGATAGACTGTTTACAGGGCTAATGAGGCTCCAGGAGTCTACAAGGTACCCAGGGCTGAGAGGCACTCAATACTCAAGGAGCAGTTTGGGGTTTTGCGTGACACGTATTATGTTATAGCCCAGGGGCTCATATTTACATTGTTGTTTTAACCGGTGGACCAGACTGAGGCTATTGAGGAGGAGGCCTCATATGGGGGCACACTATGGTGTACAGCCCCAGCGCCAGAGACAGCAAAGAAACAGGGCTGCGCTGAGGCCGAGGCCAAATCAGAATTAAAAGTGCTGGTCTTTACCTACCATCTGCAAGGCATGGGCCACTGTGTAGGGGAGGTTTGGAGCAGTGGATAGCAACATCATATTTATTGTTCCATCAAGGCAGATGAGAAAGATGGGTGGTTAGCCTAGAAACTGAGGGTCAGACCAACATTGGACAGGCCTGGGGATGTTCCCATCACACCCACATGTGTTTCAATCCACATACTGAATAATTACATTGCATTAATCTTCTCCTTGACTAACCTTTCATCCATGTATTTACTAAGCAGAAATGTGAAACACTTTATGGTCCTAATTCTGCTTTAAAATCCATGCAAGGGTGTATCCAGAAGCAATCCCTCTGAAGTACACAGGGCTGTATGCAGAAGCAGGGGCATGCCAACCTGGCTCTCAATGAAAGATCACAGCCTTGGTAATTTATAGTATTTATTCAGACACTCTATAATACTAATTAAAGATTTGATGGCCAGGTTGGCGTTTTTGTGGGGATTTGATGGCCAGGTTGGCGTTTTTGTGGGGAACGTTTTTTTATGTGTGCATTAAAATTGGATTTCATGATGTTTGTGTGTAGGGACCTATTTAATTTATGGTATCCACAATCATCAGGAAATATTCCATCATGCACAATTTCCTGTGAAGTCAACTCAAAAGAAAAAAAACAGCATGTTATTGATATAGTATCAATTGATAATTGATATTATTGATGTACTATGCTGTTTTAGAATCTCATAATCCTTACCATGATACTTAAGACAACATGGCAATCCCTGCAGCCACTCTCACATGCTTGAGACTTACTGACTGTCTGTGGTGATGGTGAGGCCTCTCTGCCAATCTGTGGCGATGGCAGGTTCTCTTCATCAATCAGCACTGAGGGGCAGGTCCTCCAGGAAATCTCCATGAAACTGACTCTTCACGCCACAGGCAAGCCACAAAAATGGCTTTTTCTCACCATGAGTGAAGTAGGTCTCTATTTGTGAGACTGCATTTTTACTGAAAGAGCATCTGACTTCCAAAATACGCAAATTAAAAATCAAGGTCAATATACTATGAAGAAATTTATGTCAATTTGCATAAAATTTTGGCTAATCTCCTGATGATACTAAAGCCTGAAAACATTAAAACATCATAAAATAGCCATGTATTTTAAAACAGGTTACATGATTTTGAAAGCCTTGATGAATACTTTATGCTCAGTTTTGCTGAAGGACCTTGTGACAGGGGCCATCTTCGGCTGCTTTTTTTTTTTTTTCTTTAAGCCAGTAAGCGTGCCCCCATCAAGTCTTGCTGGATTTTTCTTCTCTTGGGATCAGCTTCCCCCACTTTAATCTCCTCCCATGACTTGCTGTTACTTGGTTCTAAAGAAAGAGGGAAGCTGACCCACAGGTTCCCAGACAGGCTCCAGGCTCACCACCCATAGGATAATGAGGTATTGCCTTAAGGGGAAAAATGCATGGTCCTACCTCCCCTTGATGTGCCCTGTGCCTTGCAGATGTTTTTTATAAATTTCTCTTTATGTTGGGGGTCTCAGCCACTGTGGGCTTACCCTCTCTCTTTAGCTAGGCCTGTCAGTCAAAACCCACTAATCAGGGTTTGACTTCAAGGCTTTAGCTCTCTAACTCACCTGGGCTCAAGGCCCTCCGTGTCATGCTCTCTGCAACACCAGGCCTACTGGCTTTTCCACACTGTGTGCTCCTGTGGCACCAGACTGGGGCCTCAGCCACCTTCAGTTTTGCCCCTCTTTCTGTAGTTAGGGCTTTTCATCTAAGTCCATCCGCTAGTACCTGGCTTCAATGCTCCTATCTCCCCTTCAAGTGACTTTGGGCTTGTGGCCCTAGTGCAGCACCCCTAGTGCAGCAGGGCTCCTTGAGCCCTCTATCACAGCACCCCGGGCACTAATGAGGCCTCCTCCACTCCTACAGCCTCAGCCACAAACCACCAGCATTTTTTACATCAGACATAAACCATAGGCTTCTATGGCCATATACTGGAAACAATAATAAAGAAATAAGAGAGGCAGTGTGCCCGCTTACTTTATGTGATTGTGCTTCTGTCTCACAGCATTGTGTATTCTTCCCAAAGAGGCTGCTGCAGCTGCACCATAGTCATCAAGAGTCTCCTTCTCTGCCTCCCTTCTGGCCTTCTCCACTTGCAGTTCATATGGTTCTGGCCTTCCCCTTCCTGTCACCTGACCAGTG
Source organism: Crocodylus porosus (assembly GCF_001723895.1). Classification (NCBI taxonomy): domain Eukaryota; kingdom Metazoa; phylum Chordata; order Crocodylia; family Crocodylidae; genus Crocodylus; species Crocodylus porosus. Next base: position 122,524,679 of record NW_017728943.1, on the reverse strand, counting down.
GGCAGGGCTTGATCCTTAACCCCTAGTCGACCGGCCGGCAATGCCTGGAAGGTTCTGGATTTAAAGGGATCACCCTGTTTCTTGGTAACAGGGCTAGGGTTCCATGTTACAGGCCTGATTTTATTTCAATACCTGTAAATCTAGTCATGTCAGCAGTACACATACTCTAGTCTTGTAGTCATGAAGTAATAATAGATGCATACTAAGGATTGATGGGCATGCTCTCCACACTTTTTCCTGAGGATTAATCTTCCAAGAGTTGACATACCATGTAGTATAATTATATGTACAATATTCCCATTCCATTTTGAAAAATTCTTTATGTGGAATTCCTCCCTAACTTTAGGATGATCATTATTCTGGAAAATCACAGTCTTACTGTATTTATTTTAGCATGACCACATATTTTTCAAGTCTCAATATGGGACACTCAGCTCCCCACTCCCACTCTGACATGTTTAGCTGTCTCCAAGCTCCAGTTTCAATTCAGCACACTGCAGAACTTGGGGATGTGGAGAGGTGCTGGGAGAGAGGGGGAGATGGGAGTGTGTAGAGTGCTGCAGAATGCTAGAGTTCCGGAAACCCCCTTTCATGCACCCTAGCTGGAGAGTGCCAGAGCTTTCTGAAAATGGGACAAAAACATTAATTTGAACAAACCAAAGAAATACCCAGGACAGGTGTTGAAAATGGACTGAGGTCCCAAAGGGGAGGGGAGGGGAGTTGGGTGTCCAAGAAGAGTGGTCATTCCTTAAGGAGATGATCCTCCAAGCCCAAACAGAGGTAATCCCAACATGGATCAAAGGGGACAAGAGGGCGCAAAAGTCTCCATAGCTCCCCAAAAGCATCTGGGAACATCTCCTAGCTAAAAAGGAGGTGTACACCCAATGAAAGGGAGGGGCCATAACCAGGGAGGACTATACCTCTGTTGCTTGGGACTGTAGGGGGGTGGTCAGGAAGGCCAAGGCAGAGATGGAACTGGGACTAGCTACCCAGATCAAGAACAACAAGAAGTCCTTTTTTAAATACATAGGGGGTAAAAAGAAGGTACTGGGTAATGTGGGGCCTCTGCAGGACACCCTAGGAAATCTGGTTATTGCATCAGACAGCAAAGCTAACCTATTTAACAATTTCTTTCCCTCCATTTTTCTGAGGAGGAATTGGGTCATCCCCCACATTGGGACCCCCATAGTCCCCAGGGGAGGTACACCCAGACCTAGGGTCAGAGAGGACCTAGTCATGGAACTTCTGGAGGGACT
>NW_017728943.1:122491915-122522717 GCF_001723895.1 Crocodylus porosus | reverse complement strand
GGGTTCCACAGGGCTTGGGCCTGCACTGTTCAACATCTTCATCAGCAACTTGGACAAGGGGGTAAAAAGCACCCTGTTCAAATTTGCAGATGACACTAAGATGTGGGGGGATGTGGGCAGGAATAGGCTGGGAGGAATAGGCTGCAATCAGACCTGAACAGGTTACAGGGGTGTGTGGATGAGAAAAGGATGAATTTAAACACTGAGAAGTGCAAGGTGCTGCACCTGGGGGGAAAGAACCAGCCTACCTACAGGCTGGGGAACTCCCTTCTCATCAGTGCAGAGGTAGAAAAGGATTTTGGAGTCATTATTGATGCCAAAATGAACATGGGCCCACATTTCGGGGACACGGTCAGGAAGCCCAACCGTACCTTGTCATGCATCCACAGATGCATCTCAAGCAGGTCCAAGTTGGTGATCTTCCCCATCTATGCGACACTGGTCAGACCACAGTTGACCAGTTCTGCTGCCAGTTACTTATTCCAGTTCTGGGCACTGCACTTCAAGAGGGATGTGGACAACATGGAGAGGGTCCAGAGGAGGGCCACCAACATGATCAGGGGACAGCAGGGCAGGCCCTACGAGGAGAGGCTATGAGACCTGAACCTGTTCAGCCTCCACAAGAGAAGACTGAGGGGGGATCTAGAGGCCTTTTACAAGCTAGCCAGGGGGGACCAGCAGGGAAAGTCCCTGTTCCCCCCGAGCACTACTAGGAGTGACAAGAAATAATGGTCACAAGCTGGCAGAGGGTAGATTCAGGCTTGATATCAGGAGGCGCTACTTCACTGTCAGGACAGCTAGGATCTGGAACCAACTTCCAGGAGAAGTGGGGGTCTTTAAGAGGAGGCTGGATGAACACCTTGCTGGGGTCATTTGACCCAGTACTCTTTCTTGCCATAGCAGGGGGTCAGACTTAATGATCTGCTCAGGTCCCTTCTGACCCTACCAACTACGAAACTATGGAACTGTCCAAGTGAAAACAAGACACGTGGTTACCCTAATTTGTCTCTATTATAAGTAGTTACAATATTGTACGTTTATTCTCCTAATCTGCAAAACAGAGCAATATATTGCCCTTGGTATAGTATAATTTTGATTGACATGGACATGAGTTAGGTCATTTTAAGTTTCCTGCATATTAATATTGACAGTCTTTGGCACAACTAAGAATTCTCAGAAGCTACACCTGGAAACCTTCAGATTTTTCATCTTAAACGTACTCATGGTCAGTTCATGTCTAAAGTTCTTGTACAGATATTGTCTTTTGGCTTAAATTGTTGCTCTCTGAACCCTTGAGGAAGCAATATATTCTCCTGTCAGCCTTAGCTTTGCTATACAATTACTCCAGTTCAGGGTTGTCCAACTTCTGCACAGCCAGGGGCTGTGTATAATGCTAGCATGCAGCCCCTGGGCTACACAATGCAGTGCTTCCCTCTTCACCCCCCACCCCCCGCAAATCCCCCTAACTCTGTGGGCTGTGCCAATGCCATTCAGATGCTGCAACACCCTGATTTAGAATCACTGCCTTAGAGAGTTTTAAAGCAACTGAGAATGGATAGAGATATCTAGATGGTGATCGAAGAGTTGCAAAATGGTGATTTCTGAGTCCCTTCCTTATTGGATACTTGGTCTACTGAAGGCCACTACTAGTAGGGTAAAAAAGAAGGGCTGTGGCACAACTTATTGCCACAAGCAGCAGCAGTGTGCCTCAGATGTAGCGTACCCGTGTCAGAAAAGTCACAGTGCCAATCTGGCAAGTAGTTCATGTAGCTGCCATACTGAATGCAAGATGGTTGTCATGAATGTTTTGGTCAGTATTTCAGCCCCCACTAGGGTTAGAAAACTAATTCCAATGATGAAATCAACATTGTGTAAACCAAAGAAAGCAATCATAACATTTCTATCGTGGCAACAATATTGGATTCCAAGACGGCTGACACATTAGCATTCATGTATCAACTCAATGTATTTTTTAAAAATCTAATAAACAATACTGCAATACTAAAACCTCACACATTCTATCACTACAAATTTCATAGAAGGCCAGTAGTACAAAAAAAAAATTCAAGCTAGCTACTTGTCTTGTTAAATACAATTCAAACAATACACTTTTTTAAATTCAGAATGTGGATAAGTCAGATATTAATAATACATCATTCAATGGCAATGAAACAGAAATATATGTTCATCTCAAGGCAATAGGAAAATGTAATAGTCTAGTCCAATGGTAATATAATGGTAATACAATGGTATATATACAACGTTAACACAATGGGTAATTGCATTGTTCAGATCACCTCATCACTTGGATCCATTTCTGAATCCCTATAGTTTTTATATGGATTGTAACACACTGTCTCATAGCACTCACAGCCAGGAGCGCATGGCACATTAACCTGCTTGCATACGCATGCTGGTCCCCAGCATTCTGTCTTGCACTTGCAACGTGTGATCTGAAGGTATTCTGCTGGTAATGGTTCAACTGTGTTTATGTTAGGAACATAACCATCATTTTCAGCTTGCCAACCACACTGGTCAGGTGATGGCAATGGTGGATTAGTCTCAAGTGCACCTTATCAAACAAGACTTCAATAATTAGCTCTACATACTTGGTGCACAAGTATAGGCAGAAGTTTATCCAGAGCTTTTCCTTGATGGAATAATTTCACCCTAACATTCAGATTGGTCATCAAAGATGTTGACAGCTGATATAGCAACACAACAAACTTTTCTACATAACCATACAAATCCTTGTCAACATCAGGCCTACTTCCTAGATTTGCCAATAGATGTAGATGTTGAATGCATACTCTCCAAGCAGTTTTCTTAGTGTGACCACTGAACTGGCTGGTGATGTCACAACTAGTGACACTGTGGAATCCAGTCGGAGATGCATTGATGGGCTCAGGCAATTCTAACAAAATGTCATTAACTGTAATGAATCTTGCTGGGTTGCTTCTCTTCATCTAAAATGTAGGTGTATGATCAGAAGAAGAACAAATACATGTGTGTCATCACAGAAGAACACTAGAGAGGGGTATCCCTGACTGACTGCATGTTTGCCATGTGTCACAGGGTGACAGACCCAAGGGAAAGAGGGGTGGTGAGGGAAACCTGAAGGCTCAGGGAGACAGCCCAGAGACAGCCGCAACTCAAGGAAACTTAGCTGACCCAGGTGCATTGGCTAGAAGCACGGAACAGTAGGCAATGCCGCCCAAGCAGTTTATAAGTATGCTCTCGGTGCAGCTGGGACAGCGTTTGGGCATGACATCATCAGCCAGCACCAGAAAGTGCCTGCAAGAGCTGGCATGGGACAGGGAGATGGGGAGCAGCAGCAGCACAACAGCCCCCAGCCAGTATGCCTGGGCATGCTACATCCTGGAGATGCTAGGAAAGCCCCAGAAGGGGATGCTGCCTTCTGGGGGAATGACACCCAGGACTGAAGAAGAAGAAGGTACTAAGGGTTTGAGGGCCCAGCACACACTACAGATGCCTGAGGGGGAGGAAATCCACTCCCTGGGTTTCTGCTTTATTTTTATGATCACTTTGGGGCTTTATATTTTGTAGCAAAACCCCCAGTTGTTGTTTTTTTCTTTTAAAATGCATTCCCTCCCCCTCCCCCCTCTATTCCCTATAGATAAGTATAAGTAAGCTAAGATAAGTAAGCTTTAACATTTTATTTTAGGTAGTAAGTTTTATTTCTCTCCCCTCTTTGCAAATAAGTGCCCTGCTATTTTGATATAGATATCCACTGTTTTATAGGTGATAATTACTATGTACTGTGTTTATATTGTGTGATTACTGTTTTAGGGCTATATATGTAAGTTAGCATAAGTCATGTCAAGTTTCCGTCTTGTAATGTCAAGCCCCATGCCCAGTTGTGTAACCTATGACTCATACTACCCTTCCTATGTCACTTGGTTCCTGAATGAATGGGGATGAATGAGGGTGCTAGAGAGACAATGGCAGTAAGTCTAAAAATAGCTCCCTCTGAATGACCAAACCATCAACACCAATACCTGGACCAACGACCCAGCCAGTGGAACCACCCTCAGCACTCAAGAAACAAAAGATGAGGCAACCTACCATTGTGCCAAGGCTGCACGTGCTCACTAAGAACATTTGGAACCCTCTGGAACAGGACTGACCTTGCCTGGATAGGCCCTCCCCATAGGAGATCATAGGTAGTCTGCCCTATAAAAACAGGTAGTGAAGACTGACTCCTTGAGATGCCCTCTCCATTTGGACCAGCACCATGCCACACCACCTATCCACCCAGAGGCCCTGCTGGCAACCCCTCCTCTGGACAACACCTGCTGGACAAGGACCCCTTTCCAGCCTGGATAGGTAGCTATCACCCCCTACCCCCTCTCCAACCAAGGACTTGGACTCTCTTTCTCTTCCTTAGCTGGACTCCAACCCTTCCACTGAGTCACTTTCCCCTCTGTCATTGTGAGTGCATGCGCGCGTGCGCGCGCGCGCGTGTGTGTGTGTGTGTGTGTGTGAACCAATAATTTCATGGGGCTGTGTAGTGTGTTGTCTGTTTGATAAAACTGTTATTTGGACCCCTGAGTTGGGTTTACTTTACTACAGTTCTGGCTCTGCTCCAATATCTGTTCCTGTAACTTCTGTTTCATCCTCGCTGCCTTTTTCCCTGATCTCTGCCACTGTTTTTGTCTCATTCCCACTACCTTTTGCCTCTGTCTCCTGGCTGTTTCCTCCTTGCCACCAGGATTCTTTTTTCCTTGCTTCTACCCTGACACCAAGTGACCCCGAGTAACCCCACCTTAAGTAAACCCAAGCCTCAGTTCCTCAGCCAGCTTCTCTCTAGTCCACCAGTTCTAATCCTGGTTCTGGCAATTTTCACTCCCTACACTTTAACTGTCTCTCTCACCTTAACTTTCCCCCGAGTATCCCAGGTACCCCAAGCATACACATACATACTGTACTATCCAAGTTAGGAACTTACCTGTGTGTATGTGTAGGTGGGTTGTATGTGTGAGAACTGGTGAGTGTGTGTGTTTATATAAAATTATGTGCATGATATAAAAATTAGTGATCTGTCTATGTGTACTGAGTGTGCAGCTATTGACAATTGATTTTTGTCTAATTTTTAGTGTGTAGTGTGTATGTGCTTGAATAGGTGATGGGATACATGTGCGTAGGCTGTTTTGGATGTGTGTATGTGCCTGAGCTGGTAGTGTGTGTGCGTGTGTGTGTGTGTGTATGCACCTAATTGATTTGTGTATTTGTATATGTGAAATTGTGTCACACCCTCCTGTCTAACAGTGCAATATTGAGATCCTGAGAGTTGGCCTGACCCCATAGGGAAACAATTTAAGTCATATTATTTTCACAGCCACAACCAGGTCTGGGAGGCCAGGAGCTCCCAGGCACACCATGGTGGAGAACTGCATTTAGACGGGGCCAGAGGCTCATCCAACCAAAGGGGGATGGTCTCAGGGAGTAAGACTGTGTCCCTGAAACTGACTAGAACTGTGGGCTATAGTTTTACATTATCTTTGAGTTTCACAAGCAAAGTGAGGTGGGGAGTAACTCCGGCCACTCCCCAGCGGACCCATGACAGCTGCAGTGGCCAATCAACCCCACCTAGAGTACGTGGTTGGCCCAACTGTGGTAGGACAGCATGCTGGAGCCCATAGGACCCCAGACCATCAATCATGTGGCTACAGACCAACAGGTTGGTGCTTGGATGGGATTTAGGGAAGGCGGAGCCCTAAGGAACATCCATACGGAACACCTTCAAGTGAATCCGTGTCACACTGGGGGCCTCCTGCTTCTACTTCTGAGACCAAGGTATGGCAGGAGAGCAACGGGGGCTTCCCTTAGGAAATGGCACCCAGTGGACATTAGTGCTAAGGTAGACAAGGGCCAAGTGTGGGTCACTAGGCCCCAAGCTGCTTGAAAGCTGCTGCTCAGACTTAGATGGGCACACCATGTAAGAGCATTCTTGTGCCTACTTCTTGCTGTGAATGCAGTTGCGAAACATCAGATGAGCCAGAGTGCTCTGCTTTTCCACCAGTGAAACCACTAACACTGAGCACTCATTCACTTCAGAAATATCAGCGTGATTCCTTAAGAAGCTCCTTGCTTAGAAAATCAACTACATTTTCTTTGTTTCCTGGTAAGGATTTGAAACTATTTCACGATGCCTGTAACACAAGACATTTGTTTCTAATGATTCTGTGGATCAGCATTGTAGTTTGAGTCCTTAATATTCTTGCCTGCCTTTATGGATGGTGATATGTATTGACCAAAGACGATGTTGACTGTATAGCACATGTTGGAATAGTTGGCAAACACTTGTTGCTCAAAGAAATCAGTCAAATCTTCAAATGTTTGTGCAGTTTTGGGCTTTCTCATTCTCTGTACAAGAGTCATGCCATCAATAATAACAGCTGATTTCTCCAAAGTGGCATCTGGCAGAACAGTTACTGCTTTATCTCCAATCAAGATTCAGGAGAAAACTACTTTGTTGACCATATTGAGCAATGTTTCAGGTTTAAAAGTGACAGAGGGTATTCAGACAGTTTGTGCTGTAGGAGAGAATGCATGCCAAACTTTCTACCTGCTGCAGCTGCCATGAGTAGCATTTGCTCGATCTCCTTTGCATTCTACTTCTGTTTCATTTTGCTGCATTGTCCCATAGTCAACTTTGCACCTTTGAAAGTTTACAGTTTTGATTTGGGTATGTTTGCACATGCAATCAGAACATCTAATTAAGTCTGAAGTTCTTACTTTATTTGCTTCAGTGTGGTCAGAGGACTTCTACCACCTTCATCTTCTACTAAATCACAATATCTTTCAAGTATATCTTTCAGACTATACACATTTTTCCATGCATAACCAACATCTAGTTCTTCAATTGCTTGCCACCATGCTCTCACTTCAGGAGAAAGAGGAATATCTTCTTGCTCAATCTCCACCTGTGAATGGGAACGAGAGACGTGTTGCTGCCTCCCACCTGCATTCAGGATGGGTAATGTGCCTCAGTAACTATTAGATCTTTAACACTAATTCAGCAATGCAACACTTCATTCTTCTCTGCCAGCTTGTGTATTACATTGGCTGATCCAAGTGACAACACTTAGTCTCCATTTCTGTGCATATATTTGTAAGATTTCATATGTATTCCAGTATGGAATAAACACATAATTGGAAAGCTCAAAAGTTATCACAATTCAAAATTTCCTGCTTCTAGTCTGCTCTGATTTCAACTAAGAATGCCACTGGATTTGTCTGAAAACTGCTTATTCCTCTCCATGCTATATTTTGATTTCCAGAAATGTGCTGAAATGAATAAAACAAGCAAGCAAGCAAAACCCTCAAGCTCTGAAAAGCTAATCAACTGTTAAAGGCCCTATGAAAACAAGCCAATTGCTCTGGTTTTCTCTGCAGTTGTAGATGTGAGAGCGGGAAGGTGTTTTCATGCATGAATTAGGGTGCTGAGTACTAAGTAACTTTATCTAAAAATACAGTTGGGATAAACATAGGTCTTCCATTTGAATTATTAATAACTTGTCTTGATTTAAACTTGGGGAGTGATCCCACCATCTGTCACATTTTTTACTAAACATTTTTTACTAAAGTAAGACATACTATGACTCAGACAAGAAAAATAACTCAGTTACTATTAGCTAAGCATTTATTCTATAAAAAAAATCCAAAGCAAGCAGCAAGAGTGCTTTGGCACTACAGAGTGCTTTTGAGGCTACTGAAGAAATTAAGCACAGTGGTGCTGGAAGCAGCTACCATGGGTAACAAACAGGAAACAGAGAGCAAAGTGGTAATTTTTTATCAGGATAGAAGACTAACAGTAGATTGAATTGAATTTTGATAATATGATCAGTGTTGTTTCATTATATTGGCCATGACTGATGCAACAGATTGTCACATCACCATAGAATACTCAGTGAAGATCTCTGCTTAATGCACATTTGACAAGAAGCAAAATTTTAGGGTGCATTAAAAATGGAATTATGATAATAAGAAAAATACTATAATTATATATGTGGTATGCTCTCACCTTACTTCCTTTGTCCACACAAAAAATTAGCTGTTGGATTTCATTGATACAGTATATCAATGAATCCTGCAACATAGCTGCAAAAAAAAAATCTTAGACATCTGTAGCAATGTTTATAGATTTTTTTTTTTTTTGAATCCTAAGACTTGGGAAAGTTTATGAAATAACAACTCATGCACTGAAGCATAACCTGCATATGTGTAGAACTAAGAAAAGAATTTCCCTAAGACATGTTATCCTGTAATTGTCTAATGTGATATTTATTTCATCTTCTTATGAAGCCTTTGGTACTGTTCGCTGCTGGAGATCTCAAGTCTGATCCAGTCCATGATCAACCCTATTACGTCCTAACTAATAACTAGTATTTCTCCAGGATCTGATTATCTATTTGTTTACTTGAAAAGCACTATATTATGGATTCTAGCAGTATCACAAGCAAGCACAAAAATCTTAATACATTTCATTTTTAAGAATTTTCTTTGAAAATGTTCATGTGTTTGGTTTTGGCCTTTTCTTTTCTAAAGATTTTTAGGAATTTTTGTTCAACAAAATCTTGAATATTTTCAATGAAAACAGATTTTTCATGAAGATCTATATTTTGTTGAAAAGCTATTTTCCATTAAATAAAGCAGTTTCAGTGGAAAATGTGTTACCCACTCTAGCCCAAAGTGCACAGAAATGCTTCCACGACTTTTTACTTTAACAATCAGCTCACTTTATTATGACAGCATTGCAGCATGGTCACTTCATTGTGAAAATAGTTGGGGAGGGAGAGAACTGTAAAATGTTCACTATTAATGGTTTAAAGTTCTGTGACAGTTAGAGTAATACAACTTTTCAGTAAAATTCAGATTTCTACACTTCTTATAAAAACAAAAGAAAACTGTCTCTTTTTCCCCACTCATACTCTAAAATAGCTTGAACACTTTTGGCCCAACATTTTTTTGGCTAGAGACCAAGCATGAGAAAGGTCAGCCAAAAGGTGAGGTTTTGAAAGTTCTGAGCAACTGAATACAAGAGAAACCACTACACTACCTTAACTAAAGCCTTTGCTTCCAATGTAATAAAATAATGATTTAATTTAATAAGCTTAAGGTCAAAGTATGTTGTGCGCACATCTCAAAACTGTAGCTAAACTTCAAGACTTTATCAAAGTAGATCAATAACCTAGTCTTAAAAGGAAATGAGCCACTCTAAGGGAAGGCTGCCCCCCTTAGAAAAAACTACCTGCTCTTTCCCCAGACTCATTGGATCTGCGTGCTCCATGCTTCTTTGCAGAAAGTACATTAGAATATATAGGTACATGTACATTTCATTTTAATTTCTGCAGACTGGAACATGTGTAACAGGGTGGAAGACCAAAAATGATTCTATACCTAACTAACCCCATTTAAATTTAACATGCAAATTTATTTCTAATTTGCCTTTTTGACAGTGGGGAGAGGTTAGAAATCAGGAATATAATTACTGGAACTGTGCAAAAGTCATAGTACAGGTTTCTCTGCAAACCTTTTCTTAGAGTTGCATTTGCACACATTTGCAAATGACCCAATAAAACAGCATATACCCAAAATTAACAATGAGCTTTGGGTTTATCTGAGTTCAAAATCCCAAAGTGAAACTTCATCCAAAAATAATAGTCCCATTTTTCATATGAAAAAAAGCATCTGACCTACACTTATCTGAGCCCATTAGGCTATGAAACAGAGAACCCCCAAACAGGCCTGATTCATTTGCTATGGATTAGCTGACTTACAAGTTTGTAAGGCAATACAAAATCAAGTGAGTAGTGTCTGCTTTCACAGTTTGTAACAAAAGATTTCAAACCATATCCAATTATATGTATGTTACATTGTCATATATATATATATATAGCAGTGAAGGCTGATAAAGGGTCTTTAGATAAAAATGGCTAGCAGGATATTTCTGTCCTAAATACAGATGTAGTTTGATGTGGGTGAAAATTCATTGATGACAGTAGACACTTGCTTATACCAGTGCTCCCTGTGATGTCAGAAATTGCCAATAGTTTTACCAGTGTCTTTTTCAATCTTCTCTACTCTGTCCATGTTATTAATATTGCCACAGAGAAAAAGAGACTTTAGAATTAATTGAGTTTGGTTAAGTGTGACATATACTATAATGCAAGCTTTTAAAAACAAGAAAATGCCAAATTTTCTTAATTGTACCTCAGTGCCCACACAACACATTTCCTCTGACACTAGCAGATTTCACATTTCCTCATGGAACTTTCATCTGCCTCCAACACATAAGGAATCACGCCCGATTCATTAATATCACATCTCGTTACACAACACACTCTCAGCCTGTATCAATGCTGAATATTTGTTAATGTTATTAAGGTCTTGGAATGTTTAATTGTGACATTGAAAGGAAGATCAGCTGGAGTGTGAATTTAAGCATGCCTTAGATCTGCATATAAGTACAAAAATTTGCAATAGGAAAATGTGAAATACCCACTTCTGATTCCACATGTTCCAAAGGGGACAACTGACTTGGAAGAAATACTGTATGTTTTTACAATTGTAAATCTCCAGAGAGGAAGGAGATGAGTGAGGCAAAATGTTAAATGAGGATAACCCTAAATGTAAATGGCCATTAGGTTAGGGTTGTGGATTGAAACATGTTGGTTAAACCTATGGGCAATTTAAGACAGGATAAAAGTGCTGTTGGTATATGCAGATCTCTCTTTGGAATTATTTGCAGTCTCAGGGTATGTATGAGTGTTATATTTCTATCAATAGAATCACATTTAGTCAGATAGAAATGCTAGGTTTCCAAGCATTTACCATATTTGGTCTAGTCTAAAATGGTGTGCTGAGTGGAAATTTTAATTTCTGATGAGGTTTATATCTAGTCTGATATAGGGGTTAGACTTGTTTAACAAATACTTGTACAGTTTCTCTATCAATAAAAGTTCCCTCACTCTCCCTCAACATCCCAGACTGTATTGTCCCCATCTCCTGTTTCCTCCTCCCCGCCCCCCGCAGGGAGACACTCTGGCATTTGGCCTAAACTCCTTTGCTCCAGTTGAGCACAGAGCAAACCCTAACTTCTGGTTGCCTCACAGCCAAGAAAGCCCAGCCTCACCTTGCTCTCTGCACTGCAGGGAGATGCAGGGGGCTGAGGCAGACACCCAAGTCCCTGAACCAGACCATTCCATGCCAAAGCATCCCCAAGCCCACACACCAAAAGACCAAAAGATCCCCAAGCCTCAGATGCAGACCTATAGGCCCAGGATCTCAAAGCTCAAACACAGACGAAAAACATCAGAACCAAAGATCCAGCCCCAAGCAACCTGTGTCCCAGAGCCTAGCATAGCCCAACCCCACAACCAGTTCTGGTTTGGGTCTGGGATGAACAGGAATGGGCCAAAATCAGCGCTTAGGTGAGTGTGGCTGCCACAATCACTGCCAGTGGGTGCTCAAGCTCTGCTAGCTCAGGGCATTGTCAGCACAGTTGTTGCTGGCAGCTCTGGAAATTTAGGGGTTTGGGAGAGCATACCCAATCAAGCTGGGGCTGGCAGGTGGATGCCCCTGGAAAGTTTGTGATATAAGTATAAGGCTAAATGAAGCTCCTGCCCTGCAGCCTGATTAACTGAGCTAGGTGAACCTAAACCAGGGACAGCTGAGCCCTAACCCCTTCCTGCTGCTTTTAAGGAATTGCTGCTTCAAGAGCTTTCTAGCATCTGAAATCTTACTGCACAAGTTACAGGTCTCTAGTCCTTGAGCAGCTCATGCCCTAGTGACTTCTCTGGTTTCTCCCCCAGCATCCCCAGTCATCCTCAATTAGCCCCTTGAGTTTGGCTTGCTTGTGACCCTGGATTCTGGTTAGTCCCTGTAGTAGGGGAAAAAGGAAGCAAGGAAGCAGGAGTGGAATTACCATAGACAGGCCAGGGAAGGGTACTTTATAAGGAAAGAGGCTTCATGGTGCAGATTTGTAAATAGGTATGTGAGCAACCTCAGTGTTGCAAGACAGAACTAGCAGAGGAAGCATAGCTGGCAGGGAGCCTAGCTGCAAGGGCAGCACGGCCAAACAACTTGGAAAGGGACACAGGGCTCAGCCTGCAGCCAAGGAGCAGGTGAGCCTACTGCTCAAAGATTAGTAGTAGTACCTGGGCCCTGTCAGCTCCTCCTGCTGTTGTGCCTCAGCCTGCTGTGGAGGATCCCCACCCTCAACCCAGAAGTGGGGGCTAGTGTAGCGTGGGATCATTCTGAGTTGGCAGATGATCCCAGGTATGCTATCTGCCAGCACTTTCAAAGGCAGATCAGCCGGGGCAAGAAGCTGAAACACTTCATGGCAATGCTGCTGCATCTCATGTGGCAGCACCCCCTTGCCCTTATTCCTCCTCAGCCTGGCACCAGTGGAAGCATGCCCAAAAAGAAGTCCCCCTCTCACTCCAAAGCCCCCATCCCCATGAAGCAGAGGCAGGCCACCCTGGAGCAGTGGGGGAAAGCTACAGACAAAGCGGAGTGCATTGTAAGGGTAAGCAAGGTCACCCAGATCACTGGGGAGATGCTTGCTCTGGATGGACAGCCCTTCTCCTTAGTTGAGATGCCAGGGTTCAGGTGGCTCGTGGTCCCCATCCTACCAAGTGACCACATGCACCACCTTTAGCAGGACAGTGGTGCCCTCCAGGTATGAAGCATGCAGGGAGTACTTGAGGGAGGAGCCATGGAAGCAGGGCCTCAGGTAGTTTTACACTTCACCTCAGACATGTGGAGCAGCCAGAGTGGAGTCATGCCTATCTCTCCTTCACAGAGCACTGGTGCGATCAGTCAGGGCATCGGTGGGCTCTCCTTCAAGCGGAGGTGATGGCTGAGTCCCACATGGCAAGGGAGGTCATGGTGGCCATGAACTGCATGGTGTAGGGGTGGCTTATTGAGCAAAGCAAGCTCACCCATGGGTTCATGGTCACCAACAATGGGGCTAATATGGTCAAGGTAGTCTGCGATGCCAACTTGATTGGCATCTGCTGTGTGGCACACAAGTTCTACCTCATAGTCAGGGACACCTTGGAGGGGAACAGGGCTGCCAGTGATGGTGCCATCACTACCAGCCAGCTCATTTGAAAAATGCAGGAAGGTGGTGGGCTACTTCCACTGGAGCATCAAGGAGGGCAAGATGCCGTGGGACAAAAAGGCAGAGCTGAACACCCGCAGCACAAAATCATGCAGGATGTGGAGACTCAGAGGAAGTCCACATACCTGATACTCAAAAGGCTGGTGGAGCAGCAGATGGCCATCCATGAGATGTCCTTGCTCAGGGAGATTGGGATCAGCAGTCCCCTTAACAGAGCTGAGTGGGATACCATCTCCCAAACCATGGTGGTCCTCAAGCTGTTCCTCGAGGCCACCGAGACCCTTGGCGCTGGCAATGCTTTACTTAGCCAGGTTATCTCCATAGTGAAGAAGCTTGAGAATCAAATGGAGAAGTTCCAGGGGATCCAAGTTCCTGGCTGGGGCAAGCCACTTTCACCAGAGGTGGAGGCACTAAGAAGGGCATAAAAAAATGCCTGGATCCATTGAGTTCTAGTATGGTTCACATGCTGGCAGGCATGTGTGACCCAAGGGTGAAAGGGAGCATCTGCAGCAGCAAAGCCCTTGATCATTGGACAGAGGTGCTGGTGAACAGGGTCAGGGAGGCAGAAGGGGGGATGTAGAATAAGGGGATCCACTGTCCCATGCCAGCACTCCAAGCATCAGCCAATCTCCTCTACCACAGATGCTGCCAATGTGGGCCACTGTCATGACTTCAATGGTGGGGTCTAGAGGCACCAGACCCCATCATCTAGCAGGTAGCTCAGAGGCCTCAGTAGCTACCTATCTCACCGAGGATATGGAGCCACTGCAATATGACCCCTTGGCCTATTGGGCAACCCAAAACCAGATGTGGCAGGATCTGGCAACATTTACCTGTCCTGTCCACTAACCAGTGTTCCAAGTGAGAGGGTGTTCAGTACTGCTGGGGATGTTGTGACACCCCACCACATCTCCTTGGATCCTGGTTTGGTGGAGCAGCTGGTGTTCTTCACGGTGAACCTCCTGCTGCTGGGGTTTCCCAAGCTCCACCTGCAGATGGAGTGAGTGCCACAGTCCTCACTATGCACCTATTTGCTTTTTTTACTTGCTTTGACAATCATTTAGTGCCCTGCCAGGATGAATTAGGAGGTATGGGCTGGAGTTACAAGGAAGGAGGAGGCCCCAGGTCCTGGGCATGACCTAAAACTGCACCCTGCAGGGTAAGGAGGCCTGGTGGGGCTGCCGCTGGTGTGGCAGCCCCAGGAAATGCCAGGACAGCTAATCTTCCTGGTGAAAGGCAGGTAGGGGGTACCTGAAAACCTCTAGGTACCACATGCATGGACAGTCCTGGCTGGGGAAAGCCCAGACCTGTAAGATCTTTGAGAGGCCTGAGGTTTACTGGTTGCAGTGGAGTTGTGAGGCTCCAGGTGAGCTTAGCTGCCTGGGGTGCCATCTGTGAGGCATGGGCCACAGTGTAGGGAAGGTATGAAGCAGCGGAATGGATGTCACCCCTAGACATCATGGGCCTAAATGGGCAGTCTCCCTCCTGGGTAACATCTGAATCAGTTTTCCATCAAGAACAAGAGGGTCTGGATTCCAACTGGCCTGAAGGCAGGTCCAGGGCCTAAGGGGGAGTCAAGGTCCTAGAGAGGGGACCACAGCTGGAGGGGGTGAAGGATGCAATGTGCGAGACATTGGCCATAGTGTAGGGAAGGTACGGAGCTGCAGAATGGATGTCACCCTAGACTTCAGGGGCCTAAATGGGCAGCCTCTCACCTGGGTAACATCTGAACCAGTCTTCCATCAAGCTGTAGCAAAAGAAAGAGGGGTGAGTGGTTGGCTCAGAAACAGGTGGGCAAGCCAAGATCTAACCAGTACCGGGAAGGCCCCCTGTTACAGGCTACCATCCCTGCTGCATTCATCCCACTCTGCCTTAACACACAAGGCAGACAAGGTTCTTTGGGTCAATCTGATATATTTTATTAGACCAACTGAATAGTTGGAGAAATTTATCTTGGCAAGCTTTTGGGTTGGCAAGCACACTTCCTCCTCCATAATGCTCTACAAAGGATGCTGCACTAGCTGTTGATTCCTGAAGTAATGCATTATGGCCATATCTCTAGCTGAAGGAACCATGAAGGGACAGTAGCAAGGAAGCTACCACAATTCTATTCCAACTGAGGATTTGCTACTGCGGGGAGAATTCTAAGATGCCCATATCTGACAATTTTCATTTCCCTTTTTGCATAACTTCCCTGGCACAGGGGATTTAATATGGGAGGAATATGTCCGGGTTTTTAAGCAAATTTTAATAAATCTGCAACAGACAAAATACATTTACTAAGATAAAGGTTTTTTTAAAAACTATATTTAGATCATGAGCACTTTGAGACGAGTAAGTTGTCTTCCCACATACTTGTAGAATACCGAGTAGCTTAACATCAGTTAATATATTTTTATAAGAAGGCTGTATCCATATCTAATCTGAATGACGGCCATCAATGAAATGGGATATCCTGAAGCAGAGATCTTTCAGCTTTTATGTCCAAGAAGATACTACCATTACAATAACTAAAAATGTGAATTCATAACATAATCATAACTGACTAGAGTTTGTATAGGGGAGAATGCAGAGGATACAAAGTGAAAGGCAAGAGAAGAAACACTTAATACAAGAGACTGGAAAGAGTTGTGTCCAGCTTGACCCAAAGTGTGTTAAGTGAAAGAGGCTTCAGCTGAAGGTGAATTAGGGGATTGTGTGGGTAAAGTTAAAAGACAATGGTAAGTATAATTAAGTGGCAAGTATGAACTGTGCTTGAGGAGGAAAGGCTCAGACTAGGAAAGAACAGTAAAAAAGTAACAATGGAATAAATGTGTTCTCACCCATCCTCTTACTGAAAATGGTCCCCATTTTTATTCTGAATGTGGGTGTTGGGGAAAAAAAAGGAGAGAGCCCTCTGTTCACCTGTAGTTTTTCCCCATTAAAGCCCACGTGAAAGCCTGGGTGGCTTCCAAGTATTATCTACTAGCCTGGTTGCAGCAGAGGTAAGGGCCCTGAACAGTGGGTTCTTGGCCAAAGCCAGCAGCAAAAGTAAAACGGGTCATCTAACTAATGTAACCAAACATACCCTGCTGTGATTTGCCCAGGCTCTGCCCATAGCAGCCCACACCATCTGATGGAACTGGATTCTAGTGGCGTTTGCTTGAGCCAGAACACTAGCATTCATTCTTTTGTCATGGACAATTTCCAAAGAGATTGTGAACAGTAACATGCCAAGTCTTTCAGGTATTTCTGATGTCTATTGCAGATACCTAGATAAATAGATATATACTGGGCATATATCTGTATAAATGTGTGTGTGAGAGAGACAGCAAGCATGGGCAAAGGCCCTCATACAGGTGTTTGGCATGCAGGTTCTTGTGGTGTGTCTTTCCTCATCCTCATTCTCCCACCCCTCTTCTTCTTTTTTTTCTTACAGCATAGGTGTTCTCCAGGGAGCAGAGGAGGAACGAATGGAGTCTGGGTCAGCTGTTGTAACCTGCAGGGAATGTGCTATGTTCATGTTCCTCCCAGAGGGTCAGGAGCACTGCATCTGCACCAAGTACAGGCTGGTGTCTACCCTGGAGAAGAACATTCAATGATTGGAAGCATGGGTATCCACTTTACATTGCATCCAGGACAAGGAAGATTATTTGGACAAGAGTTATGAGAGGCTGATACTGAAGAGGCCAAAGGGCAAGGAGGAGAAGTGGCAGTACGTGACTACTCAAAGGAGGAGGCCCCCAGAATTAAAGAGAAGCAGATTGAATTCAGCAACCACTTTCAGGCACTCTGCAATGGAACTGTTGAGGAAAAGCCAAAGGAGCAACCTAGACAGCAGGAAGTGCAAGGCCCCAAAGACAGGGGCTCCCAGACCACTGCACCAAGAAGGCTGAAAAAAGTAGTAGTGGTTGGGACTTCCTTCTGTGGGGGAATAGAGACACCAAGCTGTCATCCAGACTTGGGGGCCTGGGAGGTGTACTGCCTGCCTGGAGCCCACATTCAGGACATCAAAGATAGACTGCCAAAGCTCATTCATCCTTTGGACCACCACCTCTTCCTGTTTGTCCATATAGCCACCAAAGATACTGCCAGCAATGACACTGAGTGGATTAGAGGTGGGTTTTGTGGGTGGTTTGGACAGGGATGATCCAGGCAGGCAGAGGGTTGGACTAGATGACTTCTGGGTGGCACTTCCAGCCCTACTTCTCTATGATTATATATACATATATAAAGCATAATCAAAAATAAAGAAAATCTATATTTTGTTTAAATGTTTTATGATTCATAAAGCAAAAAAATAAAATGAAAAGTGAAATACTTTATATGAGAGAGTTAGCGAGCAACTATGGGATATTACATACTAAAGCAACTGGCTCATGCTGGCATTTTCACAGCCTGTCAATGTGTGACATTTTCTTCACCTGCACCAAAGTGAGATCTTATAAACTGTGCAGTACCTTCATACCTTCTGATGCTTCCAGATAAATGCCCACTGAGCAGTATAATTAAGTGGCAAACTCATCTGTACTTGTTTCCCTTGTTTGTTATAGAAATGACTATTTTTATCTCTGTAGAAGTCTGCTTCATGTTTCTCTTTAATACTAATGCTACGTTTGAATCATGCCATACATTTTTCTATTAGCCTATTTACAATATTTTTCTGTACCAATTTGACCACTGTAAACAATGTAAAGTTGGAAAAGTAATTTTAGAGAAATTCTGAATAGAGTATGTAAAATAAGCAGATGTTTGCCAACATAGTTTAGACATTATACTTGGAAAATTTTATATGATCAGATTCATTCCTATGTGCACATAAGAATCTAGATAGGGAAATCCATCTCTAAGGAAAGGAAATGTTAGTACCAGATCCTGGTCTGTACTGAGTGAATCTGGCTTAAAGAATAAAGAATATGTTTTCTGGCAGCTGCCCACCTAAAACTTCAACTTGGTCCTGTATTATATGGTACCTACAACATTTTTAAAATCAGATCTGAAATAATGTAATTTTTTAGATTTTTATTTCTATTATCTCCAAATTTTGCTTGACCAGGGTGACTCCAGTTGTTTCCCATCATACATAAGTTTGCATTTGAGTGTGCTCTTTTTCTTTCTACAAATAAAACTGGAAATGTGTCTAGAGATTTCAACAAGCCTGTTGTATCAGTGGCATGTATGGAGAGAAAAAAAATTATCTTTACTTTCAATACACCAATTCCTTGATTTAAATATTTTGAAGTAGTCCTTTTATATGGGGTCTTTAATGTTGATGTTTTATCCACCCTTTATATTCCTGAAAGTGGGCGTCTTCAATCATGATAGTGTGTTTTAGGTTTATTTAATGATTTGCTATAAGTTTGTCAGAATTCCTGAGCTAAGTTAAATTCCAGGGGCATTAATGGTTTTAACTCCTTGATATATATTAAGATGTAATCTTGTAACACGTCCAAGGCCCCCCTTACTTTACTTAAGTCAGCTTCATTAGAGTAAGCAGCTCAGCTGTGCAAGTTGCAGCAGAGCAGAGCAGGCAGCTCATTGAGCTAAAGGGGCATCACCTGGGCTCAGTGAGAGAGCTAAGGGTGAGGGCATGTGACCAGAAACAGGTGGAGCTTAGGAAGACAGAAGTTCAGCCCTGAGCTACAGCAGGTAGTTCTGGTTCCTGAAGGAGAAGAACTCCTGTGGGCAGGAGTGGCTGCAGAGGAGAAGAAAATCTAGGTGAGTTTGGAGTGAGTAGAAATTGGTAGGTTTATATTTTGGGTACAAGATTATATTGCAGACTGATGGTGAAGTTTTATGTTAAAGTTTGACTGAAGGCTTGGATTGTAAATATGAGGATGACTTGGAGGCCACCAAAGGTACCTGGGGAGCAGCTATTGCTTTGAGCCCTGGAAGGGTAGAGAGAGTAAAAAAGTAGCTTTGCAAGGGCCCAGGTCTGGGATAAGCTGCTTCAAGACAGGCCCAGGGGAGCCAGTAAATGTAATCGGAATAATATCTATAAGGCATAGGCATGGCTATGGGGACAGCTGGAGGCCATGATTAAAGTACTTGGGGAACAGTGAGGATCAGGAGATCTGGTCTAGGGCTAATAGGGTCAGGGATCAGCATGAGAGATGGGGCCAAAGCCTGTGAGACTGAGTTTGGGGTGGAGAAACCCCGAGTACTCTTCCCAAGAAGGAAAGTACCAAGGAAGAAGCTAGGTTAGCCTTTAGAAGCAGCCTCCCCAACATGACAGGCTTGCCAGGTGAAAGGCAGGAGATCAGGGAGACAGGAGAGCAAAACAGGGCAAGAGGGGCACCACATCTGTCTCAGGTCTGGTCCTGTCCCACATCTTCATAAATATGGGATGGGACAGAAAGCAAGTTATCTTTAAGACTTGTACCTTCCATAGCATGGGTGCAGGAGGGTACAAATGACAGCCCTTGCCTTGTCACCCTCAATACCTTAAGAAGTTCTTATATGTAAGTCTTTCACTTAAAACATGATGCAAGAAGGAAAGATACACATCACATCTGAAATCTTCATTATAAATTAAATACTGGCTGATCCCACTTCAGTGCTGTGGGGAAAAAAACATAGGGGGCTCCTTCCTTCTAATGCAGCTCTTGGAAATCATGCATGGAATGTAGACTTTTGCACACTCTTTGCAGAGAGCTATAGCAGTTTGCACTTCCAGTGATGTTCCATGGCCCCGAGGGGCTTTTGATACTTGATTTGTGGATATGGCTGAGGTCCCACTCCCCCCCCTTCCCCAGTATTCCTGGAGGTTTTTGGCAACTACCCTGATATCCCAGATGTGCCTGTGCTCCACCTATTCACTGTTTGCTTCCCTCCCATGGATTCAGTGACTGGATCCCTCTAATATCAAAACTCAAAGCCCATTAGCACACTGTCAGGATGTAGATACTCATATCTACATGTAAGGCTGTGTGAAATTTCTGCAGCCATTTAGTTTCAGTGGTGTTTCAGGCCATTTTGGCACCAGAAAAACTGAATCTGAATCAAAATGGAAGGCTCAGAAACATCTCCAAAATGAAACAAGCATCCAAAATGTTTTGGAAGGGTTTTGGAAAATTTTTGAGTTTTGGAGCCAGGCTTGCAGGGAAACAGCTGTATGCTGCTGACCTGCCATGCGACTCAACTCCATAGGGAGCAGAGATCCATGCGGGGGTCTCTTCCCCACCACTGCCCACTGTGCAGCACCAGATGTCTGCTCCCTGTGGTGCCAGGTTGTGCGGCAGGGACTAGCACTGCCCTGCCATGCAACCTGGCTCCTCGGGGAGCAGAGGTCCATGCTGGGGTCTCCTTGCCACTGCTGCCTGTGCCATGCAGCCCCACATCACCAGAATGGTGCAAAGCAGAGAGCAGTGGTGAGGAGACCCCAAGCATGGATCTCTGCTCCCTGCGGGGCTGAGTCACGCAGCAGGAACCAGCAGGCTTCCTCATTGCTCTGCAGTGCTTCCTTGCCCCGCGACCCGGTGTGACGGGGATCAGTGATCTGCGCGGAAGTCTCCTCGCCTGCATGGAGGGCGGCGGCCCTCCCCTGGACAAGCCACCCACGGGCCCCATCCTGCTCCCTGCTGGGGCCCCAAGCCCCACCTTGCTGGGTAGGGCTGTATGAAACCTCTCTTGCAGCCTGTTCAAAACAGATTCAGAGGAGATTCAGCTGAAACAAAACAGGATGGTGATCCAAAACGCTAAAATGAATCACTGTTCTCTGAAACAGAAGAATCTGAAACGGAATCAAAACACAGCCATTTTGCATGGCCCTATGCAAAATGCACCCAGGCAGACTTCTAAAAGAATTGGCCAAGATCATAGCACAACCAATGGCATAGATATTTAAAAACTCATGGTGCTTGGGAGAGGTTCCTGAAGATGGGAAGATAGCCAATGTGCCGAAGGAAGGAAGATCCAAGGAACTACAGGCCAATCAGTTAGACCTCAGTCCCTGGAAAGATTTTGGAAAAAATTGTCAAAGAAAACATCAACAACAGGCTAACAGAAGGCAACGTTCTGAGAGATGGCCAACTTGGCTTCGTTACAGGTAGGTCTTGTCTGACCAACCTTCTTTCCTTCTATGAAAAGGTGATGCATCACCTGGACAAAGAAGAAGAGATTGATGTCATATATTTTTCAAAAAAGCCTTTGGCTTTGTCTCCCATGATGTCCTCATGGTAAAATTGGGAAACTGTGGCCTTATGGTCTGATGGCTGTAGAGCTGGCTCTTTTTGATCAGACCCAGAGAGTGATAGTTAATGGAACCAAGTCACCACGGCACATGGTGACCAGTGGTATCCCCCAGGGCTCAATACTCAGACCAGTAGTCTTTTTAATATATTCATAAATAATCTGGATTTGGGTGTTAGAAGCTAAGTTCACAGACCATACCAAATTATGGGGAAGTGCAGTCATGCGAGAGAATAAGCTGGCAATTTGGGCCATCCTGGACAGACTCACAAGGTGGGTGGATCAAAACCTGATGACATGCAACATGGAGAAATGCAAGGTGCTCCACCTTGGGAGGAAAAAACCCACATCATATTTATAGGCTCAGCAGTGCTACACTCACTAGCACCATGACTGAAAGAGACTTGGGGGTCATGACTGACCACAAGATGTACATGAGCCACCAGTGCAATGCTGCAGCTGACAAAGCAAATAAAAATGGCTTGCATCTACCAATGCATCTCAAGCAAGACCCAAGAAGTCATCCTCCCACTTTACTCAACCTTACTGAGGCTGCAGCTGGAGTACTGCATCCAGTTCTGGGCTCCACACTTCAGAAAGGATGTGGAGAAGCTTGAAAGAGTCATGAGAGCCACGTGCATGACTAGAAGTCAAGAGAACAGGCCTTATGAGGAAAGGCTGAGAGGCATGGGACTCTTCAGCGTGGCGAAGTGAAGTTTTGAGTGACTTGGTAGTAGCCTGTAAATATATAAGGGGCATGCATCAGGAACTAGGAGAGCACCTGTTCACCAGGACACCCCAAGGGAAGACCAGGACTAATGGTCACAAACTGCTGGAAGACCATTTCAGACTGGTCATAAGGAAAAACTTCTTTATCATCCAAGTCTCCAGAGTCTGGAACAGAATCCCCCCGGAAGTGCTTTAAGCACCTATTCTGGATACTTTAAGAAACATTTGGATGCTTGTCTTGCTGGCATGATCTGACTCCAGCTGACTTCCTGCCCCTCTGGGCAGAGGGCTGGACCTGATAATGTTGAGGTCCCTTCCAGCCCTAATGTCTATGAAACAAGAGCCATGTCCCCCTCCCCCTCTACCAGGCAGATTTTGAGTCTACGTATCAACTATTTGTACTGTTGGGCTTAGTGCTGACTCTTTTAAAAATACCTTTACAAATATAGCTTAAACACACTATCTTCCAGAACAGGCCACCAAAAGGTTGAGCCTTCCGACTTACAGTTCAGCTTTTGAGTACATGTAATTGATGATGTAAGCCAAACAATATATTGAGTTTGGCTTTGCACAAAGTTACTGAATCCTGTGCACCACTCTTCTTTTGTAAATAGCATGGTGTTCTGGCAGGAGGGGTGGGGAATGCCATTCTGCAGACAATATCTCGCTTTAATTCTTTTTTTTTTTTTTTCCTTATAGGTTCTTTCTGATGGAGTTGGAAGGGGACTCTATACATGTTCAGATCAGCAAATTATTTTTCCTTCTGCTGCTGCTGGTGGAGCAGCAGCAGCAGCTCTCAACTTGAACCAAAGAAAACAGCCTAGTAACAGCATCTCCTTCTCTCTCCCAACTTTCAAACCCCTTGGCTTGGTCAGGTGATCACCCCCTGATCAGACTCCTACCAGATATTTGACACAGAAGCTAATTTAAGCATCATAAGGTTGAAAGGTGTTAGCTACAGTCCTTCAGTCCAAGACCCTGCAGAAATGTAATATTTGCTATGCTTAAGCCATCTCGGATGGCTTTCTAGCCTTTTCTTCTTGAAACTCTCCAATGAAGAAGATTCTCCTAGGCAGCTTGCCTCATGGTTCTTCTAGTTAAGAAGATTTTTTCCTAAGCCTTTCCTTATGTCATGCCCTCTGTGGCAAAGGAGAACAATGTTCCTCAATCTCCTTTATTTGCCTTTTGGAGTACTTGAAAACTACTGTTAAGTCTTCTCTTAATTGCCTTTTCTCCAAAGTTAAACACCTAGTTCTTCAACCTTTCCTCAAATAGTTTGCTGTCCAACTACTTTTATCATCCTTGTCTCTCACTTCTGGACCTTCTCCATTTTCTTTACATTCCTCCCAATGCAGTGCTCCAAACTGGGCACAGTGCTTCCTTTGAGGCATAATTAGTGCTAAGCAGGGTGGCAGTGTCATGCTTCATGTCTTTCATACAAAGCTTCTGTTTAATGCAATCCAAAATATCACTCCACTTTTTTTTTTTCTATTTTTATTTTGCAAGATTGTCATTCTGCTAAATCTAAGTTCCATTCTGTTGATCTTCCTTTTCTACAGAGACTCTCTAGTTGGTCTACACCTTTCTTGAAGTAAGGTACTTCAAACTTGGCCAAGGACTCCCCCTATATAGAATGGAAGTATTATTTTATGTATCAAAGGACATTTTTGTTGATGTAGGTCATCTGCTGTTATTCATGACATTTTATAGAACTGAGTCATTCTGGTTTGTGATCCTAAATCCTTTCCTGCATAACTGTTGCTGAACCAGTGTCTGACCTGTTTTTTCACATTTTAGCCTGAGTTCTTTCATTTTTGGACTGATGCCAATTGTGTTAGTCTTTGTACCACTCGTAACTGCTAACAGGAAGGTCGAAGCATTACTTACTTCAATTTTATCAGCCTCGTACCATTTCCCTATTCATAGGGTGCATCTACACATGTGCTTAACCAAGGAGTAGACTAATTAATTAGCTCTGCAATAAAGTGTCATTGTCTATACGCGTGCCGGTATTAGGACGCAGTAAATTTAACTAACTCTGCTGTAAGATGGTCCTGTTGGGGACAGTACTGTTTTTCTGTAAAATAAGTAACTGTACTGAAATACACATGTAAATGGTGACAGGCTGGCTGGGGCACAAAGGTGCCAAAGTGCAGGGGCTTCCTGCTGCTTGGCTCCACATTTTATCACCCTTGGGGCCCAGCCAGCCACTCTGCCACCTCACACCATCACTTGAAGCCCAGGGCTGCCCTCCTCCTGTGCCCTCTGCCAGCCCATGGCTGCTCTCCCCCAGGTTAAATTGCTGCTGTTCCAGGCATACTGGCTCAAACAGCTCTATGGGTGCATCTAATGTAATGCTGTGCACACTGGAATAGAAGATTAATTCTTTCCTCGGTATTTCTTTCACTATCATTGCACTTTTTACCATTCTATTTCTAGAATATGCTAGCTTTGCTTAAAGGCACTAATTTTGTGGCTTGACCTTTCTGATTTTTGTCCCTAATATAGCTGTTCTATTCTTCATAATCTCATCCATGAGTTGGTTGCCACTCTTTGTATAACTCCTTTTTGAATTTCAGGTCATTACCTATACAGTCTGCCTTTTACTTTTAATAGGGCTGGTTTGGCTTGTGCCTTTTTTTTAATATTGTTTCTTTAAGAAACTGCCAACTCTCTTGAACAACTCTTTCTGTTTAACTTGCTTCCCAAGGAACCTTGCCTCCAGTTCTCTCAGTTAATTAAGCCTTCTGTCTTTTTTCTGGGGTTCTCCTTTCTTCCCTTCCTAAGAATGACGAACTTTATTGTGCCTGCTGTCACCCAAAGATCCTTCTACCTTGGTTCCCGACCAGCTCTTCCCTATTAATCAGATTTTAAAAGAGCATACTCGCTAGTTGCTTTCTTCACCTCCTGTATTACAAGAGCATCCCCAAAACTTTCTAAAAACTGATTAGATAAGCTGCACCCTGGTGCACTGCTTTCCCAAAAGATGGCTTACTGCAGTTCCCCGTTACCACAAAGCCTTTTCATTTGTACAAGATCTTCAAAGAGAAGTGTTGTGGGGGGGAAGCCTTATCTGCCTAATGTTGTAATCTACTGTGACATGGCTATTTTGCTTTCCTCTTTTTACTCAGTTTTTTGTTTAATTACTTATCACATTCTGGACCCGAGTGAATATATAGATCCTCAATATACAAAATAATACCACTTCCCTTTTTTTCTTCCTACACCTGAACAAATTCTACTCTTTCCTCTATCAGTATTCCAGTCAATTGAATTATCCCACCAAGTCTCTCTCAAACTAGTTCAGTCTGAACTTTTGTTTTTAAACTTTGAACCAACTTAGTAAATGTTGTCTTAATGAAGTAAAACCAGATAGCATGAACAGCAGTCCCCCATTCAGAAAGGCTAATGATGGGCTTTCCCTCCATTTGATACTCATGCCAACTACCTCTCATTCTAATGTGAGGTTTCAAATGAGCAGACATCATCTCAGCATTTCTACCATATTCCTAAGTGGCGTGTGAGTGGTGAGGTGTTCTGACTGCTTATGCCTAGCTGTGTGCACATCTTGTGGTGTAGACAGATATCAGTCAAATCCCTAGTTCTGAAATAAAAAGGTTCCAAGCTCCTCTTTATAGCCTCAGCTGCAGAGGAATTGATGTCCCCAGTGGCAATAAGCTCGAACTAATCTGTGTTTTCTCTTCACCTGCTCAGAGTACTTAAATTTTCAGTTTTGGTTTGAGAAATCAGATTGTCCTCTCTGTGGACTGAACAGCATGCATTCCAATTAGATTGGAATCTCATAGGAGAAAAATGTGCAGTCTGACATGAAATTAGGGCCACAGCTCCATCTCAGAAAACAGCAAGGAAAATAACACACCACAGCTGTACTTGTCAGCTCTGTCATAAAGTACTCTGAGGCAATTCTCCCCCAAATCAAGGACAAAACACCATGTGAGGGACAGTATCAGAAATGGATTATGAAAAGCTGAGGTAATTATGAATAAGGGACTCCATCTAAACTGAGGAACACAACTACTATTTTAAAACTGAACAATATTTTTCTGTTTTACAAACTTCCTCACCCTAGTTGCAATAAAATCTCTGCAGAGTTCTGCAATTTAATTCATTTGGTAAAATAATTAGCATAACAATCTGAATACTGCCTGAAGACTTTTTGGAAGGAATTCTTCTGCAGCAAGCTATGTAGCAGTTGTTCAACTCTGTCATTCCTACAGGATAACTTTGAAATGTGTAATTCCCATATCAAAAGGAAAATGAAATTCTTGTGATATTTGCTGTTTTTGTTTTTTAATCATCATACAGAATTTGGATGTCGTTGTAATACAGAAAAATGACATCCTCTTCAACTTGCCTCTATTGTTAAAAGTCTAAGAATACATACGCTTTAAATAGCAAAGTGTCTTCCTGCTTTCTTTCACCACATTGCCCCATTATTCACTGAACACTTCCCTGAGCTAGTCCACAAAGCAACTCCTGTATCCTACAGTCACATCTCAAGATGCTTATAGCAGCAAGGGACATACATGGTTAACAGTAGGGTTTGTTTGTTGACTCTTACTCATATATAGGCAGCTATTCCTTTTTGATATAAAATTCCATCTCAAAACACCTGCTCCTACAAAGATTTAAGCATGGCAGAAGCCTTGTATTGTTTTTGCTGCTAGAACATAAATGAAGTGAGATGGATGATGAATATGTTATTTCTCCATCAGGACTTTTAAATTATCCCAGTGTTTACAAACATATTACTTAAAGACCCAAGTAGACTTAAATTTTCTCAAAGGGAACTTGTTCTTTTGGGTGCTAGGATATGCAAATTGGGTTCCTTTGGAGGCTAAGCATCCAAAAACTGACGTAGCTCAACTCTGTGCCCTCATGCTGCTGCTGCTGAGGCAGGGAGTGCATCGCCATGGCAGTGCAGCCAGTGTGAGACTCCTGGCAGCGGCACTGAGCCTCCCCAACTTTCTGCAACAGATTCTGCCCACTGCATCTGCAATGCCCCGTCGGCTCTAGTCCTGTTACACTGCCCAAGGTGGATGGGGGTGGAGGCAGAGGGAGCCAACCTCCATAGTCCACTCCAGCCACAGCAGCTGCTGCCTCCCACAAGCAGCAGCTACGGCTTGGGCACTGCTGTGCAGGTCAAGGGCTACAGGCCTTGGTCCTGATCCCATAGCCCTGGCAGCTAGGGCCCCCTGCCAGTAGGGCTGGGGGACAGGGGGCTGCAGGTTGCAAATGAGGGGTGTTGCAAGCTGTTTCTGAACAAAAGTCAAATGAAAAACAAAGAAACAAGTGGAAAAACCCACTTTCCATATATATTATTTTTGAAAAGCCTTTAAAACCTAACACCCTAAGGAACAACAGAAAATAGGGCAAGGAAATATCTTCCTTGAAGACCTTCTCTTGCTGCCACACCCCCCCACCCCCAGCCCCTTATTTGGCAGAGTTTTTCACTTTTGAAAACTACATATCCACCAAAGTTCAGGCACTGAAGAAGGTAGATCTGATTAGGGATGAAAGATGCAATTCCTTCCTTCGCCGCTATGTGGGTACTTCTGGTATAGAACAGCAATGCTGAATGTGGTGTATTACAGTAGTACAAATAGCAATATTTTTTTTTGAGAAGAAATAACTTCCACAACTTAAATTGCAGAGAAATGTGAACGTTGTATCGAGAAGTGACATTAAATTAAATGACTCAAGAACAAATCAATATGCGTTTGAGATTATGTTTAGGAGCTCTCAAATACCTGTTAAAAAAAATCGCTATCTACTTTAAGTGAAGGGTGAAATGACTTCTGTGCCTTCAGTACATTCGTTCCTACTGTGCTTATATTCACAGGGCTTATAAAAATACTACTAATGAGCATAAGTTTGTTTTTGGAATTCACCACTTTGCTTCAAAAGCAGTGTTTTTTAAAAGTCCCGGGTGAGACAAAAATACTTCCTACCTCTTATTTGTTCTAAATGTCTGAATAAACATACTAATCGCTGTCCTGCTCTGTCAATATACTTGGTGTAGATTTCTGGAACAAAGGATAAATGTTTTCAATAAACTTTATCTTGGGTTATGATAGGACTCAGAGGCCTCAGTAGTCATAGAAACTTTGAGGAACCATTAAAGGGCCTTCTAGACCAGTGGGGACCAACCTTTTGGCAGGTATGCCACAAATTATCCCTCCACCTTCCCCAAGTGCCACTCAGATCCCCTTCTCTGAATTCTGTTTCCTTTCCCCTCCCCAATCTGCCATGTGCCACACATGGAGGCTACCCTTGCCACTTGTGACACGCATGCTACAGGTTGGCCACACCTGTTCTACACCATGTAATCCAGTCCCATGTATTCACAGACAACCATTTATCCAGTCTGAGGAAAAAAAACACCCCAAAAATAATCTCTTTCATGCTCTCACATATCACAGTTGCAAGGCACAAAACCAGAAACACCAAGAATACCTTATGACATACTACAGGTAAAAGCACAGGAAACCCTGCCTTACCACTGCCATGAGAGAGAAACTATTAGTTAAAGTAGAGATGCAATGATGCAATGTTTTAGCTTACAGGCTAAAAACCCTAAAATGAGATACCTGAACTTAGTTAACTTAGACATTGACTAACAGAAAATTGGAAATTACTATTGTGAAATAATAATATGGGAAAATGCTTCCCCATGGGTGTATACAGACATTCAGGGAGGTTAGTTAAGTCCCTTCCAACCCTACATCTATGAATCTAAGCAGATCTCCAAGTGTGACCCCCTGCCATGGGCAGGAGAGAATACTGGGCTCGTATGACCCCAGCTAGGTAATTACCAAGCCCCCAAGGTAGGAGCCAGCACCACTTCCCTTGGAAGTTGGTTCCAGATCTTAGCTGCCCTGGCTGTGAAGTAGTGCCTTCTAATTTCCAGCCTGAACCTACTCTTAAACAACTTGTGGCCATTATTCCTTATTACTCCGGGAGGTGCTCGGGGAAACAGGGTCTCTCCCCTTCCCCGCTGGCCGCCCCTGGTAAGTTTTATAGTGGCGACCAGGTCCCCTCTCATCCTTCTCTTGCAAAGGCTGAACAGGTTCAGGTCCCATAGCCTCTCCTCATAGGGCCTGCCCTGCTGTCCCTGGATCATGCAAGTGGCCCTTCTCTGGACTCTCTTGATGCTGGCCACATCCCTCCTGAAGTGCCGCACCCAGAACTGGACATAGTATTCCAACTAGGGCCTGACCAGTGTCACATAGAGGGGGAGGATCACGTCATTGGCCCTGCTTGTGGTGCATCTCTGGATGCATGACAAGGTGCAGTTAGCCTTACAGACCGTGTCCTCGCATTGGCGGCCAATGTTCGTTTTGGAATCGATAATGATTCCAAGATCTCTTTCTGCTACTGTGCTTTTGAGAATGGACTTCTCCAGCCTATAGGTATGGGGCAGTAAGAACCAGCAGAAGTGCCATACCCTGCACTTGTCAGTATTGAATCCCATCCTATTCTCATATGTACACCCCTGTAACCTGTCCAGGTCCAGCTGTATCCTGTCCCTCCCTTCTAGCCTGCCCACCTTATGCCAAATCTTGATGTCGTCAGTGAATTTGAACAGGGTGCTTTTCACCCCCTCGTCCAAGTCGCCAATGAAGACATTGAACAGTGCGGGTCTGAGGACTGAGCCCTGGGGGCCTCCACTGCCCACATCCCTTCAGGTTGAATACGACCCATCCACCACCACTCTCTGGGTGAGGCCCCTCAGCCAATTTGCAATCCATCTGACTGTGTAGGCATAAATGCCACAGTTGCCTACCTTTTTAATGGGCATGGGGTGGGAGACAGTGTCAAAGGCCTTCCTGAAGTCCAGAAAGACTACATCCACCGCAGCACCTGCATCCAATGATTTTGTGACCTGATCATAGAAGGTAATCAGGTTGGTCTGACAGGACCTGCCCCTAATGAACCCATGGTGGTTGCCCCTGAGCATCTTCCCCCCTGCTGGTCCTTCCCAGATGTGCTCCTGGATAATCTTCTCAAACAGCTTCCCCAGGACTGAGGTAAGATTAACGGGCCTATAGTTGCCTGGGTCCTCCCTCCTCTCTTTTTTTTGAAAATGTGAACCACATTGTCCTTTTTCCAGTCATCTGGCACCTAGCCACAGCACCACAAGTGCTCATAAAGACACGCCAGGGGCCCATCTAACCCCTGCCAATTCCCTCAGCACCCTGGGGTGGAGAACATCTGGACCTGCAGGCTTGAACACATCTAGCCCCTTCAGAAGTTCCCTAACTCAGTCCTCCCTCACCCTAGGCCTGGTGGAGTCTCTCCTGAGTCCATCCTGGATCTTGGTGGGGTAGTCCCGGTCTCTGCACAAAAAAATGGAGGCAAAGAAATTGTTAAAAAGGTCTGCCTTTTCCTCTGGTGCAACCACCAGATTGCCATGTGTATCATAGATTCATAGATGTTAGGGTCAGAAGGAACCTCAATAGATCATCGAGTCTGACCCCCTGCATAGACAGGAAAGAGTGCTGACTTCAGATGACCCCAGCCAGATGCCCATCCAACCTCCCCTTGAAGACCCCCAGGGTAAGGGAGAGCACCACCTCCCTTGGGAGCCAGTTCCAGACCTTGGCCACTCTTACTATGAAGAAGTTCCTCCTAATGTCCAGTCTAAATCTGGTCTCTGCTAGCTTATGGCCATTATTTCTTGTGACCCCCAGGGGCGCCTTGGTGAGTAGAGCCTCACCAATTCCCTTCTGC
>NW_017728943.1:122464255-122491815 GCF_001723895.1 Crocodylus porosus | reverse complement strand
GGGATACCATATCAAAGGCCTTCCTGAAGTCTAAGTAAACAATATCAACCTCTACTCCTTTGTCCAGGTGTTTTGTAACCTGGTCATAAAAAGAGACTAGATTAGTCAGGCATGATCTACCTGCTACGAACCCGTGCTGGTTTTCTGTCAGCATAATTTTTCCTGCTGGGCTCTCACATATGAGCCGTAATGATCTTTTCAAAGACTTTGCCAGGATGGAGGTGAGACTGACTGGCCTATAGTTGCCTGGATCCTCCTTCCTCTCCTTCTTGAAAATAGGGACCACACTAGCCCTTTTCCAGTTCTCTGGGACCTGTCCCATGCACCATGAGTGTTCAAATATTCTTGCCAGTTGCTGTGCAATGACATCAGCCAGTGCCTTCAGTACCCTCGGATGGAGCTCATCAGGGCCTGCTGAATTAAACACATCCAGTCCTTCCAAGTGACTCTGCAACATCTCAGGGTCAACACTTGGTAGTCTGGTGCCCAGCTGTTGCCTCTCTACAATCCCATTGTGAGGCTTGTTTTGCCTCGTTTAGGAAGACTGAGGCAAAGAACTCATTGAGGAGTTCAGCCTTGTCCCCCCTGTCTGTCACCAATTGCTTTTGCCCATTCAGTAGTGGTCCTATTCCACCCTGGGCCTTCCTTTTACTTCCTATGTATCTGAAAAATATTTTTTTGTTATCTTTAACTTGGGATGCCATCCATAGTAGCTTTGGCTTTTCTAACTGCCTCCCTACAACTGCGAGCTGAGAAGGTATACTCCTCTTTAGTAATCTGTCCCTGTTTCCGCTGCTTATATGCCCCCCCTTTTTGCCCTTGGGCTGCTCTGGATTTCTCTGGTCAGCCAAGGAAGCCTCTTGGCCCCTTTCTCCCTTTTCCCCTGCATCGGGATCATCTCCCTCTGTGCCTGAAGGATCATTTCCTTAAGGCACAGCCATCCTTCCTGGGCTCCCATCTCACCGAATCTCTTACTCTGCAGTGCGTCATTGACTAAATGCCTGAGTTCGCTGAAGTCAGCCTTCCTGAAGTCTAGCACTTCCACCCTACTAGTTACCTTACCCACCCTATGCCTTATGATGAATTCTGTTACTTGGTGGTCACTGTCCCCCTAGTGGGACCATGTACCTCCTGCATCAGGTGGAGGTCCTGTACACAGGATAGGAACCTGCGTGAACGGTGGGAATTTGCTGTCTGCTGCGTCTCCCATCAGATGTCAGGGTAGTTTAGGTCCCCCATGACTACCGCCTCCCTAGTCTTTCTAGTCTCCAAGAGCTGCCTCAGGAGTTCCAAATCTAGTTCTTCCCCTTGGTTATGTGGTCTGTAGCAGACCCCTACCACCAAATCCCTTTCTCCTTGACCCCATGTATCCTAACCCACAGTCCTTCTACCTTCTCCTCCTCCAATTCTATTTTGATAAGGGTCAATGTATAATGCTCCTTGACATAGAGCGCAACCCCTGCAGGGGCCCCACATTACCCGGTTAGGGGACTGTTAGTTTGAGTTCAAAATGGCCACACAATCTAGGGCAGGTCAGGATGGGAGAGGGCTGGGGGCAGCTTGGGAAGATTCAGGAGAGTGCAGACTTAGGGGGAAGGGAGGGTAGGTGGGGACCACAGAAGGGTTGGGAGGATTAGGGAGACAAGTGAAGTTTCTAGGGGGGGGATTGGGAAATTACAGGGCCAGGTGGTATCTGGGGGGGATCAGGGAGACAAGTGGAGTCCACAGGGGGTGGAGGGCAGAGGGGAAGGCACTCCATGGGAGTGTTGGTGTAGTCCAAGAGCTTTTTCACAAGATCAGGGGGGCACAAGGTGTCTGTGGGGAGGCTTGGGGGAGGGGGATGATGGGCTCTCTCCTGCATCATCCCCAGACCAGGGACTATATATAGTCCCCCCCACCCCCAAATGAACAACTCCCCTCTGGTGAACCAACCCACTGTCCCCCCACCCCAATTTGTTTGCTTGGTTCCTGACATTTGCGAATGCCAGTAAAACCAGCACCAAGTGCCTTGTGAGATAGGGGATTTAGTGGGCTTGGGACTGCCTAGTCAGTGGGGGGGACACTGTCCATCTGGGGTAGGGAGGAGGGGCTGGAGCATTAAAAATAGCTGGGTGCCAGGGGGAAGGTAGGAAAAGCACAGCCCTGAGGCTGGGTCAGTGGCTAGGCTTTCCTAGTCCTGGGACTGTGCTGGGAACTATACAGAAATTCAGGACAGTTAAACTGGTTGAATA
This sequence comes from Crocodylus porosus, assembly GCF_001723895.1. Classification (NCBI taxonomy): domain Eukaryota; kingdom Metazoa; phylum Chordata; order Crocodylia; family Crocodylidae; genus Crocodylus; species Crocodylus porosus. The sequence goes on along the minus strand of NW_017728943.1, from coordinate 122,489,584 downwards.
TAATGATTAATCTGACCTAAGCTAGGTGTACCTCACGTAGGGTTAGCTTGCATCGGGTTGGCCATTTTAGACCAATCTAGCTGTCCTGAACTTCTGTACAGTTCACACTTAAATCAACCTAACTAGTGTAAGGGCCACACCTGGGTGAACTGAGTTAGATTGGATGGCCATTTTTAACACAATCTAACCTCCCCCAATGTCTGTACCTAGCACATGGGTGTATCTCACTCTATGAAAACTTCTTTTGCCTGAGAGCACTGCCATTTTCAGTGCAGAGAATGTAAAGTGAAGAAAAAGCAGAGTAAGTGTCTCTTTATAGTTAATGTGTAAACCAAGTTTTGAATAATTAGGAGGTTTTCTCTAGGCTGCCTCCTCATTGGGCCTAATGCAATGTGTTAATATAAATATTGTTATTAACATCATAGACCTTAATTAGCAATATAATATTTTTCTGATCTCTATTATTTTAATAAAATAAATATTTCTTGAGAAAGGGAAAACCTATTGCAACATTTGCACTGTGGTTGAAATTCTCTTAAAAGTATAACAAATGTAGTGAGTCAGCCCTGTTTGTTCATTATAATTATAGCTGAATCTAGTTCTGAGGCATTCATTTTAAATATTTCCCCACACCCTCCATATCAAAGTTAGGGCCTGGCCCAAATGTACAGTTTAATCCTCCTATAATGTTCTTATAACATTGCTAGTTATGCTGAAATATTTGAGGTTCTATAGATTTCTTGAAAACTCTGTATAGGACATCACAAATATTATCACTTATGTTGTATCTCTCTGTTAACACTTTACAAATGTACTTAGCATATTTGCAGTCACTTCTTTGTGGAATCAATGACTCATGTTTTAGAAGGTCCAACCCTGTAATCCTTGCTTGGACAAGAAATCCTCCTGAAGTCAGTGGGAGTTTTGTCCAAGTCAGACTTCAGAATTGCTAACATAAACTAATTCCGACTTTTTTTGTTAATATTGAAATGGTATAGACAGTTTCAAGACTAATTTTATGAGCTAAGTAATGTTAGATTAGGGTTCTTCAATCTCAAAATTCTCCTACTATTGCTTTCAGTGCTACATTCATATTGTCTCCATCAACTGCTGCAACATTATATTTTGTCATCAAGCTCTACAGTAGAATATTGTATTGCAGGGTAGCCAACTCTCAACATTGTATTCTGAGTCTCTCGGTATTTGGGTTCCTTTTTTCTTAAGCCAGTCTCTCTGCAGAGGAAAGCTTAGAAATGTAACCTGTGTACGCCCTAAAGTTTCAGACCCCACAAAAGAACCCAAAAAAATGGATTTAGCCCCCCATGATGAAGTATGGATTTGGGGTATTTCATGCTTCAAATCCTGATTCACAAAGCTGCTTAAGGACATGTTTAACTTTAAGCATATGAGTATTCCCATTGAAATCCTTAAAGATATAGGTACCTTACTGAATCAGGGTTTTATGTATAATCTAATGAATACAGTAGTCATCTAATGAATAAAGGAATAATAAAAAGCAAATATAAAAAGTTTGAATAGAGAAGACAGTACCTATTCTTTTATGCTACCATTGGAAAATAATATTCAGTTTTAATAGGATTCTTATTTGCTATTTAACAAGACAAAGTAACCAAAGTACTGAGCAGCTGGATTTGGCAACAGAGGAACAACTTACACAATTCATGTTTACAATATTGTTTACATTTGTGAATATTCCTAGCCATAATATTAAACCTAAGCAAATAAAGTATGCGCCCTATTTGTAAACATTTTACTCTATTCACATACCATAAAAGGAAGCTTGTGATCAGTTCCCAAGACCTTTGTTACATTAAACTGAAGTCACTTGACCACAAAATTTAAGTCATGCAGCCAGCCTCTAACGGCCAGATTCACATTCTGATTAAGTTAATGAGAATCTTACTAATGGTTTTAATTGTTAGATCAGAGAGTATAAAAATTAAAGGCTGAAGTTAATGTTCATGAATAAGTTTTAGCACTTAGTTTCTGACCAGATGTTTCCTCTCTCTGCTCCTAGTTTTTATTCTGAACACAAACATATGGACACAATTGAAAAGCACAAGCTAAAGCTTGATTGTCATCCTGGATTTTTTGTACATATAAAATAACTTCTTTATTGGTATTTTCAACCCTTGGGGGGAATAAAGTAAAAGAAAAGGACATACTGGTAATTCTATTTATACTGGTAGTCCTACTGACATAGTTTCACAAGTGTCTGCTTGCAAAATCAGATCCTGACCCTGTATTTTAAAATCCAATCCTACACATGTACAATGCATGCAAAAGAAAAATATGTTGTTTCCATGGTCCAAAAAAGAAAAAAGCCAGGAAGGGTTATTAGGGAATCATTTTGGTCATAGTAAAACATTAAGAGTATCTGAATTTAAATAGAATACCAATAATAATTTCCCACCGTTAATGAGAAAACTCATCAAGTATCAGTTGAAGAAGATTAGGAGAAAAAATTGTCTTCACAAATTATTGCTACTGAATCTGTTTTTATGAGCTTGAATTTCCCTTGGCAATTTAGAAATTCCAGTGCTGGAAAGGTAAATTCCACATCTACAGTTTTATGGAAAAAGATCTAAAGATGAGTACCATGGGTGAAATACTGGCTTACTGAAGTAAATGGGCATTTTGTCACTAACTTAGGAGAGTTTTGTCAAGAATAGGATTACGATTTGATTGTATAGGCATAATATAACAAAGTAATAATTGAGGTGGGGCTGATATGTAATAAACATTATACAAATATTTGAATGTTCTAAACATGAAATGGAGGAGTTACTTTGCACTAGTCAGTGTATCGTGACATAATGAAGTTTAATGGATTGGAACTATAAAAATGAAAATTTAATATCACTTCTAGAAAAAAAGCTTCCAGACTCTGCAATATTGACTGTACAGTCCTTTTCTAAGGATACTAGTGGAATTCCTACTGCTTGAACTTTTAAAATTACTCTGAACAAGAATACAAATACGTTACAGAGAACAACCCACATAGGAAGACAGGGAAATGAACTTTATAACCCTCTTTGGCTAGGTACAGAAGTTACGCTTATTGTACAGTAGACATGCAGAAACTAAACAGACAGTCAAGGCAGCCCGTAGAGCACTGTAAAAATAGTGGATCCTGCTCCTAAAATAACCCTAGATGGGATGTGGCATCAGACTTCAGCGCCATAAGTTAGAGCATAACAAACATCTGTACCAGATCCCATTGTGACTCATGGTAGGTCTCATTCAACTGAAATCTCACACAGTATTGCAGCCCCCCCTGCTTGCCCCTCCTCGTGGGGTGGCAGTATAGCCTGGGACACAGCTCACCTTTTTTGCTCAAGCATTGGGCTGGCCCCAGCCCCAGGCTGTCACTGACAAGAGTCAGTGAGCCTGGATTGTGGCTATGGGGAAACACTTCTAACTGCACATTGATTGGGGGATGTGGAGGGTGGGCAGGCCGTAAAACAGGAGATCTGGCATATGGGAGTTGCTGACCCATCATCCAAGAAGCCAGGAAAGCACCCAGTGAGGCCCACTCCAGGGAGCAGCAATGCAGGAGGGGAGGGGGACCAGGTGCCTGAGATCCAGTGTCAGGACTGGCATTGGCTCAGCCCATCTTCCAAGGCCAACTTGCTATGCCTGGCAATCCCCAGCATAGGCACAGGGCCCCAAAGAGAATGTGATGGTCATCCCACCAGCCCACTAAGGTCCTGCTGCAGGGAACAGCAGCTCCCTAGGCTCTGGCTCAAGTTCTGGAGTGGACAACATTCCAGTTTTATTTTGTTATGCACATTAAAAATCTTGTCACCTGCAACATTTGCCATATTTCACAGTGTATAAGTTGGGTTTTGAAGCCCAATTTTTGTGTCTTAAAAATCAAACCTGACTTAAACACTGTGCCACTTCAAAAAATTGCTGCCAACAAACTACTGTGAGTGGTGCTGGGGTCAAGGACGGGGCCGGGTGTGGCATTTGGCTCCGGATTTACCAGTCGCAGGGGATGGGCAGCAATGGGGCCAGGCTCAGCACTTAACTAGCAGGGTGCCATCCCATGCAAGCAGTGCTGGGCTTGCAGGGGATGGGGCCATGTCAGCTGAGCGCTGAGCCTAGTCCTGTCTGCTGTGAGCAGTGCTGCCAAGTACTAAGTCTGGTGCTGCTTGCAAGGGACGGGGCTGGGCTTGGTGCTCAGCAGCACTGTTCATAGTGGATGGGGTCAGGGACGGGGCCAGGCTTGTCTGTGCCGTTTGCAGTGCCTGGGCTGCTTGCAGGGAATGGAGCTGCACCAGCTGAGTGCTGAGCCCAGTGCTGCTTGCAGGGGATGAGACTGTGCTAGCCAAGTTCTGAACCTGGCCCCATCCCCTGAGAATGGCATGGGGCTTGGCACTTGGCAGCACTGCTCACAGCAGACAGGGATAGGCTCAGCACTTGGGTGGCATGACCCCATCCCCTGCTTTCAGCCCCATCCTCATGCCAGGTAAGTGCTGAGTCCGGCACCATGTCCATCCCCTGAAAGCAGCACGTCCCCAGCCAAGCGCTGAGACTGGAGCTGCTCGCAGAGGATGAGGATGGGACCGGACTTTGCCCTCAGCTGGTGCAGCCCCATCCCCTGTGAGCAGTGCAGGTGTGGCCCAGGCAGCACCGCTTGCAGGGGATGGGTCTGCACCAGCCAAGCACCAAGCCCAGCAGAACCCAGCCCTTCATACTTGTCTGCAAACAGTGCTCAGCAGCGCTGCTCGCAGTGGTTGGCTCGGAGCTCAGCTAATTCAGCCTATGCAGCACTGCTGACAGTGGATGGGGCCGCAGTATGCCAATCCTACCTTTTCACATCAGAAAACCAGGGTCAACCTATACACCGTGATGACCTATACACTGAAATAAGGTAATGAAACTGAGGGGTGGCAGTTTTGTACACATATACCCCCTGCCATGCCAAGGTCTCATGTTTAAGTTAAACCCCCCACCACTGCCTACCTCCTTTCCCCACTCTACGGCATAACCACCCAGTGCAGGCAGGGTCTTTCCCCACTCTCTCAGTCTTAACTGAGAAGAAAGTTACAAGTTCCAGAGTGGGCAATGTTGCACAGTTTTTATTTAACATACTAACAGTTGGGCAGCTTCAACATTTGATTAAAATCAACTATGTCTCTTGCTCATACAGTGGTTCCCCTGCACACCACTATGTGCCCTGGAGGGTGTTGGGGAGGGAGAGGCGATGGCGGGTGGTGCCCTGGAAAGCCTGGGTTGTAGGCAGCATTGCCTGTGATGCAGGGCTAGAGGAACCTGTGGCAGGAGACCCATGGCCAATGCCATGGCATGGGAACCTGAAGCCCTTGAGCTCTATTCATCTGGGGAGGGCTCCTAGTATACACAAGTGAGGAGGCAGTCGACCAGGACTTTGCAGATCTGGACAGCCTGCCATGGTGCTGGGCCAGAGCCACACTCATCAGCAGGGGGCTCACCCTCTTCCCCCATCCATGCGCCACATGCTCAAAGTGCCAGGCCTTGTCTGTACTTGAAGTACTCCTTCCAACAGTCCAGCTCCCCCAAAGGACCTCATGAGCCAGGGCAGGAAGCGGGGGGAGGGGGGGGTAATGATGTTGCCAATGACAAAACGGGGACCCTGGAAGCATAGCACATGCTCTCCATGAGCCTGGGAAATGGGGAGTTGTGTAAGAGGTGGGCATCATCCTCATCAGCCACATGCAAGTCAGTGGCCCAGTCATGCTCTGGACACTTGGGTTGTGTGCATGTGTGCTCCAGACACCTGGTTTTCTGTGTGTGTATATCTGCATGTGAGTGTGTCCAAGATATTTGGGTGGGAGGGAGGTATGTGCATGCATGTGTGCGAGCACAGGGCATCCAGGTGGGTGGCCATGATATTCTCTTCAGCCAATCAGGGACAGCTCAGCCATTTGGCTCTGCTTAGGAGTCTTTGGCAGTCCAGGTAGCCCTTGAAGCACTCTGGGAGGTGTGCAAGAGGCCCCACTGCCTCCTGTCCTTGGGCTGTGCAGGCAGGTTCCAAGCTCCCTCTCCTCCAACAAGGGCTAACTTGTTCTGCTTCCTCCCAACCTAAATGAGGGCACTTAGAGTAAAGCTTGAAAGTCAGAGCGCTTCTGCTGCAGGGTTCTTGAACACCTGTACTTAGCCTGTATCTAATGGAATTGCCAAAAGTGTGTAAGAGCATAGTTACCTCTCAGAGAACTGTTGGAGATGAATGGTTCAAAGGGGAAAAAGTGTCCTTTATTCTAAGTTTGTTTTCTTTCATATTTTATTTTCTTGGTGCCTGTTTGAAAATATCAGACTTTGAGTTAGCTCATCTCCTTCTCATAGAATTTTGATAGTTTTTGGGAGCTTGAAATGTGGTATCACAGTCAGTTTGAAACCTGGAATTGTATTTCCTATGGAATCTAGCTAGGAGAGGTAGAGGGTTAGTATTTTTTTATGTGTTATTGCTTATATACTGGTGGAAGATATTACATGGGGGTTTTTTTGAACACTTATAAATGTTGTGAGGAAAAATTAGATGTAGGAGACAGATTATACCAGTAATAACTACAAGATATGTAGTCAAGCTGTTTTAGTTTTAAAGCTTAATTTTACTTTTTTCAGTCACACCAGGGAAAGTATTTTACGAGGTTACTTTAATATGGCCTTGAAAGCCAGCTGAGGTGTATAAAGTTAGTAGTATTACTAAGCCTGGCACCTGGAGTATGTGTGTTTGTTGCCGGGGGTGGAGATGGGACAGGACGTATTCTGGAGTGACAACCAGGAGATGTGCTTAACATGGGCTCACCCAGGGACCAGCAGCTGCAAGTATGCAGACTGGCGGCAGGAATTCCTTTATCATCCTCACTCCCAGTGCCCCAGCTGTGCAGCTAATGGGTACAGGGTTAACAATCTCACTGTTGCCACTGAATTAAGGCTTCAACAGTGTTGTTCTACATGCAGATTGAAGGTTAACTTCAAGCTGTTGCAGCCATCGGGTCTCCCACAGGGGAGGGAAAGTGAGCTTTTTGCCCCAGCTCCCTGTGGTTAGAGCCTCCAGGGCCTCAGTACAGCATGTAAGGCTCTATGCCTGCCCCTATCCCCATTCTTCTGTGCTCAGTACTACCCCTTCCTGCCCCCTCCCCATTATGCCCAGGATGCAGACAGAACTAACTGTGCCTCTGTATGATGCAGGCATACAATTAATAACCATTCTGATTTGGCTTGAGACAGTATCACTGATCTCAATGCCTGTAAAAGTTGCTAATACATCTCCCCAGGAATGCAATTTACTTGAAAACAATAACAATTTTCAAAAATATTCGATCATGTTGCATTTTACTTAGCTTTTCAGTTGTTTGTGTAAGACAAGCACCCCAATTTGTGTGCGATTCTCTCAGACTTACAATTCTGCCTTAAATACACGTGCAAATATGCCTCCTCTTATCAGTCCTATTCCTGTGCTCCTCCCCTCACAAAGGAGAGAACAAAGGGACAAACTTTTTCCTGACAGAGTTCTGGGGAAAAGTATATAACCCATATCCCAGAAAGTGAAAGGAGAAAATATAAGGCCTATTTCTTTGTTGTGACATACAACAGCAGAGTAGTTAAAATAGGCGTCTCATTATATTGCCAGAGATGTGAGTTTGATCCTTGCCACATACTCATGCAGGCATCTGCTCCCAGTTGAATCAGCAGTAAATGAGTACATGGTCACTTGGGTAAGGGATTCATGGAACCAAATGTCCTGATAGTGGCATAACTTCCTTGTGAGTGTCATAAGCTACAGAAAGTGACTTAACCAAACTATCCCAACTGGCTGGTAGGCTCAGGCAGACTTTGGACACCCACTTCCACTGAAGATAGTACAGGAAGTGAGCAGTTGGGCTCCCACATGCAAATAAGACCGACAGAATTCTTTCATAGACAAGTCTGTAGTGAACAGATGATCATGGGAATTTGGGAGAGGTTTCATAAGATAAGTAAAGCATCCATAACCTCTTGATATTTATCTTAACACCAAGTGTTTCAAGCTCCTGATACTTGTGGTATAATGTGGTGCTGGGATTAATAGTGTTCTACAGTACCTGAACCATGGATAAATCTTTGAAGTTGCTGTATCAAATTAAAAAAATGAGGATGTTAAAGACTCTAGAATTCAGATTTTACATGAAATCCTCTAGCACTGATCTCTTAGCTAATCTGAAAAACTGTGTTTTTTATGTTGGTAGTGGTGAGTGGGTGGAACAATATTTTTTCCCCTTGATAATCAAGGGACCTATATGGGCTAAAAAAATGTTTCAGACAGCTGAAAGCCCCAGAGTCGCCATTGATTAAACTTGTTAGCATTACCCTCAGAAAATCTCCACTGGTTTAACACATCAAGCTGTTGAGAGCCCTAGGGACTGGGGAACATAAACTGAACAGGAAAATGGCTGAGATCCTGAAGAATTTGGAGATGGTATGAATGTTCACGAGTAGCTGAGTAACACAAAGTTTAATATGTGAGCACTAGTTGATGGAAGTGGTTGTTTCACATTGAGGATTAGAAAGAATGTGTCTCTTTTTTCCCCCTGTCCTGCACTGCCTTTACCTGTTACTCCAAGAACATGGTGATGTTTACTGAGGATACAGTTTTTAACTGAGAAACAATCTTTGTTTGTCTTTACAAAGATGAAAATTCTGTACTATATGGCCACATCATTTCTGTATTGAACTGACAATTTGTAAGGTTGTCAAATTGCTTTTTCAGTTTCCCCACCCTTATGCAGAATGTGACCTGCACTGTTTTCGAAGAGTACAAAAAATAAAATGTCTCTCTAGATTTAGAATGATGTATAATAAGAGTACTTACATTTATAGTGATACCAGCCAAGGACTGAGAATCTTAACCAAACATCTGAAGTCTTGTAATGCAAGAAATAAAATTTAACTGATCAAGAATATCCAGGCTTTTGCTACAAATGTCACTAATAAAGGCCTTGCAATGTTTGGGTTTTACTTAAGAATTTAGTGTTCAAATGTGCCAGAATTATGGTGGTGGGAAAAGTAGGATGCAAATACAATTTAGTCTACATCTCCTGTGGCAATGAATTCCACAATTAACTATATATTGCATAAAAGAGTACTTTCTCATGTTGGTTTTAAACCTGTCTCCTGCTAATTTCAGTGGGTGCTCCCTAGTTTTAGTTTTCTGGCACTTGGTGAATAATAGTTTCCTATTTATTTTGTCCATACCCTTCATGATTTTATAGGCCTCTATCATATCCCCCATCAGCCTTCTCCTTTTCAAACAGAAAAAGTCTTAGCCTTTTTAGCCTCTCCTGCTATAGCAGCTGTTCCATTACCCTGATCACCTTAGTTGTCCTTTTCTGTACTTTCTAAAATTCTGCTGCATCCTTTTTGAAATGGGGAGACCAGAAGTGCACATTGTAATAGCGCACCATCCCCAAGGGTGGCCATAAGGCCCTTGGAGACCCGAAAATGTACTTTTACCCTGGTTTATGGGCAGTCTGCCCTTCTTGCCTGTCATGTCTTAATGTTAATTGCCCTAAAATATAGGAGGCTACCTTGGTCTTACTTGAATGACCACCTGCTGTCTGTGGTCCAAGCATTTATTGACTAATTATGTGGCTCCAATCTACCCCGATACAATGCCCCATGCCTCACAGATGCCATTTCTCCTCGGTGTCCTCTGATTACACACTTAACCCTCCTCTGGGCTGCCAGACCCCTCTGAGGCCTCACCAGTCTGTCTTCTAGGCCTCCAGACCATTCTGGTCCCGCTGTTTCCCAGCCCCTCTCTGAGCCTCTGGACCCTTCTAGTCCTATTATTTCACCCCTCTCTGGGCCTGGACCCTCCATTCCCTCTTTCTCTTCCTCTCCTTAGCTTTCCCCCTCCACAGGGTAACCCACAAGGCAGTGGAAGCTGAGGCTTTCAGGTGCCCCATGCTCACCTTTCCCTGGGGTGACTCATGCATGGCATTTCGTAGGGGCTGCCACACCACAAGCAGACCCACTATGCTAACTAGCCCCAGTAGGATGCAGTTTCAGGTCTTACCCAGGACCAATGTCACAGCCCCGGACCTCCTTGCCTTTCTTAGGCTGTAGACCTCTGGGTCTCTTGGCCCTGGTGACATGCTCTGGCCCTGGTCCCACTTCAGCAGTGGTCCCCTTGGATATTAAGCCCCCTTTGGCCCTGGCCCCAATCTTCTCTCACCTCTCAAGCCTCTCTTGGACCCAGTCCCACTTCAGGCCAGTGAGACCCTCAGTTTCCACAGTGGTCCCCTCGGACCTCTGGCCCTACTTTGGGGTGGTAAGAACCCTCACCACCACCACCATCAGTCCTCAAACTTAGCTTCACCCCCTGGGTTCTGGACCCATCTCCATGTTCCAGAGGCTTGACCTATCCCTAGTCCCAGTCAGGCACTCAGCCCTTCCCCAGGCTCTGGTCTCACACTCAAGCCTTCCCCAGGCTCCAGAATGCTCCCTTGGTCCCAAGGAATCTCATCCTCCCTTTTAGTTCCTTCTCAAACCTCCAAACCGCTGCAGGCTGCACTCCCCTTGCAGCCATCCTGCTCAGTAGATGTTTCCTCAATAGCTCCCCAGTTGTTGCTCCTGTTTTAAATCAGGGCCTGGGCTTAGATCCACTCTAAGCCCAGTCCTCCTCCTGGGTCAGCCAACTCCATAATCGGCCCTGGTCACATCTGCAGGCTGCTTCTTGAGCATGGCCCCCAAATGCCTTCCTGCCCCACCTGTAGCCTGCTCTACCCAGAGCCTGCCTGATCTTAAAGGGTGCATCTACACATCACCATATAGTGACATTGCTACGACACAGTGCTTTAGTACTTCCTTTTGGAAGTACTAAAGCACGGCTCAGTACGGGTGGTTACTGCACCATGGGTGTGGGACACAGGTAATTTTCACTGCTATGTCACTGTAGTGGTGCACTATACCCAGAAAGCATGCCACTACAGTGACATAGCTGGCCATCACATGTAGACACACATTATTGCTGTCACCATAGCGCACAGTACAGGGATGTAGCATATCACTAAGTCACTGTAAGGCAATGTATAGACCCGCCCAAAGTGGCAGAAGCTTCAAGCATCCTGCTACAACATACTATTCAAGATATTGGGTGCACTGTGGATTTCTGTAGTGGCATGATATTTTCCATTTTGCTTTCAATTCCCTTCATAATGATACCCAACATTTTATTAACTTTTTTGGTTGCTGCTGCAGCTTGTGCTGATGTTTTTAGAAACTATCTTCAAGGGCTCCAAGTACTCTTTCCTAAGATATGGCAGCTAGTTCAGAACCCAGCACTGTGTGTGTATAATTGAGGCTATTTTTCCCCATGTGCCTCACTTTGCACTTGTCGACTTTAAAGTTATATCCTAAAACAGATGTAAAATAGCTATCTAATCCTGTTTTGGGCACCTGCCAATGAACTCAGTCTTTCAGGAGTGCTGATTGGCATTGGGCCAACGCTGCACCAACGTGGTTATGTTATATACATTTCAGGGTACATGCAAAGTGTAGGATGCTTCACAGAGAGGTAATTAGCTTCGGTAAATCTAAAATCAGGCAGAAGGTAAGGTAGAGATACACATTATAGACTAACTAAATCAGAGATATGTAAGCTTTCATAAGCCCAAATTCATTTCGTCAGATGCTGTGAAAGGACATGCACAGAGCAATCTATCAGACAGAGGGGGTGACTTGAGCTCACGTGACTTATCACTTCCTCTATCTGAAAGCTTATGCATTTACTCTAGAAGGTGCATCTCTACCATGCCTTGTTTCACTAAGCCAACAAAGGGCTATAGTGGTCTAAATGTGCTATTAGGGATGAGTTAGATCATGTAATAAAGGTGCAGTGGGGATGGGCAGGGAGGGTGAAGAAGGAAGAAAATATCCCTATTTCAAGAGAGATTTCTCCCTGACGTTTGATAGGGAAACTTTAGGTCCCCTTTGTTCTGCCACAAAAGCAGAGAAGAGACTTAACATAGATTAGGTTGTGACCTGATGTTTCTGTGTAACTAGGTCGTTCCACCCTTTCTTCATAAATTTATCAAATTATTAGTAATATTAACATATCAGTAACAAATCTACCATGAATATAGCATTTTTTCTAGCATTTCTCTTGCCCTCCTTCTACTTTTATAGAATTATTAGGCATGCATTGTTCTAAACCATTATTTTTACTATCAAAGTAGCAATGTTAAACTTTAAAATAATAGGTGCTGTTGGTTACTTTCTCATCCAGTAGTTATTCACATGGCATACAGGGGCCATGGGTTTTCCAATACATGTTAATACTGTTCCCTACAACTTACTTCCGGGTCTATCATTTCTACCCAGGGTATGCTAGTTTGCGGTATTTTTTCTCTCAGATCTTTTTTTTTTCCCTTGCTCCTTATTTGCGTAGTGAAAGCACAGAATGTCTTGTTCTAGTTTAAACAGAAAAGAGTATTATATAACATCTGTCAGACTGACTTGCACCATATGGGATCTGGGGCCATCTTCTATAGAGAGAACTTACAGAAACATCCCAAAATGTCTGTGAAAATAAAAGTATTTTTAGAATTGTAGAATATCCTCCTACACTGCCAAGAGAACCTGTCAAAAGCGCATCTTGATTTTTTTATGCTTCTACAATCCATGCTTGTTTGCAGTAATGATATTTATTGACCAAAGGTGGGTGGTAGAGGTTCTTGGCATCAGCTTTTGCAGATGTGAAATTAGAAGTACAGACAATCTTCCTGCAAGTTTTTCTGAAAGTTTAAGACATTTTGGTGCAACTGGAAAGAAAATCAGTGGCAAAAAGAAACCAGAAAATAAAAAGGGGGAAAGAAAAGAATAAAGGAGATAGAAAACCAGAGGTTATAATCTATGTGCAGTCCTAAGGAAGTCTGTTTATATTCATGTTCTAAAATTCTTAAATTTTGGCAATTAGCAGCTGTATTTTGCAATTCTAGCCTCCTATGGTTAAAAAACCATTACCCTCCCTAGTTAAAAAGGACTGCTTCCCATCTGTTTGCTACTAATGTGATGGTAGCCATGATGTAGATGTTAGGCTGAAGCACTTAAAAATTACAGAAATTGGAGGACTGAGATAAGGGTATAAAGGAAATTAGGAAAAAAAGCAAGATGAACAAAAGTGAAGTCCTAGAAATCACACTAAAAATGTCATATTACTAGACTAGTGGTAACAAGGAGGCCTGGATAAAGTGGCTAGTATTCACTTCAGCCAAATATGAATCTGATTCAGGGGACAGTGATTTGATTTGGCGATTCAAATCACTGTCCCAAATTGATTCAGCCAAATCTGATTTTAGAGATTCGGCTACCACCGAATCATTTGAATCTCCAAATCAAACAGGCCCCATCCCACGCCTGCTCTCCCAGCCCCATCAATGGCTGCCCCGCCCAGCCCCAGCATCCCAGTACTTTTTTTTTTTTAAAGCCTGGCTTCTTCCAGGCCCGGGGAGGGGGGTGCAATGATCCCTGGCCCTGACCCTGGCAACTGCTGCAGGCACCAGTAAGTGAGGGGCTTTTTATTTTTTTTTATTTATTTTTTTTTAAAGGGCCAGGCAGGGCATCCATTGATGGGGTTGGGGTCAGGGGGTGCTCAGGGGGCTTGGGGAAGAGGCAGAGGATGGGGCCTAGCAGGGGTCCCCCCATGGTCCCCTTCCCCCTCCTCCAGCCCTCCACCACCACCTCCTACTTACCATTATGGAATCTGGGTCCAGCTCCCTGCGGCAGCAAATGGGGACTGCCCAAATCTTTGAATCTCTCCAAAGCTCTCCAAATCTTTTACGAATCAATTTGGAGAGCTTCGAATAGAGTCAGACTTTTTTACTGGTCTCTCAATTAAATTCAGATTCGGAGATTCAGCCACCGAATTGGGCCAAATCTCCTCCAAATCGAATCAGCACCTGAAGCTTCACACAGCCTTATTAACAAGCGTCTTTCATTGACAGAAATGTAGCTAGAGAATTACACCATTTCTGCATATGCCGTCAGACCTCTTCTATGACAACATTAAAGCGAGCAGGGAAGAATAACTCATTGCTTGTAAAGAAAACTACACAGGGGTGCCTGCGAGAATGTGTCTCTTGTTGCTGTAAGGAAAGTGGTGAACACTGCAGTAATCAGACTATTATTAGAATTAGACAATCCGTCAAATCTGGAAGACATAAAATCATCTAGAACCAGATTCGTTACAACTGAAAAGTGCCTAAATCCACTACGGGGTGCCATTGATATTTCAGAGGTGCAACTCAAATGTCTTTTAAATGCCTACACTTCCATCACTTGACATTTCAGAGCAATGTAAGTATAGCTGTCATACCACAGCTAATATACTGTTCCAAACACTTGTTCAAGCCAAAGCCCTTGAGACCCTGAGGTGGGATTGCCCTAAGCATGCCTGAAGCCTAATACCTATCGGGCTCTTTGGCATGGCATCTAAATAAAAGACTTCTGAATAATACTGGGAAATGAAGGGTGAATGTAAGACAGGTATCAAGCATAAGCAAGAAAAAAATGTCATCTGTTAGGGCATGAACTGCTTAAGCAGCTGACCTGGCTTTGGTGCCTGACTCTAGAAGAGAGTTTAATGTTGAAGTTCCTGACATATAAAGGATGGAAAGGGCCTAGCCCATCAGCATTTCATTCCTCAGTATTTCAGTTCTAGCTATAAACTTGTATTAAGATAATTTCTCATAGCAAAATAAAGAGAAAGCCTAGAAGTACAGTACAGGTTGAAAGTATGGAGAGGTGTGTAATCAATGAATTGTGACTGTTCTCTTTTTCCTTTGTTTTTATAACTTGTATATAAAGTTCCTAAATGCAGCTCAGATAGCCTGCTTACCTGTATAATATGGATCACATCTTCCTGCTTGGCAAACTAAGTACTTCACTATTATGTGTTCTGTGGGAAGAGCAGACAGAATGGAGACACGAAACTCAAGGCTGAAAATGTGTGACTAGGCAATAAGCAGCCTAGGGGTGAATGGTGTGACACTCAGCCAATTGATGACTAAATGACTTTAAAAACCTTGCCTCTGGCTCCTAGCCACTGAAGAACTGTTCATGGCAGCACAGACACCTCCTGCTGGGGTTCACTTTTTGAGGACATAAATTAAATAAGGTGAAGCATAAATCTATTTAATAGAATATTACTGGCCATCATTATGCAGTAACTTAACAATATTCAGCACCAGATGTGCATGCCTGCTGGAGCGCATGAACCCTGACCCATTCAACTTACATTATGGACTGGTGTTACATTTCTAGTCAGAGAAGTACCACTCTCCTGCTAGAAACTGGGAGTGTATAGGCATGTGTGCAGTTTTTCCTACAGGAAATATGCTGAGTTGGGGAGAAAGAATCTCCCCAGTTCAACAAGGAAATGGGGAACAGATGCCTATATGCTTCCCTTACTTGACTCCTCCCAAGGACCAGGAAGAGTTCAGTGAGAAGAAATGCTCCCTACACCTTTCTCTGAACTCGGCTGACCCTGGTTTGGGAGAAGGTATAGAGAGTGGGTAATGCTGGACTCCCCCCAAATTCAGGGAGGAGTGGAACAGCAGGGAAAGGTTCCCCATGCCATTCCTAGACTAAGGTAACCCTGGACTGGGATGGCCAATGAGGAGCAGGGGAGAGGGAGTACCAGGGGAGCTGTAACACCTGTATCCTCAGGAAGATTTCTACCACTGCAAATTTCCCAGAATTTTCCTGTGACAGCAGCAAATGATCACTGTTACTCAGTAACAGCACATGGTCTATTTGCAGAAACAGGAAGGATATCACATTAATGCTGCCTCTAATTTCACCTCCAATTTGAGAGTAGGGGGCAAAACTGAGACAGATAAGAACGTAGCCAAACGAGGTTTATTATTCTAATTTGAAATATAGCTTGTGTCTATTTAATTTGCACTACTGTATATATCTGTATATCTACTGTATATGCACTGCTTCACTAAATAACAGAAAGACAGTATTTACTCTGGGGATTGTAGGGAGTAAAGCATTGCTGGTTAGACCAACTCTCTTCCTTGAAAGTAGCTTTTGATGTCAGGCTTTTACCTTTGAGGTGGCCATAAGTATTACAGAATACAAGTAATTGTCAGTTAGGCAATTACAGGCCTTTGATTTATTCATTTTCATAAGGGCCTATATTTGAGCAAAAATATAAGTACATACAAAGTGATTGCATAAATGGTAGTTCTCTTATGAAACACGGGATATCTGTCATGTAGCAAGCATTTATAGAAATTCAATACATTTCCTTCATTAAACACAAATTAATTCTAGCTTCTGTCTAGTCTGCTGCATCAAGTCCAACATTAATGAGTCTGCAAAAGGTCTGGATTTTTGTACATCTGTCTGAAAGTCTCTGAAAATGGTCAAACAAATTTTGCTGAATGTTTCAAGAATCTTCAAAGGGACACTATCACATGTATATTTCTCAGGCATAAGCTAGCAAAAAGGAAAGGTCATTCTATTGACAGCTTACAAGCAAAGGGCTCTTCTTTCTGGCAGTTGCAAACAAAAGTCAGTGCTCTCTGTAAAGCGTAATGTTTGAATGCTTGAACTATATTTTCACAGCAGGCAAAAGTCATGGAGCAGTTCAGTCTTTCCAATATACACAGGATGTTTCTATTCTTCTATCCTTTCAGCTCTCAGGTGAACTCTGCTCTTGCAGAGAGAAATAAATATTGGAGGAAAAAGGCCAGTGTCTGAACATGCAAGGCACCTCTTCTGTGCCTAACTTCTGAAATAGCCAGCAGCATTAAATAGAATAAGGACTGGATTATTCTGCTAAAATGGTTAATGATTATATTTTGTGTGTTATTAGGTTTCAAAGTCAACGTTGACTGGGACAAATGGCGAAAATTGTGTGTTATAGCTATTGTTTTGACACAGGGTAGTGTACCTGATGATATCTGGATTGCTATTCTCACAATAAGAAGGGCTAGAAGTGTTTTAATGAAACCTTGAATTCTGCAGAAAGTAGGGAACCAATTAAAAGCCTCCATAATTGTCTGTGGGCATGTATACACAAGATACCACATCACCATAGTGATGAGCTACAGCGATGTAGCTTGTCACTACAACTACGTAGTATTGGCAGCTACAAACCGTGATGCCTCCGCTACTGCACAGTACCTTGTTGCTTAGTAGGCTCAGAAATAACAGTAACAATTGCGCAGTCAGGTGCATGTGTAGAAGCATCCTGTATTTTATACATCATAGGCATGTATCAGTTTATGGTGTCTGAGTACTCAGAGGGTTGAAAATGGCCAGAGGAAATAGCACATTTCTTTTGCTGAGGTCATTCCTGCTGCATGCATAAATTTAGATTTACATTATATGCAAGACAACAAGCTTAAGATTTTTCTGGTAGGATATAGATGAACCAGCACATAGCTACTGTGAAGTATTGGGCCTTTGCCTTTTTTCCAAAATAAGAGTTTTTCACCTTGATCTTACTGGAGGAACTTTTGTCCAAGCTTCCTGATTTACAAACAATCTAAAACTCATTCTGGTTTTGATAGAGATTATATCTTAGACTTCAGGGGGATGGGGGAGGTTTAAACAACAGCAGTCCAATTTCCCTATAGCTGGAGGCCATATACTACATGAACCATATGCTGGAGGGACAAGACCCTGGGATTCCCAACCCTTTCCTCCCCCACAGTAATAAAGCAGGTGAGGGTGGTGTGCAGAGCTGCATAGCTGTGGGATAAGTGGCTGCAGGGGCCAGTCAGACAGCCCTGGTTTAAGGTACAATACAGGGAACCTCCTTGTTAATCAGGCCTTCTCCCTGTATTTATTTGTCTAAGTCAGGAATAGGCAACCCCCAGCATGTGTGCCAATCAGTGGAACTCAAGAGACATTTTCCTTGGCATGCCAGGAGGTGTGCCAAGGAAAATGTTGTAAAATATTTTTTGAAGTTGCTGCTCCAGGCTCTCTAGAACAGTGACAGCTCCCAGCACTGCAGCAGAAACTAGGGGCGCTGTCAGGAGAACACAGACAGGGATGCAGGGATGCTGCCCATGTTCTGCTGACCCCACCCCCATGTCTGTGGTGGTGCACAGGGGAACCTGCAAAATCAAAGGAGCTGCCGTACACCCCACTCCCACCAATTCTGCAGGTTTCCCTGTGTGCCCCCTCACTGCTTGCTGCTCACTCCTGATCAGCAGGGAGGAGAAAACCATGGTTTTAAATATGGTGAGGTTTTTGCATCCCAGCCATTCAGCAACAGGCAGCAGGGCTGCCAGGGCCTCTTGGCCAATCGGCAGCAAGTGGCAAAGACAGCACCATATTTTAAATTGTGGTTTTGCCTCCCCACCAATCAGGAGCAAGCAACACCAGCAGCAATGACAGCAGCTTTTCTTTCTTTGCCTCTCCTTTTTCTTTCTTTCCCTCACTCCCTCTCTCTTTTTTCTTTCTTTCTCTTTCTTTTGTTCCCTACCTCTCTCTCTATTTTTCCCTCCTCTCCTCGTCCTCTCCTTTATCTCTCTTTTCTTCTTTTTCCTTGCAACGTATGTTTAACAAAAAAAGAATACACAATAACAAAGGTAGCATATGAAGTTTTATTTATTGGTCACCAGATTTAGAAATTTTAGAAAACTTGGTATTTATTGTTTAAAAATCCACAATATTTATGATTATTAACTATATTTATTATTCAGTGCATCCTACCATGTACTTCCCACCCCAGTTTTGTATTTTTGGCATGCCAGCACTCCGGCACCTTACAAAATAGACATTGAAGGTTCTTTGGCACTCTGACCAAAAACACTGCCTACCTCTGATCTAAGTTTTCTTACACAATGCAGTTTTGCTACTTAAGTTTTCTGTAATTATGAAAGAGTGGGGAGCATTTTTATTCTGGCAGTAATCAGCAAACTAATTAGTAGGGGTGTGTGAAACAGGCCATATTTTATTCAGGTTTGGGCTGAATCAGGGACAGTGATTCAATTTGTTAATTTGGATCACTGTCCTGATTTGATTTGGCCAAATCCAAATCTGAAGATTCGATGCTGATTCAGAGAATCAGGGATTCAGCTATAAACACAGCTTTAAATGTTTTTTCTACATACCTCAAGGTACCAGGAGCAGCTCGTGAATGCTGCGATGGTGGGGCAGATGGAGCAACCCACAGGAGTGCGGTGAGGGGGGACACGTGCTTGGTGGCAAACCCAAAAGTTTGGGAAATACTTCTGGTCCACTTCCGGGTCTGCCGCCAAGCACATGGGGGACCCCCTCCTCCCCCATGCCTTTCCAGCTTGGCAATCAGCCATGGGGGGACCCTGGGTGCCCCCCTAGACCCAGGAGGCCCCAGTCTCCAAGTAGGGGGATATGGTCCCCCATGCACTCCTGTGGGATGCTCCATCTGCCCCACCAGCAGTCACAAGCCGCCTGGTACCTTGAGGTATGAAGAAAAAACATTTAAGCTGTGTCTATGTCCGAATCATCGACTCTTTCTGAATCTCTCCGAATTTATTCGGAGGGTTCCAGTTTGATTTGGAAAGATTAAAGAGTCTCTTGATTTGATTTGGATTCAGAGATTTGGCTGCCAAATTGGCCCGAATCGCCACCAAATCAAATCAGTGACCAAAGTTTTGCATGGCCCTACTAGTTAATTCTGACATTGAGTACAATGGAATTATAAAGATATAACTAAAGGCAACATTTGTCCTGCATAATTTTAATTTATTGCTCTCTGTTTTTCCTGCACTATCCAGGGTATTCAATGTCATGATGCATGAGCCAATATCCAGTTTGGCTTTCAGATCTCAAGAGGAGTTTGCATTACCAGCAGTTAGGGAGAAAACTATTCATAAATCAGTGGCTTTTACTAGGACATTTTTGACACACAATCATGAAATCTCTGGTGCTACTTCATGATCAATTTTCAGAATGGAACTACTTTTAAATTAGGAAAACCAAATGAAACACAAGCAAACAAAATATTTGAGAATATAAATGAGTTACAACATACACAACGTTTTCAGAGTCCACATACTTTGATAAAAGGGTGCTTCTCAATTATAATTGCATGTAACAGAAGAAAGTCTAGGGTTATTTCCTTGCCAGAAAACCAACAAAGGAATTCTTCTTCATGTTAATTTCAGATGCAGTGATTCTGAAGTTGAAGGTTCAGTGGAAACCTTACAGTCATTTATACATTTAAAAATATATAAACAAAGATTTCATTTTTCTTCAAATAAGCCAATTTCCATAAATTAAAGAGCAAATAGAAGAAATTCTATATATTGGCTAAATCATCCTTTTATATTTTCAGAGAGGGCTGTGGAAACTGTCCTGCCATTTTTAATAATAATAACAATATTAGTAGAAGTAGTAGTGGTGGTGGTAAAGCACTGAGCTTTTCCATCATGGGTAAAAAACATTCAACCTGACTTGAAGTTTATACATTATATGTCAAACTCAAACAGGGCTTTCTATTAACAATTTCAAACCTACATCATTATGTAGCATCTCATCATCATTAAATATGTTCTTCATGGCTGACTAAAGACAGCACAGACACACTGGCAATCAGTGAGACATTACCACAGAATTATTAATGCCTCCTTTCAAGAGAACAATTTGCTGACCAGACCTAAACCTACAATAGTTGCATCTTTTTCCCAGCTATCTTTGGATACAAACAACCTCACCAATTAGTGTCCTCTCTGGAACCTCCTATTTTTAAAGGGCTACCTGATTTGGTGCTTATGGACTGAATCTGGCCGTATTTGTATCTCAGCTTTCTTTTATCTTAATCAGACTCTGTAATCTATAAAACTGTACTAAACTTGATAGATTTTATGTATTTATTGCTGGGAGAAGATTGAGGTAAGATGGCCACGCTGATCTGTTAGAACTTAGCTGGGCCATTAACAATGGTAATTGTTAGACTTATCCAGATGGACATAGCAGTTCTTCAGGGATTTTATGAGTTCTTGACTGGGGTTCCCAAATGACAGTGATCCTCATCCTAATGGCCCTACAGTATTCCATTTTTTCATCTGTCAAGTTCAGTTGATATAAAATAGCCACTAAATGTGACCAAAAAAATTTTGGCCATAGTAAGATTACTATCTGTACTAACTTTTCATCTACCCCAGATTTTATCTTTTTGTTATTCATGCAGGATATAACAGATAAGGATCTGGATGAACTGATTATAATTCAGTCCACATAAGAAGTAATCTTTGTTGGTGGAAGTACTATTTACGGAAGTAGACAAAGGTTGTTTACCCAAGCGGTTGGGGTATAATCATCTCTTTCTAAATGGTTCTTGTATTCAGGATTCTATTGGATCTGTCATTGCTCCTGCATTCTCAGACGTCAGCAGTGGTTCTCTGTGCCTTTCTAGATGAACTAGTGCCTGTTCTTTATAAATATGGATTATGGAATGGTTACCCAATAGCTATGTTACTTAGACTTGACTATTATAATATGACCTAAATATGGCAATTATTTTTAATTCACCTGAACTTCATCTAGGGCAGAATGGAACTGGCTGGTACCTCAGTATAGTTAGCTTACTTGGACATGTAGTATTTGTATTTCCATATCAGCTTTGTCATCTTTTTTCTGGATTCCCAATCCTAAACATCTACTAATAAAAGTCAATCTTTTCTCGGAGTTCTGCATTGTTTGTTTGTTTTTAGCTTCAAGGTGCTAGTAATAAGGATTAAAGTCTTAGGTAGTTTGGAACTCTATTGACTCTCAGGGTAACTGGTATTTTTTATAAATTTAAATGTAATCACTCTGGGCCAGATTCAGGTTTGTAGTTAACAGGTGGGCAGCAAACACCAGTGACTACTAGTTGCCTAACTGAGTAATTTATATAGCCCCAGTCACTGCAGTACTTGAGCAGCTATTGCTGTTTATATCAAGGCTGAATTCAGCCATCTTGTTTAGTGACAGGAATTTCTCACTTGAGTGATCTTGCCTTTGGGATAAGTTGCCCTTGATAGACTTGCAGATCTACCATAACCTTCAGGGCATGATATAAGATGCAGTTTTTTTGATTAGTATTTCATTAACTGTTTGGTTTCTTCTTTTGTCTATTAATCTCCGTAATTAAAGTACCTCACTGCTTCTAAATTAGAGAGCTTTATTTTTTTATTTTTTTTAAATATTTAAGTAAAGATTTACACTAAAAAAGAAAAATCCAAAGACTTTTATTTAAACATTTTCTTGCAATATTTGTAACCCAAAACCCATTGTACTCATACCAGGAAACCTGAAGTTAAAGTAACTAATTAGTGTCTATCATCTACAGTACAAAAATAAACACAATATTAATTGGGAAAATAAATTAGGACATGCAATTATTTGACCTAAAATACAAGCAGTAGGGTATATACAGTATGTGTATATGTCTCCCTGTATATGAGAGTGTCCTATCAAGAAGATTCTCCAAGTTGTGATTGTGAGTCTGTACATCTCCAATAACTACATCCAGTTCTGAATTTAAAAACTGGAAATGCTTTGCAGAAAAAGAACCCTTCTTGTGCTCAGAAAAAAGCTTACTAAAGAGGTGCAGGCACATGAGCGGCATAAATTTCAAGCCTCTTTTGGGCTTCTTCTACAAATATCAATAAGATTCTAAATGTCAGGTACTGTGTTTGCCAAATATATATAAAGTTTAAGATGGATTCTCAAATACACACAAACTATGTGGGGACTTTTTGTTATTTGTAGTACTCACAAAGTGAAGTTTCTTCCTACTAACATTGTTGAAGGGATGGTAAATGCTTACATCAAGACACTGAGGGAAATTTCAGAATCTAAAGAACCATCTCAGAACAGCCCCTGTATAAAAATTTTGTTTCAGCCAAGAAATGAATTGCCTACAAAAATGCACAAGTACAAAGAAGTAACAAATTAAAAGCAAAAAGCTATCAAGGGGGAAATAAATATGGTCTTACCTCACAGGATAAAGTATTTTCCATACAGAAAATCAGTAGTATAGCTAAACCTGTCTCTGACTGTGGCCAATATTGAATATTTCAGAAGAAGCTGCAAGAAACCACAAAATGCACAAATGCAAGAAGTCTATTTATAGAAAAAGTATCTTCCTAACCCCTGCTACCCTCTGCTTGTTTTATCCCTGAAGCATGCCTATTTATATGCACGATAAAATAGTTATCTTAAGTAATTATCTATGGATGCACTCATAAGCCATATAAATATCTAGCCTGGGTTAAACTCACTAAGGTCTTAGGTCTTACCAATATCTCTTGGTATAGAGTTCCACAAGTTAATTATGTATTGTGTAAAGATATTCTTTTGTCAATTTTTACTTTTCTATCTTTCAGTTTAATTGAATACCTTCTTTTTCTTGAAGTGTGAGGTGTTACATACAGTATATCTTATTTGCCTCCTCTTCTTCATTCATTATTTTTGCCACTTGTTATTTCTTCTCTGATTTCTTTCCTAAACTATACAGATTTAAAATTTCATTTTCTTTTCATGTTGAAATCTCTCCTTGCCTCTCAGTATTTCCACAGTACTTTTTCAGAATAACCAGATTCAGCTTACCATGCCAAGTGAGAGCTAATTTATACAATGGCATTAACAACTTTTCAGAATTCTTTTTTATAGGTTATTTATACACCTAGTTTATTTGCTTGCTACTGCACACTGAGAAGATGTTTTCATTGAGCTCTCTGCACTACCACGACAGTAGTTTTACTGAGTGTTTACTGTTAATTTAGAACCTTGAAATGCATATTAGTATTTGAAAGTATTAAGAAACTGAAGTAATCTGTGTACATTTGTCAACATTGCATTTGTATGTCCACTGTGTGGCTCATTTCCTTAGATTTGGTAAGTCTATTCAACAAATCTCTTTTTAGCCTGAACTAAATGATATCACCTTGCCACCATATTGCTAAACAACTTTTCAAGATTATTTCTTGGGCTGGGATACTGTTCAATGAGGATTTCAATGAGGTGAGGAGAATAATCAGGGAGGTACTGAGGTCCCGGAGGGGAGGGGAGGGGAGTTGGATATCCAAGAAGAATGGTCGTTGCTTAAGGAGATGATCCTCCAAGCCCAAAGGGAAGTAATCCCAACACAGATCAAAGGGGGGAAGAGGCAGCAAAAGCCCCCATGGCTCACCAAAAGCATCCAGGAATGTCTCCTAGCTAAAAGGGAGGTTCACACCCAATGGAAGGGAGGGGCCATCACCAGGGAGGATTATACTGCAGTTGCTTGGGGATGTACACCCTGGGGTGTAAGGGGGGCAGCCAGGAAGGCCAAGGTGGAGATGGAACTGGGACTAGCTTCCCGGATCATGGACAACAAGAAGTCCTTTTTTAAATACATAGGGGGCAAAAAGAAGGTTATGGGTAACGTGGGGCCCCTGCAGGACAAGCTAGGAAATTTGGTTGTCACACCAGATGACAAAGCTAACATATTTAACGATTTCTTTGCCTCCATTTCCCTGAGCAGGGACCAGAACAGCCACCCCCCCTCTGGGCCCCCCTTACACCCCAGGGGAGGTGCACCTAGGCAAAGGGTTAGTGAGGAACTAGTTAGGGAACTTTTGGAAGGACTGGATGTATTCAAATCAGCTGGTTTAGACAATTTCCACCCTCGAGTACTGAAGGAATTGGCTAAGGTCATTGCGGGACCCCTGGCTCATCTGTACAAGCACTCGTGGTGCTCTGGTGTGGTGCCAGAGGACTGGAAGAGGGCCAATATGGTTCCCATCTTCAAAAAGGGGAGGAAGGAGGTCCTGGGAAACTATAGTCCAGTTAATCTTACCTCAATCCTGGGCAAACTTTTTGAGAGAATTATTCTGGTGCATGTCCACGAGGGGCCAGCAGGGGGGATTATGCTTAGGGGCAACCAACACAGGTTTATTAGAGGCAGGTCCTGTCAGACCAACCTGGTGGCCTTCTACGACCAGGTCACAAAATCCTTAGATGCAGGGGTAGCAGTGGACATAGTCTTCCTGGACTTTCGGAAGGCCTTCAACACTGTCTCTCACTCCGTTTTCACCGAAAAACTGGGGGACTGTGGTGTCGACACCCACACAGTCAAATGGGTCGCCAACTGGCTGGAGGGCCACACCCAGAGAGTGGTAGTGAATGGATCATTTTCAACTTGGAAGTATGTAGGCAGTGGGGTTCCACAGGGCCCGCACTGTTCAACATCTTCATCAGTGATTTGGACGAGGGGATAAATAGCACCCTGTTCAAATTTGCTGATGACACTAAGATGTGGGGGGATGTGGGCATGCTAGAATGGAGGAATAGGCTGCAATCAGACCT
>NW_017728943.1:122454808-122463835 GCF_001723895.1 Crocodylus porosus | reverse complement strand
CTAGATGTACACCTTGCTGGGGTCGTTTGACCCCAGTACTCTTTCCTGCCATGGCAGGGGGTCGGACTCGATGATCTGCTCAGGTCCCTTCTGACCCTAGAAACTATGAAACTATAAGCATTGCTGTGGGAGTGAAGAGGAAGTCAAGATGTATTCAATGTAGTGGCTCACCATGACTTGAAAAAGAGTCAACCTTGAGGGATACTGAGTGCAAGGTGTA
Organism: Crocodylus porosus; assembly: GCF_001723895.1. NCBI lineage: Eukaryota > Metazoa > Chordata > Crocodylia > Crocodylidae > Crocodylus > Crocodylus porosus. The sequence goes on along the minus strand of NW_017728943.1, from coordinate 122,463,615 downwards.
GTACCCTAAATCTTATTCAGATAGGCTGCACTAACTTATCCTTGTAGTATGTTTGCCCAATATGGGTCCTGTGTTTTATGCTCTGTTTTGTTTGCATTTAATAAACTTCACAGTTGGCTTCCATTACTGAGCACATGCTCCTTTTGGCAGCAGTTTAATAATAGACAATGTATTTAATGAGGTTTCCTTGTCTGCAAATGTAATACAAGAGTTATCCCTCTCTCCCCCTCTCCCCGCCCAGTGCTGACTGGAGAAAAAAAGTCTTGTTTTGTATACAGTATTGTTTATCACTTAATGACTATTTAGGTTTCTTAATCATGTTTTATGATGGAATTTTCTGGACTAGAAAATCTAAATAAATCAGATTACTGCTTTATCCATTATTTTGTTGACAAGCTGTAGTCCAAATAATAATGTAACCCTTCTGCCAGAGACTGGCCACCAGTAACAAGGTCCAGGTTCAAATTTAGAGGTCTAACATCAGTTTTCCAAATCTGGCTCAAGCTTCCACCAAGAAACCTGGGAAAATAAATGTTAACAGGGTGTTTTAATGTGAACAAATTCAGTTAGGAGGGGAGACTCACCCATAGCTGCTGGCTGGGAGCTCTACCACCTATGTTAGCCAACAATGAGAGGTGATGGATAGGGAGTCCTCCACTCCCTCTCTCCACCATGAGCCCTGCTGCTTCTTGCTGCCATGGATTTCCATTGTACTTCAGGGGCTCTTCCACCTTCAAAAGGAAATATGAGTCCATAGGGTACCTCTTGCAGATAGTGGGATGCAGGTTAAGAATAACCAACTAAGAGCTAAAAAGAAAAGACAATAAGGCAGGAAGAAAGCCAGAACAGAATGGTGTTACAAGAAGCCTGTCACATCTCATGGGATGCATCCAAATGAGTCCTCATGTGCCTCTTGCAGCGTCTCAAAACCCTTTAAGACACTGCAAGAGGCACACGTGGGAATGGGAAAAGGTTCCACCACTGCAAGTTTGCAGCGTGGGGACAAAATTAGACCCCTGGATAATCCAGGGTTCAAAAAAAAAAAAAAAACTGGAGTGAAAAAAACTGGGGTAGGGCAATTGGCCCTCACCCTGGTGCTGAAGCATGTTGCCTGCCTGTGCAGGGCAGGCAGTGTGCAGCAGCAGGGCTCCAGTGTCAGTAAGTTAGGCATCGGGGAGACTGGAGGAGAGGAAAGGGGATCATGGGGGGAGGCCCAGTGGCCCTGCCTGCTCCCCCAGTCCCTGCCAGCCCTTCCCAAACTCATGCCCTGCCTGGCTCCAGCCCTTCAAGGCCCCCAACCCCTGTACCCCCACAATTAAAAAAAGCAACCTCAACCCCCACCCCAGTACTTACTGGAAGTTCTAGCTGCCCGTTTGGGTCACTGGGGCCCTGCCCACACAGTGGGGTAGAGTACAACCCCAGCGGCCCCAGCCCGGGCCCTGCTACTCCTGCTGCTCCTGCTGCCCTGTGCTATCCTAGGGAGCGCTATGCCAGGAGGCCCCAGAGCCCTGCATCCCCTGCTTCTACAGTAAATAGAGGTTTTTTTGTTTGGTTGGGGTTTTTTTAAGTGCCAGAGCCTGGGGTTGGCGGGGCACCCATCAGAAGCCTGGGGGTACAAGTGGGGGGTGGGACTGGGTGGGGCAGCCATCCCGATGCTGGGGTGGGGCACGTAGGCCCTGCAGGGGGAGATAGTGGGCCCTGCAGGGGGAGATAGTAGCCCCTGGTGGGGGGGCTGTGGCTCCTGTGAGAGGCAGTAAAACATATAGTTATTTAAAATTAATTTTATTATTATGATAGAGACACTGCTAGGCATCCAAATTGCTTTACCACTGTAAATATATCAATAAAACTTGCCCAACTGATTGCTGTTTGTCTGTATGTGCGTATATGTATATATTATGGTGGTTTTTTGTTTTAATCATGGAGGAACATGGATTTCAGAGTATTTTACAGACTGACTTTGGGATTTTATCAGGGATTTTTCAGTTTTCAAATTGGGATCACCAGAATTCCTGCTAGGGAGGCACATGGCAGGACCCAAGCAGAGGAGCCTACTCAGAGCTGGCACCTTGGACCCAGCTGGAGGTGACTGACCTCCTAGCCAACTGGGGCCAGGAGGACGTGCTTTGACAGTTCAAAGCAGGCGACCATACCCATAACATCTTCATTTTCAGGGTGATAGCTACCCAGATCGCCAGGCAGGGGCACACATGGCAGTAGTGCTGCACAGAGGCTAAGTCTGAAGCCACAGCCCACTGGCAGCTGGCCCAGAGGGGCAGATGCCTCTACTGGCTGTGCAGTCCCCATCTGGGTCTGGCAGGTGTCACAGCCAGGCAGCAGCCCCCACTGCCAGACTTCTGCAATGGGTAAAGTGTGCAGGGAACTCTCAGGGCTGCTTCAGCAGTCCAGCTGGCACAAGGGGTAGTATCCTCAGGTACTAAGTGGCTGGGCCCCAGAAGCTCCTGAGAGCGAGTAGCCCTGAGGTACTTGCTAGGTCAGCTTTTTTGTACTGTTGGGGCCAGGACAGGGCAGCTTTTTATACTGCTGCAGACAGCACAGGTGCTGGCCCCAGGCTGAAGCTCCCCCGGCTGCAGATCTGAGAGGTGCCAGGCAGGATTATTTTGTCCCAAGTGGCACAATTTGCCCTACAGCAAAGTGCATGTCTGATCATGTGTGCTGAGGCAAAAAGCTCCAGCTCAAATTTGCACCGCTTCTATTTGAGCTGCTGCAAGTGCACATGCTTGCATGTGTGGATGGTCCCATGATGACTACTTGACATCCATTGGGATTGCAGATGAGTAGTTCCAAGTTTCCACCCATCCGTGTTAGTGGAAAGTTTTCAGACTTACAGACAGAATTTCATCATTTCTGAATAAAATCTCTTTTCTTTTAGCTGCAGTGTCAAAAGTTTTTTATACAAGTACATGTAATTTCAATGGTTTATTTTCGGACTAAAAGTATCCATATTGTTACCGTCTTACCATTGGAACAAACAGGAACACAAAATGGAACAATTCAAAGAAGTGGTCAAATGAGAAAAAATATATATTTTTGTCCTTTATGCCGCTTAGTACAGTACCATGGCAGATGAGATCAACTGAATACTTGGACTTGGAGCCCCATCTTTAATCAAAACGTTGGGGGAAGGACACCTTTAGTGAAGGATTTTCCATCAAGGAACATGTTTTTCTCTTAATTCACCTAAATCTGAATTTATTGACCTTCAGTTCATGATGCAGAGCTCCATAGACACATTGAAGGGGCATGGGAGTGGTATGTGCCCCCTGCCCCCAGATTTCTGTACCAACAATGGGGCACAGGGCATACGGCTGCAGCTTGGCTGGAGCCAGGCCTGGCAGCAGTTGGGGTGGCAGTGGCATGGAATTGTGCCTCCCGCCCCACTGTCAAAACTTATATATGCAGAGCTCCTCTTTTTATCCAGTCTGTTCCTAGCTAAGTAACTTGATTATATGGCATAAAACTCTTAGTTTGTACAAACTTGCGAGGATTTTGTATTTTATAGTAGTATAATAAAATAACCAGTAGTACTGTCATTTCAGTAGATCTACTGGGGGCTGAGGTCATGTGAATGTTAATGGTTGACCTCCCAGAGGTCACAAATTTGAGGACCTAGAAGTAGCCCTAATAGCATGACCCTGTCAGAGTCCAACAAATCTGTGAATTCTGCTAAATACCTTGTCATACAAGAACACGGAAAAGGAAAAGAGGTAGAATTACTTGAGGCAGAAGGTAGCAAAGTGGCAAAATCCTGCCCTAAATATATAAGAAGGGAAAAGGAGAAAAAAGCAGAATATATTTTATTTTAATTTCTTAAATCTTTTGTTTGATTTTTGCATTTCCCAGAATAAAAACAAACTAGTAAGCTTCATGTTTGCTTTTAGTTGTGTACAACATTAATGTTATATGTTGCAAAATGTGATTTGCAAATACAATACGAAGAATATTTGCAAAAGTAAAAAATATTTTTATTTTGGGATTTATAAATATTTGGGGCTTTTTTCTTTGCACCAAATTTAGTTTATAATCTCCCTTAAAGTAATTAGGAACATTATAAAAACTGGATACCTTCTGCTCAAACTTCAAGGTTTTTCTTATTTCAGTGACCGTATCTCTATTCATATAAACAGATAGCTGCATAGAACGAACAACAGATCTACCAAAAAAAAACACTGCATTGCAAATATGATTCTCCCAGGAGGTTAGGAAAGAACAAATGGCAAATGACAGATGTTAAACACAATGTTTAGTGCACTACAAATAGGCAGTCAGCCACTACAGAGATGAGACACTAGTGTTTGCTCCATTTTACTCATCACTGTCTTATCCCAGAAACAATGTGGTCACCACTTCTACCCCTTCTCCTTTTAAATATGTAAAGAAAAATAAACTGTTTTTCTGTATGGGAGGTCTTACTTTTAGGAGTATTGGTTAATGTTAAGATTGTATATATGGGAGGGTTGCAATCTGGGTATTAAATAACTGACAGAATTATTTCTGGGGATAGATTCCTGCAGGAAGGTTCTCCATACCTGACAGCTGCATGATCATAGGAAATCTGTGGAAAGTGGTCAAACCTAGGGAAATGATAACATGATATTTTCTTTCTGAAAGGAGAGATAAGGGAATGTGTTTACATATTCTATAAATGTATAAATACACTGGGGAATTTTTACTCAGGGTCCTTAACCACAAAAGTAGCCTTTGAAAATGTTGACAGCTGGCCAAAATCCCTGAGTCCAAGCAAACCTTGCCTTGAGCAGTATATATAGGGAGCATAACAATGGCTCAAAAACATATTTTGTACCTGATTCTAAGGGCAGCTGAGGATTAGCCATGCTCCTGGCATCTGTCCCAGCAGCGTCTCTGTAATTATGCAATCCAAAAAAATAGGGCTGAAAGGGACCTCAAGGGGTCACCTAGTACCATCTCCTGCTGAAGTTGGGATCATCTCAAAAATGTTTTGTTTAACCTGTAAAAATGTCCAGTGATGGAAATTCCACCACCAGGATGTAATGGTCCCTGGGGGGATCATGGAAGCTTCAGCAAGTCTTTGAAGTATAGCATTCCCCTGAGTATATTCTAAGTTGAAGGGAGTGGCCCAGGGGGACTGGTGTAAAGTCAGGACATCTACACAAAGGGATTTCTCAAATCTCCTATTATGACTTCTTTATATATTGGGAACATATCAGTGGTTTAGTATCTAGTCTATTGTTTATACCTTAAGATATTAATTCTTGACAAAATATGGACTCTACCCCTCCCAGAGGACCAAAGCATAATAGGATTTAGAGACAGAGGCAGAGCTAAAAGCTATTTCTAATGGGAAAGATATTTTTCCCCTCCCCTGCCTATCTGTCTGTCTGTCTCTCTCCATCAAGCTGTAATTTAACGTGAGATATAATCAACTGCAGCATGCAGTTGTTCAGTGGTTGTATTATACTCTTGTGCTCAGTTTTATTATATTAATGAGTTTCAAAAGATTTTGAGTATATACAGAGCATGGAATTTAACTCAGATAAATAAAGTATGTCAAAGTAATAGACCACTTTTCTCTTCTTAACACACAGTGAGCACATCTACACATATGCTATAGTGTGCAATAGCCTACTTTACTGTGCATTAAAGCATTGTGTAAAAAACTGCTATTACACAAATGTGCAGTAAAAGAGGCTACTGCACATTAAGCATCACCTAAAAAGCATGTATTTGCACTACTGGGCATTAAGGCAGCTTAATGCATATTAATTTAGTACTGGAGGGCACTTTTACACATGCTCTGTAGGTGGTGGGGGAAGCTTTAATTAAAGCCCCTCAGCTCCTCAATGTATCATCATCCCTGCACTTCAAAATTGCAGCAGGGGTGCTTGAACTAAAGCTTATTCAATGAGCTTTAGTTCAAGTGTCCCCATCACCATTTTGAAGTTCAGGGATGCTGATACATGAGATGCAGAGGCTGGCTAGAGCACGGTAATTACCATGCTCTAGCAGACTCGATTAATCAAGTCTTCTCCACACTATAATTACAGAGCATTGGAGCACCTTCTGCACCTGTGTACAGGCACTTTGAGGTAGTAAATTTAATGCACATTAGGAAAAGCACATTAAAGTACATGTAGAAATGCCCAGTGTGTCTTTAGTGGTCCAAGAATATCCCAAATAGAATCCAATCTTATGTAGCCTGTGATAAGATATGCAAACTAGCTTGGAAAAAACTAACGTGCTGCTGTGGACTAGATCAGTTCTGCCTTTCCCACTATACCTGCAGCAGGTTAGCATTGGAGGGAACAGTTAAAAGGGAAAAGCAGAGTTCATGGTAAAAAGTCCATAGTGGTTGGCTAAAGAAAACAGATCCCCAGCATGTACTCTTGCTCTAAGATAGTTTCAGCTTCCTGATGGAAAGTAGTCTTGATGTAGGACTACTTGATGCGTCTCCTGGGATGTACTTGCTGGTGCTGAGTGAGTTTAACTTTTGTGAAAGCGATACAATCAAATAAAAATCTTATGCCTCCTGTGAACCATAGTGCTGGTTTGTCTGAAGCTCAGGAGTGACCTAGTCTAACAAGCATAGGTGATTTGAAGAAAATACTTCCATGGTAACACTGGGATTCTTATTTAATCAAATTGGATTTTAAAGATGTTTGAGAATCTTTTTCCAACAGAGGTGTAGGAATTCGGCACCCTGGGTGGCAGTGGCACATGGTCCAGGGGAAGCAACTGGTTTGAAGTTTGGTGCTGCTGAGAGATGTTACCACACCCTTTTGTCACCAACATACGTGTCAAGGGGCCAAAAAATCATCAGTTTTCAGCAGCAAAATATGAGGTGATATCTGTCAGCAGCAGTGAACCACTAACTGCTATTCCTGCATTGTGCACCAACGCTTCTGCTCTGCCCTTCCCACTGTGGGAGCTAGAATTACTATAGGGACGGTGCAGGGTTCAAGGGGAAGGTGGGGAAGTGGGACAGGTGGTGAGGTGCCCCTCCAGGTCCATTCATATGCCCCCTTTTAGGCACTGCTCAGGACTAGTACCCTGCTCCTGCACACATTGTTATGATGCTACTGTTGTCCCAAATGTAGTAATACTTTCTTTTTGAATAGTGGACAGATATTTTTCATGCACATGTTGTAAACGGCCAATAAATATCAAATAGAGGCATGAACTATTTTTTTCTCTTATTTGCAATGTAGCACAAGGTGCTTCTGATGTTTATCCCACTTTATTCCTTTTATTATTATTAATAGTAGTGGTATTGCTGTTGTTGTTTAGATTTATATCCTACTCTGTCCAGACTGAAGGCTCAGAACAGGCTCAGAACAGTTTACAATAACAAACAATCCACAAGATGAGATGAAAGCAGAGTTTATGGTAAAAAGTCCATAGTCCAAAAGACTCAGCAAGTCCAACACCTTAAAAAAATTAAATTATGCAATCACTATATAGTATTGCAAATAAATAGCAGCATTCTACTTATCAATACTATATGGTTTCTGATTATGTATATTCTGATGTAAGAACCATACATTAAAATGAAAGAAATATATAGCAAATGAAAATAGCTGTAATTGTTATAGATCAAGGGAAATTCAGGTTTCATTAATTTTTTTAAATTTATCCTGTAATCAAATCCTGGCCTGCCTGATCTGGGAAGTACAAGGAACAGAAGTAAAAGACCAGTAATTTTATTTCTTATAAATTAGTGAAGCATGGAATGTATTGACACACACTTGAGCTATATGCTGCCTGATGTAGTTTTCAAGCCCATTTTCCCACTAAATGAGATGTAACAATTGACTGTTAAAAAAATCAGCTTACTGTATATATGTGTTCCAAGATTTTCCCCCTGAAAATTAAAGTTGAGAACTGAGCAACATTATAAGTATCCTATAAAATTACCCATAACAATATTTGCAGAGGTGTAAATGTATGAAAAATATTAATACAGGCCACAGGAGCTGCTGCTTTTTCTCTACTACAAGAACTTCTCTCTTTAAAGTTTATATAACTTCTACTTTTGCCATATTCTCTCACAAAAATTAAATAACATATTAGAAGTTTCCCACATAATATATATTAGACCTGCCATTGATGTATAAAACAACTATATGCATTTTCTTATGAAAATGAATGAATACAAAACTCAAATTAAAGAAAACTCTTCTTGCACTGAGGCTATTGCCTCTTATTATTTGGATTTCACAACCCACTAAGTGCTTTCCAAAACAGATGATATTTTTTCCCAAAGGGTTCCACTGTTAAAGGACTACTTAACTTCAGTGAAGGATGGCAGATTTTGTTCTTTGGAAAATGAGGCAGGAATTGTTGTAAGGTGTTCCATATACAGAAAAAGAGAAAAAAAGGAGGTTAAGCTTTTGAATTTGACTGAGACACAGTATTTCTGACCTTCACAGTGATCTTGGGATAATTACCTGTGCTTGATCTACATGCACCTTTCTGAGTAGAACTACATTGACTGGAGACACAATAATTTCATCAAAACAGATTTAATGGTTCAGTGCCTACTATGGACACAATTCTACTGTTAAAAGTGTTTATTGTCATGTATCTTATTTCTGTATGAGAATGAGGTGGGGGGGAGAAAAAGAGAGAGAAGGTCTCTCTTCCCATGTAACCTAAAGAGTTTCATAGATTTTATAGACATTAGGGCTGGAAGGGACCTTAGAAGATCATCAAGTCCAGCCCCCCACTCAAAGTGCAGGAAGTCAGCTGGCGTCAGAGGATCCCAGCAAGATAAGCATCCAATTTGCTCTTGAAGGTGTTCAATGTAG
>NW_017728943.1:122451468-122454708 GCF_001723895.1 Crocodylus porosus | reverse complement strand
TATCTGAAAAAGGACTTTTTATTGTCCTGGATGCTCGAAGCTAGTTGGAGTTCAGTTGCAGCCTTGGCTTTCCTGGTTTGCTCCCTGCAGGACTGGACCAGTGCAGAATATTCCTCCTTGGAGGTGAATCCCATCCTCCATCCTTTGTAGGCCTTTCTTTTTAGCCTCAGGAGATCTGCCACATCCCTGGAGAGCCAGGGGGGCTGCTGTGCCCTCCTGCTGCCTTTCCTCCGAGTTTTCAATGTAGGTTCCTGGGTTGAAATTTAAAGCCAAATGTAAAACAGATAAAAACAGTCCTAAATGGGTTCAATACAATTAGGAAACGTAAAAATGCAAGGAAACATAAGATGACTACAAAGGAGGTCTAGGTTTTGATTGTTCCATTGACTCAGTGGAATGATGGGATTTGACACCAGCCTCAGATCTGCCCCATTGAATCTAATCCATACTTATCCCTTTGCAGGGTTTGCTTTTGCTAACTTAAACATAATCTTCAGCCTAAGATTTATCCTAAGCTTTGGTAGACTAGGACTTTCTATGCACAATCTCATCTATTCCTACAGCTAGTTCCCTCCTCTCTAGAGAGATACAGAGATCCTCTCTGTGCATGTTATCAGTAATAAGCAATGCAGAGCCACTTGTTTTTTTTGCAGACAAGTGTAATGCTTGTATACGTGTGTGTAAAATATATACTGCTTTTATTACTTATCAACATTACACATGTCTGCAAAAAAAAACAAGTGGCTCTCCTCATTGTATATTACAGATAAAGCAAGCAGGTGCATATTTCTTTAGAGAAACATGCCTGGTTAAACTGCCATCTCTCTTGGCCCCTACCTCCACGCCCATGAATACCCTGTCAATAAATGTGACCTACTCTCTAGAACAGTCATGTAAACAAATTTATTTTCAAATCTGCTTTTGTTTTTTCCCTTATTTTGAGCCATTTCTTAGCCCCTAAAGTTAGGTTGCCTTAGCAGCACATTCCATCTGGTTTGACTCCAGCTACTCCTTTAATTTTATCGCTATCTGAAGGAGTAATTTATTTTTCTGTTCTTATCCAAATCTTCTTTGGCCAGTGCAAGCACTTAATTAATTTCCTTCCTATGTTGTGCTAAAAACACACAGACTCTCCTTCCTTTTGTTCCTGTAGACTTTCCTGCCTTCAACATTCTGCTACATGTGAGCCTGGCCAGTGCTACAATTAAAAATACAGTACATATTTTCCTAGTCATGCTTTAATTTTTATTTAGCATTTATTGCAGATGTTTTGGTGTTCAACTCTTTCAATTAAATCACTTATATAAATAAAACAGGCAATTTTGGTGACAGTATTAACATATAGTATGTTACATTTTTTAAAGGTAACCACCAGATGTCTCATTATGTTTGACACTGACATATGGAGGAGATAATCATGACAACATCTTTATTCTGTGATAGGGTTACTGATCTCTTTGGTTTCCATGCACAGTTCATTTGAAGTCATGGCTTCGTAGAACAATAAGGCTGGAAAGTAGCTCAGGATGTCATCTGGTCTAACACCCCTTTCAGTGGAAAGATCCTTAGAGATTTCAGCGGGCTGTGAATCAGGTCCTTTATCAACAATAAAATGATTTGAAATTTCACCATCAAATTTTATTTAACCACATGCCCAATGCCTTCAAAAACATGGATCTTCTGTTATCACAGGGACAGGCATGGTGAGGGTCTAGACTAAAGATTACACAGAAAAAATCAGTCATAATGTAATATATACTGTTTGCCCATCTAGTTTACAAATAAGAACTTTTAGGCTGGTGAGATAAAGAACTGGAGCTCTGGAAGCTCTAGCTTCAGAGTGAATGAATTATTAGTGGGATAAAGTCGATAAAAATATTTCTTTTTCTTGGGAACAATATTAGACCGCTGACAGGCTAAAAATTCCATAGCAGAGTTTTCTCTGATAATGCATTGGAGTATTCTATTAAATCTACACAGGATTCATGGGATAAGTAAACAGCAAGCAAGGAATATGACCATTAGCTTTGCCATTAGAACATTTCCCTAGACAGATGGGCAGTGGAAATCCTAAGTTTTGATCTGATAAATATAGTTTCCAGGACTAGGGTGACTACCTTTTCCAAATTGGAAGATGAGACATATATCCACCCCCCTTCCTCCCTTTCCCCCACCCCCCATGGCACAGCTGGAGTAGAGCCAAGCAGAGCTCACGGGTGGGTGGAGTCAGATACAGGTTGTCCAGTGCAGGCTCAGTGTGCCCTGCCCTGCTGCTGTCCCCCCTGGGAGCCTTGCACCAGTGGCTCCACCATGGCAAGGTATCCCCTGCCTGCCTGGCAGCAGCGGGGCATGACTCTGTGCCATCACCCCCGCTGCTGCTGGGTAGGCAGGAGGTGTTTCACCATGGTGCTGCAGTGTAGGGCTTCCAGGGGGAGGGCAGCAGGGTGGGGAGACCCAAGCTCGTATCTACCCTTAACCTGCACACAAATTGGGGGGGGGCACATTCCTCCTCCCTGTGAGTGTACACAGCAGGGTCAGCCCCCCTGCCACCCCTTGACTCCATCCTGCTCCAAGGCTGGACCTTATGGCCACACATTCCTGCCCTAGGCCCCATGCACCACCACCCTAGCTGCACAGCACCTCCCCACCAACCCTGCCCCACTCCCTCACTGTGGGGGCCTCAATATGCCCCTTCCACTTACCTGCAGGTAGCTGGGGGAGCTGCTGTCCATGACGATCTGGGCTGTGTTGCTGGCTACATGCATGTGTGCATGCATACACATGCACGTGGCATCCCCTACATCCTCTTTTTGCCCAGCTTCAAGCAGTCCCATGCGGGCTGGAACTCTGCTAGCCTCCAAAGGGAAACCCACCTCCACCATTTACCACATTTTTCCATTGTGAACAAAAAACCTGGATTTGATTCCTGTACAACACTGTGAATTCGGAACAAATGCTGTCCCGGAATTATTCAGCCCAGGACTTCTCGGGACTGTCCTGCCAAATTAGGGGTTGGGGGTCACCCTACCCAGGACTCTTTTTATGCATTCTACATTGAACAGTCACGGGATAAAAATAAAAGCAAAATAATTGTTAGAAATATTATTAAAAATGCATTATCAATAGCAGATTTAGAAAAAACACAGCTGCTAGCCCTCCTTGTCTCCTTAATGGGAGAGGGAAGGGGGGGGTTGGAAATTGAAGGGAAAACCACCAAAGGCCCTTTGTACTAAGGTATCA
>NW_017728943.1:122445925-122451457 GCF_001723895.1 Crocodylus porosus | reverse complement strand
GAGTTGTAAAAGTTCCTCCTTCTGCACACGTGGTCAGGAGAGAGGGGATAAAAGCCTGCTAATGATTGTGCCCGGGGGCAGAGTGTTTGATCTTTTGTCTCTCTCTCTGACCCTATTTGCAAATATATACCTTTTGTGTTGCTAATAGAGTGTGTCTGTAGCTGAAGGTTTTTTTCCGCCTCCTGAGAAACGAACCGCGATTTTTACATCATAATCCTGAGAGACTAGAAGCCAGAGACTCCACACTCCCAGATGAATGCCCCAGCCAGAAGGCTACTGGTTCACACTCTTTCTTACTGTTCTCCTTCTGTTCTCATGACTCCTAAACTGTTTTCTGCTCTGTGGCACAGATTCAGCAGAAGAGTGTGTGGTGCATCCCCATCCAGAACAGACTTGTAGCTTATGACTAGAACACTCTCAGGAGCAGTGGGAGATATGGAGTTTGAATCCCCTCAAAAGGAAGAGGGAATCAAACTAGGTCTCCCCCTTCCAGGGCAAGTGTTCTAATCATTAGCTATGACATATAAAAGAGTGGGCAATACTGCCCCCACTTCCTGTCACTAGCAGGCATGCTCAGATCTTTTTGAGTGGGTCAGGCCCCTCAGGGCTTGTGACCAGTTCGAATGAGGACAGGGGCTGAGCAGACCCCACCTGCTTTCATCTCTAAATCTATATATTCACTTATGGAAGTGGCTGGATTCCAGCAGCTGTTCTTAGGCCCCTTTTTTTTAGTGAGTTGAGTTGCTTAGAATTAGTCCATTGTTGCATGGGCCTTTTTTGGTCACAGCTTTGGACTAAAGTTTTCTTAACTCCTGTTTTAAGCACCTAAGTTTTTTTTTTCTGTGGATCTGACCCTTTGTCTTTTTTCTTCTCCTAACTAACTAATGGAAAATTTATAAAAGTAGATTATTTCTGGCTGGCCACTATCTACTCATGTTGCTTGTTTATCAGTTGAAGTGAAGTTTTAGTTTCGTTAATACTTGAGTACACATTTATAGTATCATCATCTTCATTCTGGTATAAGGGTAAAACACTCAAAAGAAAATTATGCAAATCATATACACCGAGATGTGTAATAATGTGTAATAAGCCTAGCATTTACTTTAGAAATTCAAGTCTGCCTAACTTGTAGCTGTGTGCAACTTCAAAGATGTTAAGGGTATGTTCTGAGAAGTTTCAAATTTTGGCCCTGATTTAGAACATCACTTAAATACATATACAAGTTAAAGCCCTTACTTAAATCTCATTGACTTCAATGGAACCGATGCACATTCTTGACATTACATACTGAAGGAAATGCATATGTAAGTTTTCATGAATTGGGACCACAGGAAATATAGAATACCTGTTAGTAATACCAAATATGCATACTTATTGAATGTTAATTTGTAATTGGGTTTACTTTAATGCACATTTAAAATAAAAGCATATCACTGAACCACTGAAATAATATTAGAGAAGAGATTATATAATCTATGGAGGTAATTTTCTGGGTTTTTGTCCAAAGTTGCCCAGGACAAAATAACACCTGAGATTTGACATTCTAACAAAGGGAAAATGCTGACTAAAAAGAGTAGCACTTTTATAGATACACACATATCATTGCAAGATCAAACTTTTAATTATTTATATACAGTATACATTGTTTCATATTTATTTATAACTAAATCATACATGATGTTGATATATTGCATTTTCCGCTCAAGTACCATACAAACATTTCTTATTATACTTCTACTTTGAGGCCAGCACTACCTGGTGAGTAATATGACATATGAAATGTAATCTGTCTCCATTAAAAGGAAGTAAAATATTGTAAGTCAAATGAAAAATAGCTTTATAATAAAGTTATATTAATATGAAATATGAATATTTGCCAAGTGAGAACTAATTTCCTTGGACTAAACAAGTTACACTTAAAATATGACACAAAAACCTAACTTATCTACTCCTAAACACAATTATAGTGTTGCAACTTTGAAAATATCTTTCTCCTATAATGCTCAGTTTATGTATGGTGTTTTACAGAAAGTGTAAAATTCAAGATAAAGAACCTTCCAGTGATTCAAGTAAATGACTACCCAGTTGCAAAAAAGTATCACATCTTTATCGTTGTCATTGTAATTATAACGTATCTGATGGAAGGATGTCTTTAGTACTGTACTTTCAAAATTCAGACAAGTACCCATTTACAATACTAGAAACATTAATCTTCTGTAAAAAAATATCACTAGTATTCTTTTTTTAAAGTCTAAAGTATAACTTGTGTGTTATACAAAACACGGAGCTAAAAAAAGAGACATCGAACAAAATGAATAATTTGTTCTTTCTGTTCTGTTAGGTGGGAAGGCCCAAAATGTGTCCTATATTTTTTCCTCCTTCCATTTCCTTGTAGTGTAACATAAGCATTATTCAGAATTTTTTTCTTGTGTTTTCTATAAAAGCAAAAAACGTAGCAATTCTTCCATGAGTAACCATATACTGTACTACAGTTTTCTGACTCGTGATCCATGTGTAGTGCAAGATAATTTCCGATTCTAAGATCCCACATACAGGTATAAGTATTCTACTCTAGTTGTGAGCATCAGTAGTGGAACCTAACAGCTTCAGTCCTGGCATGCAATAACATGGGTATCTCTCTAGAGAGGAGGGAACTAGATGTAGGAATAGATGTGATTGTCATACAAAGGGTCATATTTCTTCAGAGAAACATGTCTGGTTAAACTTCCATCTCTTTCATCAAACTTCCATCAGTCTATCCATTTGTCTCTCTGTCTACACACACACACACACACACGTGTGCGTAGACAACAGAAAAATGATTCCTTTTTAGGCAGGGAAAACACTGAGGTAAAAGCTACAGGATAGTTTAAACAAACAGGCTGAATAATAGAAAATGAGGTTTTGGAAGGGACCTCAGGAGGTCCTCTAGTCCAACCCCTTGCTCAAAGCAGAACCATCCCCAACTAGATGGTCCCAGCCACGGATTTGTCTATCTGGGCCTTAAAAACCTCCAAGGATGGAGAGTCCACCACCTCCCTAGGTAACCTGTTCCAGTGCTTTACTACTCTCCTAGTGAGATTTTTTTTCCTAATATCTAACCTAAACTTCTCTGGCTGCAACTTAAGAGCATCATTCTGTCATCTGTCACCACTGGGAAGAGATTAGCTCCATCATTTTTGTTACCATCCTTCAGGTAATTGAAGGCTGCTAATTATACCCCCCACCCCCCATCTTCTCTTCTCCAGACTAATACAGACAGTCCTTGACTTAAATGTTTCAACTTATGGTGATTTGCACTTGCGGCACTCCACCATTTACACCCATGTTATTACTTATGGCACTGGATCCTCGCACTTACGACACTACAGGGAAATTTTCAATGAGAAAAAGAGGGCAGCAAAACAAACATCCCTGGGTCAGTTTCTCGAAAAGCTATCATGTGGCCCTAAGTCTCCCCAAAATCTCCCCAAAGAAGTCCTTCTGAATTCCATGACCCTCATGATGTTCCTTCACCTTTTGATTAAATAAAATTTTATGTGATTAGTTACTGTATTGCCCTGTTTAATCGATTTATATACAGCACACTTTAGAACACTTTGTACTATATAGTGTATATCACTTATAGTTGATTTAAATATGGTGTTTATGGTCATTTCTATAAAAAGTTGGGCATCAGGCCCTTCATCAAGAACGTAACCCCCTATTATAACATTGTTTCTATGGGAAAATCAGATTCGACTAGCATCGTTTCGACTTACAGCAGCGCCTTTTCCAGGAATGTAACCTGCTGGAAGTGCAAGGACTGCCTGTAAGCCCAGTTCCCTTAGCTTCTCTTCAGAAGTCATGTGCCCCAGTCCTCCCGAGCCATTTTTGTGGCCCCCCAGCTGGAAAAGTTTCTGAAGAACATGGTTCTGATAGGTAAGCAAGACAGCTCCTTTTCCCCTTTCTGCAGGTGGCAGAGTCGGGAGCCCAACGGGGACAATGGGCAAAGGTAAGTAAAACTCGGTGACCTAACCAAGAGGGAACCGAGGTGGCCCGCTGAATCGTGGTGCTCCGCTGAGACAAACGGCAGCTGGCATGCAGCGGGGGTCACTGTGGCAACCAGGACGCTGGGTTCCGTGGCAGTTGGGGAGCCCGCAAGGATGCGTCACGGGAACTCGAGCCACATAAGAAGCTTAGCGCTGGGACCAGGGCACAAAGCACTGGGAAAAGCATGTGCCCATCAGGGGCAGGGGCCGAGCAGGCCAAGCACAAAGAAGAGGTTAGGCTGAGTCAGTTGAATCCGTGAAGAGGAGGATGTGGTTATGCATGGGTAAAAGCAGAAGAGGCTGAAGAAGCTGTTAAATACAGCAGCTAGATCATGAGAGATAAAGGGGATGCTTGCTGAACTGTAAAATTGAAAGCCTGCCATTTGCTGCCATTGAGTTTTGCTGCTGACTGTTTGCCCAGGAGCAGCTAGCCGTGATAGTCTGAAGTCTGGCAGTGTGCAAGAGCTTTCGTAGGCAACAACCTACTTCATCAGATGCCGGAATGACTGTCTGCCCTAGGAAGTATTGGAGGGAGGTATTGATCTGGTGAAAAGCATCAAGAGTAGAGAGAACAAACTGCAGCTGCCTGAAATAGACTACAAAATCAGCAACATTTGCATATGTGTTTATAATGCTACAATCAGAATCAGGGTCCCATTGTCCTGGGTGCTGTAGCAAAAATATAGCAAAAGGCACTCCAAACATCTTACAGTCAGCTTAAAGAGGAGACTCAAACTGAGGGAAGGTAGTAGAGGACATGGTAGAGGGGTACTGAAGCTATGGGAAGAAAAAAATGTGAAACATGAAAAAGAAATCCTTCAAATCTTTCAAATTTGAAATCCTTGAAACGTTTAGGCACTTGCTTAACTTTACTGCCAACGAACAGTCCTGTTAACTACTCACTGCAGTGAGGTCGAGACTGTGAGCAAGTTTTTGCAGGATCTGGGCTATACATTGACCATGCAGTCTCAAGGAGACAGCTGACATCCCTAAAGGAAAGTTACTTGATCCATGTGAAGTATTAGGTCCTATAGTATTACCTGCAGAGTTAAATGTAACCCTTCATTCAAAGACAGTCAAGCTGAAGTGTTTCTTTCCCCAATTTAGTTTCATAGTTTCATAGTTTCTAGGGTCGGAAGGGACCTGAGTAGATCATCTAGTCCGAACCCCTGCCATGGCAGGAAATAATACTGGGGTCAAACAACCCCAGCAAGGTGTTCATCTAACCTCCTCTTAAAAACCCCCAGGGTAGGAGCCAGCACCACTTCTCTTGGAAGTTGGTTCTAGATCCTAGCCGCCCTGACCGTGAAGCAGCGGCTTCTGATATCTAGCCTAAACCTGCCCTCTGCCAGCTTGTGACCGTTATTCCTGGTCACTCCTGGCGGTGCTCGGGGGAATAGTGATTCCCCCAGTGCCTGCTGATCCCACCTGACTAGTTTATAACAGGCCATGAGATCCCCGCTCAGCCTTCTCTTTTGGAGGCTGAACAGGTTCAGGTCCC
>NW_017728943.1:122442248-122445424 GCF_001723895.1 Crocodylus porosus | reverse complement strand
GTTAAGAAGGACCCATCCACTACCACCCTCTGGGTGCGGCCCTCCAGCCAGTTGGCGACCCAATTGACTGTGTGGGCGTCGACACCACAGTCCTCCAGTTTCTTAATGAGAACGGGGTGAGAGACAGTGTCGAATGCCTTCCGGAAGTCCTGGAAGACTATGTCCACTGCTACCCCTGCATCTAATGATCTGGTAATTTATTATTTATACTAAAAGTAACTGCCACAAGGTGGGGAAAAAATCAAAAGTTTATAATTTCTAAAACTTAACCTTTTGGATAACAATGGAGAGAAATGGATTAAAAAATAAGCACAGAAAGCATACATATTTTGCAAAAGGAACAGGATCTGCTTCATAAATTTAAAAAAAAAAATCATATTATTTAACTAAATATTTACTAATCCTTATCTGAGCCTGCTTCTATTAAATGTTTTCAACAGACTCATGCCGTCTCTGAGAGCAAGCCTCTGAATGTTTACTAGGAGAATGTGTGAAAGTGTCTTTGCTTCTATTCTGCAGGTAAGATAAGGGAATGCTTACAATTCAGGACTTTCAACCATTTTTAAGACAAGTGCATCATATGCATCTTTGCCATATGGCTTTAAATGACATTCTTAGTTAACCCTACAAAATTACATACAATATTCATTTCTGATGTGTTATTTGTGCCATGGAGAATCTATGAAGTAACTATACCATCAGCGTTGTAACTATACATTACCTTATGACTTTATATAAACAATTCCTTATATTAGAACTAAATGTTTTTAATGTGCAATGTTAAACTTATTGTATTTTCCCCTAATAAACCCTTGTACTCTTTTATGCAAAGGCACCATCTAAGTGGGCCATTTTGCTATATGCTGGTCTTCTCTTATTAATTGTATTGTATTGATCCTCAAAATATTAACTATAAACATTTTCCCTCAAAAGTAATTGAAATAATATAATTCCCAGCAATTATTGGTTAAGGCCAGGATATACTGGCGAGTATATAGGGGACGTGTTGCAGCTGCAAATCATTGGACAGTTGTGTTGTATTAAAGGTAGGATGTGTTAGGGTGGTGTCACACAATTGCTTGCAACAGTTGCAACTCATTGGAAAATACTGGCCTATTAAAGTTAGTACCTGGTAGGAGAGAGAACCCTGGCCTGAAAGGGAACAACTTTACCATGTGTTAAGGGCACTTAACATGTGCTAAACTGGTTGAGCATGCCTCTGCTTGTGTTTTAACTGCACTTAATTAGTAAGTATTGTGTTGAATGTGTGACACCTCCCTAACATGTTAGCAACACACAAAACCATAAGACTTGTTATACTTCAAATGAGTATAACAAGTTACATACAAATCAACTTGCCTGATGATTTGTATGCAAGATTGGCTAATGCCAGATGCTTCAAGAAAGGTGTAACTTTGCTCCACCTGGTTAAATTGCTTAGTTGTGTAACATTAAAACACAAAAGGAGAAATGCCTTCTTTAAACACATCAATGAGTTCATGCTGTTTTACCTAATGAGTATTGATCATTTTGTTTTCCTAATTACAATACTTCTACTGCTACCCTTGTTATAGGGAACCCAGTAGTTCTCCACAGTTAAGGGCACAAATAACACTGAATCTAATGCCCAAAACTGCAAAATCTACCATGTATAACTTGGTTTTGAAAAATGATGTTAGCTTGATCTGAAGGCAAGTTTTGGGAGAAAAGCTCATACCTTCCTGAGATGCAAGCTATTTCAATATACTCTGATCTGAAATTTCCTTTCTTTTTTATGGGAGGTTGAGGGTCAGTTTTGTGTGTGTAGCTCAGTGAGTCTTAACCTAGAGTCCCCTGAGATCTTTTCAAGGATGCAGTTGCATTGCCATGCAATGTCAGCACTGTTAGGTTTGTAACCATGGGTGCAGGCAGAAATGCAGCTCCCAGCTGTAACTCAGAACTGTTTCTGCAAAGCGGTCTGTGAACATTACCTCGGACCAAACAGAAATTCACTGCTGGTTCCAGGGGCCAGGGAATGGAGCTGCAGGCAGGGAGCCTGCAGCCAGGTTCCCATAGCAACAGGCAGTGCTCTGTGCCAGTGCTCCTGTGTTCAGAATGGGAGGGAGGAAAGGCAGCAGAGGGAGCCCATTCTTGGGGCTTCCCAGCCAGTGCTGAAGGCTTGGGTGTGTGAATTGGAGTCCCCCACTTTGGAGGGGCTCCAATACACCCTGCCCACCCTCTGACTCAACACCAAACTAAATTCCCTCTGCTCCCTTTCCCTCCTCCCATTCTGAAAACAGCCACAGGCTGGAAGTTTGGCAGACAAATTACAGAAGATGCTACATTTTTAAATGTCTTCATCTGATACCTCATGCAATGAGGGGTCAGATTTTCACACAGTTGGTCACTTTTCAAGCTGTGCACTTGTGCTTGGTCACAGCTATGAAACGCTTTCTGTGGCCAGCGCAGGCAAAAACCATCATTTCTGTCTGCAACCAGACAGGAGTTGCAGGATAAACCCAGAGATATTGGATAGGAATCCATAGGGCTAACAATACTCTGGTCTGTGGTCGTCTCTCCCAGTACTTTGCAACAGCAGCCTCAGGTTAGTATTTTCCTGTGAAAAGTAAGAGCTGGTGTTCCTGGGGGAATGCCCTGAGGCTAAACCAGGTGAGATCTAGCTCAAGAACAAGGCTCCTTCTGAAAACCCTCTGCGGTCTCCATGCCATCCCATTCTCTGGAGCGGTGCTAGTGCTGGAGTGTAGGGAAGTTAGGCCAAGTATGGACTACTTCGTCATGGCTGCTTTGGAGACTAATCTTGCCTTCAGTGGCTGCAGCTTCCACTGGGCCTGACACAGATTTCACCTGAAACAAAAGCAGGTAGCTCAGCGAAACTGTCCTGTCTCCAGCCCAGGGGCTGCTGTGTAAGAGTAGCCCTTCTGCAGTTCACAGCCAGCACAACACGGGCGTTCACACACGCACACTGGAGGGGGCGGGGGGTGCGTACACACATGCACACACGCACTGAATGGGAGGGTTCACACACACACTGAACAGGCGGTCTATGCACACACATCAAACGGAGGGGGATACACGCACAACTCCACCCCTACAGGGTCATACGCACATCTCCCCACATCAGGGGCGTGCATACCCCTACGGGGTACAGACCAACCCCACTTCGAGCCGGTACGCGA
>NW_017728943.1:122438983-122442036 GCF_001723895.1 Crocodylus porosus | reverse complement strand
CCGCTCCTGCCCGCGGATGAGGGCAAGCGCTGCCCGCCGCCGGCCCGCAGGAGCCGCCTGGTAGCCTGGCCCCAGGTCCCCGGCGGCGGCGCAGGTAGCAGCCGCGGGGCGCCGCCGCCGAGACCATGAGGAAATTTAACATCAGGAAGGTGCTGGACGGGCTGACCGCCGCGTCGTCCTCCTCCGCCGCCGCCGCCGCCTCCGCGCAGCAGCAGGCAGCGGCCGGGGCCCGCGACAGCGACATCGCGGAGACGCTGCAGTCCGAGCACTTCCAGCTCTGCAAGGTGAAGGCGGCCGCGGCCCGGGGGTGCGGGGCGGGGCCGGTTTCTTTCATCGCGGACCGGGTACCCCGGAGCCGCTGGGTCCTGGGTCGAGCCGGGCTCTGCAGGCTGCTCCCAGGCACGGGAAGGAGCGGCACCTGCGGGTAGCGCAGACCTCGCTGTAGCGTTTGGGCGCAGGCAGCTCCTGACGGACGCCCTGGGAGGCCCGGGAGCCTCCCGCTGCCTCTGAGAGCCTGGGCTGGAAAACGCGTTTCCCTTCCTCTGTCGAAAAGGCTGGCGCTGACTTGGCTGTAGCAGGCGGTGGTGATGTGCCAATCTGGTTGTGTGAGGGATGGGGAGAAGTTCATCGTTAGCCTCTTCCCGGTGGGTAGTAGCGTAATCATCGCCGTTGAGCTCAGCGCGCTGGAAAAAGGATGATGCAGCGAATTGATCTGCCAGCGGCACTGAGAGGAGTAAAAACCGATTTGAATATTAATACCCATTTTTATCTCCATGAAACATCCATGGCCTAGCTCGCTATGGTTGGGTTTGTGTGGGCTGCTCTGCGTTTTCCCTCCGTTTACGGCATCCTTACCATTTCATAGGTTGTCGCTAAGGGACCTGGAGATGAGAGATCAGTTTTCAGTCAAGTGGTTGTATTTACAGTTGCACTGCGAATACCTCACTGGGGGCAAAATATTAGAAGTTGTGGGACATGTCGTTAACTTCATCAAAGTAAATTGAGCCATCCACCTGAGTAGAAAATATATTTGTATTTCTGTACTCTGAAAACACTGGATTAAAATGGCATATGTGTGGTGTGTGTATTTGTGTAGCTGGAATTTCAGTGGGTGACTTACTATAAACACAAAAAAAATTGGCATTGGCCCAAACATGGTTTTATGCCTGTATAGCTGAAATCAAGTTTAGGCGACTGATACCAATACTTTCTCTTTTTCTCTTCTTATTTTTTGTCAAAAAGTCAGTCATATTATTTGGGCAGTTATCAGATTAAAATTGTGGCTAGTCAGAGTAGAAAGCTGTCCCAGTAGTGTAAGATTAAATACTTCTTTTTTCTTATTTATTTGATGGTTGGGGGGCTTTTTAAAGCTGTTGTGGGATAGAAGCTGCACTATGTTGTAGGGCCTGCTTAAAAGAAATGGGAATGGCTCTCTGAAGAACCATTTTAATAATTTATATTAAACAATTATGTAATTGTTTAATTTATGGTGCTGGCTTCATTGTCATGATTCCCAGGGAATATCTGATTTTAATTGTCAAAGCCCTGTAAACAGCCACAAACGGAAAGTGCCAGAGATCAGGGGAAAGGATAACATAAAACGGAGGAAGGGGAGTTGGTAGTGGCTTTGAAAAAAATCAAATCAAATCTTTAAAGTTTCAACAAGCATCCTTCCATACCCAAAGATGGAGAACATTTCTGGTGCAGAAATTAAGAGACTTCAGTCTAAAGTGTTGCTAGATTAGTTTGCAATTCTTTACTGAACTGCAGCTAAAAGTGAACCTGTTCTCCTAATACTGTTTTGGTTGTATTTATTTTTGGTCTGCTGCTTGACCGACCATTACTGCGCTGCTCTGACTTGTTAGACTGTACGCCATGGTTTTCCCTATCAGCCTTCAGCTTTGGCATTTGATCCTGTTCAGAAGATACTGGCCGTCGGGACTCAGACTGGAGCATTAAGGCTGTATCCTTTAATTTTGTTATAAAAGGAAATTGGTGTACTTGCGCATCAGAGGCATGTTTTGGTGCTGTTTCTGCTTTCCTTGAACAGCTATGACTATGCACTCTGGAAACAAGGTATGCCTTTTTAAGAAAGGGGAGAGTAGAAACCTTGATAGTAGTTTGGGTGGCATTTCTTTTGGCATCTAACTGAACTTATGCCAGCACTCTGATATAGCTGTCCAGTTCCCTTTATTTCAAGTCACTATATGCCTTCTGTGAAGTCTTGCTACTGTGCTGGCAGTTTAAAATAGTAAAACACAGATTAGAGTAAAGACCAGTGCTGTATAACAGAGGTGGGCAGTTATTTTGGGCAGAGGGCTGCTTACTGAGTTTTGGCAAGCCATTGAGGGCCACGTGACAGGTAGCTAGGGGCAGATAAATATACCCTAAATTTTTTTAGGAACCGTGCGGACCAGATAGAATGGCCTGGCGGGCTGCATCTGACCTGCGGGCCACATTTTGACTGCCCCTGCTATATAGGATTGTTGATGTTTTTTGGAGTTGGCTGTTTTCCAAAGGGCAATGATACATGCTGGCTCCATGTTTTCTCTCTATTAGACCTGTTTTTTAATGCCACTTTATTTCTCATTATTTTAGGGTAACCCAAAGATTCTAAGACACTTCAGGATTTGTTTCTCCCTAAAGTGTACAGTTTGTTCAGAATGGGATAGTAGATTTCACAGAAACATAGGGTTGGAAGGGACCTCCAGGGACCTCAAACCCTGTTTTGTGGTTTGAAACAACAATAAGCTTGTTCTTCTTGCTCGTTAAACAGAATTCACACTTAAACCCATTTTAAAATTATATAAAAAGTAGTTTAAATATCATTCCAAAAACGAATTGGCATTGTTTGGACTTCACTAATGGGGTTCTTGGTCAATTGAATTTGCCATTATCATGAAATGTTTTAAAGCTTTGACATTTTAAAAGCTTTAAACCATCTTGCTAGAAAAATAAAGTTAATTCTGTAAAAGCTGCAGGTAAATTTAATCTTTCTCCTTTTACTGTGATACTCCCTGGCGCTATATGCAGAGAAGTACTTTTTTTTTTTT
>NW_017728943.1:122403011-122438808 GCF_001723895.1 Crocodylus porosus | reverse complement strand
TAGATTCAGAGGAGAGGGCTATAAACTGAGGTTACTGGTATATGCACAGTTCACATTGTAATTATAGTTCATATTAAGGTATGAGCATTTTTATAGAAAATACAGAAATAATTATAGTATAATATTGCTGCTTATTAAACTAGGACGTTACACTGAGATCTCATTTACTTATCTGTTGAAGATACCCCTCACATACAAGTTACTATTTATTTGTCACAAATTGAAATGTTGTGATATCCATTGAATGTAGCATTTTGAGTCTTACAAAAAAAGTAGCTTCTAGTAAAGCTAGTTAAAGGTTGATTGTTATTAATTGCCTAATATTGGTATAATCAAGTGCCTTATGGGGCTGCTGTGCCTTTTGAACAGATAAGAGTAAATGATGCAGCATGGTAAAGGATAAGCACGTTTAGTTTGGGTGGCGGGGAAAACGAGGAAAGAATGACTTTAAAATATAAGATGACATTTGTTTTCCTGAGTTTGTGGCATGCCACTTCTCCTGTAGCTTCCCCAAAGAGCAAATGTGGTAAGATATTTGTTAGTTTCTGAATCTTGTGAGAAAGGAATGAAATGGATAAAAATGGTCAGTTTAATTCTGCTGGTACAGCTGAAGAAAAACATGCCTTACAGCAATGGAATGAGGCATAAGGTGCAAACA
Source organism: Crocodylus porosus (assembly GCF_001723895.1). Classification (NCBI taxonomy): domain Eukaryota; kingdom Metazoa; phylum Chordata; order Crocodylia; family Crocodylidae; genus Crocodylus; species Crocodylus porosus. Next base: position 122,438,150 of record NW_017728943.1, on the reverse strand, counting down.
CTAGTGTGTAAGGGAAAATGTTGGGAACCAGATGTGTTAAACCTTCATTCCCCTTCTGAACGGTCTCTCAGCTTGTAGATATAGAGATTCTAAAGACAAGAATAGGATAGAGACAATAACCTTCTTTTCCCACCCTCTCGGTCAGTAGGCAAGAAGTCTCTCCATCCCCATGGTCCAGGATATAGTTGGTAAGGGTAAGGGTGACTTTTAAGGCCTTGACTTCCTATGTAGAGTTTTGCTGTTACTCATTTTAGTAGTTATAATTCTGACATTGTAATGACAACTGTAACAGATGCTAAAGAAGTCAAATCAATGTAATACAGTTGACCCCTGTTTCAGCAACAGTTGTAAGAGCAACAGTTTCTTACTGGCAGCAGCATTACCTGGGCACCTTGTCTAACTAACGGTCAGGAAGACACTCTTTGTAATGGGCAAAAGTTACGTAACAACAGTATAACACCAGCATACTGACATGTTAATGATGGATGTGTTGTATAGGGTATGATGACTGAGATCTGGTTTGCTTCACCTTCTTCTGTGAACATGGGTATTAAAACAAATGGTACAACTTCTTTTTGTTATGAGGGACCCTCTCCTTTGCTTCTGTTTAAAATGTTTACCTGAAGAAGTTTTAAATGCTGTGAATTAAAAGGTTAATGTTAACTAACTTGGCTAAATGAAGGAAACCAAAACTGCTTCGTAAGTTGTGGAAAAAGTAGAAAATATTCTTAAGTTCTCATTCAATATGGACACAACTAAACTGGCTAATTAAATCATTCAGAATCTGTCTGTCTATACTAAAATTGTGTTGAACTGCTTCAGGCACGATCCTAGATGAGTTTAAGATCATGAGGTTAGAAAGAGGTTTTGTTTAGGCAATATGCCACCTGTTTTGCAGCTCTACCATGTTACTCTTGTCCACTGACACCATGTAGGCAACAATAAAAAGGTGTATTGATGTGTTTTCTTTAAATCCTAGTATTTAACACATTGTCATTAAAAGTTACAGCTTTGTCTTAGTGAAAATGAAGCCTAAGGGTATATGTGCCCTTTTTTGCATTAATGTCAAACTCCAGGTATTAAGCCCTTCCTGACCTTTCTACCCTCCCCCTTTTTAAAGGTAGGTTTAGAAAAGCTCTAAATGATGCTCCACAATGGGTCTCAAACCCAATCCATTATATAGTTGTAAAAATTTGGAATATCCACAACATCTTAGCTCTGCTAGTAAATGTCCTAGAAGAATTAAAATAGGTGCATCATGTCTGTTAAACTTTTCTCATTAATAGCTGTTTATTATTATTACTACTACCTTGCCTTTGTTCTTTAATAGATAACCAGGTAGCTTGGAGGTAAACCCTGACAAGGCTTTCATAGTCCATGCCTGCTTTGGTTTTTCCTGTAGCAGTAGTTATTTTTGGGAGTTGTAGTTTGAGAAACAGAGTAGTTCATGAAACAGAGTAGTTCATAAGGAAGAGGTGTCAGAACTTGTTTGTATTTGGATTTCCCAAAATAACAAGCTTGTATTACTGTACCTGGTCCCTCCATCATTGTGTTATAAATACAGGGTAGAATATGTAGCTTTTGGGGTACTATTAATATTTTCATAACTCGTTACCTAAATTTAGGTGGGAAATCTCTAATATGGTAAAAACCAAATATTTTTTTGTGTAGATTTTACAATCTGAGCACTGCAGCTTTTTGATAGTTCTACACTTAAATTCAAGAATCATCTTCTCATGGTTGTTTAGAAAAGGGGAACTCTGCTCCTTAGTATCCAGAGTTAATCAGACATAATAGCATCTCTCTGATTTTGTTCTTTAGCTATGCGCAAACACTTGATCACCTTGCTTTAGAGCAAAATTTCCCATGTTGTGGTCTTCAAAATCATGATCATGTTGGCTGTCCGTTTGCTTTTCAGTTAAAATTTGTTAAGGGAGCTTGGATGAGAAATGTTTTAAATTGATACTCACAAAATTTGGGGAATACAGTTCTGAAATTTGGCAAATTTATGAGATTGTTTAGTCAGATGGATAGACAAGGCTTAGCTTGGTTTTGTTGCCTTATCTGAGTCCTGAGTACGGGAAACTTTTTATACGTTCCCTGTCCTCCTAAACATTATGAAATATCTAGTGACTTCCAGTATTGCATCAGGCTTGCAAATTGAACCACAGTTCTTTCCTCGTAACTGTCATTGGTTTCCTTCCCTTTCTTGGATAAAAGACCTACTAAAAGTATTTAAAAACTTGGCAACATTTTATTACTTTGCATACTGCCAGGAAATGATTGGAATATCCTTTCCCACTCTTCTTAACTCTCTTTAAATTGAGCATATTGAGATTTAGCATATGTTTAAAGAGTTGGACAGTTTCAAAAAGATAAAATTGATCTGCTAGGCTTTTTCAGTACTAGTGTGCATTCAAGTCAGGCCTTCCATTGGCTTCTAACACAGTGATGGAATTGTTTAGGGCTCAGTTCATATATTAAAAATGAATAAGCCCACTGTTTCTCCTTTTACCACATGTTGAAAGATTAGTACAAGATATAGGACAGAAGACATGATCTTTGGAAACTTAATCTGACTGTTGTCATAAGCAGGAAAAACTTAGTGGTTTGAGCAGGAAACTAGAACTGAGTCCTGGGTCTCCTTCCCAGCACTGCTGCTTATTTTCCTTTGGGTAGAGATTATTGCATTTTTCTGTGTTTCAGTTTGTCAGTGAAAACTGGACAGCATGATGGTGTTAAATGCTTTTGAGGTATTGCATAATTGTAAATGGTTTCTGTAAGCCTTAAAGAATTCAGATGCATCTAGGATCTTAGTCTCTCTCACGCTAAAGATTACACCAGATCTTCAGACTTGAGGACTTATCAGCAGAATTACAACATTGTGCCTTTCACCTAGACAAAATGGTGTCTAGCACTTAATAGGATTCCTGTTCTCAGGCGTCATAGGTTATTTCATAAGTTATTGGAGGATGTTTCTTTTATTTATTTATTTTTTTTAAACTTGCATACAAATCCAGCTCACAAATAGAGGAGAATTTTTAAGTAGGGATGTCTTTCATTTTCTTGAAGTTGCATATGATTCAAGATCCAAGGCATTCCTAACTCCTTGTCCTTTTCTCTTGCATGGGGGAAAAAGCCTCTCATCTTAGAACCAAGTATGAGGTGGTGGGGGCCAAGCAGTTGCTGTGACTCCAGCTGGACTACAGTTGCTGTCTGCCCCCTCTATCTCTGCACCTCCTGCTGCTCCTCCCCTGCAGCCTCAACTCAAGCCCCCACTACCTCTCCCCTGACTGCATCTCCCCCCCCCTTTGCCTTTGCTCCGCGCTGACAGGCTTCATCCTCCCTTCTGCATGGAACATGGCTCCAGCCCAGCCCAGCCCTGTAGCAGTGGTGTTGGCTCTGCACAACTGCTATGGGGCCAGAGTGGATCTGTGCCCACAGGGTGTAGTAGGGACATAACCTGCCAGTGGTAATGGAGAGGCAGAGGCACAGGCCAGGGGAGAGACTTTTTGAGGCATTGGTGGATATGAAAGGAGGTGTGAGCAAGACTTGTGGTGGGGGTGGGGCAGAAGTGGCATGGAGGGAAGGACAAGCAAAAGGGGAGTGGCGGCTTGAAGCTGCAGGGAGTAAGTGGGGTGGGGTGGGCAGGTGGCAAGCTGCCTGCTTCCCTGCCTCCACACTGCCTGTCCATACCAGCTGCCGCTTTATTGCCTGCCCCATTACTGCCCCTTACCACCTCCCCTACGATGTGCTTCTTTACTGCCCCTCCACACTCTGTCCTCATACAGCCTGCCCTGTTACTGCTTCTTCCACTCTGTGCCTCTACAACCTACTCCATTACTTCCCTCCTCATCACCTCTCCCCTAGCTGCAATTTTTGGGGGTAGGGAGAAGTGAATTTAAGGTGCTCCTCAGTCATTAGATTCTGTACATAGGAAATTTATAATAAATGTATACATTTTTTCATGTATAAAATCTAATTATGGGGGTATTTGGGTATCAGTTGACAAGCAATAGTGTTTTACAGGAGACAGAAAACTTCCCTATGACATGGCTGGAACACTGAGCAGGTTTGTTAACAGGTTTCTGTGTTCTGGATAAAGAGTTTTTAGTTGATGTAATTTCCAGCAAGAGAATATTTCAGGCTATATTACCTCAGTAACCTTGTTCTGTATTTGAGCAGTTATGTAGAGGAATCTTGACCACATGTGTTGTGTTTAGGAGTTTTGCTGATATTTAGATCTCACTATGACTGATGGTACTAGGGGTAACAGAAGGGAAGATTTTTTTTTTTTTTTTTTTACCTTATCTACTTTGCCTTTTGAAGATCTAGAACTACCAATCCAGTTCTTACATCTTTGGGTGTTGCTTTTTCCTCATCTTGGAGACTGAGGACTAAGTATTTCCTTGTTTATAGTAAGTAGAGTGTTTAAATATGTAATTTCCTTGCACTCCAGTGAAATGCAGTTCTGATTTTCCTCCTTTCTCCAAAGAAGGAAGCGAGGAAGAAAATGAGAACCATAGGAAGAAGATGAAAGCTACAGCTATTTGGAGAAAGATGGGGTTAGTGGCTTCCTTTCTTTCCTTTTTCATATCCTTGTGACAAAGTATTTAGCAGAATTTGCAGATTTCATTGGAATCTGGCAGGCCGTACTGTGAGTGCTTCTGCTGCGGCCTTGAAACTTACAATCTCTTGGGTTGTCAACCATGTACCTTGGCATCTGTGCCACACCAGCTTCCTGCTTAGTGGCTCTATGTATTCAGAGTAAAAATTAATTATTCTTTTCCAAATAGATCCAGGTGTATAACTACATCAAGTTAATTTATTTTTTTTAGAAGAGCATTATTTTCATTTTCTGATACTAAGGCAAAATCTTTATGTTACAACACTGAGTAGAAAATATATATTTTTTTGCCTATTATGATAGATAATCATAGATATGTTTGAAAATCACACTATGTATTGCACCAGTTTTACAGTAGCTTCAACTTTTGTATTCATCATATTACAGTTAAGTTTGGTTAAAGTCCAAACTACGTTATGACCAGAGAGATTTATGAAGTTGAAAATATTCTTTAATTAAAATAAACACTGTTACCATGTATATGATTTAAGCACCAAATCATGGAAGTATGATAAAGGTAAATAATATTTTATGGCCCTTGGTTTCATACAGGTAGTGTCACATCAGTTGCTTACTACTTGCTACTAATCCCTTATCTGATCTAGGAGAAGAAAACAATTTGACCCTGGGACGTGACTAAGTGAAACAGGAATCAAAAGAGGACTGATTTTTCTAGAAATCTGTTTCTTTTTCTTAAAAACTAAAGCTTAATAGCCAGATGTAGAATGATGGTAAATGAGCAAGAAGGCTCAGACAATATGGAAGAGATGGGATATTAGATGTAATAATCTTAGAACACTGTCTGTTAGTGGAAAATAACACAATTTGTCAACTAAATGTTATTCCTAGTGTAACCAGTGCTTGACCAGCAGTGCAGTGAATAATTCTCTCTACATGTGTGCAAAAGTTGAGAACAGTAGAAAAGTTCATTTGCCCCTGCATACTTAGTGCAGGCTAATGGAATTTTGCATGAAATTCCAGAGAACTTAGTTTAAGGCAGTGGTTCTGAACCTTTTTTTAGATCGAAGGCACCCCTCGAAATGACTGCTCTTAGTTGTCACTTGTGGGTTTTTGTTTGTTTTATTTTTGACTGGAAACATGAGCAATTATTCTGTTGCAAAAAATCTGGAAGACTACAACAAATCAAAATGTTTTTGACACTGGATTCCTATTTGAAATCTTTGGTTTTACCCTGTGAGTCGTGGAATTGTTTGAAAACTTGAGTGCTAATGTGCAGAACTCTGGTTAAAATCACTCGTTTAGGATAACTGTGAGAATCGAGGTTACTTCAGAGTTTTGTCTACATTGTAGGTCACAGTTTGTCCTATTTGTTCCATTGTTACATTGTGGTCCATTTCCAGTGCCATCTGACTGCACTTTGCTTTTCTGAAAGGAATGGTAGTGTTTAATTCTGGCCATGGAGTACTTTGTAAGCAAGTGTGGTTCCATGCATTTGGAGACTTAATTTGTTAGCATGGGGTGTAGTCAGTCTTCACTCACCCATGAACAAGAGATCCGTATCTACTTGTGAATCTGGATTACATTTGTGGCAGTGAGTTGCCAGGGCCACTTGCCTGTTTTGCAGAAACTTTTGAGAGGATTTCATTTAATGTTGAATCACTACATAAGTTGTTTTAAGGGAGTCAACTAGTTTGACCTGCATTCATCCTATGACTATGCCAGAGGCTTTAATATGCAGGTCAGCTAGTGATATGCAAGATGACTCTTATTTATATGTTATCTGATTTCCACTTACTCCTCCCCACTGCTCTTGTGCTTTCTTGTTGTTTTAAATGTACAAAACTTGAAACTGTTAAGTGATGACCTCCTGGCACAATAGCCATTAAAAATCCATAGCAGTGGCACCTTGTGGCTTTGAAAATTGGGGGACAAAGGGGCAATTTGAAACAAAGCCAAGGGATGTAGTTTTCTAGCTTGTGGATGACTAATATTTATTGGATGAGGATCAGTGTTTTATCCTGAAGCCTGATTTACCTTAATTTGACTTTAAAGACTTTTACATAGTGACCTTTTTTCTGTGCAGCTTAGTTTTAAAAATGGTAATTACTTAACCTAATCTGACACATTGGGACAGTTCTAGTAAATCTGTTTAATGATGTTGTCTTACTGTAAATTAAAAAAACTATTTTTGTCAGTCAAAAAAAATTACTCTTGGTGAGGCAAGACAGAGTAGGCATAATGGGGGGGAGTAAGCGGGAAACAATGTTTCTATATCTCTTTGAAATGTATACAAGTGAACAAAGGTGTTTGTGGTTTGAAATGGTAATACTATTTTAATCTCGCCTTGTGAAGACAGGTTAGTTTTGACTTTGTATTCAATCCAAGTAGTTCCCTTTTAGCTGTATTCTAGCTAGCTGCGGCAGTGCTGTTCAAAGTGAAATTATACAATATAAATCAGTCTGAATATATATATGCATGTATGTTTGTTGCTTTTACACTTTGCATTTTTAAATTCAGAGTAAAGCTTTAAAAATGTTTCTGCTTTTAGTGGCTCTGTGAAAAGATATTCATTTGCATATTGTCATTGAAATGTCAAGAGGAGTTAATGTATAAAGGGGCTTGAATGTATGCTTTTCATTAACGCAGACTGATTTGTAAAACAAAGCCCTGTTTTAGGGGTTTTAGCAATGTCATCTACTGCTGATCAAAATGTTCAAAACTTGGCTTTCCAGTAGTAACAATAAATGCTGAGTTTTCTTTAGAAATAGCTGCCAGTGCTGTTCCTGTGACACTTGATAAGGCGCAGTGCAGACTTAAGAAGTGTTGCAAATCTGCAAAATCAAGTCCTCTCACTGTGTCTACTGACTAGAGGCAAGTAGCTGGATTATGGCCACCATAGTGAAGGAAGATAATTCTAGCTTGATAGGTATAGCAGTCAACTGAAACCATAAAATGAATGTCCTCATTAATTTGCTGAAAAATGGGAAGAAGCTCTGAATTTTTGGTAACCCTTTAAAATATTCAGATTGTGTTTCTACATAATATTCTATTCTGTCTTTCCTGTTAAACTTCAATAAGATTTTTTTTTTAATTCATAGGCATTGATATCTAATAGGATAGGAAAAGAGCAAGGTAGAGGACTAAGTTCACCTAACTAAAACATCGTTTTCTAGTTCTGGAAATGGCTACTCTGCAACATATTCCTGATCTTGCTATTTGTGACAGAGGCAGTACCCCTTCTGTTAATTAGCATAAGCAGATGGATAGGGGTGTTTAAATTTGCTTTTTGTCTACTTGCTTGTTACTATAATGAGATGATGTGGAGCATATTAGTTGCAGAGTTTCTGACTAATTTATGGTAAATTGATAAAATTAATGTTCTTGGGTTCTTTTTATATGCATTGTGTCATGCATTTAATCTTTCTTTAACCTTTCCAAATAACTTGTCTTGTTTATGTTTACAGAATGACACTGCATTTTGTTGCAGTTGAGATCTATTTTTAGTTGAACTATGTAGGCTGGGTTTTAGAGCTATAATTACTAGTCACTTTAAGGAGCTGTATTTACACAAGCCAAACGTATGAATACTATTAAATTAACATTTTGACTTTGCAGTGTTCTTTTCTGTTGTACTATTCACACAATTTTATATTTAAACTAGCACAAAACAAGAAAAAACCTACTACCAGGTTTTCTAGACTTTTGGTTCACAACTGTGTCTCAGCAAGTAAATAGATGGAGAAAAAAACCAGATGAAAACAGAATTTTTTTGTTAGGGTTCCTGTTAAATATGTAGGTATAATCCTGTTGTTGCCACTAACACGATGAAGCTATATAATATCTGTTCATCATCTGCTGCCAAATAGGAATGCAGTAATTTTGGAAGAATTCCTGGTGGGATATTAAGTTAGATATTAGGCCAGCAGCTTCCCTTTCTTGTAAGTACCATAGTTTCTTGAATACCACACACCCTCAAATAAAATATGCACCTCCCTCCCCATTGTGACGTTTAAAAATGTTTTTTCCAGAATCGTGGCTAACTGTGTGAAATCCAAATAAATCCATCTGGAAGCTTAGTGTCTAGGAAGTGTAGTATCCCAGGAGAGAGAAGTCTGGGTGAGGCAGCAGGAACTTCTTGGTGTGGCAGGACAGCAACAAGGCTAGGCCCTAGCCCCTTGCAAGGGTAATAGCAAGACTGTTGCTTCTTTACTGTAAATAGTTAAATAGTCCTTTACATTCCTGTAACTAGTAGTGTTATTTCCAAACTACAAGCCTCATCAAGGTACTACAGACTCTATGCAGCAGCTCAGTTGCCCTTAGCCAGCTCAGTGGCTCTTCAGCCAAAAGCTGTTGCTTCCCCATCACCTATGAGAAGGTTAACTTTGAGCTCTGCCCCTTCTGTTTGTATCACCAGGAAGAAATGGCAGCCATGAGCTACAGGATCTGTATGCTTTATTTTACCCTGTTTCTATTTCAGCAAAGAAATCAGTTTCCCTACATGTCCCCCAATTTTGGGGGAGGGGGCAATGCAGTATTATCATCTTTTCTTATGCTTGCAAAGTCCTTGTTTGGTTGTTTTGTTTTGTTTTTTCTTTCACAGTTTTGTCCTGCCAGAGTGACTTCAAATCCCGTGACACCAGCTAACCTGGTATTTGGTGCTAAATTCCTTTCCTCCTAAATCCCCTCATTCCTTTTGAAAGAAAATCCACCCAAAGGTTTATTTCAGTCTTTGCAGCACGTAATGTGTGTTTGTAATATACCTATTTAATACTTTGTCTTTCAGACATTACCTGTGCAAGCACTACCTCAAGTAGACCTATTTTTAGTGCCTGTTCAGTGGACCAGTAATAATATGCAAGTGAATGGAAAATAAATGTAGAACCAAATTGTACATATTTAGATGATGGTTGGGTAGATCCATAAGTCACGGGTTTGTCCAATTTGCTTTGTCTTGTTTACAGATTTTACTGAATTCATCTATCAAAAGATAGAAACTATTTAGCATGATTCTGCTTGGAACAGTCGTATTTTAATAATGCTTTTGTGGGACTGAGTATTTGTCAGAAACTTCTGTATCAGACAAATTTAGCTTTAGATGGCTTTTCCTTGAGCTTCCTGGCTTGCAAACTAAAGTTATATTTTGTATGCTACAACAAGAAACACATTTTCTATATGCTGTCTTGCTTTCATTTATACATATGCTAGTCCAGTATTTAATTAGGCTTTTGTTTTCACTTGTGCAGTTTTCTTGCCTTAAGTTATTTTTTGTAGATATAATAGAGTGAAATTTGGTAAATCCATCTATTGATTCATAAGAGGAAATAACATATATGTAGTTCACTAAGTCATATATGTGTGAGTTTGGGTGGTAACACATTTAGCAGATATGCTTTCTGGTTTTATCAATCCTGTCTGTTGATTAATAGTGCCTTTTTTATGTAGTCACTTTGTAGAGCAGAGGTCCCCCTTAAGGTTTGGGAGTAGAGTTGTAAGCTGTCGTTTAATATGAAATGAAAAGTGGTGGTTGAATATAAGTGCCAACACTGAACAAGTATTATATAATACACAGTTTGGTTGTAAAGAATCCCTTGTGTTCACGTAGTCAGTCTTCTGCCTCTTGACAGGATTAATTTACTTTTCCCCCTAGGAATACTTTAATAGTTTTATTGGACCAACTATTTAGGAGACAGTTGTTTGTTGGTGAAACTACTTTCTCAAACATACTTTCTCAAACTCAAGCTTAAACTGCAGTTTTGGGCACTTCTGAAATTACCAAGTTATGCACAGTTGTGTTTTTAATAACAGACTGGTTAAAGTTCCAGCTGTACTACATAAAGCTGTAGGAAAACTACACATGTTTATTTTTTTTCCTTAGTTTATGAATTTCTTTACCTGTGTTATAGGAAGATGTCTATTCCCTCTTTTTAAAATTCCTTACACGCTCTAAGTTACCAGTTCTTGTTGCAGTTTAGGTTAAAGTTGTGTAGAAAAAGGCAGATACCTGGGGCAGTGCTTGGAAACTTGTAGGTTTGTTGCAATCAGTACATGAATGATAAGCAGAAGCAACAGTTACATTGGGCTGAATATTTTTGTATGTGGAATACTATGTATTCTACTTCTTCCTAAATGTGTCACCTGTTCCTATTGTGGGGCATGAATGCAAAACTACATTTCTGAAAAGGGTTCTTTTTAAAACATATAGCTTTCATGAAAAGGATGTCTTTTTAGTAATAATAGTTTTAATGGAATCATCCTCCTCAGTCATCTTCTGAACACCTCAGAGTTACCTTAGTATGCCTCATCTGAAACCCTTGACCGCTGGTTCTTTTGATGGTGTCTAATTTGATTTTTCTTAGCTTACCTCAAAGTGTATTACTTCTTTCTTCCACATAACATAAGCAGTGAACTCTGATGCTCCCAACCATGTAGGTGTATTATAACAATACTATTGTTATTATGAAAAATAATTATACTATGCTATATTATATAATGGTTGTATATTATTGTTTTCACCCCAGGTGTTGCCTTCTACTTTAGCTTTATTTGGCTCTAATATAATAGTTATCAACCTTCGTTTTGGGAAATGACTGCTAGCTGCCTGAAATAGGACATTAACTATACCTCATACTGTATGTGTGGGGTGTTTCTGTCTCTCTCTCTGTCTCATTTATAGATATGATGGTCTGTGTTAACTTGGTCTAATTAGGAACAAGCTTATTTTATTTATTTAATAAGGGTCTCATGAAGTATTTGAGATGGAACTTGTCTCTGTCTACATTGTTGTCCTATTTGTACATACATATATTTATAAAATTGGCCATTACCTCAAACTATTTTTATAGTAATCTCTATTTTAATTAGTCACAACTGAGGGAATGGCATTCACATATTTATAACAATTGCCATATTTCCATACTATGAATTTTCATATTAACTAGCTGGTCTTAAATCAGGCAGGGCAAACAGTTACAGTACTATTTATTGTTAGTTTTGCATAATTTTACCAGCATTATGGAAATTCTTCCACTCTAATCGCTGTATTCCACAACTGTATACCCAATACCTACCACAAATTTAGCTTCAGATTCTGAAAAACTACTGATCCCGTTGTCATGCTGAATCACAACTACTAAATAAAACTTAAATAAGAAAGCCACTACCAGTACAAATGTGAGGAATATAATTTTCCTTAATCAGCAAGGTCACCTAAATTCCTGAGAAGGTGTCAGAAGTTGAGGTGACTAGCATAGGTGTATATAATACCCTGACTGTAGCAGCCAAAAGAAACAGAGGGACTTAAAATGGAAAACAGAAACAAAGGAGCATGCATGGGAGATCTTTCTACTAATTAAATAACAACCAGATTCCCATCTGCTAATTCCCTCTGCTTTAATGTGTTTGGCTGATGATTCTATTATGTTGTAAATAGAGCACATTTTAAATTGTTTTGAAAAACTTTCCTAAATAAGCTTCAAGAAGACTACTGTGCTATTTTTATAACATATCAGGGACACTTAAATAGTGTGACTAATAGTATAATAAGATGCCAACTTTTTATAAACAGATGCTCCTGATACTAAGATGTCTAATCCAAAAACCTAGGTCTGATGTTTTGGAAGAATCTCACTGCCCATAAATGTAACTGTTGTAGAGGTCTTGTTCTATGACACCATTATATTTTAAAAAATATTTCCAAATTGTAAATAATTGCAGCCAGCCTACAGAATTTTGCTAATGGAGGCGCATAAACTGAAGTGTAATGCAATATATGTGGCTGCAGTACAACTACTTGACGAGATGGCAAACCATTTTCAGTCAGAAAAATAGATACAAAAATCTCAGTAATTTTATGCTAAAGTCCTTTTGTGTGCTTCCATTACATTGGGCAATCATATAATAAAGATAGCCACAAATATCAAAATAAATGCAGAATGCATTTTAGATTTTTAGTGTTGGTTTTTTCCATTTAATAGTAGATGGGTGTCACAATTATTGGAGTGAATTAGTGGGGCTCTGTTGTTTGCATGTGTGAAAAATCTCTAAACATTCAGTGTAAATGAGTGATTTCTTCTAAAAGAACAAAGACATTTTACTGATGTACCATTTTAGACTCCCTTGAAGGCAGCTTCTCAAACTACTAAAAGTAATACTAGCTATATGTTGTTTTCAACATTGTTTTTCATAAGGTTTCCATTTTCTTCCTGATGGGCTTTGTGCCTTCCAAGAAGGCTTCCACAGAACCAGTTCTGCCTTAGCTTCGTGTTATAGTCAGTAGTTATTTATGTTGGCCTGCAGTCAGAAGTATATAAGTTTCCCTAAGCAAGAGCTCATTTAATCAGTTCCTGTGAAAGGATGTGCACAGAGCGGGCTATCAAATAGGGACAGTCTGTGTAAATTTGATGTGAGTGTAAATCTGTTTTAGTGAGAGGTGTGGCACTTGGAGACATGGCATACTTTATGATCCATCTTAATCACTGTTTTTTAGTTATCTCAAGGAGAGGCATGCATATAAACTACATAACTATAGTTTGTGTGTGGGGGCACATATGCTTGGAGAGAGATGCTTTTCAGCTAGGTACAGACATTCAGAAAGCCCAAGGGTGGTGTCAATCTAAGTTATGCACTTCTCTGGAAGTGTCATAGTTTGAATTGGTAGCAAAGAAAACACACATTCGCCCTTTGGGGAGGGGGTGGGGGTGCAAATCTTAGACCACATTCCACCATTTTTAAACTAGTCGGTATAACAAACTTCTGTTACTGGTATAGACAAGTTTTGTGTGTTGGACTTTTGTTCTATTGAGGGGTCACTTACACTGGTAAAAGTGTAATGTTTGTGTCTGGTCTTCTAGAGCTGGTTTGGACATCACAAGGCTGGATGGGCAAAAATATGTGTCATATTTGTTCTAGAGCAGGGGTGATTAACCACTGGCCCATGGGCCTGCGGAGCCATTGCATCTGGCCCATGGGGTTCCCCACAGGTCTGGAAATTTGGCAGCAGGGGAGCAGTGGCAGTTGGTACTGGCACTCTCCCTCACTGCCAAATTCCCATGCCCACTCCCCCGAGATAGCCAGATTGGGACCAGGCCTGGCCCCTTTCCCTCTACATGGCTGAATTAGGGCCAGGCTATTACTTGTGCAGAGGCTATTACTTGTGCCAGACCACACCCTTCTCCATGTGGGGCCTGGCTGTGCTCCAGTCCCCTTCGTGTAGACAGATGGGGCCCCCCAGTGCTTGCCATGAGTGCTGGATCGGGGTTACCATCTCCAGCCTGTGGGCGGAGCAGACACTTCCCCTCTGCCTGCTGGCAAAAAGGTTGGGCACCACTGTTTTAGAGGATTGAAGTCAGCATGTGTGAGATCATGGAGGAGAAAAAGTACCACCATTAGTTGGTAGCTTTTTTTTTTTTTTTCCTTTCGACTTTTAGAATAGCAGTGCTAAGTGAATAAGATTGCTTGTTCAGGTTTGATGGTAATAGTTCTATACATAAACATTTGTCAGTAATGTTGACTTGCAGGGCAAGAGATGACACATTTCTTTCAATGGATTGAGCCTACGTTATAAAAAGGGGACTTATATGATGGCTCAGAAAAATGCATGTGATCAAGAACTGGGACAAAAGAGAGCAACTCATTTACTCATCAAAAAGTTCACTTAAGATTGCAGTAGTCAAACTAATATTGACTAAGGTGTTGAAGTTGTAGTGACAGCCTGCTTGCATGGTAGGTTGCACAGAGAGAGAGATTAGTGTAGTGCATGCTTGTCCAACTTATGGCCTGCGGGCTGCCATGAGGCCCCTCCCCCCCAGCCATTTTTTTAGGTCCAAGGTCCCTCGCTTGGGACAGGCAGGTGGGGGAGGGGAGGGGAGCTGCTCACCCCCGCGGGGTGGGGCTTGTCATGTGAGCTGGGTCCCACCGCTGGCCCAAGGGCTGCGCTGCACGGGGCTGCCCCAGCCGCACCTGATGGGACAAGCTGGGGACACCACCTGCTTTTACTTCTCTCTGGCTCGGTCCCTTGCCCCCGGCATCCTGCCCACCTCTGGGGACCCACCGGGCTTGACGGCCATGGGGTGGGAACAGAGTGTGGCACCTGGTGCAGGCAGTCAGCAGGGCAGCCCTGGGGGGGCCTCAGCAGGCAGGGTCCTGGCATGACCTCTGCGGGGCAAGGTGGCTGGAGTGAGGCTGTGCTGTTTGGAGGGATGGGGATGTAGAGCTATTTATTTGTCCCCTTCAGTCTCTGGGGCAGTAGCTGGCTGGATGAAGAATGGGTCCCTCCTGCCCACTAGCAGCTACCATGAGCCTTGCAGTAACAGGCAGGTGCAGTAGGGCTGCACAGGCAGGGTCTCCCTGGCCCAGGACAGAGGATGTTTGAGTATGGCTCGCTGGCCCACTGGATGATAAAAAGGTCATGATCTGGCCCCACCTTCAAAAAAGTTGGACACCCCTGGTGTAGTGATTCTTAACCTCTTTAGACTCAAGGGCTAAGTACAGACATTCAAGGGCATTAGAGGAAAGTTAAATCAATTCAAAATGGCTGCCTAATATCAGGTAAGTCAGGATGGGAGGGGTAGCTGGGGGATTGGGGATCCAGCAGGCTAGAGGGGATTGAATGTTCACTGGGGAATGTGGGGGGAGCAGAGGTAACCTGCAGGGGTGGGGCAGGTGTGCCCTGCAAGGGGTGGGGGGCAAGCATGCCCTGCAAGTGGGGTGGGGGTCCCACCCACCAAAGCTACACCCCCATCTCTCTCTCCCCTTCCCCTACTGGGACTTGCTTGGCTCTGGCAGCAGTGAACACTGATAAAAGCAGCTCCATCTAGAGTGGCTTGTGGGATGGCAGTTGAGAGCACTGACTGGGGGGGAGCAAGGTTTTGGCGGGGGGTGCAAAGTGGGAAGTGAAAAGAGCAGCCCTGGGACTGGGGCCAGGTTTTCCCAGCCATGGGGGTATGCAGGGGAAGTGGGCAGAAGTGCCATGTCCCGGTTTGACCTAAATCAAATGAATCTGCACTTTTATCTTAAACCAGATTCTGCAATTTTTAGACTAGTTTGTCTGCATGGAACTTCTGCTACAGGCTTATACTGATTGCTGGTCACTGAGAATGGGTCTGAAAGTGTATGGTCAGCACCAAGACAAGTTAAGTTTAAATTGGGTAGCTATTTCGAACCCAATTTAACCTCCCAAATGTCTGTACTTAGTCGAGGGCCATGTCCAGACAGGCAGGCATGTACGGTTTGTGACAGCGCGAACCTCTTTGCAGCACCACAAACCATACTTGGGAAACGTTAAAATGTGACCTGCACTGCAGATTTGCAATATGAGGCTAAAATTTGTTCCCAGGAAATCCCGGTAGCAGAGAAATCAGCACAGTGCACACAACAGGAGCATGCGCCAGAAGGCTCAGAGGCTTGGTCCTCTGGGGAGGTGCTTTGGCTGCTGGCCAAAGCATCTCCATTCCTGCAGTTGGCTCCTTCAGCATGCCAGGAGCTGGGAGGAGCTGGGCAAGGGCAGTTTGCTCAAAGTGGGACAAATTACCCCTCACCAAAGTGCTTGTTCAGGGCCGTGTGCTGCAGCAAAAAGTATTTGTGTTGTACTGTTTTACCATTGCAAGTGCATGCCCCTGCACATCTGGATGCAGCCAAGGTATCCCTTAGAAAATGCGACCTTTTAGTTTTCATTCTTTTATTGACTACAGAAAAATAGTAGAACCACTTTTCTGCAGCAAAGAACTCAGAAATACCACAGGATGGAATGATTTTGAGGCTGTATATTCCAATCTGAAATCTCTGAGTTTCTTGTGTATCATATTTGCGAACCTACCAATGCTGACATGGTTGGCATCCCTTTGGTACCCTTGAAAAGATCTCACGGTACTCAAGGGTGTGACACACCACTGTAAAGAATTACTGTATTAGTAGAACATTTTGACTGCATCTTAAATATATTTCAGACCTTTACTTCTAAAATTCTTGCTTAAAAATTGGCTATTAGTATCGGCCCCAAAAATCTCTATCATTGCACCCCTAATTTTTAATGTTCATATTGAACATTTGTTTTTTTTTAAACTTGGGCCACAATTTCCTACATTTTCAAGGAGAATCCATTTTTAAAGTTCGTTCCCAACCCTTTCATATATTCTTGTGACCCACTTTTGAGTCTCAGCTCATGGGTTGAGAAACTGTGGTTTAGATCATGATTTAGACCAGAGGGGTCAAGCTCACATGAGGCCCTATGGGGCTGGATGAATGATTTAGATTGGATCCAGCTTGCACCGTTGGTCTGGCATGGGTTCCATATGCAGTATATGCCCTGCACATGGGACTGATCCAGCACACTCTAAATGTGGCTTGTGAGTCCACTCTGAGACTGTCAGCAGCACCACAAGGTAGCTGATAGGGCTCTGGTGAACTGAATGTGGCCTATGGGCTCTGTCTTTGATGCGCCTGATTTTCGGTTTTAAGCTTAGTAATAGTGGCTGTTTAGCCCAGTTGTTTAGAGTGTTGTGCTATAATTATACCAAGATTGCAGGATTAATTCCTGGGCTGAACTAGATGAACTTTTGACATCCCTTCCAACCTTATTTCTCTGTTTTTTTTCCCATTTCTGAAGTTATAAATGTTCTTGAAGGTGGGCTTTGCCTCGCATACAACTGCATTCAAGCCTGTTGCTTTAGATGTTCCTTCATATGATATCTGTGCCAAGGGCTGTCAAACCATGGCTTTCAAGCCAAGCTGCAGGTGGCTCCAGTCAGATTAAATGTGGCTTCTGAAGAAAACAGAGATGCTTCATAAACTTTCTTTTTCTCTCTTTATCTATTTATTGTTTTCTATGTTTGATTTTTCTTCAGTTTTTGCTTATTATAAGAAGTCATTTAACAACAAATTATATTTGAGCAGGGGCACTGTGCCCAGCTATTGAGTCTCAGGCCTGCACATACCAATTTTTTTTGTATCCTGCAGTTGTTAGCTATGCCAACATTTTAGTTCATGGCTAGAAGGCTAGGATGTTTGGCTAACCCTGATCTGTGCTGTCATCTTGTTTACATTCTGGGCTGATGGGTATAAGGCCTAGCAGATGCTCTTTTACTTAGTCTGGTGACTAAAGGGATTAGTGCTTGCTGCCATACTGCAGAGAAGTCCAAGAGCCTCTTTTGCAGTAGGGGAAAAGACCATATGTTTGTCTTCCCATGTTATGTTTTCACCTCCTTGAACTGCATGCTGGTACCATTGACTCATCTCTTATTTTTTTTAAAGCATTTCTCCAGCTGTTTATTATTTCTTCCTTATTTTGTATACCTCACTTAGTCCCTGATTAAATATGGGTGAATTATGCTAGGTCAGTGACTCAGTACTTATTGTGGCTGCCCTTTTGGTGTTCAGCTTCTCTGCTTAATTTTTAATATGCTTCTAGCCCTTTTTGCTCTGAAGAAAGCCTTGGACATAAAATGTGTACTGTCTAATTTGATCCCTGCCTCTATTTGAAAGCCTGTAATAGGAACTGTGAGGTGTGAACTGTTGCATTTCTAAAGGGTGATAACATATATGCTTGAATGGTCCATATTAATCGTGTTAGTGGTACTTGAAAAAGGATCATAAATTGTAGAATTTACTATTAGTGACATCCCACAATGGAGCTAAACCAAATGATTTTTTCAGTACAGTCCCGTCTCTTCCCCCCCCCCTTTCTCCTTGGTTTTTGGCTCCAAAATGCCAAAGAGTCCAGCTCCCATTTGAGCCTTGCCTTTGTGAAGCATGCTCTGCACAACTTTGTGATACATCTGAGCCAATTAATTAATTGGCTTCTCCAGAGCAGTAATACTTCAGGTCTGTTTTTGTGGAGGTCTGAGGCCAGCTGGCTTGCTGCTTAGCTGTGATGTGCATTTTTCCTTCTTTTGGAGGCTTTTGTGACAGAGCCCTAGCTGGTAAACGCACACACATGCGCACACGTTTTTTTTGGCTTAATCCATTCTGCTAAATAGTATGGCTAAATCTTACTGAGAGGGAACCAAACCTGAAGAGCCTAGCAAAGCCTGAATGTTTAACATTTTTGTTTTGTTTTGTTTTTTTAAACATTTGCACACATGTTTTGTGAGTATTATTTGATTTGTAAAGCAGGCAGAGCTTGGGAAAAATATTACCATTCATCATTGCCTTCATGACATTTCTGCTAATATAATTACTAACGTCCCCATGGCTTTGGTGGTGTCTTGTCTTGTTTGCCATTTTCTGTACTCTTCCTTTGCCAGTTCGTTCAGTCTACATCCCTTCCTTAATTTTAATACTGAGGCCATTTAGGAAAAATTGCTAACTTCTAGCAAATAAAATCATAATTTTATACTTTGAACATACTAAAATAGTAGGTAACAACTGTTTCACTCTTTATGTGGACTTTCAGTAGCCTTTGATGGTTCCCTCATAAGAGGCTACTAAAGAAAATTGATATGGTATCAGCAGCTGAGCAATGTGACAGATGAGAAACTGAGAGAAAGATTTTTAAGAATTGATGGTCATATGTTATGAGGCCAAACCATTTGTTAGCAGAATGCTTGGAGGTTCTCTAATATGAATTTTCTAAAAAACTGACTGATGTAGGACAGAGATGGGCAGTTGTTTTGGCTGCAGGGCCATTTACTGAGTTTTGGGAAGCCATTGAGGGCTGCATGACAGGCAGTGAGGGGCAGATAAATATTAATTTAAAAAAAACGTTTAGGGGCCTCACAGGCCAGATAAGTGGCCTGGCGGGCCACATTTTGCCCACCCCTGATCTAAGAAAATGAGTGAGGAGAGAGGTGGCAAGTTTAACGGGTGACTGTTGGTATCCAAGTTGGTCAAAACCAGAGAGGAGACGAGAAATTCTTCAAAGGGATGCAGCCAACCATAAGCTACTGGTAGGTGGGGTATGGGGGGGAGCACATGCCCCCTTCTGACAGAGCCATCCCCTCTGGTGTCTGCGGATGCTCGCCAGCTACATCTCTGCTGCTGCGGCCGGCTTCTGCAGGTGTCCCCCCCCAGACTCAGGAGGTACCAGTCACCCCTGCAGCCAACCTATATGAATAGGCAGTGTGATGACTGATTAAATTCAATGTTGATGGATGCAAAATAACTCGTCAGTAAACATTATTTCAAATGAATGGAATACCTTAAAAATGAATTTATCTTTTCAACTGTAGTAAAAGAGTTCTTCAGCAGAGGTTCCTTTCTTGTTTGGTATGAAGTAGCAGCCAAAAGAGGAGTCAAAATGTTAAAATTAATAAAGAATGGACTGGAGAATTAATACAGGAGAATTAAAATGCTGTTGTGTAGATCAGCTCTGTACCCTGGAATGTAATTTAAAATTCTGGTTTCCCCATTTTAAAAAAGAAATGCCATGCTTTTCATTTGTATGAACACTGGATAAGTGCATAAATTGCTTATATGTTACCAGTCCCACTTCACTGCATATTGCTTATAGTGTAACAAACTCCAGTTGTCTACATGTCTGCATAAATCGCCTTGGGGCATGCAGTCTTTCAGCCCCACTATCTTTGTAATTCAGTTGTGTTCTGATTAAGGGCATAGTAACTAATCATATCTATGTTGTAACTGATTGTACTTCCTTGGCTGCATCAAAAAGAAAAAGGGAAGAAACTGTCAAAGGCCTGGTCTTAGAAGACCTGAAGAGGAGAAAATCATCTTTAAGGCTGTTGTCTCCTCTCTTTTTCAAGGCAGGTGTTGAAAATAACGAGAGCTAGTCAATTGGGGTTGCTAATACCACAATGATGATAGGACTGTAAACAGTGCTCATTAAGTCTGAAGTACTGGGGACTTTTAAACAGGTCATCTCATCTGTCCATATATTACTTTTCATTTGACTTACCGATCTCAATGTGATTTAGGAAGGGTATAGATGGACAAGGTTCTTTGGGTAAATCTAATAGTTTCAACTATACAAGTTGGTCTAATAAAATATATTGGATTTACCCAAAGAACCTTGTCTGCCTATGTCCTTAGACCAACAGCTAATGCCGGTAGGAAAAGGTAGACACCTGATATGGCTCTCAGATGCTCTAAGGAGTGATAAAAGGTGGGGGGGGAAGCAGAGTTAGTGTGAAGTGGAAGGCACCTCAGTGGTACATGTTATTGTTTTATAATTTTTTTTAGTGTAATTTTCTCTTTTCAGGATTGTTAGTTTTCAGCTGGAAGCTTCTGTGCTTTAAATAAGTAAAACCATTGCCAGGCAACCTTAACTCTTGAATATTAATTAAGAGGCACAAAGCAAATGTTACAATGTGGTATTTCTTGTGACTTGAAGATAAGGAAAAGAATAAGTAATCCTTTAATTGCAACTAATATAATGCATATGCACATGATTAATGAATGTAGGCTACCTGTGAAGACCTTAATTCTGATGTATGCCAACTTGACAATTGCATTTTGTAATGTTAATATTCTTTTGAACTAGGTTTAGTGTACATATTTATTATAACAGTATAGTCTTGCATCTAATAGCTAAACCTTTTATAAATTATCATTGTACTTTAAAAAATCACATCAAATTTGATTTACGGTTATTACATGCAAATTGCATAGGATTCACTTTATCCAACAACAATGAGCAGTATCTTTAGTATAAAATGGAGAACTGGTATAACTGCATGATTGTGTGTCAAAATAACTAATTAAACTATAAATAAAATGTATTTATTTGGAATAGAGTAATGAACCATTTTAGTATCTCTCCCTGAGATGTATTGTAGACTTACTACAAAACTTTATGCTCCAAATCCTGTAGAAAAAAAACCTGCGAGTAGGTTTCTGTTTTAAGTGTTCAGCAGGACAATCCCTTTTCTTATGAAGGAACTTTGACCAAAGTCAATGCTCCAATACTATATTTTCCCACAATATTCCAAGATTAAAATAATTATGACGCTTTTCATATACAGTAACTATTAGTTTGGTAAATTAGCACAGTGAAAATTAGGCTTTATTTCATAGAAAAAAGAGAAGTTTCACTTAGATTTTTAAAGGCCAAGAGATTTAACATCTAAAAAAGGATGAGCTTAAAGAACGGTTCATTGTATTTGCTTGTGTTTAACTTTGCCATTGTTTGCATTTTAACAGAGGAGTTGTATAATTCGTTTTTCCAGATTCTGTTGAGCCGACTTAACAGAAACGCTTACGTTAGATTTGAGCTGGGGTTCAGACACTGGTAGTGGTATTTAATCAATAGTAGTATTTGTGATCACTGAAAGAGAAGGTTGAAGTTTTTGCAAATGTTTGATTAAAAAAAATAGCTTGTTTTCTTCATGAGACAATTCAGGGTTATTAAGAGGATAGTGATTTTAAAATGTTAGACACTACTAACTTGAATCCAACAATTAAATGCCAACTAAAATATTTGTCTGTTTGGCTTGGGTGAAGAAAGTTGTTTGTTTTTCAGTTCAGATTAGTTTGTGTCCCAAATCAATCAGTTTTGTAGCTGGCTCTAACTTACATCATTGTGCAGAAAGACCAGTGAACAGATGATTGGACAGACTGAAATATATTCTGTCCTAGTGATGGTTATCTTCTTTTTCCCCAAGTAGCACTTGAGATACATCAGTCAGTTTATTGCATAATAGAAACCCTTTGTTTTCAGACTTAGATATATCATTCCAGGTTATTTTTCTACCTTTGACTCATGTTTTAGTTTGTCATAAATGAAGTTAACATGAACAGTGGCCAGTAATTCGATTTTGGTAAATCCCTAGGATTATTACCAGAACATGTTTATCTTATCTTTTACAAAATATAGAGGTTTTTATAGTTGATTTTACGTATTTCATAATGCCATGCTGTTTTTTCTCTCTTTCTGTTTATAGAAGAGTTCTTCCATTATTTGTAGTTTTCCTGGCTTGGAGCAAAAACGTGTTCCCTTAATCTAACAATATTTTGCATTATCACAGTTACCTGGGAATGATTTGTTATATTTTTAAGACATAGTCTTGGAAATCTCATAGCTTGCTATGCTATGACATGCTCATAACTGCTAAGATGATTGTTTTCTAGGTCCAAGACTTGGTTTTAGCTGAGGATTTACTTCAAACCTTTACTTTTAAAATAATTTGTCAGTAATTCTTTACTCACAGAAGAGTTTTGGGGAGAGGAATGCTCATTCAGCATTATTTTGTTAAACAATAATTTGTAGTTTTGTTTCTACACACTTAGTTTGGGAGCAAATAGTCCTTTATGAGAAACAGACATTTAAATTTATTTGAAAAAAAAAGAAAATGATTTTGGGTGAACTCCATTGACCTTCTTTTCCCTCTTTCTTTTAATTTTTTTTTTCTAGCTAGATCTAGTGGATCCCCCAATCGTTTCAAGTTATTAATTGCTAAAGTACCTGGTTCTGGCTAGTTTATGATGCTAAAATTTCCCCCACTTAAAAATGATTCCAGGAGAGGCAGCAGTGCAGGTATTTATCCTGCAGCTGTCCCTTCTTGCTTGCTTCTTGTGCTTTCCAGAGACTTGGGTGATACTGGCCTAGGAAAAGCACAGGAAACAATGGGGCAAGGTCCTCCACTTGCTTCATAAACTGGGGCCTCCAGCTGGAGTGGGGGGTGGGAAGGGCGGTGTGGGTAGGTCTGGTCCTCTGATTGGTCTGAAGAATGTGTGGGGAGGAAGGGAGAACTGCTTCTCCACCAGTTGACTCCTGGTGGCCAGCTTGGTGGTGGGGGGCAGGAAGAGAGGCAGCATCCCTGAGCCCAGTTCCTGGTCCCTGGGTTTTGTAATCCCTGCTTCATTGCCCAGCTGGGTGGTAGGGCAGCATTTAAAGCCCAGGGCCTGGGAAAGATGTCCTGGGTTCCCAGTCCCAATCTCCATCCTCACTGTTTAGCTGGGTGGTGGGGCAGTGAGGGGAAGCCAGAGGGAATTGTTAACTCTTCTCCCCCACCTCCACCCCTGTGACCTCTTCCCCAGACTGGGGGCTGCCCAGTTTGGGGAAAAGACAGGGGAGAGTGTCTACTGCTGCTCCCCTCCTGGACCAGTCCAGCAGCGGGAGGGGAGCAGTAGGGCAAAGCCCTCAGCCCCTTCTCCATACTGATAGCCCTTAGTTTGGGGAAGAGTCAGGAGCAGACTGAGAGGAAAGCATATGAACATTTCCTCATGCAAGAGAAACTCTTGTAAGGGAGATTTTCCAGGTGAAAATTCTGATGGTCTCTTGGATGTCTGATTTCCTTTGGGATAAATTTGGTGCAAGCTTCTATGCTTATCACTCTTACTGGAAGAATGGTGGGTCTCCCATTAGAAATGGAATGATTATACAGTCTTGGTCTATCAGTCTATTGAAGATCATTACATCTGTAGTAGGAGGAACATTAGAAAAAAAGAGAATATTAGTAATGAGAGGAGATAGAAAGACAGCTTGCAACAGTGGATGTGTGGATTGCAATAAATGCTTGCCAAGGGTTGGTATCTGGAGGAGAATTCTGTCTGAGTATCAGTAGCAGAACAGAAAGTGGGGAAAGGTATAAATGAACATGGGAAGGTAGGATACCAAAAAATGAAGAGCAGATGTAGATTTCATAGATTTTTAAGGTCGGAAGGGGCCTATTAGATCATCGAATCTGACCCCCTGCCCTGGGCAGGAAAGAGTGCTAGAGTCGGGTGACTCCAGCCAGGTGTTTGTCCAATCTTCTCTTAAATACCTCCAAGGAAGGGGACAGCTCCACCTCCCTTGGAAGCATATTCTGTATTTTGGCAACCCTCACTGTAAAGAATTTTTTCCTCATGTCCAATCTAAATTTACTCTCCTTCAGTTTGTGGCCATTGTTTCTAGTTATCCTGATGGGTGTCATGGTAAACATTGTATCCCCTATTTCAGGAGTGGGCAAAATGTGGCCTGCAGGCCAGATGCTGCCTGCCAGGCCCTTCTATCCAGCCCACGGGGCCCCTTAAATATTGTAGAAAATAATAGTTATCTGCCCCTGGCTGCCTGTCATGTGGCCCTCTGTGGCTTGCCAAAACTCAGTAAGCAGCCCTCCCCTCCCCCCCTGAAATAATTGCCTGCCCCTGCCCTATTTCCTGCTGTCCTCCCCTTATGAGTTTGTAGATGGCCACAAGATCACCTCTCCGCTTTCTCTTGCAGAGGCTGAGTAAATTTAGGTCCCTCAGTTGGTCCTCATAGGGTTTTTCCTACAGGCCTTTAACCAGATGGGTGGCCCTCCTCTGAACCCCCTTCCGCATCCCTCTGGAAGCACGGTGCCCAAAAATGGACGCAGTACTCTAGCTGCGGCCTCACCAATGCCACACAGAGTGGAAATATCACCTCCCTAGATCTGGTTGTGATGCACCTACTTATGCAAGAAAGAGTGCAGTTAGCTTTACTTATTACTTTATCACATTGGTGATTTGTTCATTTTGGAGTCGACTCTGACTCCGAGATCCCTTTCTGCAGTTGTGCTACTTAGAATGATACCTCCCAGGCTATAGGTGTGTTGATGATTCTTCCTCCCCAGGTGCAACACTTAATTCTGTTAAACTGCATCCTATTCTGTTCTGCCCACTGTCCCAGCCTGTCCAAATCCACCTGGATTAGCTCCCTGCCCTCTAGTTTGTTTACGTCATCCCATAGTTAGGTGTCATCTGCAAACATGGACAGAGTGCTTTCTATTCCGTCATCCAAGTCACTAATGAAGATATTGAACAGTACCAGTCCCAGGACAGAGCCTTTGGGGTGGATTCCACTTCCCACATTTCTCCAGGTAGAAAACAGCCCATCCACCACCACTCCCTAGGTCCATCCCATAAGCCAATTTTCCACCCACCGGACTGTAATAATCTACATTGTAACTGTTTAGTTTATTTATAAGAACTGGGTACAACACTGTGTCAAAGGCCTTTTTAAAATCTAAGTAAATAACATCTACCTCTATTCCTTCATCCAGTGACCCGGATTTATATGAGAGAGAGAAATATTTTTCCTCCGTAAAACGATAAAAAGGTGGAAACCACATAAAGAAATGTTTATCGAGTGATAGGGAAGGACTAGAAAGGACTGTGCAAACAGGGTTTTTTTTTAAGTTAATAGTGAATGAGTTTAGATCATTATGTCTAATTCATAGTTTAAGACTGAAAGCTGTAGGGAGTTACCAAGAGTCTGCTAGTTTGCTCTGATGTTACTTAGTTGGTACCACTTGGTCTGAGGGGTATTCAAGATCAAAACTAGATAATTAACTTTTCAAAAGTGGCTCTTGGTTATAATTGGTATTACTATATTTTTAATGGTCTTCTCTTAGAGATGGGGAGTTTTTAGTCCTGTTTTAATGTGCATGTAACTGGAGAAAAAAGGCTTAGGAGTGGTAGCCTTAGATCAAGGGGGTGTATTGAAACATGCTGAATGAGAGATCTCTGTGCATATTAAAGCATTTAAACCCAGTCAAAAATCGGGGTCCAAAGAGTAATCAAGAGGTAAGATTGCTTTCAAAGGATACAAAATGTGAACTTCTGTTTTTTCCTTCTGGAATAAAGCCAAATTTTCTCTCGGGAAAGGTGCTTTTGGAAGGTTTCTAATACTTACAGCTTTCTTGCTGTCCCTTTTGGCCAAGAGGTTTGGACAAAAAGTACATAGTACATGGTTGACATTGGGGTGCAGTAGAGGATTACTGAGGTGGAGGAAGGATCATGGGAAAGTAGGGCTGGAAAGGACCTCATAAGGTTATGTACTTCAGCCCCTTGCTCAAGATAGAAATGTTCTTGACTAAACCCTCCCAGCCAACCATCTGTCTAACATGCTTTTGAAAATTTCCAGGGATGGAGATTACACAGCTTTTCTAGGGGTGCTTGGCCCCACCCCCCTATAGTCAGAAAGTTTCTCATAGTCTTCGACTTAAATTTCCTCTGGCTGCATTGTGTTGTGTTTAGTGCTTTTAAATAAAGTTCTGCTTTTTTTAACTTCCATGAACAAATTTTAAATTGGGGAGTGACTACGTAGGCTGTAATTTGCAGGAAAGGACCTGGGGACTATAGTGGACCAGAAGCTGAATATAAGTTAACAAGTACTAATGTTGCAAAAACAAAAAAACACCAAAGCTTTTCAAGAAGCAAGTATTTTTTGGTTGCATCTCTTATCAGACCAATTGCATAGGTGGTATAGTGAGTATTGTGGTGTGTCTGGATGGTGTTGTCCTGATTCTATCTAGTGTTTTAGGCACTATGCATTTGGTCCAGTACAGTGTACCACCAAAAATGTGTGCTGCTTTTATTTCCTGAACCATAATGCTATAGTATTCATCCTGTCCTACTAATAGCTTTTAAAAAAAGATGTGGATAAATTGGAAAGAGTCCAGTGGAGAACAACAAAAGTAGTCAGCTAAATTGGAATGAGGAAATATCTATTCACCTGTAGAAAACTACTGATTTATCACTTTGGCAAAGGCTTGTTCGAAGTAGTCAGTAACTTCTACCACTTTAGTGGTTTGACTTCAAAACTCCAATAGAATGTATGTACTGAGCATTTTTATTTAAATGGATAGATTACATTAAGTTGAGGTATTAAGCTATCATACTTTTCCTTTTATTTTAAAAAGGTTCAAAATTAATTTTTATTTGTAATTGATTTATTGTCTAAGTAGTGCACATATATTACTATTACTCTGTTTGTTCCTTAAGAGAGCATTTAAAATGCCAGAAATTCTTGAATTAAACTAGTCATTTCGGGCTTGCTGTTATGGATGAATACTAAAGAAGGTTCTACTTGAATTCCAAGCTTGTTATGGTCTTCTCAACAGAGGCTGGAACAGGATATTGCTAAATAATTGTGCAGTAACTTCTGTAAGGAAATCAGTTTTGAAATTTAACTGTAACCTGAGTGGAAGTTTCCTAGTTTTGAAAACTTTCACTGCTGGGGTTTGGGCCAGGGGCTGGGCCAGGGTTGCACTCTGGGTGGGTGGCAACAGCACTGGGAGAGGGGGCTATGGGGTGTCACCCCGTAGCCTCCCCTCTGTGCCACAGCCTCCCAACCCAAGTGCAGTCCCAGCCCATTGGGGTGCATGAGACGGGCTGGTTGTACGCCCTCTGTCCGTGGTGGCCTTGGGGACCCTTCCCGGGGGATGGAAACAGGTACCCCTGTACCCCTACTCAGGAGAAGGAGCAGGGAGGGACGGGACAAAGGGAGGGACACTTTGTTACTCTCAAGTCTTTGCTTTTGTATTCTTCTTCTCTCTTGTTGGCTCCTGATGACTCTTGATCTGTGGCTGTCTCTGGTTGGTTGTCGCTCTGTGGTCTCACATCCATGTAACTTTTTGGGCCTTCTCCTAATTTGGTCTTTTACCCCAAAACTGGGACTCGGTCACTGCTACCTGCCTACCCTACCTGCCGCTTTGGGGCCTTGTAGCTGGTGTCACTTTGTCTCGTGTTATGGAACAGTATGGTGTATGCTCCCAGTTCCCAGACTGTTTTTTAGACTGCGTGTCCTTGTTGTGTTAGACAGCCTGTCTGCCTTGAAGGCTGTTATCTTGTGTAATGGCATGCCCCCTCCAAGTCTTAGGCTATGTGTGTATCCATTGGCCTTGTTGTGTTAGACAGCCTATCTTCTTCCAAGGCTGGGAGAAACTTTGTGTGTCAGATCCAGGCTCTTAACAACCAATTAACCCCTGCTGCCCATCTTGAAACATTTTAATGAATATATCTATTTAAGCCAGTTCCCAAAAAGTAAACATTTAAATGCCATTTTGAAGCCAACAACCATGGGAAACTCTGTCTGTCCCCCTCCCATGTCCCATCCCTCCCCCCACCTCTTCCCTCCAACAGCTTTACAAGCCAGACACTGTTCTCCATGCTCCTAGGCTGCATTCCTGGCCGTGTGCGTGCTGCGGCTGCACGCATGCACACAGCATTTATTGGTGACAATATCAGCTACACCAGCCAAAAAAAGTCAATTCCTGATTATGTAAATTTTCCTTTTATCAGTGCTGATCTGATATAGACTGATGTATCAGTGCACCTCTAGTAATATCTCCTTTATTTAAGACACTCAGGCAGTAGAATCAGAGTTACCTTGGTTAATAATATTTTCTTTCTTGATGCAGAGTAAACCAGGATGGTTTGACTTGATTCAAATCCTAATTTGAAATTTCTTTAAGCTAGGAACCCTCATATAAATGATGTAATTTTAATCTTGTTCTACATTTATTGTTCGTTGTCAGTATTTGAATAATATATTTAAAAAATATAAATACTAAAATATTTCTGGAAACCTAATACAGGAAACCCTCACTATTCGTAGGTTTGGCATTCATCGTTTCAAATATTCACAAATGGTGAACCTGCTTCTTAAATATACTTAAAGGAGCTCCTTGGGAGGCTTGCAGTAGCTGCTGCCGCCGAGCTACGGCCGTCGCCAGAGCAGCTGTGCCCCCCCTACCCCCAGCTGCCAGAGGCACTGAGTTCGAGTGAAGTGCCTTATTTGTGGATTTCGTCATTTGCGGGGGATACGAGAATGGCAAGGGTCGCCTATAGAGCATTTATACTAAATTTGATATTTAGAATGGCATGGTTTCATTGCAAATAAACAAGCATGAAAGTCAGAATCTTTAGAGTCATGCACCTCAAAGTGCACAAATATCCTGTGCAAAAGTATGGGGTTTATATCTTGTTGTGTATGGTCACGATCTTGATGTCACCTTCTGCAGGCTCAGTCAGTTGAAACCCGCTATCCTCCCTCTTGCCTTTTGTTATACCCACCCCGAAAGTTATTGATTATCCTGCTTTTTCTCTCAAGTGTGACAGAATGATGCATCTTCCATTCTCTCTTGCTGTGGGAAGAGGAGCTGTTCTAGGAATTGATATTTAGAGAATTCTTCTTTTTTTCCAGGCCTGTTTCTATGAGCAATAAACAAAGGAAGAGCACTATAGAAAACAGGAAAAGAAAACTGGGGTAGTTGGTGCTGGTAAACTCTGTGTGAACATGATCAACACCATGTGGATAATTTCTAAAAGTGTGGTAAGAATTGGGCAGACACTTGATCTTCTGTTTCTTTTTCTGCATTCAAAAGGCAAGAAATGCAAGTAATCTCTTGCAGCAATTTATTATGGTTGCCTATGGACCTCTAGAAGACATAACTTCAAATCTGGTGTCGAAAACATCTTTGGTAAATGTGGTTAGCCAAACACTTTGCTTTTA
Organism: Crocodylus porosus; assembly: GCF_001723895.1. Classification (NCBI taxonomy): domain Eukaryota; kingdom Metazoa; phylum Chordata; order Crocodylia; family Crocodylidae; genus Crocodylus; species Crocodylus porosus. The sequence continues at coordinate 122,408,433 of NW_017728943.1, read as the reverse complement.
GTTCAAGTGAACAGGACCTCTAAAAGGGTCTCAGTATCACTGCTGTAGACCCCTCCAGTGCATGCATCCAGAAAAAAGTAGAAAATCTTAATCAGCAGTGGTGTTAGCGCTGGTGGCACACCAGTATGAGAGAGTGGAGTTGGCTTGAGAAACTTCAGTTGCTGTCTCCCACAACAGAGTGCTCCTTCTCTGGAGAAGCTGCCTACTTCCAGACATCAGCTGATAATGATTTCAGGTCCTTCAAAGATCTTCTCTCAAGGATTGTTCAAGTCTTAGATTAAGTTATCCCAGAACTACTCATTGCCAACAGTGTACCCAAAGGGTATATTGGGTCCAGCAAAGGGATGATGGCAGACTTCAGTCTTGCTGTCCTTTGCTTTGAAGTAAGTAGTAAAAATTGCTATCTGGTCCTGTCAAATTACTTTAAACATTTTCCTGCATGCCCAGCATTAATGTAGCTTGTGTTGCTTTTCAGTCCAGAATAAAGACCAGGTACGTGAACTGAGAAACTAAATTTGAAAGGCTTTTTCATCAGCCTTCCTCCTGTTTTGTGCCATAAGCTACAGAATTGTCACAAAATGGCTTTCAAAGGTGAGACTGTGACTTATTCCTATCTTGTATCCCACGGGACTAAATAGAGATTGTTGTAGGACAGGGTGTGGACACGTAACAATCTGAACCATTTTCAGATATCACTGACTGGGAATTGGTTTGCAGTTGTGTGAAGTGCTGTGGCACCCAACCCATTATGCCTTTTGGGAAGAGGACTGCTTTTTGCAAGGTCAGCACATGGATGCAGAAAGTCAACCACGAGAGAGAGAAAGGTACTAACATTCCACATGGAAATTCTTTAAATGGGCCTGTGTGGTCTAAATATCTGATCCTTGTTTAGTTCCACAGTTTAGCTCACTTGTTAAAACAGTGAGCTAACTGAAAGTTAATCAACATCTACTTGGCAGCATGTCTCCACTGATGTATTTGCTTCATCTGTCTTCATGTGACAGCATTCAAGTTTCTCGAAGGCCTAATACCTATATTTTTCCCAGTGCAAGAACTTGGCAAGATCATCCTGAAGTGTATGAAGCGCTCTCTCTTTCTCTCCAAAAAAAAAAAAAAAAAAAATTAGTAGCAATTGGTTTGGCCACAGGATGAATTGGCTTCAGATATTCTTACCAAAACTCCTCTGTACCTTCTGAACTGATGGAGTAATACTGAAACCTGGTCTAAAATTAATTCTCGAAGTGATTTGGGTCCACTTAACCACATTCTTTCCAACCCATTTCACTCTGCATTAGGAGAAAGGAATAATTACATTTTGGGGTTTGTAGAGTTCTAAGAGAGTTATACAACATACTCTGAGTAGTATAGATGTTTTATGGCTGGGACGAATGATTCCTGCTGCTTTCACAGCTTTTGATTACTGATCCTAACTGAGGGGAGCGTGTGGATAACTGCTTCAAGAATATTAGAAAAAAGTAGAGTGCGTACAAGAAATGGGAAGGTGGTTGGGGGGGAGGGGAGGATTAGAAAAGGTCTCATGAGCAAAGAAATCTAGGTTGTAGAAGTGAAGTGAAGTGTAGGGATACAGTTTTGAATTGCCAAAAGTTGAGCTGAGCTAAATCTTAACAAAGGTTGTTTCAGTAAATAACAAAAGTTTATCTTCAGATATGTCAATAAAAAGTGGAGCTGCTCTGCAGGACGGATACATTGGACATTAGGATACTTGGTGTAAAAACTAAATGAATGTTTTGCTTTAGGTATCTATGAGAAAAATGTTAATGTCAAGTTCAGTCAAGAAAATTTGCATTCCTTAACCAAAAAGGGAAGCAAAACTCAAATGACTTGATGTGCTCAAGTCACAGAGCATTTTCATCCTAGAATCTGAAAAGATATAATACATGAAATTGCTAGTTTGCTAGCAGGCATTTAGAAGAAAAATCTTACCAATTTAAGGGTGGCATAAATGGGATAAGAGGGAGGAGTGATTGGGGCAACCACCTTGGCGCTGACTTGGAGCTTGTGAGGAAATAAAAGCAGCTGCTGCCAACAGCTGTGCATTTGTGATGGCAGCTGTGGGTTGCTGCTTCAGCCTGGCTCCTGCTGTGTCCCTACTCTGCTGGGTAGTATCATATATAGAGGACAGCAAATTTAGTAGCTATATTGAAAAGAGTATATTCTACATATACTATATTTAATAGCTGTGTGTATGTGGGGCGGCAATCAGGGCTAGTAAGGCTTGTTACTCTGAACTAGAACGTAAAGCTTTAGAATAAATGTTGAAACAAAGAATAAATTAAAGTCAGGGAATGTAAGAAATGGCAAGTTAGTTAGTATTTTGCTAAAGAAGGTATTGAAGGTAGATCATGCCAAACTAACCTGATAGCTTTCTTTGGTAAGACAACTGATTTTGAGGCAAAGGATATGAGGTAAATCTTTGGAATTCTGTAAATTGTGGTACCAGATGTGCAATTACTAGTGAAAATGGAGCCAGTGAAGATTAGTATGGGAATTATAGTGCAGATGGAATTGGTTGAAGGGGAGAATCAGGTGGTAGGAAGGGTACTAATGAAATTCCTCAAAGATTAGTCTTGCGATCATTTAAAAAAAAATTTTTATTAATGACTTAACACAAAAAAGTAGCAGTCTGAAATGTACTAGTACCACAATCACCAATATACAGTAGAATCAGAATATCCAGCAAAAAGAACAGAATGACCTTGAGGACTTGAGTAATGGGAACTAGATGAAATTCAGCAATATGGAATCCAAGCATGTATGTGTGCATGTGGAGACCAGTAACAAAGATCTCTAGTATAAGCTGGGAATCATTAAGCTGGAAATGAGTGACGAGAAGGACCTGGATGTATTAGGTGGCCCAGAGTCATCCTGAGACTTGACTGTGCAGTGCCTCTGTGAAAAGAAAATTAAATGTGTGTTGGGTCGGGTATTTCTGACAGAGATAAGGGGGAATGACCCACAGGTCCTATTTTGGTTGCTGTCATGTATGGTTCTGGCATGTCTTCTAAACCTTTACACAGTTTGTCAAGCCTTTCTATTAAATGGATGCTGAAAATATGAAATAAGTTGCAATACACCATGAAGCTCACACACCAAAATGAAGGTTATAGTAAGAAGCAAAGCTTCTGAAACAAAATAGTATGCGTGTACCAGATGGATATATGAAGTTGAAAACTTAACACTGACATATCTGCAATTTGTTGCAGTTATGTAGTATTGTGGTACTGGGTATTGAAAATTAATGTACATTTGATAATTTGGCCTTAACCTGTGTCCAAATTCTTCACCTGTATATTTAGGGCAATGCTGTTTGATATTACTTGAATATTGCAAAGATAAATCATTTATAACAACTGCTTATGATGATGTTTGTCACAAGAAATTAAGGTGATGTTGTTGCCATAATGGTCCAGGAAATATGCAAGAGTCTTCTTCTCTCCTAGAAACCTGAGGGGGCTACGGTGATACCTGAAAGTTTGCCTGAGTCTGTCCCAACCATGCAGTTGGTTCAATAAAAGATATCACCTACAATAATTCTTGCCTCAGGAAATTAATGCGTCTTTCTTCACACAGAATTGGGTGGTGTGCATGTAATAAGCTCTAGCTCCACATATTAAACAGGAGGAAGAAGAGATACAGAACATACTGAGTACCACCTATCCTGTGCACCGAATGAAGCTGGCATCCTGTGGGGAAAAAAAATTAGTATGGCTAATGAAAATTTAAGTATGCACTACTTGGACCCTGTTTTGAAGACAGAAGTATTAATGTCCTATGACAGTCATCACCATGTTGAATTCTTTACATTGATATACAATACATATATCATAAAGGCATTTAAACCTTTTATACAAGTTAGATGCATTTTGATTTTCCTTCCCTTTTCCCATTGTCCTTGGAAAGATTGGTTAATATTGTTTTGGCAGCTAGGTCATGCGTTTTCATGCTTTAACATTTGGATTTCTTTTAAGTGTAACCTTTGCCATAAATTCCCTTGGTTTGTAATGCTTATACAGTATATTACATTTATATGTATACCATCTAAATGCAGTTTGCTTAACTGCATAATACAGTTGCCAGCCCAGAATGTTGTTCACAATCCTTTTCTCTGCATATTGGTTGAATTCAAAAATGCTTCAGGGCTATCTTTCAGTGCTATTGTCAACTAGAATACAATTAACTTTGAAGGTGCATTGCAGTTTATTTCGTCTATTTTGTAGATAATTGTACTCTCTCTAAATGCAGCAGAATGACACAAGGGGAAAGTAGCTGTCAAAAGCCTGCTATTAGAAGCCTTGAGAACGAGGGTAGCTAGTAGGTTTCACAGCTGTTCTCTCCCCTTTTTTGTCAGTGTTCCTTATAGCAACCCCTCCACTGACTAGTTTTCCTCATTTTCAAGGTTTCTAATGGAAGCTCTGAAACCATTAGAAGCCTTAACATTGAGGGGATCTGGTTGGTTTTGGGGCTGCTAATGCCACAGTGCTGGCAGGGTAGTAAGCAGTGCTCATTTAGTCCACAGTGCTGTCATGTCAATCCCCTGGTATTTTAAAAAAAAAAAAAAAAAAAAATTAAACCAACTGAGTAGCTCCTAACATTTTTGAGGCTTGCGATTTATTTCAGAGCTGCCCTTGAAAATGAGGAGAATGCTAGTTTCAGGGTAGCTAGTACTACAGTACTGTATAGTTAAATGATTTTTAAATAGATGTAATTTCATGGTCTAGGTAAGTGCATAGCCTTACCTTTGGGATTGAAAAATATTCTTTTGTGGAGTAAACTGTCTGCTTTTCTGTGAAGTTCCTTGATTTTTTTTTTTTTTTTTTTTTTTTGTTCTGTCCATGAGCAAGAACATTGGATGTAGGGTTTATGGCTTTGAATCAACTTCCTGGACCTTAAATTCTGGAGGCTGCAAGTGGGAAAGGAACAGGAAAAAAGCCCTGGTTTAGACCCTGTTCACCCTCCCTTTCGGTATTCACCCTCTCCCACTGTATGACAGGATGCTGGGCAAGATGGATCTATGTTCTGACCAGTAAATGGTAGATCTTATGTGGTTATAAGACATTGAACAAAGTTTTAATACACAAAGATTCAAATAAATCTTCAGAGGGTTTTTTTAATTTTATTTTTTTTATTTGTAGCCTGGTTTGTTCTGGCTGCCTTTGTGCCACTCTGGTTGAAAATGTCTAGTTAAACTGGTTTCCTGCTGCTTTTTCAGAGCAAAACAGTACAAAGTAGCTGGCAGTTGTTTCTCCCTCCTACAGAAAATGTCCTGTACATTTTCTAGCATGCAGACAACCCAGTAACTTTAGTCTTCCAACCTCACACTGTGTTCACTTGATGCTCGTGGGGGAAGGGGAGGGAAGTGTGCGCTCACTTATGTATTTCATAGTTTCATAGTTTCTAGGGT
>NW_017728943.1:122392107-122401756 GCF_001723895.1 Crocodylus porosus | reverse complement strand
CAAGTTGGCCCTCTTCCAGTCCTCCAGTACCTCACCAGAGCACCACGAGTGCTCATAAAGTTGTGCCAGGGGACTTGCAATGACCTCGGCCAGTTCCTTTAGAACTCTAGGGTGGAGATCATCTGGGCTGGCTGACTTGAATTCGTCCAACCCCTCCAGAAGCTCCCTAACTAAATCCTTGCTAACCTGTGGCCCAGGTGTGCCTCCCAGGTGTGCACACATACATCCTTGTTTTCCCCTTTCTGATGGAGTTGGGTAACTTTTGAAGAAAACACTGAGGCTAATAGTCCTCTTTTGCTGTTGTTTTTGTAACTGATTGCCTATCAATCAGCAGATTGCCTTGTAGTGTTTTAAAAATAAACTCAGCATGGCCTTTGCACAGTATTTCTTTCAGTTTAGTACCCAGAGGAAGTTGGTAGAATTTGTTTTTTGTTTGGCTATTAAGATCATGGGGCAAAAGATTTGATACCAGATTCAAATTATTTTAAGGATCAATGTTATAAATTATCTGTAACTCCTAAATTGATTGTGTTGTAAATTCTCAGAATATTAATTCCGTACCCAAGCAAGATTATGTAATTTTGGAAAAGATGTAGTTTTCTCTGCTTTCAGTGCAAAAGTAAACTTAGCTTTAACTGTGGAGCTACAGAGCACATGCTTGTAACTACTGTCATGCTGAAGACATAGTATTTTTAGGATAAATAACTTTTTATAGTCTCACTTTCATTCTCTTGTATCTTATCTTGTCACCTTATTTGTTCAAAGTGTTGCTAAATCAGAACAATAGCATTTTGTGCTTATAACTGCGAGGATTTGGGTCCTTTGAGTTTTATTGTGAGATGCTATGCTATTTTATATAGAGACTTATTGGAAAATTATATTGTCATTGCTTATGGAGAGAGAGCATGAAATATTTTTATTATTATTTCCAAAAAGAGTATGTTCTGTATTTTAAATTGATTTTTTTATTTAGATTAGGTTTTTAAGTGTTAAAATGAAATCTGAATTTAGGATTCATAGTCTATATTTAATTTGTGGGGTTTTTTATTTAAATATTGAATCTATGGCTCTTAGAAATTTCCCACAAATAAAGAAGGAAGCAAGGGTTTGAGATCTACTATTTAAATGTGAATGGCTTTTTGGGAGATGCTCTTAATTTGAAGGACCTGGGGTATCTCAGAACTTGGGGCGCATCTACATGTGCATTAATGCATTTTAGTTAATATGCATTAAATCTAGTACCTCCACTGTGAATTACTAGGAAAATGTCCATTAGCCTCTCTTAATGTGTGTTAACTAAAGAGCATGGGATGCTGATACAGGAGCACGGAGGCTCCTTCAATGCCCTGGGGCAGACTCCATTAATTGAGTCTGCTGAAGTGTGCCAATTAGTGCTCCAGCAGTCCCCTGCATCTCGTGTATCAGCATTCCCATATTTCAAAACGGTGGCCATGACACTTGAACTGAAACTCATCTAATGAGCTTGAGTTTAAGTACCCCCAGCTGTCATTTTTAAGCATGGGGATGCTGATATACGAGATGCAGTGGCACTTTAATTAGAGCTGCTCTCCGAGCTGTTCTAATTAGTGCTGGCCCTCCCCCTTCTGACACCTCCAGAGCATACCTTGTGATTTGGTTAATGCTTTAGCCCATATTTGTAGCTTTCAGTGCTTTGCTACTAGCAGGGTGAAGCTAATTAAGCCCTGTCAGTTGCAAAACAAATAAATATTAGAGCAGTGATTCTCAACTGGGGTGGCATGGCACCTCAGGGTTTCACAGGAATCCTCCAAGGATGTGCAGGTCTTGGCCCTTATGCCAGGAAGAGAATGATTGCTGCTCCTACTCCTGCCTGGCACTGGGTATCCCAGCATACTGCAAACAAATGCCTGCTCCCTGTCTCCCAGCATCCCTTATCCAGCTGCCCTGTGTTCCCAGCTATGTGCTCTGATGTGTTTGCCTGTACATGGACAGACATAAGTGCAGGCCTACGCTTTTCAACCCAGGTTGTACCCCTGCTCATCCCACAGAAAGGAGGGGACATGGGTGCTTATAGCTCTGGTTGTCAGCATGCAAGTTGCCATAAAAATAGCTTTGGTGGCAGGATTCTTGCCTGCTTCTTCAGATACAGACCAGGGGTGGAGAAGTAGCAGGTTAGAAAAAGTAGGGCAGTGAGAGTGAGGTTCTGTGCCCACCAGTTGTATTTTTTAGTTTAGTGTTTTTCATTGGGGTGCTGTTAAATTTCAGGAAGTTCTGGAGGATTGCTGTGAAGCTAAAAGGTTTAAAATGCTTTGTCAGAAGCTTGGTAACAATGGACACTTTTACATGTATTCCTGACATGGCGCCTGGCACTTTTAATTAGCAAGCCATGCTAATTAAAAGTCCCTGGGTGTCACGTACATCAGTGACACAGCACATTCCTGTGCTGAGAAGATGGCAGTGGTGCACTTTGAATTAAAGCACATCAAACGTGTTTTATTTCAGAGTACACCGCCACAGTTTTCTTCATGTGAAGACACGCTGTGCCACTGATGCATGTACTGCACAAGGCTGCCAGACAGCATCAGATAACATGCTCCAGCAGACTCCATTAATCGAGTCCTAATAGAGTCTGCTCCGATGTGCTGGATTTTCAGCTTGTTGGAGCAGGTTCCCAGCATGTGTGTAAGTGCCCAGTGAGCCTTAATGAGGTACAGATAGTTTAAAGCAGGCTGTTCCTGCGCAAATTAGACGGCACGTTTAAATTGTCTTAATTGATGTCATTTAATATTAAAATATCATCTAACAAAACATTTGTATAATTTAAATAGCTGCTCAGCTTACCTCGGGCATCCTAAGCAGTTTATTCTGTACTATCCTGCTTGACACACAGTAAAAAATGTATTATTTACTAGATAATTAACAAGTCAGTATTTTTACCTTTTATGTTTTTGGGGATGTTAATAAGAATATGAAAACATTACGTTTTATATAATGATTTAACTTAGAGTTACAGTACATCCAGGTTTTCCCAGACCTGTCCGCTTTTTGGATCCTTGAATCACTGTCCGGGCAGTTCTTAAAAATATGATCAAATGTTTAGGATTTTAATCTGCTCAGCATTACTGCTTTTCCCAGCACTTCCCAGCTTGCCCTAGGAAGGAGCTGCTTGGGGCTGGGCAGGGAGATTGGATGCAGGGGGTTCCATGTGTGTATGTATGCACATGCACGGGGTTGGCATGTTGCCAAGCAGGGTGGTGAGAGCAGTCCTGGTAGGCCTATGGGGGTGTTGTTGGGCCAGGGCTTAGGGACTGTCCGGGGAGTGGGGGCATGTGTGTACATGTGACAGGTATATGTGGAGGGTATGGGTGTGTGATGGAGAGCAGGTGCCTGCTGGTGCTGAAGGAAGCTGTTCGGGCACTGGGTAGGGCAGGAGGTGCAGGGGGAGGTGCCTGCCTCTCCAGTGGGAAAAGGGGGTAGGGGTACCCTTCTGGGGCAGCGGGAAGCTGTTGTGGCTGGGCTGGAAGCACCGGGGCTACTGCCTTTACTTGCAGGAATGGAGTAGCTGGAAGATGCTACAGGGCTGGGGGGGAGCAGGGGGATGTGGGTTGGGAGCGAGGGGCACTGGCAGGGCTGGAGAGGCTGTGGCTTGGGAGTGAAGGGTGGTGGGGGACTGTGGGCCAGGATTGCGGGGCAGTGGCAGCACCAGAGGACTATGGGTTGGGAGTGAAGGGCACCAGTGTGTCCCAGCGGGATGAGGTACTGCGGGTTGGGAGTGATTGGCATTGGCAGGGCCAGAGGTTTGCGGCTCGGGAGTGAGGGACAGCAGCATGGCTGGGAGGGAGGGTGGGGCAACAGAATGGGCAGGGGCAGGACACTGACATATCACTACACCCCCCCCATCATATTTCCCCCACCCCTCCAACAGGGGTGGTGGGTAGATCCTGTTTTTTTAGAACTGGAAATATACTTTAAGCTATAATTGTAGTATATTCTCCTAGGTTGCAAAAAGATGTGCCAAATGAAATGTAACGTTTCTGTTTGGTTGCAAATCTACATGTTTTAATGACTATACTAATTGGTGAAAGTGTCTGCATTAGAAAATAATTGACGTACAAATGGAAAAACCTAGTAAAATCTGTTATTTAAAACAAGGATTTCTAGTTGGTTATTTCAGTTGCTCATTTACATCACTCAGTCCACCTTGAATATTTCATCCGAATTAGACCTGGTACAGATTTAAACTGTAGCAAGTTAGAAAAAACTTTTATTAAAATGTGATATGTTGCTTTGCCATCTGTGTTTTATAGTGTGCGGACACCAGAGCACATTAACGTTGGAATGTATTTTCTCTGATTGGTCACACTTGCCCAATTAGAGCATAACAGCTGCTGCCCTTTTGAAATGTTCCCCTTTTGAAAAGGGCTTCATTTGTACTTGTGTCCATACCATGACGTGCAAGTACAAGAGGAATAGAGCTAGAGTGTGATAGACAATGTTAATTTTAAAAATATATGTACTTCATTTTACTAAATTGGCATTTTGTCATGTAGCTTTTTTGTGAACTATGTATTTTTATGATTGCATCAAATTTTACACAATAAAAAGTTTCTTTATGTAAACCAAAGAAATTGACTTACTGAAGCCGGCAGTGGAAAAAGATTGTAAACCATTTAAGTTAATAACAATTGAAGCTGCTTTTTCCTTCACAAGTGGTGGTGTTAGATGTTGCAAAGTTGGGTTTGTTTGTTTTTTTTAAAATACTGAATTCTGTGATATTGAGGGTGCAAAGGCATGTCAAATTTTTGCTGCTGCTCAGATTTTTTGTCCTCAGAGTAGATAAGCAGATAAGTAAAAACATTACAAAGTCTATCCCCTTTTTTTACTTGCCTGAAGCATAATTTTATAAAAACAAAACAAAACTCCTTTTCTTCTTTTCCTCGAAGTAATTGTACTTATACATGCAGTACAAATTTTAAAGGATGCGGATCAGTCCTTGCAAGATAACTTACATTGGTTTTGCCTGATTTTGGTGAAGGGCTTGGGGAATCTTCTTCTGCATTGTAAAACAGTATTCTGTCCCGTGTGAAATGTTACTGATATAAGTGCAGATAAACATTTGTGGGAAATTTTAACATTAATTCCTAGGATTCCTTGTGTACAAGGATTCAAACCTTACTTCTCTGTTCATTCATGGATATAAACCATAGTTCAAGTGAATGCAGAAAGGATGCAAGTAAACTGACCTTTGAAATTTCAGTTAATACCTAATTTCTTTTCATGATTCCATCTCCCCACAAATCCAGAATTTATTATAATGGCTAATGCAGTACTTGCATATTAGCTTATGGGTAGGTGACTTCATAACGAATACCAAAGAATCTAGGCTATTAATAGCTAGTCAGTGGCCAGCCCTATACAAATGTGTGGTCAGTGCAAAAATTTATTTTATATTATTTTGTTTTATTAGGCTCATATGCTGCCATTCTCAACAAAGGCTTAGAGTAGTTTATAAGAAGAGATGAAATGACTTATAACCCTAAATAATATGTCAACTCAGACTTCCTTACTAAATACCTGCCAAAATAAAAAAGGTCTTACAGCTTTTCTAAAAGATGTCCCGATTCAAGTTCTGGTGGTGCTCAGGGGACAGGGAGTTCAAGTGTTGAGGAGTAACTATCGATAACTATCTCCCACATATTATTTCCAAGTTCATTAGCCATACTGATGGCACCTTGGATTGAGAGGACATAATGTAGGACCTAGACCATTTGGGGCTTTATAGGTCAAAACCAGCACTTTGAATTGTGCCTGTTCTGTACAAATCATTCTTATGTAAAGAATGAGTTCTCCAAAGGATACCTTTGGAAATAAACTTCAAATATTAACCCAAGTGTTTTACTTAGAAAGAATATTAATTCCTGAAAAGTAAGTTGATACTTCCATCATGCCAAATATTTTATAGTATATAGTAACAAGTAATTAAATCACTCATATATTAGGTAGCAAAACAAATATAGATTTAATAATATGTTGTGGAAATTAACTCATAAAACAATTTAATAAGTGGAAATACTGTTTGGCATACAGAGTAGAATTATATTTTTTAGGTTTTAGTTTATCTTTGTACAGGTTATGTAAAACAGTTTAAGGAAAAATACTTGCAGGTTTAAAAAGAATTAGAGGCTTGGTTAGTATTGCATTTTATAATGATGTATAAGGATTTTTCCTACTATTTCTTGTAAAGTTAAATCTTTAAAAATCGGTAAGCATAAACTGCTGGTAATGTAGTTGTTACATGGAGGTGGGGGGAAAGAAGAGCTGTGACACCTGAACACCTCAAGAGAACTCCCTGTGTGGCCCACGTGCTGGAATAATTTCCCACCCCTGGTATAAATCAAAGCTGGCATATTGTAGAGGGTGCTGTTTTCTTCAACATCTGTTCATTACATCTTACATCACTTAGTTTAGCAGAAAGAAACAAATGAATTCAAGTTTTCATAGAATCATAGAAGTTGGGTTGGAAGGGACCTTGTAGATCTTCAAGTCTGATTCCCCAGCCTGGGCAGGAGAAGAACTGGGCTCAAATTACTCCAGCCAGATAAGCATCAAGCCTCTTCTTAAAGACTCCCCAGGGTAGGAGCCAGCACCACTTCCCTTAGAAGTTGGTTCCAGCTCCTAGCTGCCCTAACAGATGTCTGATCTAAACCTATTCTCCAACAACTTGTGGACATTATTCCTTGTTATGCCAGGGGGCACTAGGGGAAACAAGGTCTCTCCCAAACCCTTCTGGTCCCCCCCTAGTGAGTTTATAGACCATCACCAGGTCCTAAGATTTGCTTCTTGTTATCTCACTCACCCCAAGTCACCTCAGCTGGGACTTGAATCCAGATGTCCCATGTGGTAGGCAGGAACACTGTCACACAGCCACCGCTGGTGGTGAATGACTGGCACCACCCCCAGGCTGTAGACCCTCACAGCCTTGAACTCACAACCTTCTAGGCCTGGCACACAAGGCACAGGCCACTCAGCCAGAGAACAGGGTCAAGACAACATTAGTATGTACTGAAGCAGGTAGTAACCTAAAATACTAGAAAGTTTCTGCACTTTCTGTAATGGTAGTATTTTAAAAGCTTTTAAAGTTCAATTCCCATACTGTTAGTACAATTCTTCCTGCTGATCTTTGTTGCACCCCACTGGCTTCAAATTTGGATAGGAAGCGTGATTAACCAGGTGATACCTCCTGCAGTTCTGATGCTAGAAGTCTGTTTTCATCCCTCTTAAAATACTGGCTCCTTTTTTTTACTTGAACCAGCAGTACACATAATTTACATTTATATGTTTCACTTTTTAAGTGCAGTTTCTTCGTAGGTGCACAGGAATTCAGTGTAGTACTGCAGAATGCTCAAAGCGCTGGCTAGTTCCTTCTAAGTTTTATATTGAGTACATTAAAATGGTAACTGCATTTTTTTTCTTTCTAGTATATATTCTGAGTTGTAAAATTGCTTTTGAAAATAAATACCTTATTTTAAGGAACTGAGATGTACTGCCCTTTGATAAAATTACCACTGTATTATAAATTTTTACACTGGACTACGAAATGCTGAATGTTTCACTTAAAACATTTGTATTAATTTTTCTTCTCTTGTTATTACTTTCCTGTTACTGCTAGTCTCCTGGTAGTGGAAAAATTATTTTTTTATAAGAGAAGCTCTGACTTACAAGAATATCAAGTTAAGGTAATTGGTGAGAGTGGAGGGCTAAAAGAATAGAACCATTACAACCTGTAAAACTAAAATAATTGCAATTCTTTGTGGAGCTGGGAAATAGTCTGTTTCACTGTTTATTTGATATTCATTATGAGGGTGTTTGAACTAATAGCAGTGCTGGAAAAAACCTTTTGCAGTTATTTGTTTCATTGTTGCTTGGAACTTAGGAAATGCGGCACAGAGCGCAATAATTCCAAAACCAGAATTGAATGTTGTAGCTTCAGAGGGTATTCCTTGCTTTATCCAACTTGTTCAGTAGTGAATATTAAAAATAGCTCTTCATACTTCCTTTTAGAAAGATTAAAAAACGTGTGTGTATATGCACACGCACATACGTTTATGTATATAATGTAGTCTGGATTTACTCTATTTTTTTAGAGGTTTCATTTTACTGCTCTTCCTATTGAACCAAAAGACCACTTCTCTACCACCACCATCCATTATGTATAGAGGATACAATAGTATATGATCATGCCTTGATCATGGTTCTGTTTGTGCACATACACTGAGTTTGTACTAGCAGGCTTATCATGAGGAAGAGTAGTTTGTGCCCAAAAGCTCACCTCCCACGTATCCAAGCAAACCTTGCTTCTGTCTTATTTTTTGCATTTACTGTTTGTCTGTATAGTTTTTCAACGTTTTAATGCAGGCTTTTAGATTTTTTTTTTTTTAATCTTTTAGATTTTTGGTTCTCAAGATAAATAATTCCTATTGCATTTAACTGTAATGATTTCCATAAGTCTTGAGTCAACAGCAGGGTTTGATCTATGAGTCTTCACCATGTTGGCACAGACATTTGCGACCTTAAGCTAAAGATTTTCACCCTGTATGAACCAGGCATTAGCGAATCACTTACAACATTGAAATAGTGCAAAGAATTTACTACATGTTGGACAGGTTTTCGATTCTGTTCCACACTTATATTGCCTTTCTTGAGAACTCAGTCCATAATGAGAATGATGAATGCTGCAGAATCAATACCAGCAAGCTGAAGTCTGTCTGGTACTTCAATCACAGGGCCTATTGCTAAAGGAAGACACGGTAATTTTGTCTTTCTTTTCTAGCGGTTTAGTTCTGAGGAGTTGTTGAAGACCCTGGACTGGTGCATGATTAGTAAGGATGGAAGGTTGATATTTTAAATAGCAAGTCAGAAGTCAAACTGGAATAGTGATTCACAGTTTGTTTGGCTTGAATCTGCAGAAGTCACTGTCCTGAAATGAGGTCCACTCTGCTACTGAATTTAAAATCATGATGATACTAGCTCCTCAAAGAACATGATTTTTTTTTTTTTTTTAATTGGGCAAAGTGAAGACAGAAGTGGTAACTTGTCATAGTCTGAAAATAGGCAGCAGAAACTCTTTATTATTAAGAGAAACTCTGAGTTCTCTTTAATCCAATGAGCATCAGATGGAGTAGGTTCCTGTCTATAAAAGGTCATGCCTCTGAACAAGTTAGCAACCACCCTGCCTTCCCTGCTATCAGACAGTGTTAAATTGTAAGCTAGAGGTCACTAAGTGTAATACCTGTAGTGTAATACTGATTGATTTAGAGCAGGGGTTGTCAACTGGGGGTACACATACCCCTGGGGATACTTGGACTGGTCCTAGGGGGTACGCGCGGGCATGCAGGGACAGAACACTGCCACCTCCCAGAAGCAGGGCCAGGGCAAGGTGAGGGCAGCAGTGCCCCTCTGTGGGGTAGGGGAGCTCACATTCGGCAGCTGCTGCTGTTGAGCAGCCTGTCTGTTGAGCTTCCCTACCTTGCAGAGGGGCGCCACTGCCCTCACCCCAACCTGGTGAGCTTCCCTGCTGCAGCCCTGTTATTGGAAGGCTGCGGCACTCTGTCCCTGCTCACCCACGCACCATCCCTGCACAGTGTCTGACAATGTGCCACCTTCCCTCCCC
>NW_017728943.1:122361497-122392007 GCF_001723895.1 Crocodylus porosus | reverse complement strand
GCCTCCGGGGGTACATAGAATAAAAAAAGGTTGATAACTCCTGATTTAGAGTGATTTTTAAGAAGAAAAATACTATAAAAGCATTGTTTCTCAATACAACGTCTTGTGAGCACTTAGCCATTTAAGGAAAAGGGAAATATTGTCGTCTCTAAAAGACCTATCATTATGGATGGATGCTACTGAGGAACTTTTAATCTGGTAGCTAAATTCCTCTTTTTGTCTCTTTGTTACTAAAAGATTGTCCTGCAAATGCAGTTCAGTATTTAAGAGTATGTTGGAATCTGACAGACCATTTAATTGTGATTCATTGAAAAGATGGATGAGGTATTTTCTGCTGCAAAGAATAAAATATATCAACTGTGCTAGCAAACATTCCATATGATTATTTATGAAATGCCTACCTACCTCTTGGCTATTCCTTCAAACATTTGCATTTTGAGATTGTAGGTAAATGTGTTTGTCGTACAATTGGGAGTAGCATGAAGATACTAGGATGGTGGGAATATGACAAGTCTATTGTAAAAAAACGGGGAAAAAAGTTGCACAAGAACAAGAAAAAAACCCAAAACAAACATTTTTATCTTACTGTAGTACATGTTTCTGTAACAGACTCAAAGTAAGTAACTTTAATGGGACATTTAACGTGTTATTGTTTGAATCCTCTAATCAGATAAAATGGGAACATAGGGATTGATGTACTGGCTCAGATGAGTTGTACCTGTATTGTATTTACCTGAATCCAAGACTACCCTAAATTTAAGATGACCCCCCTTCCCCCAGTAATTAGATTCTATACATGGGAAATATTTATAAATATGTTATAATTTTTCCATGTATAGAAGAATCTGATTATTGGGGGATTGTCTTAAATTATTGGGGGATTGTCTTAAATTCATTCACACAGCAGGGCAAGCAATGGTAGGGGTCAGGTGATAGGGGAGGCAGTAAGGGGGCAGTTTCTTATATTAAATAGTGCCTTTTTTTCTATTTCCTGTGGGTATTTCAAGGATCATAAGCAGATTTACCTTCTGTCCAGTATTTTATTCTCTTCTTTTTATAGATGGAATTATTTCCATGCCTTCAGTCATCATAGTTGCCCATTTTTAGATCTACTCTTTCAGCTATTGGTTATGTTGAAAATGGCCTTGTGGACACCTCCTTTTCAGCTTTACCATGCCTACACAAAAGATGCTCTTTATGCAATGTTGGGCATCTGTATTAGGTTAGATAAGCAGGCTTCTTCTAGAGCAGCGTTTTTCAACCTGTGGGTCGTGACCCAAAAGTGGGTCACAAAAATATTTCAGAGGGTTGCAAGCAAATGTCAGAAAAACACATGAATGCATTGATCTCCCTTCTCAGGCTGGCAGTGTTCCAGCCTGCAAGGGGCTGCTAGGGGCTTGGCCAACATGTAACCTAGTCAGTGTTGTTGGAGGCAGCCCCAGCACCGGATGAAGGTAAGTGTATGGGGAGCAGGGGTTTGAGGGCCAGGGCTTGGGAACTGCCGGGGTAGGGGTGGTGATGTGTGCATGTGTGGAGGGGATGGGGAGTGGTGGGGGGAGCTGCCAGCTACCTCTGGGGGAAGGTGGCCTGTTAGCCAAGGACTGATGCTGTGGGAGGGAAGACGGGGTGAGGCACTGTAGGTTGGACACTAGCAGGGCCAGGGGGTTGTAGGTCAGGACAAACCATCGATCTTTGCAAATGGGTCCTGGTAAGAAAAAGGTTGAGAACCTTGCTCTAAAGTCAGTAGAGAATGCTTAGCACTTCTGAAGGTGATTGAGATGCTGAGCTAGCCAGTAGGAAATACTAGGCTGGGTAATATGTCTGAACTTCTGTTGCTCTATAGTTTAGGCATCTGGTCAGTTGCACAGTAGGTAACTCTTCAGGTTTTTATTCCTTGGACTGTTTTACACATTTTACATTAGACAGTCAGTGGTTACAGGGAAAAACCTCCAAAAATAACCCTGGCAGCATTGATTAGAACTCAGGTTTTTCTTCCCCTTGCTGTATGTACTAATCATGAGGCTACAGAAGCATCTTCCTTCTTGTTAATATTTTTTCTGGTCCTGTGGTTTTTTTGTACTTCTGCCTAGTAACCCACTTCCCCACAGGATACCCCACCCAGATTGTTTTATAGATTGGTGGTTACAGGTCTCTCTTAGTAAGTGAGAAATAAGAGTTTGAATACCCCCAGGCCAAGCAAGACATAAAATCTAGGTCCCCTGCTCCTTTGAGTGGTCTTATGGCTAGACTATTGTTCTGTGTTTTTAAGTAAAAGTAATGGTAGGTGGTACACTTATTGGAGTCAGTGCTGTTGAGGTGAGTTAGGCATGCCTCTGTGACCAAACAGAATAGGCCCCCTGAGGATTTAGACACCCTCATAGCTCTGATCTGGATCACAGTGGAGCTTATGGAGAAGTTAAATGACTCGTTGCTCAGACTACATAGCTTCTAAGCATGTTAACAAGACCCTGAGGCTTTTGAACATATTACGCTAAGCATGTGTTTTATTTAGATCGTAGTAAGCCTTAATAGGCTTATAGTTTTCTGAGCATTTGTACATTAGTGCTTACTATGATCTAAACATTGATCATACCAGATCAGTGCTAGGACCACAGTGGAGCTGGTTCAAGACTCTGGTGTGGTACTACAATCTAGATATAGATAGCAGTGCTGTACCAGAGTTTTGAATTGGCTTTGGTGAGATCCCAGGACTGAGGATAAAAATCAACTGATTTTTTTTTTTCAGTCTCAGTCCTGGGATGGCAAGAAAGGCAGTTCAGTATTTTCCCGCGAGGTGTTGGAGCTGGGAGCAACACTTATCTGGTACCAGAGGCAGTCCTCATCCCCTCCGGGAATAAGTTCTTTTCACTAAAGTGTCTTCATGTTTATTTTTCTACCTCTGAGACTTAATAGAATAATCAGAACTTTTCTGGTGAATGTATAGACTCTGAAGGAATACTCATGTCGTCCTTTACAATGCTAATTTCAATATTGCCCTGCATCTTTGTCCTGTTTTTTTCTGTCCAGTTGTGCTGCTGCAGCTTCTTCCTTCATCTATAGCTGTAAAACCGATAGTGGAGTTAGCTAATAAATAAAATAAATGTCCTTCAGCTGTCCAGGGCATTAAAAGGAATTATTTTTATTACTCAAGGAAAGAAAAGCCAGTTGAGTTTCCCATCTTATAGCTTAGAGTCCAGGGTGTACATCATGCCTGCTAGCCAGCAGGCCCTTCAGGTATCTGTCGAACACAAGTGTTCCTAACATTTTCCTCAGAAATGGGGAGATATGTCCTTTGGAATGACTTCTTCCTTTGCCCCTTTCCTAGATTGCCTTAGCTGAATTTGTGAAAAGTTTAACTAATTGTTTTTGCTTCTTATTAGGATAGTCAGAATGACTCTCCGCCCCCCCCCCCCCCCCACAAAAAAATCAGGAAGTAAAAAAAGAAGTGGGGGGATCTGCATTTTCAAATGGGCATATCATTTTCAAACTTTTTGGTTATTAATATGTTGTCAAATTCATTAAATTTGGAATAGAAATTCAAATCTAATCTTTGAATTTCAAAGCTAATTAAGACCTGTGCACTATTTTAAGTCTATATTTATCTACTCTGTTATGTTTTACACAAACATTATTCCTTAATGCCACTAATGTCAGTTTCGGTCGGCCAGGAGTTGAATGCTACTGCCAACATGACAGCGGAGCTGCAGTAATCCAACTCCAGTTCCTGATTAATGAGGTTAGTAAAAAAAAACTTAAATCTCTACTGTAAGGCAGAATAATTTGCATAATTTCCTCAATTCTGTTTCTTTTCACTTAAAGAAAAGTCTAGTTTAAAGTACATGTGAGAATATGTATTGCTTTTTAATTTGGTTACTAGAACATGGTGCCATACTGGTAATACTATTTGGTTCCAGGTTAAAAATAAGGCACCTCTGGTGAGTTACTACTAAAACCAGTTTTGTCTGTGTGTTCTATAACAGAGATTATAATAGTGTTAATTTTCTGAAAGGAAATGGTTAAACGTACAAGAGCATTTTTAATATGAATTGGTTGCTAGTTGAATAGCAGGAAATGTTAATTATAAAGGCTTCGTATCACTTTGAGTGGTAGAGTAATTTTAAAAAGTGATCAGTTGGGATACTATACCTACTCCTGGGACACCGTCCTAATTTTTATAGTTATACAGTTAATTTTTTTCTCTCCAGTTTTGAATAGCCTATGCAGATAGAAACACTAACTCAAATATTGTCACGTGCAGAAATCAAATGGAGAAAAAGAAATACTACTTTCTGTTGGGTCTTAAATATAGGAAAGTGAGGTATAAGTTGAGAAGTAGACGTTTCTAGGCAGAACTCTTGCTTACGAGTTCTAAGAATATTCAGTTTTGGACTGTAGGGCAAAAATATTTTTTTCCTTAAGATAGTGGTGTAACATGACAAATATAAGAGAGATTTAGAGAGGTCTTGGGGTGGTGCAGCAGTGGATTTGTACCCTTCTTTGCCACTGGTTTGCCAGTGAAAGTTCTGGTTTTGGATGCTAGACTCATGCTCCAGTGAGCTTGCTGCTACTTCTGCATCCCCTTTGCCATTATGCCAGATCTGCTACTTGGGATATTTACAAATATTTCAGGATTTTAAAAGTTATTTCACAAAAGGAAGTAGTAAATTAATCTATTTTTTAAAGGCTTACTTAATCGTTCTTCAAAGGCTGTTTCGTTTTCAAGGAAGCAATATGGAGCTATTTATGTAATTAGGTATTCTTTGTATCAAAGAATCTCACATCATGTGTTTTATATACTATGATCCAGTGCCTTAATATGTTCATAATAAGTAATAGTCATTTGTGTTTTTGTTAATTTATCATTTACTTTTTTAAAGTAAGTTTTAAAGTTGAATGTTCTTTTAAGCATTAGAATAAATTTCCTATCTCAACCTTCAGGTTGAATGGTTGCAAAGCACTTAACTAACTTAATTGAACATATAAATAAATATTCATGTGCAAAATATTTTAATTAAATTATCTGGTCAGATCTGCTGCTTTTATAAATTTACTTTATTCATATTACTTAGAAGCAAGTCTGTGGAAACTAGTTATTACCCAAGTTATAACAGACTTGAACTATAGCTAGATATGTAATTACACTTATTAATTTTTTGTTTTTAAAAAGGGAGCTCTTGTGAGTGCCTTGGCTGATGATACCCTACACCTATGGAACTTGCGTCAAAAGAGACCTGCTATACTACATTCCCTTAAATTTAACCGAGAAAGGTAAGAAGTGGATTATAATCACATATGTATATGTTTGTATTGGGGGGTGTTGTCAGATATATGTATGCATGTATATGTTTTTAAAGAACAGATTTATTAATATTCAACAAACTATTTCAAATATTGCTTGCCTAAACTTAAGTGGATGAATATTTTGGTCTTCTGTTAAGTCGTTTGAGATTGTGAATCCAGCTTTTGAATAACTGATTATCATGAAACAAAGGGATTTGGACTTTTTAACCCTAAGCAAAATCACTGACCCAACTTTTAGGCATCTAGCTCCTGGCGTGGAATTTCCAACATTGACTTAGGCACCCAAGTTCTTTTTGAACAATCGTAGGGTGAGTTAGGTACAAAAGAATGGGATTCGCAAGAGCCAACCCAGTGGGAATGCTGTGGTAAAGTGTGCTTATGGTTGAGCCAAGTGATTTATACTGGATTTAAGTGCCTGTGTGTAGCTGTGAGGAATTAAGGATTAATTTACATTACACAAGTCTGCTGACACAGTGGAATGAAAAATGTAGCAGTTTTTGTAAAGCTCATAATGTAGAAGCAGTTATGTTGACTGAAAATGGCTTTTGTCAGTTAAATCTATGTAATTGGAAACTGTAACGTAGCAAAAAACTGTAATGAGAAGAAAAAGTTTGTTCGTAAATAATGCCTCGTCGCTTGGGCACTCTTCACTCTCGATATATCTGTGTTGGCATAGTCCTAGTGGCAGAAGCTGTTTAATGTAGGCAAGCACTGAGCATCATAGTTTGAAACCTTATGGAATTGGGGGTACTCTGATCATCAGAGTCTCATGAGAAAAGGACATTAACACTTTTTTCTCTGGCCATATTTTTAATGAAGGTGGCCATAGCTGCTGTGTCTCTGTGTCTGTTTATGTGTGTTTTTTGTCTTTTTTTTTGAAGTTAGTGCAGTTGTTTGTGTTTACCTGTCCTCTGATTAGGCTCTAGGAGGGCCTAGACATAGAGACACCTAGTTTGCAAATCCCAAACATCCCTGCCAAGATAGGATAAGTTCTGGGCATTAACAGAGGATCTTTAGGAGCATAAGAAAAGACCCAAGTGACTTACTGGGCACTCAGGCATGTAAAGAGCCAGGTGTGTTTCTTTGCCATGGTGACAGAATGGGGGTATTGCATAATCCTGCTTGTTTCTTGTAGCTAAGATTTGAAGCCTGATGTCTCATCCTTTAGCTAAAAAGTAAAAATAAACACAAATTGTAATATCACTGCTTTATTTATCCCTACTTAACTTTATATTCAGAATCCTAACAAAGTCAATATCTCAACACATTAAAACAATTCAAATGCTAGACTCAAGAGACAGTTAAAGGATTTAATGATGGTATTATGGGTTGTGAATATTAACTATAGTATCACTAGGATAAATGTATGTGAATCCATTATAGTTTGGGTTATTTTTAAAGACATTTGGCATTTAATTTGTGAATTTAAACAAGGTGGAAGCATGTTAGAGCTTACAGCTGATAATGGTGGCTCTCTAGCAGGTTGCAGATTTTTTGTGTACAAAGTTAATTTGTTCCTTTATTTTCTAAATTCATAATCATGCATCATCCCTCCTGGCATCACATTTCTTCAAGAACTTATTCAAATACTCTAGCATTTATTTCAGAACTTTACATAAATTTGGCATGGTGCATACTTATTGATCATGGGATAATTTATGTGGCCCTTGGAAAACGGTCAGTTTTCTTTTTGGCTAGTTTTATAAAATAAAATAAAGTGCAAACTGTGACTCCACCACAGGATAATTAGATTGGACAACTGTATCCATTGTATCCACTGATTTTAATGTATTAACAATATGATTGAAATGTTAAGGTATTAAGTACCTTGGCTCACCATAATTATACAAGCCCAAGGCAGCATTCTATGTTCTTGCACACTTAAAAACTAATTGAAATCACAGGGAATTTAATGTGTAAAAAAAAATGCAGGATTTGTGCTGTATTATACAGTGTAAATTAACAAAAAATCTGTTTTAGCTATAGGAAAGTTGTCCTGTCTTCTCCAGGGTCCCCTGAACCATAAGCACTGAATGACTTGAGACTTGAATATAACTGTTGCTGATTACTATATGGGAGGAAATTTCCCTCCTCCTCTCCCCCCTTGCTGCTGCTGTATGTGTCATGGTTTGGGGGTTTTTAAGCCTTCAGAGGCATTGGGTGTTGGCTACAGTCAAGACTGGGGTGTGCCAGTTCTCCTGCTGGGACTTAAAGCTGGAATTTCCTTGCTAAAGGGGCTTGTCCCTCTGCTCAGGGTCAGACAAATCAGTGTATTTGGGGGCAGGAAGAAATTTTGCCTATGGTCAGATTTGGTGAATGGAGTGTGGGAGATTCTGCCGCCTTCTGTAGTTGGTGGCATGGCCCTCTTCCTGGGATATTTTGAGCGTATATTAACAGCCTTTATAGCAACAGGACATTGACTACTATGGTCCCTCTGCTTTTACCTTTGGCAGGTTAGGGGGTTATGTCTTGTTGCTGTGCCAGGGTTGTTGTTTTGCTAAGAGGTTAGACAGGATACGGATGGATTTGCCTCAGGCAGGGGGTTGGTCTGCATGACCTATGGAGGTCCCTTTCAGCCCTACTTCTCAGTGATTCTGTGATAAATATTAGATAGAATTGTTTATCGTGATGTAGATTAGGGGTGCTCAGCCTACAGTCC
The DNA here is from genome assembly GCF_001723895.1 of Crocodylus porosus. Taxonomy (NCBI): domain Eukaryota; kingdom Metazoa; phylum Chordata; order Crocodylia; family Crocodylidae; genus Crocodylus; species Crocodylus porosus. The sequence goes on along the minus strand of NW_017728943.1, from coordinate 122,384,047 downwards.
ACAGGCCAGATCCAACTCCCAAAGTGATCAGATTCTGCCTCTGGCCCACGGGATCAGCAGCAAGCAGCTTGACCCAGCATACCCTTTTCTTTGCTCTGTGCCATGCTGCTGATCCCCTCTGAAGTCCTCTCCCTGCTCTCTTCCTTTCCCCATCCCTGTGGCAAGTCGTGTTTACTCTTTGGCTCACTTTCTTCCTCCCCTCTTCCCAATGGCAGGGTGTGACAGGGTGACTGAAACACCCTGTCATGAGAATGCTGGGGGAAACAAAGAAAAGAAACTTACTGGGGGAGAACCTGGACAAAAGGTGAACCCTGTGGCAGGCCTGGGCAGGAAGGACACCACACTCCAGCTTATCAAGGGGAATAGCTGAGGCTGCAGCAGATCAAGGGCTGCTTTGGTTGAAGCCCAGAGTCAGGAGAGAGATGCAGCCAGTGAGAAGGAGATGCGCTGAAGACTTGGAGAGGAAACAGCTGGGAAGCTGGGGAGGCAGCAGATCGCGTGCTGCCATGGCCAGTACAGCTAGTCCAAGAGGGGAAATTTAAAGGGACACAGAGTGCAGTCAGCATTGATCCTGAGAAAATAAAGGAGGGAAGAAGCAGAGAGGACAGTGAGAACCGAGGTGAGCAGGGGCCAACCCTGGGGCTTGGAGAAGAATCCCAGTGCCTGATTTACCTGGTGGGAACCAGCGACAAAGCGGAGAAGCCTTCTGGGGTGGTGAGTCCAACCCCAGGGGGTGAAGATAACCCCTTTGGGAACCTAGAGGGATCAGAGAGACAAGGACAAGATTATACCCCAGTGAGGGGCAAGGCCATCCTGACTGAAGGTTAAGGGTGGGATTAGAGCTAAGGTGAGGCTGACTTCAGACCTGTGCAGGGAAGAATGGGGCAAGCAGCCAGCCTAGGGGAGTACCCTCAGTAAAAGAGTCCATAAGACAGGAACCCAAATCCTTGGTCTGATAGAGGAAAAACATCACATCTAGTGTGGTTAGGGCTGGTTATCGGGATGGTGGAGCCCTGCAAAGAGAAGCTGACTTTTTGAGCCTATAACCCATCTTTGTCTCCCAAGAAAGTGTTTTGGCACCTTTCTCTAACTTCAAGGCGTAGCAGGTGATTTTCTAGGGACAGAACACATCCTATTCCAGCAGAGAGACAACTTGGCTACAAACAGCATGTCATGGACCTCACTCATGGACCTCACTCACTCACTTCCCCCCCCCCACCCCAAACATTCCCTACTGGAGGGAAGTGGTGGGCCCATAATGCATCTGGGGTGCAAGCATCCAGCCCGCAACTCTGAAACGTTAAGCTCCACATAGTTTACAGTCCAGTGTCTATTAGTGGAAGATACAACCTAGGGTTGTGAACTATACAGAAGATATAACCCAGTAACTTTTTTTTACTTGTATCAAACACTCATTATGTAGCATATATAGTCATGACAGGTAAGCATGAGTGCTAAGAGAACTGGTATTACTAATTAAGCAAATAATGCTTCTCAATATGTCTAGCAAAGTTATGGTCCTTTTTTAAAAAAATGAGTAAACATTAAATTAACATAGAAGTGCAATTGGTCATCTATCGTAAAACCAGAAAAAAATGTTAACATAATGTATTATGTTTGTTTATCTAATCTGTAGATAAGAGAAATATTCTCTTTTCAATTATAGTATCATTTCATCTTCAGTGACCTTTGATTTTTTTAAGGTCAAACAAGAGAAGTTATATTTGTAATGTGCAATATTTTTATGGGGAATCATTCTCAGAATCTTGTAATATGTTTTTATTTCAGAAAGTATGAAGTAAAATTAAAAAATTTAAGTAGCAAAATAAAATATATTCTGAGGCAGAATGTATGTATATTATGACACAAGTCAAGGCACTTAAAACAGCCTACACTTCAGGTTTGGTTTGGTTTTTTAATCTCATATTTTTCAATTCAGCTGCTCACACCTTGCTTTCTAATTTAGCTGGGTGTTGAGATAGATAGGACATAAGGAAGCCCTGAGTCCTGATTCAGGACCCCAGGCTGTCCTTTGCACTGTCCCAGCTGTGTCCTTACTGTGGTGCTGCCCTCTGTCCCACCCCAATGCTCAGCTGAGTGTCAGGGCACAGGGCAGTTTCAGGACCTAGGGTGGTCCCCTACCCAATCCTAGGGATTGGGCAGGGAGGGGTTGTGTCCTTACTCTGGGCCTGCCCTGTACCCCAATTAACCACCTGACAATCTGGGACACATGCCACACCAATTTAAGATGTAATACAAGCTAGCCACAAAGATGTTTCAACACCAGGATGCTAACGCATGAGATGCTGGAGTCTACTGGAGTATGGTAATTACCACACTCCAGCAGATTGGATTAATTATGTCTGCTCCAATACGCTGTAATTACAGCACATTGGATCAGCCTTGCTGCATGTGCACCCCTAGCATCTAGTTTGCCTTTTGATTGTCATAAACTGGCTGAATATATGCCATGTTTACAATTTATTAACATGCTAATTAGGGCTGTACAAAATGGCTGTATTTTGATTCGGTTTTGGATTCAGCTGTTTCGGAGGACTGTGATTCGTTTTGGTGTTCCAGATCACTGTCCTGTTTCATTTTGGCCGAATCTGTTTCAGAGATTTGGCTCTGCCAAATCTGTTTCAAACAGGCTGCAAGCTTTACACGGCCCTACTGCCCAGCCGGATGGGGAAGAGGGCTTAAGGGCCACAGCAAGGAGCAGGATGGGGCCATGGGTGCCTCATTCAGGGGAGGGCCATTGCCATCCGTGGAGGCGAGGAGACCTCCACGTAGATCTATGATCTTTGTCACGCTGGGTCACAGGGCAGGGAAGCTGTGCAGAGCAGCAAGCAAGCCTGCTGATCCCTGCGGTGCAGCTCAGCTCCGCAAGGGAGCAGAGATCTGCACTAGGGTCTCCTCGCTGCCACTGCCTGCCCCACGTTACTGGGGCAGCATGAGGTGGGCTGCAGTAGAGCCAGGTCGCTCAGCAGGGACCAGCACTACCCTGCCATGTGACCTGGCTCTGCAGGGAGCAGAGATCCAAGCTGAGGGTCCCTTCACCACTGCTGCCTGCCTCATGCAGCCCCACGACTACCAACCTAAATCTTATTTTTGTTCGTTTTGCTTTTACAACACACAAATACGTGCCTCCTGTCTGCTCCAGCCCTTGATTAGGAAGGCGGTGACTGCCGTATTCCCATGCACATTGTCCCCTTGCTCATGGCTCCTACCTGCAGCCCTGCTCCCCGTGCAGTCTGTGCTGCCATCCTGGGTGGGTGGGGTGGACTCCCATGTGGACAGTAGCACCAGGCACCCTTGGAGCCCCAGAGCATGCCACTGTGTCAGCACCAATAGGTCCCATGTAGCCAAGCTCCTGCAGCCACCATGCAGAAGCTACTTTTGCAAAGGCATCTGGTGGAGCAGAATGTCCCTTGTGCGGCACCTTACCCTGGCCACACACAGTCTGTCTCTGCAGTAGCAGCCCTGGTGCTTAGGCTTCTGCTGTGCATGTGATGTTGCCATGGCAGCAGCAATAGCAGGAGTCAGTAATGGTCTCTGTTGCTGAGCGAACACCCTGTGACTATTACCCAGTGCCCCCACCCCCTCCCAGTGCTCATTGGGACCTGTAATCTGCTATAGGCTTGGGCTGGTGGCAGGGCACAGGGACCAGAGTATGTTCACCAGGGTGCCCCCCCAGCACGCACCCATAATTATTGGCTTCAACAACCAAAAAATGCTGATAGCCAGTAACATCGTTTCTCCTTATATTGGTGCCGATCTGATAGTCAACCGATATATTGGTGCACCCCTAATTAATTTATTCATAAGTTAAGAGTTTTTTTGTGCTGGAGTCCCATAAGAGGCGCGGTCTAGTAGGTGTGTTCTGATTATTTCAATAGCTTTGAGTTCAGTACCCAAGGCTATTTCCATTCAATAACAGTTGGGGTGGAATAGAAAGGAAGTGCTATCTGTCTTGTCCTTAGGATACTCAGGAAGTAGGGGACTGGGTTCTAGGTCCCCCATTTGGACTGAGGGGATTCAAACCTATATTTCCTATATCACGCCTAATGTCTTGCCTAGTTATTAGGCTTTTTAGGCAGGACTGGGATGAGGATGTATTCCACCCTTCTTGTTAAAAGTGGGCCATGGTGTAGAAAACAATACAAGATGGGACCAGGGAAGTATGCAAGAGGCAGCATGATTATGTAATCAGCACTAGGATGGATTAAAGCAAAATGAACAGTAGTCCTCAGAGCCAAGACTAGAATGAATCTCTCCTGAGGGGTGTTGGGACACAAGTTTATGCTCCTCCTGGCTGCCTCTTCCTGTTGCCTAGTGAAGCTCTGGAGAGTCAGGATTTGTGCACCTTGCTGTTGTTTCCTGTCACAGTTTAAGTGTTGTCCATTTTCTCAATAGGTTGCCTGTTGTGTATGCTAGTTATAGGTACCTACCTCACTAATGATATGCAAGTATTACAGTATTAGAACTGAATGGTGACATTCCTTGGTGGACCTCATCCTTTGTATTTTGTTTTGACTTGCTTTGTGGATCTTTGCCATGCATTGACTGCACTGAGTGCATGTAAATTTTAACTAAAATTTGGGATCCATGTCTCTGTCCTCTGTTCTCCAGAGTTAAAGCATTTTTCCCCCAGGAGCAGGAAGCCTGCATGGTTTTAAGTCCTGGAATTGCACATGAAAAAATGTATGTTTCTGGTGTGCTATATAAACTTTAATTTATGCTATGGGTAAAAAAAAGAAATGAAGAAGGATACTGCCTTAATTCTGTTTACTTTCTTTAAGGTTAAAAAAGAAAAGTCTTTTACACTTTTAAAATGTAGTAGAAGCTATCATTTTACAATCTAGAAAACCTGTCTGAAAACAAAACCTGTCCCAGACTAAGTTAGCAAGCATCAGGTAAAGGTTGTATATGCCACTTTGGATTTGTAACTAGACCAATTTAGCCATTATATTGTTAATAAAAGGATCCCAATTTCTCTATCTGTTCCTTAGTGAAGATGGAAATAATCAATGCGTCTTCTCCCTAACACACAGAACAAAAGTGGTATTCTTGGTACAAGTCCTTTTCCTGCTAGATGTGCAATACAAAGATACTCAACATGAAATACATATTCCAGAGCAATCCATGCGAGTCAGTTCTGATGCAAAGGTGGGAGTTACTATCAAAATGAGGCCAGATCGGTCAGTATGGGCTGACACAAGCTGGGTCACACACACTGTCCTGGAAAGAAATGTTGGACTCTAGGAAGGAGATGAAAAAGATCTGTGACCCATGTAACAGCATGATCTTGAATAGTGACTACTTCATTCTTGGAAAATTCTCTTTCCTGTTGATCTTGGTTTCAGCACCTTGGGGCCTGTACTGCCTGTTCTGGTGCCGGTATCATAAGCAATGAAACAAGAGTTTGTGCCCTGAAGTAAATTCTTGCAACTGGATGCAGTCCAAATATAATTCTGAATATGAAGAACAGTACCGAAAAGGAGGACAACATTTCACTTCTTTGAAGAACAGAGTATCCTTGATCAGAATCTGACTAGAAACAGCATCGGGAACAACAGACCTGGTACTGGCCTGGTATAAAGGCCATCAAAGGGTCCAGGTGGATCCAGGATATTTCTTGAAGCAATATGAATCAAATTGAAACAAATTCCAAGTGCTGAAGAAATGATTGGTAGCAGCCCCTATATCTTTTGATGTTCCTGCTTAAATAGGAAAAATGCTCTTCATAGCTATCACTAAGAGTTATATTGTTGGCACTGAAAAGAGATGCTTCTCTTCTACCTTTGGAGTGAGGCCCCACAAGGTTATTGAAGAACCATCATTCATATCTTCTTGGGTAGAGTACAGGTAGAATTTAGCTGGGGCAATCTCAAGAAGATCATCACTGTATGGCATGTCACCGTGAACATATGACCTTACTAGGGATCTTCATATGGTGCATTCAGAAGCAGATCCTATCTCATATTTTCAGAAACAAAAGGGTGATTTCTACATGTGCAATTAATGCTATATGGCTGTACTGCATAAGCAAGTAGCAGATTTACTGTGCAGTAAACTAATTTACTGCTTAGTAAGTGCCTGCATGTGTAGATGGTGATGCTTTACTGTTCAGTAGATTAGTTTACTGAGCAGTATAGTGTCTGGTGTCAACAAGGCCAGGAAGTGTTATTAGGCAAGCTGACTGCACTTGAAATAATTGAACCCCAGCACCTAGTTGTCAGGACCATAGCTGTCTTAGCTGTTGATTTACTTTAAAGGTTTCCAGGACCACTTGCAACCCCTTGGAGTACTGAGTCTACACTTACAAAAAATGTTCCCTATTCTGTATTTCAGTACTCAAATTTGTTTTTTCAATCCTATTTCTGCAGTATTGAGAATCTTTCCCATAAAAGATCACAGACATTTCACATGTAAATTTTACAATACTTGAATGCCTAGTGTAACAAATAATTACAGGAGTTTAATGACAGTGCTTCTGAACTAAAAAAGCCATCCTATTGGTGTCCTCTACTGATTTAAAGTACTGTTATTCTGTCCTCCAGCAAAGCAGTGGAAAATGCTGATGAACAGTAATTTTTATTTGTTCAGCAAACAATTACATTGTGATATTCTGTATGGAAACTAAAAGGACTTATCAGTACAGTTTAAAAGATAGCAGTCTATTGCCGTTTTTTCTTTCAGTAATTGATATAGCATTTACATAATATGAATAAAATAAGACGTAAAGATTTTTCATGACCGTGCTGAGGTTTCCTTAATTAAGTTCTTTCCAGGAACAATGTTTCTTGTTACTAATTAGTGTCTTATTAGGTATTGTGGTGGGATGATGACAGACTTTTATTAAGTAACTGGGACAGTTTATCAGAAGAGACATATGGTCTGTAACTAGTAACGGAAATTCTTTCGACATGTTTGCAAATTGCCTCTTAAAAGATCCTCCCCCCCATCACAATTAATGTATTCCTATCAGCAGTGATGCAAAATAAATTTAAATTTAAATTTAAATTTAAGTTAGAATGCAAAATTAGAAAATATTAACGCAGTACATTTTATTTAAATTAGCTCTTTACTGTGTTAGAAAGACCTTTCTGACTGTAGGAGTTAAGCACTCGAACAGGCTGCCTAGAGAAGTATGAAATCTCCATCCCTAAAGTTTTCAAGAGTAGGTTAGATGAAAATGACTGGGACGATCGAGTCAGGGATGAGCCTGCTTTCAGCAGGGGACTGGATGAGGTTCCTTTCAGCTCTAGTTTTCTATGATCTAATTTTGTTTCTTGGTTGCTGTTGGTCAAAAACATACCTACAAATACGGATTCAATAAACCAGATATATCTTGACCTCATGTATGGGTGTAGCTTTTTAGCTCTGTTTTGGGGAAAGGATAAAGATTTTAGATAGTAATATGGATAACCTATCATTATGATGGTTAATCCAAAAATATACTATTTTTTATCAACATGAAATATGAATATACAAGACTGGAAACTTTCTGGTCTATATACACCTCCCAAATGCTCCTGTGCCAATATTTTGATTCCTGTAAAATAGTTAATTTTACTTGTAGAGGTGAGAAACTTCATGCTGAGAAAGATGGAAACCATTGTAGTGACATTGTTTTTGGTAGGCTGAATACCAGTTTGTAACAGATTAGGAAAATGTCAGGCATTTTTTGTCTCCTCGTTGAGTATTTTATAGTTAATCTTACTTGTGTACAAGAAATGTATTGTATTATGTATTCAGTCTGCCTATAAAATGGTATAAATGCCTTGTCATCTACCAGATTCCAATCCAGAAAAGGGGAGAAAAAAGGAAATTTAGGTATATTTATGCACAGCTGTCTTAGTTGATACATTAATTTGCTCCAGTTCTTGGTATTCTTCAAACTAGCTTCCTAAGCTGCTGAAGTAGGTTGACTTAGTTTAACAATTTAAACCTCATATTGAGATCATGACACTTAATTTAATTTAAATTAAATTTAATTTAGTAATAGCAGACACAATTATCTGAAGTAAAATCAGTATCTGTAGGAAACGTCTGTGGTGTTCTTACCATGTGCTCATCTACTGACATGTGTATACTGTTCAGTATAGATTATAATCGTGTATTTCACCAGAGTAAAGCTTCTTGGTATGCTTCATTTCATTGTTTGTTAGGCTGTTTTTTAGAAGTAGTATTGGAAAATGCATTGAAAAAATATCCCTAAATTAAAAAAACAAACAAACCTTGAGATTTCAAGAATCTAATCAGTAAGTTTTTAATCAGAAGTAGAAAGCAAACTTGGATATAATAGACGAAAAACAAATGTGTTCAGTTAAACTGAATATATACTATGGCTAAAAATACGAGCTTCAGAACATGAAAGATTTGCTTGATTACATGCTGTCAGCGACTCCTACAAGGAACTGGGTTTGGTCTCCAGTTTTTCTTAGTTTTTTTTCTTCCTTTTGCCTTTTTTGTGACCTTTGTTGTCCCTAACAAGGTAGATCCTCATGGAGGAAGGTTGCTGCTTAGGCACTGAGGAATAAAAGGTAGGTGAGGGCAGGGTACTAACCCTATGATACTTGGACTCAACATTTCTCCCATGTACTTCAGAGCAGGTGGAATTACTGTAGCTTTTAACTGTGCGGTCTCTTTTCTATCTCTTCTGTAGAAAAGAATATTGGTATGTCTCCTGAACTAAGACCGTGCTTTGTCACAAGATAATGTATGATATAGTTGGTAGTATCTGATACTGTTTTTCCCCTCTGAATTCATTGCATCACAGTGAGCATGAAAAGGACATACTATTTTGTTTCAAATAAACTTTGTGTTCTTCTACTTCTAGTGTCCCCAGAGTACCTCTTACTGTATAGGTTTGCATCTGAAAACTAACTACCTCTGCAGAAGCAAATATTTATCAGCAGAGCATTTTGATTGTGTAACATGAATTGTAACACATGGTTCAGCTGTAGTACTGAGTTTGATTCCCTTGGATCATATATAGTGTTCATCTCTCTTGCAGTATAGTCTAACACTGTCACAGACCAGTTGAACTGATAGACAACAACTCTGGATAGTTGAATGGCATATGAGTAGTGGGGCAGTGACTCAGTTAAGTTGAACACCTGTCCCAGTGGGGATGGTGTAGCATGGAATAGAAGTACTCTGAAATTCTCATCAGGCATGACATGATAGCATTTACTTCAGTGTTTAGGAAGTTACGTGGAATCAGATATGAGAGTGTGTTATTTAATTAGTTGTTTGTGTACTTTTCTTTTTGTCTAGTGCTTGGCTCATAATAATTTCTAATCTTCCTTTAGCCCTTTTTTATCAAAGGCAAAATTATTATTGTATGTAAAAAGAACTTTATTTCAAGATAAATAGTCATGAGTTAGGTTTTTTCAATCTTCTTCCTGATGAGATTTTCCATCATGTCTACATTCCTCCAGTTGCAAAATGTATTATAAATCTTAAACAAAGAACACTAGTTCACACTTAAAACTCAGTTAAGCACTCAAGTTTGAGAATTGTAAGTGTATTATAAAGTATAATATTGCCTGTATTGTTAGACTTTCAGTTGAATATACAGGATCTGTCAAATAGTGAAGTTAGTGTTGCTGTTCGAATCTCAGCTCAAGCTTTTATTGTCCGCAGTGTATTGTATGTAACCTTAATATTTTGAAGTAGCCCAGAATTGTTGCTCTTTGTTGCAAATCCTTGAAGAGTTTTTCCCTTGACAGGCAAAAATATACAGAAGTTGAACTAGTTTTTTTCTTTGTGACTCTACTATATAGTCTTTGAAATATTTTCCCCCAAAGCCTATTTATCTGTCAGAAATAATAGGTAGGTGTGAGTGCTTGCACTTTACTACCAATATTCAGTTGATATATTCACTCTGGTCTATTCAAAAAATAAAACTAACATTTATTCTTGAAAATGGAGTAATGCATATGTTGCAGTCAGTGTGGAACAAGCAAAATAACTAATTATTTTTTACAGATGGTTATCTTCTAGAAGGCATATCTGACAGTGTTTGCTGGATAATCTAGATCCCTCATGATCTTGTTAACTATAGTCTACATAGGAACACTTGTTAAATGTTAAGAATTAGGGGTGCACCAATAGAGATGTTACTATCTATACTGATAGCCGATATTTAAGAGGCATATCAGCCGACATTGATTCAACATCCGATACAGTTGCCATCAGCTGGTAAGTCCTTTGTGGTGGAAAGAGAGAGGGGAGGGAAGGGGTGTGGCGGGGCAGATCAACACCCCGCTCAGTGAGGGAGGGGCCGGGGGCAAGCGCTGTCCAGCTGGGTGGGGGGGAGGGCATGGGATGTACCTGAGGCTCGTGGGGTGGGGGTGGCTTTTGTCACTGCTTGCACCCCAGGAGGGCAGGTGGGGCATGTGCCACCTGATCTGCGTGATGAAGCACAGGCTGCAGCTGCCATATGGAGCCAGAGCTGTTGCTGCTCGGGGCTCTTGGCGGGAGCTGAGCTCAGAGCAAGTTATGGAACACTGGGAGGAGGCTGCAGCCAACCCAGATTTTGCTGCATCTCCACTCCCAGCCCTGTGCTGCCACCCAGTGCAGCCACGGCGTTTCCCAGTGTTTGGGTGTAGGTGGGGCGTTCAGCCGTGGCTATGGTAAGCAGTGGCGTGGGGCATTTATCGGCCAAATTATTGGCCCCATCGGGTCAATATTGGATATAGACAATTTTCTTTATAGTGGTACCGATCTGATGTTGGATCGATGTATTATTGGTGCACCTCTATTAAGAATATACATTATATTTGCAAAATTAAAAACTTGGGTCTTGGGAAATGGGCCATAATTTAAAATGTCCTTTTTGTTGTGCTTGTGTGCACGCTGGTGAATATGTTAATTACATGACTACTTCTTCCTAACTTTATATAAAATCCTACTCTCATTCAGCATAAGAAAAAGACAATAAAAAGGTAGGGTGGGAAAGTGAAATGAGTCAGGGAACTGGTTAAGAAAGAAGGTATTAAATTAATAACCTATCAGGCAGAACCAAACCTCATTACCAGTATTTTCTTATGTCTCCAGATCCAGATAAGCCATCTTATTTCAATTGCAATTACCTTAATTGGATGAAAATAAGAAAGCAAATAAAATAAGAGAACACAGGGAATGGGATTATGATTTATGAGCAACATCCAGCCCTATTTAATTTTTTACTTATGCTTCCATTCAACATCAGGCTACAAAAAAGAAGTTAATAAATACAACAATGCACATGGTTACTCAATTTAGAATGTATGAAATCTGTTGTGATGTTTTTTCTTATGTTTATTGGCCCACTCAATTAAGCGTTATTGTATGAAATTACTGTAACCTGTTATGCTAGGGTGGATAGAATACAGTTTTCATAGGAATGTAAGTGTCATACTGGATCAGACCAGTGGCCCATCTAGCTCGGTATTCTGTCTCCCACAGTGATAGAAATGGATGCTATAGAGGGAGAGCGCTGAACCAAATTCTCTCTAGAGTGATCTCTCCCCTATTCAGTATCTTGCCTGCCATCTATCATTATTGGTTTAGAGGTGCCAGAACATCTTCTTTATGTAGCCTGACATTGAATGAAGACTGAAGTTAAAAAATGAAATGGGGCTGGGTTGACCACCTGTGAATAGTTTGGATTTTAATTACTTTGCCTTGCCTGAGGCTGGCAATGTGAAGCAGAGGCAGGAATAAAATCTGTTTCTCTAGGGCTGAATATAACTGCCTTAATAGAGATTGTCCTTTCTCTTTTTGCCAACTTGTACAACCCATTAGTCAGGAATCTTAGAGAGAACCCCCATCATCTGATTCATTTCCAAGGCAAGTCCAAGCTCTGTGCTGAATGAGACATGGTGTCCTATGAGGAGGGGGGAAACTTGTAGGTGATATAATTAGACTGCATCATAATAGATATAAGTTGCACAGGCAACCTTAATTCTGTCACCTGTAGACATTTGAGTGCTTGACCTGTAAACTTTTAAAGTGGGTGGGTGGGTAGGTGTGAACTTTCTTAGACTCTAGAGAAAGTGGAAAACAAATTGCTTTAATACCACATCATATTTACTTCCATTTGGTTCATCAGCAGGATTTGGGGCCTTTAGAATTAAAAGAAAAACAGATAGAGTTAAGGAATGATTAATAGCCAGTTGTAGAGCATCCTGGTGGACATGGGTTGTCAGCAGGTTTTATAGGCATTCGTTGACAGCAGTGATGCTTAGGTTCCACGTAGGCTCGAGATGAACGTGGTTTCAGTGCAGTGGTGTTCAGCCTGTACAGCTGTGTGTCTGGATTTGCCACAAAAATTTAACAGTGGGAGGAGTAGTGGTTTTGTTTATTGCCACAGTTCTATTGAACCTTCCAAAAAAAGAAAAAAAAAAAAAAAGAAAACTCTGCACCCATGGGAGCCCCATAGACTGATCAGAATCTGCAGGTCAGAAATTGAACACCACTGCTCTAGTTCTGGGTCAGCAACATCGCCACAGCCTGTTGAGCAACTAGATCCAGCCTGTGGCGACAGAGGATTTTGCTTGCACCCACGAAATCCCCACAAAAGTAGGGGTGAGTTGAGTGACAGGGGAAGAAATTCTTACCCCAGCGAGAATTGCGGAACCCACCTGGGGTTACTAGGAATAATAGCCACAAATTATTAGAGAGAAGGTTCAGGCTGGACATCAGGAGACATTACTTTACAGTTAGGGCTGCCAGGCTCTGGAATGGGGTCCCAAGTGAGGTGGTACTCTCTCCTACTTTGGGGTTTTTCAAGAGGAGGCTGGACAGATATTTAGCAGGGGTGATATAACCCTGGCACCTGTTCCTGCCTGGGGCAGGAGGTCGGACCTGATGACCTGTTTAAGGTCAGATGGGACCTAAGTACTCTGATACTATGATCTTGAGTGTAATGTCTTCTAGGGGCCTGTGTCTGTTCTCTTTGGCTAGATACAGACAGTCAAAAAGTCCAAAGCTAAATCGATTCAGTCTTTGCAGGTTAATCGAAGCTGCGGAGATTAAACTGAGAAGCAAGTGAACAGGCATTCACTTTTGATTCAGGTAATACAGCCACATGCGTGTAGTGGCTCAGGCCAGAAGCCAGGGGGTGCTAGAGCATGACTCCCAGCCTGGCAGCCACTGCCAAAGGGAAGGGACTGAAGCTCCAAGGCTTCCCCCTGCCTCCCTGTTCCCTGCTTTGGCAGAGGGGGTATGGCCAGGCCCCAGCCTGGGGCTAGCATGCTGGAGGGTGGGTGTTTCAAGTCCTCTTCCACATGGGATCCCAATCCAGGCCTTCCTGGGACGGGGAGGGTAGTGTCTGCCAGGTTTCTGCCCCCCTCCCTCCCTGCTCCCCACTTGGTGTGGTGGAGGGTGGCCCCTGCCAGGCTGAGGAGGGGGTGGGTGAGTAAAAAGGTAGTGACATTGAATTCATAAACCTTGAACAAAAATAGTCCTTTCTCTGAAGTGAGTATATGTTGAACACAGCAGTTTGTACACAACAAAGAAAAACTAAAAATCTTTGCCTAAGCTGAGATACAGCCCAGTAAAACACAATGAGTGTACACACAACTTAGTTTAACTTAAAATAGAATGTAATAAACCAAAAAGACAAGAGAAAACCTTGCATAAGCCTTATGTAACTCTAAGGGCAGCATGTCTCCTTATGGCCACGTATTCAGGAAATCCTTCTTAGGGAATCAACAGGTCTTAAGTGTTGGAGTAGAAATCCCACAGGCCTGATCTCTTCTTGGGATTTTACAGGTGCACTTGCACTCCTTTTCCCCTTTGGGTGCCTTGACATGAGCATAGTTGTCAACTATAGCACCTTTGGCAGGACTCTCATGCATTCAAGCGTCTTTTGTCTCTGCTTAGGTCTCAGTCTCCCAACTTTTACAGGTTCTACTTTATAATGTAAATGTAGTTCTTTGCGTTCTATGGTCACACCAGCCCAAGCAGTCAAGGAGCCTGTCCTGTTCTCTTAGCTCTGTCTCCAGCATGTACGTGTAATGATTGTGCCAGGTCTTTGCCAACACCTCCCACCTCCACCTGATCCTGCAGGGCTTCATCCTGTGCTCACAGGTGGGAGGGGACCAGTCCCTCCAGCCCAGGTTCCCTGGCCTCTTCCCCCTTCCCCATGGCTTGGGGGAGGTGAAGGGAATTATACCCCCCTCCCCTTATCACAGGGATGGGCAAAATATGGCCTGCAGGCCAGATTGGGCCTACCAGGCCATTCTATCTGGCCTGCAGGACCCCTGCAAAATTTAGAAAATTTAATATTTATCTGCCCCTGGCTGCCTGTCGAAGATGACAGGCAGAGGCCACCCGAGCAGAGTGCAGGGCCGAGGGCAAATCAGCCTGTGCGGGGACCAAGCCCCGAAAAAGCTGCCACCGCCATCGGCAGAGGGGAGCAGGTGGCTGGATATAGCGCCACTGCTCCAGCCTGCTCTGTGCCACCTCTGCTCCGCCCTGCTCTGCGGGCCCTCCCCAGTGCACAGGGCCAGGGGCAGACCCAAGGGGAGCTGACAGCTGCAGCAGCATGGCCCCATCCCCCCCCCCACCTAAGCTTCTGGCCTGGGACCCTGGAGGTGTTCCCACCTCCCTCTGCTAGTGAGGATAATTCAGAAGATAAGAATGAGATGGGGGGAAGGAGGCAGGGGAGGACCATGGACTATCGCTCCAGTCCTTGCGGCCAGGCCAGGCTGGTTCCTGTGGTCCCAGTGCTGCAGCTGGGAATCATGTGGTGCCAGAGCAGTGGGTGGGGGGAGGGGAAGAAAGCAGGGAAATGGCTGCAATAGGTGGTGGGGAAGTGGCATTGAGTGGGAGTGCACATCAACAGCTGGGCAAGAGCGCAGGGCCCATGCCGGTGAGATGCCTGGGGCCCAGTGGCAGAAGAGCAGTGTCCAGGATGGCAGGGGCTGTATGGAGCCAGGCCAGCTGCCCACTTTCCCTGGTGGTGCAGCCCAGCATGACCCCAGAGAGCCCCTGCTAGCCCACTTTCCTGCTACCCCATTCTGGGCCCCTACCGGCTCTGCACGCTGGTGCAGGCCCCACGCTCTGGCCCAGCTGTTGCTGCACTCCCATGTGCCCACTTGCTCCCATTCCCCTGGCACCTGCTGCAGCCATTTCCCCACTTTCCTTTCTGCCACTGCCACCGCTCCCCTTCCCCCCCTCCCGCCACTCCAGCACCACATGGTTCCCAGCTGCAGTGTTGCGCCACAGGACTTGGCAGGAGCTGACCTTGCCCCTAGTTTTCTCGGCTGGCTCCATGCAGTGCTGGCTGAGCTGGGCCAGCTCCTGCTGCCACCTGCAGTCTTGGCTGTGCAGCTGGGACATGGTGCTGGAGCAGCAAGCACGGGAGGATGGAGAAGCATCAGAAGGGCAGCAGTGGTAGACAGGAGAGGGAAGTGGCAGCAAGCAGGAACATGGGGCCTGTGACAATGTCCCAGGGCCAGGAGCAGCACGAGTATGGAGCCCAGGCTTGGAAGAGCTCTGGCAGGGGTTCTGCCTGGTGCAGGTGCCGGGGGCATGGGGGAGGGCTCAGGCTGTGGGCAAACATTCCCCCTCCACGTATACCACAACCCTCCCCAGCCACCCTCCCCCCACGCACTCATAGCCCCCTACAAACCCCATACCCACCCACATGCTCCTCAACCCCACATACCCCCCTGCATGCTTTTCTCTCCACAAACTCCCACACACACACATACCCTCCCCTACATTCTACATACCCACACAGCCACAAATCTGTACCCCCACACATACACCCCATACTCCCACAATATACAAAAGTAAGACATTATTTTACGCTATTATACTATCACCTCTACATATACTACACAACCACATGTAAATCAGGACAAAAATATTTTTTGAAATTAAATTAATGAATGTTGTAGTACATATATGATTTTTAGAATATAATTGGTATTTTTATGGCTCTGAGATGGCAAAATCTGTTTTCTGGGGCCAAGGGGAGGGACTTCTGGTGGCAAAGGTCAGGGGTTAGAAGGTGGGACTTCCAGTCCCAAGATGGCAGCCAGGGGCCGGGGCATTTGTGAAGGGGCAGGGTTACCTTTGTGGCCCTCAATGGCTTGCCCTCCACTCTAAATAATTGCCCACCCTGTCTTATCAACCACTTGCCTCAGGCTTTGTTGGAGGTGGGAGGGGGTGGAGTCTGCTGATCTTCTGCCAAGCAAACCCTGGGTGGGGTCCCAAGGCGGTGGGAGAGGGGGTTTAACCCCCCCATCTTCTCTCTACCTGAGCCTGCCTGTCCATGCCTCCCACCCCCTCTGCTGCAGCAGGGAAAAGTCTGTCAGGGGCTGCCACCCTCAGCCCCTCCAGGCAGACCCAGCTGGGTCCCCCCCCCACACACACTTTGTCAGCCATCCCTCACTGCTCCAGCTAGGGAGCCAGATGGGTGGGACCAGCTCTCCTCTCTGTCGCAGATAGCACTGCCCAGCCCAGGTCAGCAAAGTATCCTGGGATGCTGGTGGGCTATGATTTAGTTTGAACCAGGAAGGGGTCTGGGACAGAAGTTTCATAAACTGGTTTGACCAAAATCAGTCAAGTCTGATACTACTTTCAACAAGGTTAATCTTAAACCAGTTTAAGCCATTTTTAAACTGGTTATGTGGACTGAATATCTTTTTTTGTTACAAGTTTAAACCAGTTTCTGATCACTTAAGTGGGTTTATATGTAACTTCTGTCTCTAGCCCTAGTGCAGCCAGTTGCAGACCCAGCCCTACCCTTTTGTCCTGATTCCCATTTCAGGCAATTGGTTGCCCAGCACTCTCTGTTATTTCACAGGGTCCTAGTTAGAAGAACTAGCCAGTCCCAGTTCCTCACACTAGCCCCATCTCATCAGACTTCTTTTCCTACTCTATTCTTATCCTTTTAATTTTGTATTTAGATTTGACTCTTTCCTCTTCCATTCTGCTTTAGGGCCATCAGAAAGGTCACTAGAAGCATAGAATGGACCGTCTCTCTGCTCTCTACCTCCCTGGGTAGTAGCCACTGTAAAGGGGAATCTGATGTATTTCCATAATCCTAGCCTGGAGTGTGTTGTTTGTTTTTTTTAAAGCCTGGATATTACTAGAGGCTATGAGGGACTTGATTATGCGCAGCTGGAAAGAAATGTTAGAGAGCTTAGATAGTAAAATTAAATTCTCCACCAAACTTGTGCTACCAGGGATTTTTTCCCAAAGGCATATAACATGGACTTGAACAGATTTTCACTGGGATGGCATAAGGTAAATACCTGACATGCGGGTGTCTTTTTGCCAGATTGCAAGCCTGCTTCAGTATGTTGGGGCAGTAAAATTGTTCAAAGAAAAGTCTCAATATTCCTCCTTTTATTGTGGGTAAAACACAAGTCTTGTTCTTGAATACTGGCCTTTTGTGGCCAATATGTGAAATTTCAGCACAAATGCTTACAACTGTGCCAACCTTTAAGCAGCTTTCTTTGCATAAGGGAAAGAATTGAGAGCCTTACTAGACAGCAGTATTATTCTTCTTCCCACCTGCCACCGTACCTCTCATGTGCATGTACATGTACATATGAATAAAATTCAGTAACCTAAGCAGCATTACTGAGAGTTGGCTGCAAGCCTTATCTTGGTTCTAATGAAGCTGTAGATACTACTAATAAACTACAACACTTGGTAAATGCTATCAAGCAGTGTGATAGGGTTGTATCAACAAAATTTCTATAAGAATAAATATTGTTTCTCTAGTTGCTTAGACTGATTTTTTTTTTTTAAAGGAATGAAGATGCATTTAACCTGACCCTTTTTTTAGAAAACAAAACTTATCTTTTAAAAAAGTGTATCAGTTGTTTGTTTGACTCCTTCCCCTCTCCTCTCTCCTGACCTGTAACCCTACCCATGGTTCACTGGAAGTAGGTTAAAACCAACAGTCTTGGGTGACTGGTGCTGCCTTAGTTGGGGGGGGCATGTAAACCCCCCCTGACTAGTCCTGCCAACGGGGGGGTGGTCCCCCAGGAGATCCTGCAGACTGGGGAGGGTTTCCCTGGGTGATCCCGTGATGGCCAATTATTGCAGCCACTTCCGGAAGCGCACCTAACTGGCTGCACCAGTCAGGGGGTGCGTCGATGCTCTCAAGGGGTGCACATGCACCCCCTATGCATTGCCACTGCCAACGGTGAAATATTTTGGATTCAACAAGCTGGCATTTACCAACAAAACAAAATGCCATCAGAAAATTCCCATGAAACCTTCCCACACTTTCTTCCTCCCCAAATCCCTTAAAGCAATTATGAAGAAAATTTTGATTTTTAAAACCTAAAACTAAAACTATTCTCTACTTAGAGTTTTGACTACACTTGGCATCAAGTTTGAATCCAGAATCACTGTTCAGATCTTACCTTTTTAATAAGGACCTGCCTTTCTTTAAACATATGAACAGTTTCAAATACCGGTGTGGCAGTATTGTGCTAGGGGAGAGATGGGATAAAATTCTGGATCCATTAAAGTAAACTGCAAAATTTCACTTGATTTGGTGCCTTGCTTTAACCCAGTGGGGACCAGTTTTTGTGATGGGCTTGTCATGTACCGTATTTACCTAATCCAAAATGACTCTGAACTTAATTAAATTGTCTACATAGAAAATGTAGAATTTTTGTTTGTTTGTTTGGTTGGTTTTTTTAAACAATTTTCCATGTATAAAATCTTATTATTGGAGGGTGGTTTTAAATTCCCATGGTTGCGGTGGGGAAAGCAGTGAAAGAGGGGCAGGAGTGAGGAGTCAAGGAACCCAACCCTGCTTCTTGCGTCTCAGCACCTGCTACCCTCTGCAGTGCCTGTGCTTAGCTAGCCCCCTTCTCCCCACCTTCCCCCCATACCCATATCTCTTAGCACCTGTCCCCCTGGTGCCTGCCTCCTGATGTGATATCTCCTCTTCCCCACTGCCGCTTACCCTCCAGCTCTAGGTCCAGCCTGACTCTGCTCCAGCTTGGGGCATGGAGTACTAGCCCCAGCCTAGCCACGCAATAGCTGTTGCAGTGGTGATAACTTTGGCTGAGCTGCAGAGCTAGACCCCAGGCCAGAGCTGCTGCCATGACTGCTGCTGCCATCAGGCCAGACTGGGGCCAAAGCAGCCATGTGCTCCATGCCCTAGGCTGGAGCAGGGCTGGAGCCCTTCCAGAGCTGGAACCAGAAGGTAAGCAGTGAAAAAGGGAGGTGAGGGTAGGGCACAGGTGGTGATGGAGTAGCAGGAGGGTAAGTGTTGATTTTGATAAAATTTCAGTCGAAAGTTTGAACATGGCATTGTTATACTTTTCTGTAAATAAAGTTCAGAAATTTGTTAGATTTAGATTTTTTTTCTTAGAATTTCCTTTGGAACTGAAATTGCCATGCTTAAAACCCTTTAGTGAAGATAAAAAATTAGTTCTCAAATACTGGCAGGAAGTGTTGAGCAGCATGGGATCCATAAAAAGTTCTAGGTAAAAAACATAGTATTTTTTGTATGAGAGACCAGGCATGTCCCTGCAAACTTAATGACTCTTTGATTCCTTGTCAAACCCTCCTTTTTATACTATAGATCTTCTGCCTAGTACTGGGAAGATAAAAACATGAGCCAAAGGAAAGAAAATGTGATGTAAAACTGTAAAAAGTTGACAAGGGAAAGGTTGAAACTACTTTTAAAACACTTTCTTGAAATGATGTTTGTTTTAAGTTTTTGTTTTGTTTTCTTTTGTAGATTAAAAGTGTTTAGTAACTCGTGTACTGTGTTTGATATCTTGTATTTGTGTATCTATTACCTGACCTCACTTGAAACCAGCTTATAAAACAGGGTAACTTCTTAAAATCCTTTATGCCCTTGAGATTCAGTAGATTATATTATTAATTTAAAAATGCACTTGGAAACTTAAATAAGATTAGAGTGTTTCACAATAATAATATAAAATGGCAACAGTCCCAAATAAGTATTCAGTATTTAAATTTAAGCTCTGTCATTTATTCTAAAGTTAACCTTCACACCTGAAATTTTTCTTTTAGATTTTAGACAGGTTTTTAAAAAACATGGTTTCAGAAGCTATTCTTTTATTTCATGGTTGCAGCTGAACAGAGAAAAATTAGAAGAAAAAGTTTTTTTCTAATGTTTGGCTTTAGCAAAGTGTTTATCAGATTTACAGAAGGTTTTCTTAATTCCTTTTTTTGGATCCGTTCTCTCTTGCAGGATAACATTTTGCCATCTGCCTTTTCAAAGTAAATGGCTATATGTGGGCACTGAAAGAGGAAACATTCATATTGTCAATGTGGAATCCTTCACTCTCTCAGGCTATGTCATCATGTGGAATAAAGCCATTGAACTGTGAGTTTGGTTAGTTTTACCTAGCTAAAAACTATTTTTTTTGTCCTAAATACTTTAGATAGTAATGTAGAAATATTGTTCTGTTATCTGAAGTGTCCTCTGTAATCTGCATACTGAACAGCACACCTAAAGAAAAAAATCACTCAGCTAGTTTTGTGAGAGGATGTTTTGCCAACCTAGTTGTGCATAATGTGTTTCAATATTATATTGATTTCATTTATTTGCTTTTTGGTATTTGGAATATCTGTTTTTTGTTTTGTAGTTTTTAGATAATTTTGTGACTATGGATTTTCTAGATATAAACGAAAATATCTTTAATATCTTTTGTATCTACAACATTGCTCTTATACTACCTAGATATAAAAGTAATTTCAGAAAACAGCATAAATTCAGAGAAATGTATATCTAGTCTGATGAGTGGGCAACCTTATGTTAATAGTAGGTCAGGTCCTAAGGAGGATCAAAGGGGAGTTGACCTGATATCCACTTCATAATGGGAATGTGTGGTGGATTGCCTTGCTGTCCCTCTCCCCACAACCCTTAAAATTCCTCCTACTCAAAATAAGAGCTGGGGGCTTCATGGTTGTATTAAGTTGGAGGAAAATCTGAAGTGGGGGAGTATGTGTGAGGAAGAACATCCAAGATGCCTTGCAGCCATGTGCCACTAGCTGTTTCTGCAACATTGCTTACCACTCCCACCAGTCCCCACTATTCGTAACATGTACCCTAAGCCCCTCACCACTTCTGCCAGTCCAAGGCAATGACTGCAGGCTTGTTCTTGACTGCCCGCTGCTGAGTACTGCATAAAATCTTTGTTGGTTTTGAATTGCTGAGCCTCTGATTTGTACATAAAGTTCTATGTATCAAAAGTACGACTTTTTGTACATCTCTATTCCTAACATTGAACAAATGGGTAACAATTTTGGATCTTTTAAGATTTCCTTACTAATTTGTCCCACTGTAAGATAGCAAGGAATAAATCATTTATCTGAATTTAACTTTATTAAATTTACTCAGATATTTGAGGGTGAACTGACACGCACAAATGATTCTAGTATATTCTGAGAAACAAAAAACAAGCCATAAAAATAGTGAGAGACTACTGGCATCTTCAGCACAAAACATAAATAAAGGAGCAGTCTCATGTGCAGCATATGGTTTGTAGGCCTTTTGAGTTATTGTATAATTCTTTTTTTGATTTGTAAACTGCAAAATTATATTTACTCATATACTACACCTTTTCCCCAAAAATCAGCCCCTCTGAATTGTGCATTTTAATTGGGGAGGCAGATTTTTCTGGCTGGAATAGAAACAATTACTGCTACTTCAGTGCTACTCCTACTTCAATTACTGCTCCACAAAGCAGCATCAGTGGCATTACTATTCAGGCAACTGAGGGGACTTATTGTTCTTCAATCCACAAGTGTCTTTTTGATGGTCTTAATGTTCCATTTATCAAGCTAACCTTTCTTCTAGCAATTTTGCTGTCTGATCTCTCTTCTATTTCCATAGCCCTGCAGGCTGTCTTTTTTTCAAAATCACAGATTCCCCTATGGAGACCAGCCTTCAGCAGCAGCTAGGGCACCAACTTCTAGTTAAGCAGGAAAGTGGGGGTGAGTCAGTAAAGATTAGGCTCTCTTCTTGCTCTATACAGGCATAACTCTGAAAAGCGTATTTTCTTCTATTTGCCTTCTCTAAAATTATGAGCATTTCTGGAAGAAATACATTATTAAAAAAATCCTCTGTGTGGCTTTGTGTCATATGGAAGTATACAGGATTGTAAACTTTTCTCTTGTTGTTTTAAATTTAAGAGCAATACTAACATTCATTTTAACTCATTTTATAGGATCATAGGGAAGTAAAGCTGGAAGGGACCTTATGAGGTCATGTAATCCAGCTCCCTACTTAAGATGGGATCATCATAACTAAACCATCCTAATAAAGTGTCTCTCTAACCTGCTCTTGAAAATATGCAGGGATGTCACAAATTCTCTAGGAAGCCTGTTGGAATGCTTGACCATCCTCATAGTTAGGAAGTTCTTCCTAACTTAATCGCCAACCTAAATTTTGTTTACTGCATCTTGAGGCCATTCCTCCTAGTCCTATCCCCTACAGCCACTGAGAAAAGGCTATCGCTATCCTCTTTATAATTTTCCTTCAGGTATCTCAAGACTGCTATCAACCCCCCTCACTTCCCCTCCCCCCCCCC
>NW_017728943.1:122334318-122361397 GCF_001723895.1 Crocodylus porosus | reverse complement strand
ATCTGTCCATATCTTTCTTGAAGTGTGGGGCCCAAAACTGGACACAGTATTTCAGATGAGGTCTCACCAGTACTTAAATAGAGCAGGATGAATAATTTTCTTTGATTTATGAATGGCATCCCTATTAATACAACCCAATATTTGTTGGCTTTTTTGCAACAGGAGCATAGTGTTGGTTTTTATTTAGCATAATTATGGTTCACATTATCCCATAATGTAGAACCAGTCCAGCCAGTTAGTCCCCAGTCTGTATTTGTACATGGAATTATTTCAGCCTAAATGCAGGACTTTAGAATTGTAACTGTCCTTGTTGAATTTCACTTGGTTAATTGTAGACCATTTCTCCAGTTTATCTACTTAATAGTGGGGTTCCCACTAGAAACTTTGCTATTGATGACTACTGGAGTATGATGATCCAGCCAGTTAGGTAGCCACCTTTACAGTGTTTTTGCTTAGTTTTGGCTTGTTAACGAGAGTGTCATGGGAGGCAGTGTCAAAAGCGTTTGTTAAGTCAAAGTATATCACATCTGCTGCTCTCCTCCCACCCACAGAGCCCATCATCCTATTATAGAAGTAAAATGGGTTTGTCTGGCATAATATTTCACTGGTGGATCCATGCTGGCTGTTCCTGGTCACCTTCTTCTCCTCAAGATATTTTGAAATAGATTCCTTGAAGATCTGTTCCATGATCTCCAGGTGTCTAGGTCAGACTGACTAGTCTGTAACTCCACAGATACTCCTTTTCCCCTTTGTTAAAGATGGCACTACGTTTGCCCTCTTCTAATCCAGGAACTCTCACCTGTCTTCTGTGAGTTGTCAAAGGTTAGACATTTCATGTGTCCCTGAATAAATTGTGCTTGGAACAACAATATTCTGGGATTGATGTATACACACGTTCAGTGGTAATCAGGGTTTAGCAAGCAGCTAAATGCGGTGTTACTTTAGCCATAGATTCAATAATGTAATCCCACAATAACTGTACATACATACTTTGTAGTGGTTCTTATTTGGCAAATTTGTTTAAGACGCATCTCAGGACAATGGAAATGGACATATGTATGATTTGGTTTTTATCCCAGGATAAATAAGCCCAGCACTCCCCTGACAGCGGCAGGGGAGGAGTAGAAGGCGGAGGACCCACCACATAGGCCTAGCCCCCTCTTCCCCCCGCCAACCCAGCCAGTACAGTTGGGGGGTGGGCATGTAATGGGGGCTTCCAGTTCCCCCCCTGCCACTGGCACTGACAACCAACAGCTGTTGGAGGGGGGGGGAGGGGCAGTGCTAGAGAGAGGAGCCATGCTGGGCTGGGCAGCTAAGGAGTGGGGAAGCCCAGTGGGGCTGAGGAGAGATTCTGTGCTGGCTCCTCCCCTCCCTACGGCTGATGGCAGGGGTTTGGGGGTGTGCATCCAGCAGCCAATCAGGGATGGCCCACCGTTCAGCTGCCCTTTGCAGTCTCCAGCACTTTGGGAGACATGCAGGAGCACCCCCAAGCTGCTAGCCTCAGCCAGTGCAGGCAGCCTTTGTGCCCCTCATGAAAGGGTGACCTTGTGTTCTGTTCACTCCCAAACTAGCATAGCCTGCTTAGAAAAAAATCATGTAAATTGGTTCAAATCCGTCTCAGGCTCCTTAAATGTCTATCCGTAGCCTAAATGCAACCGTACAAAAAATTCACATTGATTTAAAATCTTACCTTAAGACCTTTGTAATGCAATTTTGGACAGAAAACAAAATCTACTTTTTAAATTAAAATAGTGTTCTCCTTTCCAGATCATCCAAATCTCACCCAGGACCT
Organism: Crocodylus porosus; assembly: GCF_001723895.1. Classification (NCBI taxonomy): domain Eukaryota; kingdom Metazoa; phylum Chordata; order Crocodylia; family Crocodylidae; genus Crocodylus; species Crocodylus porosus. The sequence continues at coordinate 122,359,605 of NW_017728943.1, read as the reverse complement.
GTTGTTCATATTAGTGACAATCCAATGGATGAAGGAAAGGTAAGATAAATTTGCATTAATAGGTACTAAGTAAAAAGCAAAATGACTTTCTTTTTTGGAGAAGGAATTAAAGTAATGAGAACTAATGGGAAACAGAAGGGGTATGACAAGGGGATGTGGCATTAGGAGTAACTTTAAAGAAGATCCAAAGGTAGACGTGGTGGACAGTTAATACCTTGAATGACAATGGAGTTACCTGTCTTGTTGAACTTGGCTGACCCAGTCAACCCAATTTTTAATGTCTTTTAGCAGTATCCCTTGCCCCTGTCTGTTTCCCTTCTATATAAAACAGTTTGGGCACTTTTACACATGCTTTGATGCATTCTGATTAATCAAGTCTGCTGGAGGGTTCTAATCAGAATGCTCCAGCGCACTGCAGCATCCTTTGTATTCAGCATCCCCGCATTTCAAAATGGTGCTAGAGGTGCTTTAACTAAAGCTCATTAAATGAGCTTTAAAGTACTCCTGTTGCCATTTTGAAATGTGGGGCACTGAATACATGAGACACTGCACACATTTTAATTAGAGCAGCTCCTGGGAGAGAATGTTAGCATTTAAACAGGGCAAGTGTTAGCATTTAAACAAGGCTTCATGAGGCTCCGTTTACATTGTTCTCTTTGAGGAACTGGGGCTTCTGTTGCCTGCTAGAAACATGGAACAAAAAAGGATAGCTATACTGTAAAAACAACCATACTTTCAGAAAAGATAAGTAAGCAGTTTAGTTACTTTCACAATCCTTTCATTTGGTGAATGACTCTCCTGTGATTCTAAGAACACGTTGCTCTCATTAATTCCTTGTTCATGTTAGCATTGCCAGTGTCAGCACAGCTATTGAATGCTGTTTGCTCGCTGCTGGAATGATAGTTGAGGTGAAAAATAGAAGAACAATATTAAGCCTCTGTTTAGGTTTACTTTCCTTTTCTTTTCTCTTCCTAATATTACCCAACTTGCCCTCCTCTTGAAATTATCCATAAAAGTAAAATAAAACTAAAAAAAAGTATTTGTTAGTAAGACAAATGCATGTATTTTGATTTCAATCATAGATGTAAAGTTGTTATACTAGATTTCATTCAGTACAAGCATGTAGAATTGTTCACTGTTAGGTATAACTCTTTTGAAATAAAGGGAAGTATAATGTCTAAGTCTTACACTAATTATTTTGCAATTAATATCATAGGCAAGAGGTAATTTTGATTTGGTTTCATATTCTGTGGCAGTTGTGCTCAACTGTTTTGGGCAGATGGGCACTGGCCAGCCCATCTGCAGTTTGGGTCTGGCTGGAGGTCCCAATCTGGCATTGGGTGGTCACAGCAGGGCCCCATTCAGTCATGCAGAGCGGGCAGGAGCATCTTTGCTCCAACCCAGCCCCATGGAGAGGAGGGAAGAAGGGGGCAAAGCCCATCCCCAGTGCAGCCCCATGGGGCTGGAGGAGGCATAGATCAGCCCCATGAGAGAGGGGATGTGACCAAGCCTTAACTCAGCCCTGCAGTTGGGGCAGAAGTAGGCTTGACCCAGCCCCAGAGGGAGGGAGGGTAGAGGCTTGACCTGGACCCATCTTGCCGTACGGAGGTTGGGGTTTGTGAATTCAGCAGTGGGGGAGAGTGGCTGTGGTTATTACCACTACTCCCTTGCCACTAAATTTCTCAATCTATAGGGAACCCTGTGGACCAGATAAGATATCTATGGGTATGTGGACTCAAGGTTGAGCATGCCTGTTCTAGGGCAGTTTACACAATCTAGTGCTCTGTATTTTGTGAGCAGGGTTATATAATAAATTTTAGAAGTTAGTTGTTTTTTTTTAATACTGGAATTAACCAGAGATCTTGGAGATTTCATCAATTTCATAGATGTTAGGGGTCCCTTAAAGGACCTTGTAAGATCATCAGGTCCAGCCCCCTGCCCAAAGGGCAGGGAGTCAGCTAGAGTCAAAGGATCCCAGCAAGGTAGGCATCCAAATGTTTCTTGAAAGTGTCCAGAGTAGGTGCTGGCAACACCTCTGGGCGGAGGCTATTCGAGGCCTTGGTGGCTCGGACAGTGAAGAAATTTTTCCTTGTGTCCAGCCTAAAATGGTCTTTCAGGGGTTTTTGACTGTTGGTCCTTGTCTTCCCACCATATTATGCCCCCATCCCTCCAACTAACTGGTCCTTTGAACAACTGCCTAAAGAAGACTGCCTTACTCCCAAGTCTCTGCCCCTATTTTTTCCCTTCCCTTCTAAAGGCACACAAGATTAATAAGATCTCATATGCTCTGCAGCCAGTGGAGTTCTTCCTTTGCATTAACCTCCCTTCTATCTGGTACCAAAGGTCATAGTACTATTATTATTTAGAGTAGAAACCATATAGGAAGAGGACCTCAAGTGAGAAGCATAATTCAGTAAGAAAGCAGACATGAGTAGGGACCTACTGAAATTGCGATTTTGCAATTTATGGAAACCACAATTTCAGACAGGCCCCATGAAAAAGGTTGAGTGCTTTTGGTGGGCTCCCTGAAAAAACCTCACTGAAAAGAGAATGCTGGCTCCCACTGGAAAGCCAGCAGTCCTTGTGGCCTCTGGAGCCTGCTGCACAGCCTGCAAGGGGGATAAAGGGAGCTGCCATCACAGCAAGATAGCAGATGCCCCTGCCTCTTGCCACTGATTGGCTGTGAAGGCTGTCTGTCATACGACCCTGCCTCTTGCACCAGTCAGCAGGGCTGCATGACAGACTGCCCTTGCTGCTGATCAGTGGCAAGAGATGGGGCTACCAGGGCCCCTTGGCCAATCAGAGGCATGGGACACTATGCTTCACCTGCAAAAATAGCTGCCAGCCCACAGTCTGCCCATGACATCTGTCAGCAGCCACCTAGAGTCTGATGAACCCCCTACATAGGAGTTGCTCATTTTTCCTGCTATTCTTGGGCATGGAAGACAAATTAAGCTGATGTGCTTGCTGTACAATTTCATGCATTATTTGAATTAGCTAAAGAAACAAGCTGCTCCCAATAATTCCAAGTAAACATGGACTAACACAAGAAGCCAAATATTTAAATTTTGAAAAATAACAACCACTGCTAAGTAATGGGCCTAACAAAGTTGGAAGGATAACATACAAGCAAAGAGTTTTGAACAGCTTATTAAGTTAGAAATTTCAGTTAATTGTATGAAAATCAGCTCCTTACTCAATATTATTTTCAACGCTGAATATTACATAAAAAATATAATGTGCTGCCTGTAGTATAGGTCTTCTTATAAATACCTTTCAAATTCTGGGATGGTAGTTTTGTCTGAGGAATACTATGTCAGTTTTTTTTTCTTGCATGCAAGTATCTTCTTGCATGCCAATCTGTCACGCCCCCATGAGATCCCCAGCAGACATGCGGACCCCGACCTTGACCCCAGCACAGCCAGGAGGTAAGTTGGCCCCGCCATGGATGGGAGTTAGATAGCTACGGAGAGTCAGGTGAGAGGACCCAAGGACGATCACGCCCCCCCCAAGCTCCTATTTGCCCCAGCCCCCTCCAGGGAGCCACACGAATGGAGTCTCACAAACAGAGCATGCAAACAGGTGTACTCTGTGCAAGTTAATGCAGGAGTTGGCGCAGGAGGGCAAGCAGGAGGCACACAAGGCTCTAGGCAGCGAGCCTGAAGAGAAGGGTCTGCATAGTAGTAGCCCAGATGACTACCTGCACCATGGTGGGGACACGCCACATCCCAAAGGTCCTCTCTGTGACCAGACCCCTCTGCTCTGGTACTTCTGAGGCCTCCACCCAGATGGAACCCGTGGTTACGGGCCTCCACTCAGATGAGGACCCTGGCACTCGGCTGTGGGGGCTGCCTGACACAACTGCAGGCACATGGGACAAGGAGCCTTGTGACACCCCTCCCCCTGCCCCCCGGTGAGGTTTGTTCTGTATTGGGAGTCTCTGGAGTGCCAGATAGTGGAGCTCCAGACCGTGGTGCAGAGGCTGTGTGCCATCAGGGATTGTGAACAGGAGATTGACTCGTAGTGCCAGGACCTTCACCCAAAAAAGGAAGAGGGAAGAGCTAGGTAACCTGCCAAAACAAGGGTGGACAAGAGGAGCTCCTATACTGTCCAACCAGGTGTTTGGATGAAGGTTTTCACCAGCCCCAAGGCTTGCTGCACTAGGGCCACCTATCCCCTGGATCTCCGCAACAGGTACGAACCCCTCGTAGCACCAGTACAGCCAGCAGAGCTGCCAGCTCCTGGATGTAAGGAAGAAACAGAACCAGCTACCTCCCCTAAGAAGAAATGCAGAGACTTCCTCCTGAGGGGGGAAGAGGGAGCAATCTGCTGGCCCAACCGCTGAGCCTGGGAGGTCTCTTGCTGTATCTGGGATGTAGCTGAGAAAACTTATCTGGCTCTCTGATCACTGTCGCATGTCCTTTATCTATGTAGGTACAAATGAGACAGCTCGGAGCAATCCTAGCTGGGTCATCAATGACTACACAGCTCTGGGAGTGGGCCTCAGGGTGTTGGGGGCACAGGTGGTTTTTTCTCTATCCTTCCAGTTACAGGTCATGGGCTGAGGAGGGAAAGATGGATAGAAGTACTGAACAGAAGATTGGTGCCATCATGAAGGCTTTGGCTTCTATGACCCCAGTCTGCATTTCGGAGAGAGAGGCAGCAGTCTGTTGGGAAGGGATGGCCTCTACTTCACTCCATTGGGGAAGAAGCTCTTCTCAGCCAAAACGGCTGACCTGCTTGACCAGGCTTTAAACTAAGCTTGCCGGGGGATGGGTGTACAACCACCAGTACAAGCATCAGCCACAAAATCATCAGGTTAGGCTGCTCAAGGGAACCTACTCCTACCTTAGCCCAGGAACGGAGCCTTTTCAGGAGCACAAGGAAGCCTAGGGCCTCCAGTGGCATACTTACTTGCCTGTATACAAATGTCAGGAGCTTGAGGAATAAGCAGGAGGAACTGGTCCTTCTGATAAACAGAAATGACTATGATCTAATAGGGATAATGGAGACCTGGTGGGACTCCTCCTATGACTGGACCACTGGTATGGATGACTATACCCTATATAGGAGAGATCGTGCTGAAAAAAGGGGCAGGGGTGTAACTCTCTATGTGAAGGAGTGGTACATTTCACTACAAGTGGGGATTGGCACCCAAGGAGGGTGACTGAAGTTAAAATACAAGGGGAGCTTGGTGAAGGGGATACAGTGGTAGGAGACTACTACAGACCTCCTCATGGGAGACTTCAACTACCCGGATGCCTCATGGGAAGAGCACTCAGCCAAATCTGATCAGTCACAAAGTTTCCTCACATGCATGGATGAGCTCTACCTTTCTTAAGAAGTTTATGGGCCATCAAGAGGAAAGCTGCTGCTGGACCTGGTACTGGCCAGAGCAGATGATCTAGTCAGCGACCTAAGAATCAAAGGGAAGCGGGGAGACTGTGACCACGAGTTGATCACTTTCACTATCTATTGCAAGGTTGGCAAATCAGTCAGCAAAACAGAAGTCCTCAACTTTAGAAAAACCAACTTTCATAAGCTCAGGCTGCTGTTGAGGCCCTGAGAGGCCATGATTTGACAGGGAGGGGAGTTCACAATGAGTGGTCACTCCTTAAGGAAGTGGGAAGTCGGGGAGAAAAACCAACAGCAACATTGGACCCCTGCTAAACCAAATGGGGCAGCTGACAACTGACCCCCAGGAAAAAGCCAACCTATTAAATAGGTACTTTGCATCACTCTTTCACCAACCCAAAGGGACCACCCTGCCTAACAAAATGTGGGATGGCCAGGATGAGGGTGACTATATGCCCACCATTGACATAAATCTTGTGACGGGAACACCTTGAGGGGATGGACACCCACAAATCAGATGGTCCAGACTGCACCCAAGAGTGCTAAAGGAACTCACAGACGTTAGCTCAGCCACTGGCAAGGATATTTGAGAACTTGTGGCGCTCAGGCAAAGTACCTGAAGATTGGAAGAGGGCCAATGTGGTACCTATCTTCAAGAAAGCGGGGAAGGAAGATCTGGGAAACTACAGGCCAGTCGCTTTGACCTCAGTCCCTGGAAAGAACTTGGAAAAAAATTATCAAAAAAACAATTATCAACAGGCTAATAGAAAGCAAGATTCTGAGGGATAAGTCAGCATGGGTTTGTGGCAGGTAGGTCTTGCCTTACCAATCTCATTTCCTTCTATGACCAGATGACTCATTATCTGGACAAAGGGGAAGAGGTTGATATAATATATTTGGACTTTAAAAAACCTTTGACCTGGTGTCTCATGATGTCCTCATGGAGAAATTAGGGAACTGTGGCCTTGACTTCTCTACAGGCCAGTGACTGGGGAACTGGCTCTGAGGTCAGACCCAAAGAGTAGTAGTTGATGGAACAGAATCAACAAGGCACGGTGACCAGAGGTGTCCCCCAAGGCTCCATTCTTGAACCTGTATCCATCAATGTCTTATAAAATATTTGGACTCTGCTGTTAAAAGCGGACTGGCTAAGTTTGCTGATGACACCAAACTATGGGGAAGAGTGTCCACACATGAGGATAGGCTGGTGATCTGGGCCGACCTTGACAGGCTTGCAAGGTGGGTGGATGAAAACCTGATGGCACTCAATATGGAGAAATGCAAGGTGCTCCACTTTGAGGTGGGGGGAACCCCGCATCATATTTATAGGCTCAGCAGTGCTACATTCGCTAGCACCACGAACAAAAAAGACTTGAGGGTCATGATTGACCACAAGATGACCATGAGCCACCAATGTGATACCGCAGCTGGCAAAGCAAACAAAACTCTGGCTTGCATCTACTGATGCATCTCAAGCAAGATTAAGGAAGTCATCCTCCTGCTTTTTACTCGTCCTTGGTGAGGTCATAGTTGGAGTACTGCATCCAATTCTGGGCTCCACAGTTCAGAAAGGATGTGGAGAAGCTTGAAAGAGACCAGAGGAGAGCCACACACATGATCAGAGGGCAAGAGAGCATGCCTTATGAAGAGAAGCTCAGAGGCATGGTACTCTTCAGCCTGGAGAAGCGTAGGCTCAGGGGTGACTTGGTGGCATCCTATAAGTAGATCAGGGGTGTAGATCAGGATCTGGGGGATTGCTTGTTTACCAGAGCACCCCAAGGGAAGACCAGGACCAATGGTCACAAACCCCTGCAAGACTGTTTTAGGCTGGACGTAAGGAAAAACTTCTTCACTGTCTGAGCCACCAGGCCCTGAAATAGACTTCCACCAGAGGTAGTGCCAGCATCTACTCTGGGCACTTTCAAGAAACATTTGGATGCCTATCTTGCTGGGATCCTTTGACCCTAGCTGACTTCGTGCTGCTTGGGCAGGGGGCTGGACCTGATGATCTTACAAAGTCCCTTCCAACCCTATTTTTAGACCCAGGTAGTTCCATAAGATAGAAGCAGATTATAAAACCAAGGGAAAAAGGTATCTATTAAAATACCGAAGTTAAAATGCTACAAGGAGAAGTAAAGGAAAGCTGAAATACTTTCAGAGAAAATATTGCAGAATACAAGTTATAATAGAAAGCAGCTTAAGAAGGCATAGTCAGTTTAAGCAAGTTGAAGTGTTTGAGAGAAATGGATTAGAAAAATAAATTTTCAACATTATGGTTCATTTTTATTAATTGTGTTTGGTTCATGGAGCAATATATTTTATTGTGTTGATTAAAAGTTACAACCTGTGTTTTAAGTGTTTTCTATACGTTTCTGTGAACATCCATTGATGCTGAAATTAGTAGGATTTTTGGCTGCTCAGCATTCCTGTATTTCAGGCTACTTGCATTTGTAATTAAAGATTTAGGTGCCAAACCTGAAGCATCTGTATCAGAAAATATTGGCCTTAGAGCCTATTTTATTCACATGGCAACTTACAAGAATTAACAGGTGTTGTCGTAGACCTGCAAGGAGTGCAGTATGTTCTTCAAAGAGTCTCACAAGCAGGTTTGTTCTCCTGGACAAGAAACTTATCCAGAGATGCCTGCACAGGCATTTGAATAATGTGCCCCTGAAAATAAAAGAGCTTGCAGTGCTGTCACTGCACAGCCAGGGGAAACTTATTCAAATATCTTAGTGTACCCTGCAACCTCTTGCAGTCTGTCTGGAGACGGATGGCAGTGGTGCACAGGGCAGCCCTGATTGGCTGACCCAGACCAGGGTTACTTTTCTCCTGGAAGAGCCATTTTTACTGTGGGAGAAAAATCCTGAACATGTTTGCTCATGGGTTCTACTGGGAGAGCAGCAACTTTCCTAGGAGAACCTAAATGTCTGTACATGGCCTAAGTTGCTCTGCCTCAGTGGGGAGAAAATAAAATGCTTCTCTTACCTTTTGCTTCTGAGTAACTTAATAATGAACAGCAATGGGGAGCAAACAGTAGTGTTTCATGTTGACCTGTCAGATTTAAAGAATCCCTTGATTCTCAGCTGCTTCAAACAGGGATTGACAACCTATGGTCCATAGGCCAGATTCGGCTTCTGGAGCTGTTTGATCTGGCCTGTGGACATGGGGCTTCAGCAGTCAGATTGACCCAATTTGGATTGGAGGTGGAAGGCTGTGTAGTGGGTGGGCAGTAAAATCCATTTGCCACCACTGCTGTTCCCAGCAGTTGCTCACAGAAAATACTTGCTGCTGCCACTTTTTTTCCTGTGGTGATATGGAAAGTTCATCTGCCTTTGGTGCTTTTCTCTCCGGCAGTGGGGGTCTTCAACAGTACTTGCTTTCTTCTGCCATCGCAGAGATAAATTACACCTGCAGACACTTCCTGTGCAGCCTCTGGGAAAAGCTAGATCCTACCATCCATCTTCCCTCTGCCTTCTGGGCTTCCTTGGACCTGACCTGGGCCTATCTGGTCCACTGACTGAAAAGGTTATCAACCATTGGCTCAGAAAATACAAAATGCATGAGCAAAATCTTTTCCAGCTCTGTGTTAATCTAAAATGTCAATCTGTGTGTTAGGGCCATGACAAAATAAATAGGAAGTAAACGTTGCATGGTGATGGCACAAACAAACATTTATCTCTGCAACTCTTGTCTTCATTAAACTGTGTCCTAATTTTTAAAAACCTTCTAACACAGATCATGCTGATCGCAAGAGATTTTGATGTATGAGTGAATGTGCATCTAATATCATGGCAGTTTCTCTTCCTCAGAACAAGAGTTGTGGTATTTTAAATTACCTTTTTCTTTCATTCTTAAAGCTATAGTAGTACTTGCTCTAATTCTTGCAGCTCCTGATTGGCTTTGAATCTGGAATAGTCGCACTATGGGACCTCAAGTCAAAAAAGGCAGATTACAGATATACACATGATGAGGTAATAAGTTATTCTAAATCTGATTTTTGTGTTTGCATGGTTTAAATGTATTTTCATATCATGGTTTAATAGTTCAGTATTTGATAATACTTTGTATATTAAACATTTAAAAGGGAATACTGTATTTCCCTGTTGATGACAATACAGAATCATTTACCTATGCTATTATAAGCCAATGGTCTGCTTTTAAACATATTTGTGGAATAAAAATTACAGTTTTTTCTTAATGATATGCTGCATATTTGGCCAACTTGGTTTGGGTCTGCATGCAATTTCCCTTGTTTTCGTTTAGTTCAGTATGTGTTATTCCTTTTTTAGATAGTTTACAAACTTAAACACTTCCTTTAAAATTCAAAGAAAATTATTTTTGAACCAGACTAAATATTGAAACAAGGGTGAGGTTTTGTAATGAATAACTTTCAAAATGCTGTGTTGGCAGGATAGGCTCTGAGGATTTCTTCAAAGTTTTGCGAGTGTATCTTTACCAGTCTGTCTGGTTTGGGAGTTTATTTTCTTAAACAACAAAAATAAATGAATCTGTACAATTTTGAAATTTGCAAACAGTTCTACAAGCTGTTTTAGGAGAGAGATTAGCAATGTATCACATTTAGTAGAAGGTTGGGGGAGCGGTGTTCAGTTAATCCAGGAAACATGTGAGAGGCAAGGGTATTTTTGTGGAACTTTTTATGGGACCAACTCCATAGCTGAGGGAGAAGTTTGACAAGCTTTTGGGTACATGATGCCCTTCTTTCTAAGAGTAAATGTAGTTGGGTAATTTTAACTTGGTAGTGTCATGTTAGGGTTTAGAATAAATGTGAGGAAGCAGAATTTATTTTAAAATATCCTTTAAAATATTATGCCAATATTTAGATGACAGTTATTTTTTAAAACATTTTTGGGGATTTAAAGCTGATTAGAAAGAAGAAATAATCACAGAACCCAATTAAAAAAAATCCTTGTAGCTCAAAATCACTTAGTTAAAGTTAATGGACCACATCCAACAACAATAGTACACAGCTGTAAAAGTACTCCTTCCTATACCAGTTCAATCCATTACACCAAGCTAAAGAGGCCAAATAATGTTTTGTTCTTTTTTCTCCTTCATTCTCTTGAGCAATTTCCACAAGATTAGATGTTTTAGGTCTCTCGTACATGTTAATATTAGCATGCAGTTGGGATTAGAAGAATTTTATTTGTGGTCCCATGCCAGACGTACGTGGCGGGATGCACCATTTTTGGGATCAAGAATAAATTTCCCCTTATCCCAATTTGTGATGGCCAGTGAGGGGAGCCTGACATCAGGACCTGCTCCCTGCTGCAGGCTACCCAGCCACAGGCAGCTTGAAAGTCAAGCCGTGAGGAGACTCGGCTGATTCCCCCATGCTGGGCTGTGCACTGATTGTTGTTTGGTTTTTTTAAATGAGGGATCCATGAGGGGCTTAAACTGCATTGGGATGTTAAAAAAGTGTGTGTGCAGCTGAATAACATGAGCCCAGGATCAGGGAGAGACACCCCCCCCCCCCCCGTGTCAGCTCATGCCATCCCTAGGTTTTTAAAAAGTTGGCAAGCAATGCTGTTTTAATAAAGTCCTGAGGTGGCATGACTGATCAAGGAGAGGAGGCTTTCTGATCTTGGGCTCACACTACCCCAGGACCATAAATCCTGGATGAAGCTCCATAGCCCTACATGTTGGAAGACCAACGGTGGGGAGAGGCTCCATGATCTCAGGCTTACAATGCCCCAAGAATCTTAAAAGGCATGGTGCCACCCAGCTGCAGTGCTGCCCTTTGAACATGCTGGCTCCTTGTAGGCCAGCATGTTCGAAGGATGCGCATGCGGCTGGACTGGACCTGTGGCTCTTGGCTGTGTGTCGCATTCAAAATAAAGCATGATACAGGCTGGCCACAAAAATGTTCTATATATAAATCCCATGACTGAAATGGAGATATAACCTTTTTATCATTTTTTATTTTTGGTATCAATTGTGGCAATGCACAGTGAAGGGCAAGAAAACACGAAGACCATGGGATTAGTTCAGTGTCATTTAACACTGATTGTTTGGCACATGGATTTCCTTCCTCATGTGTCTGTCTTTCTACAAAGGATATTCCATGTTGGTTTAGAGTCAAGGGGTGTCTAAGATGCAACCTATACACCCATACTGTTCAGCTTGCAGGCTCTCCAGAGGGCTGGAAATTTGGCTGTGTGGCATAAGGTGGCAGGATTAATTGCTGTGGCTTCCAGAGTTAACGCTGCTGCCACTCATCCTCCTGCCAAATTTCTAGCCCGGTTGGGAGCCTTGTGGTTCATATCTTGTGTGTGAAGCCATGTTGTTTGGCTCACAGGACCAGAAATTTTGGTGGTGGGAAGAGTGGTAGCTGCTCCAACTCTGGGAGTTGTAGTAGTTGATGCTGCCACCACTGGGTTCCATCCCATGGACCAGATGATGTGGTCTCACGCTATTCATCTGGTTTGAATGAGCTGGATACCACAGTTATAGTCCATTGCGCTTGTCCAGCAGGCAGACTGTCTGCCTTTCTTCTGTATTTCCAGGTCATGGCATTTTTTGAATGGCATGAACTAAGCTCACTTGAGGATTTCGCTGTGAAACAGCCTTGAACATTATTTACAGTATTTACTTGATTCCAAAATGAGGTTTTTTTCCCTGTCTGTATAACATTGTGGAGGAAGCCCCTCTTCTTGGAATTGATTACAAAGCAGTGGGGGGTACAGATGGCTGCAGTGGCTCTGGCCTCCAGCCCTGTTCCAGCCTGGGGCATGGAGGAAGTATACTCTCGCTCCAGCCTGGTCCAGTAGCAGTTGCAGTGGGTTTGTGGCAGTTCCAGCTGCTAGGGACCAGAGTATGAACATGGGTCCAGAGTATGAACATGCTTCATGCCCCAGGCTTAAGTGGCACCAGAGCAAGTGTAAGTAACTGAGGCTGTGGGAGAGGGGGAAGGGAGGGCAGGCATGGGCAGTAGATGGTGGATGGAGACAGGTGAAAGATATGGGGGGAGCAAAGGCCAGAGGTCAGGCTACTTGATTTCCCCCCAACTCCTGCTGTTCTGCAACTGATTTTCCCACTTCAGCTGGGTAGGGGGAGGCCACACATGAATTTTTAAAATGACTTGGCAATAATTAGATTCTGGGTATGGAAAATATGTAATAAATGTATACATTTTCCATGCATGAAATCTAATTACTGGGGGGTTGTCTTAAATTTACAGTTGTCTTAGGTTTAGGTAAATTTAGTATTATCACATCTTAATAGGTTGCATGCCCCTCTTTTTTGCATAACCTATGTATGTATATATATGTGGGTGCGTGTGAAGTGCACTCTGTCCAAGTTTGTGGACAATACTAAATTGTGCACACTACGGAGAGTAGGGAACAATTGCAGGGAGACCTGGACAGGTTAGAAAAGTGGGCAGTACACAATAGGATGCAATGCAACAAGGACAAGTGCAGAATGCTACACCTAGGGCACAAAAATATCGAACACACCTACTGGCTGGGAAGTGACCCTCTCAGCAGCACAGAAGCGGAAAGGGATCTCGGAGTCATAGTGGACTCCAGGATGAACATAGGTTGTCAGTGTGATGAAATCATCAGCAAAGCTAACTGCAATTTATCATGCGTCAGCAGATGCATGTCAAACGGATCCAAGGAGGTGATACTTCCCCTTTATGTTTCATTGGTCAGACCGCAGTTTTGAGTGTCCAGTTTTGGGTGCCGTACTTCAAGAAGGATGTTGATAGACTCGACAGGGTCCAGAGGAGGGCCACTCATATGGTTAGGGGCTTACAGGACAAGCCCTATGAGGAGAGACTGAGGGACCCGGACCTCTTCAGCCTCCACAAGAGAAGGCTGAGAGGTGATCTTGTGGTCACCTACAAATTCATTAGGGGAGCGCAGCAAGGGATCAGACTTCTTCATGGTAAGGCTGGCCAAAATTTGGAATGAGCTTCCAAGGGAGGCGGTGCTCTCCCCTACCTTGGGGGTCTTTAAGAGAAGGCCGGATGGGCATCTGGCTGGGGTCATCTGACCCCAGCACTCTTTCCTGCCTACGCAGGGGGTCAGACTCAATGATCTGTTGAGGTCCCTTCCAACCCTAGCATCTATGAATCTATGTAGATATCTATATAGATAGATACTTGTATTTGAATGCAAAACTGTAAAAAGAAAAATACCAATTTATCAAATGACCTTTCTTGAGGTTTTACCTTGTAGTTGAATATTCAGCACTGTCTTCTGTTATACTCATTAGTTTTGTTGATGTAAAGTAAAATTTTAAACATTTATTTTCTAACCTGCCTTTTGTGGTTTCTAGACAGTTACTAGTACAGAAAGCCATTAATTCTGGGTACGGGTGTCAACATAGTAATTGATTTAGAAATAACTTTGTGGTGTAATATTAAGGTCTGTCTTCTGCTGTCAGGAACTTGGCTACATGTTCCTTTGCCCCTTTTGAGAATCAAGGTTTGGAACAACCCAAATCTTCAAAGTAAAAAAACTTGGAAAAGCTACAGAGTTCTTTCTGTAGGTTGTTTTCTTTTTCACTTCAACTTAGTCATAAAAAAAAATGTTTAATCACTTAAGCACTCTTTTAGACAGCTTTGTGAAGAAAAGGTATAATTTTGATAACAGCTGAATACTACAAAAATTACTACCTTAAGTTAGATCAGTGGTCACCAACTGGTGGATCTTGGAGCCTTTTATGGTAGAACTTGGAGCCTCTTGGCATTGATCCAAGGCTGGGATGGGAGCTGAGTGCTCACATGCATGCAAGTGCTGCCCCATCCCAGCAGATCAGTCTGTGTGGGAGGGAAGGGACAGGGGCTAGATTGTGGTCCCTGTGATGAGCAACAGTGCTGCAGAGGCAGGAGCAGGGGTAAGTTGAGTGGGGCCCCAACCTGCTGGGGAGGCACACCCCCAAATAACTTTTTCTCCCTCTGCCTTGATCTGCCCACCACAGACTTAGCTGCTAGGCAGGGAGGGGAGTGGGGTGGTGGCAGAAGCACACGGTAGATGTTGGGTTGCTTTTAAATGCCAATGGTGATCTCCTACTTAAAAAGGTTGGAGACCACTGGGTTAGATAATAAAGTTTAAACCAGTACTGTTTTTACTCAAATACAAAAGAAGGTTTTCTTCCCAATCAGCATGGTAGAAAAGCTCCATTTCTTACACTCAGATACAGGGTAACCTCATTAAATCCATTATTTATCATTAAACTGCTATCAAAAGCAACAAATGCCTAATGGAAATCAACTATGAAGTTGTTCAAATGCAGTCAACACTGAGTATGACCATAAAACACATGTGCAAGTATATAGATGGGAACCTACCACAAGGATAAGTGAGTGAAGTCTATCTGAATTGGACATATGGTAGTGCCCATTAAGCGTGTTCCCCCTCACCACTTGCTCTTTGATAGCCATGGTGAGTCACTACACTGCATACACTTTTACTTCCTTTTTATACCTATAGCCAAGCTGTGCCTTTCTTTTCCCATTTAAAAGAGTCCTGTTTCTTCACTATCCTTAAATGTTTGGCAGACATCACAAAAAGGGCCCCAAACATCTCGCCTAGAATCCCTCTGTTGCCCCTTCTCTCAGCCTGTCACATGTGATTAGTGTGGCCCTCCCTTCCATGAGTTGGCACCAGATTGCCCTGCGTTTCATTTTCATATAAATTTTTGGAGGATTCAAGGACTCACGACAAGAACACCTGATTCCAGTTGCGGGCAGTGAGGGGGGTGTGTAATCTGTGGCTAATTAGGACACGGATCCTTCATGGAGGCATATCTGGAATATGCTGCTTTGCAGTGCTGAGTTAGCTTGAAATGCTGGGGCCCAGCTTAGTGTGCTGTATGGTAAATCATGAACCTTTTGGCTTTTGACTAATATCATTCATGGTTTGTACTATATGTAAATAGGTGCCTAAGTGCTACTTAAAAGAGTGTTTAGGGACTACCTGTGTTAAAACTTACAGCAGTTTCCAAAAAAGGATAACATGCCTCAATTCTGGATGAACTGAGTCTATGGGCACAATATGGAAATTACTATAGTTATATTTAATTTCAAGGCAAGTATTTTCAAAATTGCTCCTCACTTCCATGTGCTTAGGGAGAGCAGGCTCTGATGGTAAGAGTGGGGAGGGGAGGGCTATGAAGAGAAGCAGAGGGGAACAGGGCTATCTGACCCCCTCCCCCTAGATATATTTTCCCAGCTGTAGCAGTGGGAGGGGGATGTATTCAAAGCAGACCTCCAATTGTTAGATTCTAGACCTGGAACATTATAACAAATTTATAAATGTTCCATATGTAAAATCTGATTATTGGGGGTTATCTTATAATAAGATGGAGGGAGGGTTCCAATCCATCTGGCCCCCCCATTCCAGTGTAGGCTTGGCAAACCCCAGCTTGGAGTCCCTCCCCCAGTTCTCCCCCAAACTATTTTTCTTACCTGAGAAGTTACACACCAAGACATGTTTCTTAGGTCCAGATAGGTAAAGATTTGCTTTTTGTCAAGAATAAAGCAGACAATTTCCCTATTTCTACATCCAGAAAACTGCAGAGATTCCTTACCAAGTCATTCCATGTGTGCATTTCTCTGAATCACCTTTGCTTTACTTTTAATTATTGTGGCATGGTTTTGATTTTATTTTTTCTTCTTATATAGTCGGTCTAAAGGTAGGCAATACAGCAGAACACAAGTTATCCTTTAGACAGCTTTCCCTTGGTATCAGAATTTTTTCCAATTGCAGAATAGCGAGGAAATCTTCCTCTTTAGATGTGTGTCAGGTTGTCTTGAGGAAGGGACTGCAGGTTCTGGAGTCTTATTGAGAACAGATCAGAGTTGAGGTTTTTTTTAGATCAGAACATTTTTCATAGGAAAGCCCAATTACTTAGAAAAGGCACTCAAAGCAACTTTCATTAAAGTGTTGTTTATGCTGATAGCTTTAAATTGAGAGAGATTTTCAGAATAAAAAATGGGAATAGTTGCAGTCTGTTACCTTGTATCTTGTATAGTATAAGCTGGCTACCATTTCTTCTGTGTACAAGTTGTGTAGTTGATGTCTCCTGGGCAGTTATTTCTGTCTGTATTCTTAATAATTTTACTTTCAGTATTGCTAGTAAGATCTCCATAGCTTTGGATTTAGTAAACCCTGAAAGTGAAGAAACAGATATGATGTTCTCTGGCATATTCTGTCCAACAAAATAGAACAGCCTACTTAGAAATGAATAAAGGAAAGGAAGCTTCTCTTGATTGCTGCTCTAAATGAGGTTTCAGATCTAATGACCTTGTGAAAAGATATAATGGAAGGTAAAAGATTCAAAAGAAACTGGATGCTGACTTGATCTCTCCCTCCCAAAAAAGAACAGAAAAACATATGGTAGATACTCAGGGTGCTTTTTCTTTTTCTATTTTTTTTGTAACTGTTATACAGTACACTATACATTTACTGTGGATTTTAGGTGCATCTTTTTGGAATTTCTAAGACTTCTGCTGTAAGCACCATAATACTGAAATGTGTAATTATTTGTGTTTCTGACAGTATGGGAATTTGATTGGTTCCCATTTCAATGGTGATTTAACAATCCCTATAACTTTGTTCTGATAAATCAGGAGTGGGCAATTATTTCAGACTGAGAGCTGCTTACTGAGTTTTGGCAAGCCATTGAGGGCCACATGAGAGGCAGCCAGGGGCAAATAAGTAGTAATTTTCTTAATTGGCGGGCCCCACAGGCTGGATAGAATGGTCTGGCGGACCACAGCTGGCCCTCAGGCCACATTTTGCCCACGTGGCCCTGTGACTAGATATTAAGCAGATTAGCTATTCAGTAACTGCATAGTGAAACCCTTTAATCTTCCAGATTTCTCATGTTTTTGCAAATGCAATTAGGATGCAGCATATAAAGGAATTCTGTGATACCACTGAGCTTTTCATTTAAAATCTTTCTATTTTTCAGTTTAGTGGCTGAGTAGTGTTCATATTAACACAATTGTCTTCTGACCACAGTTGTTTTGTGACATGTTTTTGGGTGAGGAGGGAAGAAAATCCTTTTTTGTTAGTGCTACTAATAAAAGTACTGCCTTTTTGCAGAGAAACAATTAGCTTCTGTATTATAAAATTAGTCTCTGAGTCTCACTTTCATGGACTTGTTCTTACCCCTGCCACCTAAAAAAAATGTATAATCACTATAAATCAAAACTTAGTGTGCATATAATTTATCTCGCATTTTATAATAAGCTTATGTATTGTAAGAAAGGTCAACCAGTATGCCTGTGTTTACGACATTCTGATGATAGTCTTCACAGCTACTGGCCTACCTGTTTAAACTTTACACCTTTCTATTTCCTCTGAATTTCCATAGTTCAGTAAGGAAGATGAAAGGACTGCCACTACTGAACTTTATCTGTATCTGACAAAGCTGGCTGTCACCTACAAAAGTTCATGCCTCCCTGAGCTAGTTTGACTCTACCTTACGATCTGTCTGTCCCCAGGAGACTTGAAAGAATTGTGAGGGGAAGAAAAAGAATAAGAAGTAGCTTAGAATTGAACTTTCTCTCTATGTGTGATTCTGTAAAGTACTGAAAACTCTTGACCCTAATCTAGCACAACACGTTTACTGGCTTTGCTGGATATAGGAGGACTGCTGTTCTGCCAAAGAAATGCATCCCAATTCAATAGTGGACCCACAGTAGCCAGTGTAGGATCTTTCTACTGCCCAAACTGTACCTGAACTGTTGAATTCTTTCTAGTTTTCTATTGGTATGGATTTCTTATTCTCTTCCAGTGCTAAATGCTCGTGTTTTTAAAAGTTTTATAATCATTTACTAATATAATTGTTTAAAGTGGAATGGGGAATAAGAAGATCAATGTAGAAATAATGAAAGTCAAGTCATGGAAGAAAATGCAAGTCACCAAACAGATGAAAGAACTGTGTTGGAAGGTGAAGTGGATTTGTTAATAGGTTACAGTGTGGACATACGGTTCAGAATAAGGAATTCAGACTGTCATCTTTGCTTCAGGAGCAGGATATCCCTGATCCTTTGGTGGGAGGGGAGGAATTTGTGCTCATGAGCAAAGAGTTTCAATAGGCTAGTTTGCCTTTGTCAGTAGATATGAGCAATCCCTAAAAGGAATTACTGGAACCAGTAGCATAACTAAGGATGAGATTACAAAATATAGTTAGTTCATATTAAAAATACTTAAAACATGAATGATCACACATTAAGGTTTTTGAAGGCTAAACACCGATCAGCAAATTGCCACGGACATAATCACCGCAGATAAAATTAGCATCTTTGTAAAGCTTATCTTTTTAATAGCATAATGGAATAGCCATATTGATCTCAGTGCTGTGATACAGTCTCATAAAAATATAATGTGCTTTACTATTTAAATATTTATCATAAAGGCAAACAAAGAATTATATATAGGCAACCATAGATCCTCTGGGTCATGGTGTACATGTAAGAGATCTAGTCAGATGCCTGATGATTCTGTTGGTGGCTAAGCCCAATTTGAGTGATGGCTTGTTGCAAGTTTTACAGATTGGAGTCCCAGTTTATAGCATGCTGCTTGCGTCTTTCTCACTTTGCTTCCATTCTCTGGATCAAAGCCACTTCATGTTGAGCTGCACCCAGTACCAGATGTTCCCTCCAGACCAGACGGGGTTCTGCACATTTCTTCCAGCTTTCTACATTGATGTTGGATGACTTTATCATTTTTGCATATATCATGGTACCATCATAGAGGACAACCCCACTTTCTAGAGCCATGTCAAATTTCACTATACAGAATATTCATGGGGATATGGTCTCCTCCCATTTTCCTGATAGGGAATAGCTCTATTGCAATCTCCTCAAATGATCGTTTAAAACAATATACCAAAGCTGAGAACCCTTGGCAGCAGAAAAACTATAGCCAAAGCTACTCACTTTTGAATTTCATTAAATTCCTGGTATCAGTCTTTGTGTTGCTTTCTCATCATGACTGTTCACTTTATGAAACAAAATAGTGTGAAAGACATTATTTTTAATTGGGATTCATAGCACTTGAATTCTTACATAAGTTAATTTTATTAAGTCTTATGTGTTCAAGTTCAACTACAGAAGTATAGACTGTAGAATTCCAAGTTCTCCATTTTTTCTAAGGTAAGTACCTTGAAACATAGATTGGTGTAAAGACCTGTTATGTACAACGATTTCAGCTGCAAAAACACTTCCTTTGTAAGAGCATAGACCTTTATTCTGAAATATTATTTTATTTGTTTGGGACTTCTGATTTCTTTCCATCTCCCCGAGCCTGCTGTTTTCCAGTTCAAAGCTATTTTTAAGATTAATTTGAAAACATGCTATTGCAGTTACAGTGGTTTCAGAGCCATTGTGATTGTTGCAAAACCATATTGGCATCTGACTGCACTTCAAGGTTTCTAAAAAATGACATGTTTTCTAGTTTTGGTAAATAATGAAAAACTATTATAAGAACTTCCAAAAATTTGAGAGGACCATACCTTCTGTTTTAAAGGGAGCGTACTGCAAGAGAGGCGACATTTTCCTTCTTTAGGATATATACTAACAAGAGTCTTCAAATCATATGGGAAGCAGAAATCTATTTTTATTGTGTGGCTTCACTATTTTTGTCTTCAGCTATGCCCAAAAGCTGGTATTTGGCTTACAATCAAAGGTCAGTGAGAACCACTAGATGTTGCACTTTGAGCGGCATTAGTTATACCTTTATTAACGTTACCTTTAAATTAATATATTGGTTGCCTATTTGATTGGCACCAATGAAAGGGAAACTTACATTATCACCTATTGGCTTTTTTTGGCTGTTGTAGCTTGTAATGCTTACTGATACCTGGACAGCTGGGTTCCTTCTCCCTCACGGGGCTGGAGCCCCCAGATGCTTGGGTTCCGTCTTGCAGGCGGACAGCATTCTAGCCTGCAAGGGGTCCTGCCTTGGAGCTTCCAAGAGTGAGATGCTGGGGGCGCCATGTGCATGGCTAGGAACACAGCCAGGCAGCATAGAGAGCAGCTCTCTGTAGGTAACTCTCTGGAGGGGAAGGGACATGGGGGAGGGAAAGGAAGTGGGTGGGGGAGCACAGATTGAGGCCCCCATGATAGAGAGTTGGGCAGGGGCTGGAGGTGCTGCCTAGACAGGGCGGTGAATGAGACTGCTGAGGCTGGCAGTGGGACAGAGCCACAGGCGGGGGCGGGGGTGGGGGTGGTTGACCACCACACGCACCCCCTGAGGAGGCATACCCCCCCCCAAGATTTGTGTGAGGCAGATTCTTGGGGCTATCTGCTCTTCTGCCTTTTCCTCAGGAGCCTTGTGCCAGCTGTGCGTCTCCTGCCTGCCCAGAGTTGTGCCCCCCCACTGCTGGGCGGGCAGGGAATACACGGCTGGCATTGGGCACCTGAGGGAAAGGCAGTAGAGTGGAGACCCTGCATTAGAGCGGCAAGTGAGCTTTAATTAATTCAAGTGCAGACACTTTTAAGCAGAGCCAAGCATGGCGAAGGTAGTTGTAGGCTGTCCTCTGGGGGCTCAGGGCTCTCCACCCTGCTGCCTTTTCCCCAGGAGCCCCACACTGGCTGCACACTGGTCTTCTGCCCGCCCAGCAGCAAGCAGCACAACTCACCGCTCCCAAGGGAAAGGCACCAGAGCAGAGATTCCCGAGCCTGCAGCAAGCAGCCCGCATCCAACCCATTCACAGATCCCGGGGGGGAAGGAAGCACATGCCCCCTATGACTCCAGTGTGGGGTGCATGCAGTGATGGGGAGCCACCCCCCACACCTCTCTGGATGAGCATCCTGTGGCTCCATCCCACTCCCCACCCCACCAATTAAATTGAAGTAAATCAGTTATTAGATCAGTATCGGCCAACATGATTGGTTAATAATTGGCTATAGGTGTCAGCCAAGAAAATCTTTATTGGTGCACCCCTAGTAAATAACTCATGATCTAAGTGGTAGGGGAACTAAATTGGTGTCCTTAAAGACCCTTAGGAATGGTCTCTTTCAGCTGTAGACCTGATCATTAGACTGTGTAGTTGAACCTGCCTTTAAATGGTTTCTCTATGCTCTGTTTATTCTGGAGCTGTAATTTCTAATACTAAGCACTTGAAACTTCATGAATACTACAAAAGCAATTCCAGCTTTAAAGCTCTTTCTGCTTAAGTGTCTTTTAGTATTTGAATTAGACCTCCTTGTGCTTCTGAATAATAACTAAGCAATAGTATTCAGCTACAGGAACTGCAGCCACAAAAATGTCATAAGCGCTGTGTGTGAAAGATGAGAATAGAATTCAGATATTCTGACTCCCAGTCCTATGCATTTCAACAAGAATACTACAGCTACTTACTGTACTTTTAAATTGCAAAAGCATGACAAAGTATGTCTGTTATGGTGATAAATGGATAACATAACTCAGCATTCAGAAAGCTATTTAATGATTTGGAAGTAATTACGAAGCAAAATCCTTTAGTTAGCTATTTAGTTTTCTTAACTACAGAGGTTTAGTTTGGGTGCAGTGAGGATGCTCACACAGGTTTTCATAGGCAGGAATAGTAGATATCACTGAAATCTATTTAGCAGTAAAGGTATGCAAAATCCTTCCATATAACTTGCTTACTTTTTAACTGCAATTATGAGTATCTAGAATCACTCCTACTTGAGTATTTCCTTCTCTATAAGGTAAAACCCACTGAACAACACTCAATTTGTATCTAAAAACATTCATTTTCTATAGCAAAAATATATTAGCACTAAAAATGAATACTTATTTTTAACAGCATATAATCTGTCATACCTTTAATAGAAAAGGAGGGAAGGGGGTTGCCACATGAGGGGAGAAGAGGGTCTGTGCCTGTCACATGCATAGAGCTCTCTATCCTGAACTCTGTGTATCATGTTCCAGCCCAGCTGCAGCCCAATAGGTACCCACATTTCCCACCACCTTAGTGCTGCTGTCCAGCAAGGCAGGGCTGGGGTTACATGGGTACCGATAGGAGGAGTAGCAGTGATGGGGAGGGGAGGGGGGGCTTGGACAGCTGGTTCTGGTCTAGCCTGAATGGAACTCAGGCCCCTGAAAAAATTGGGAGTAGAACATGCCCCTAGGTACTTCAGTACCATTCAAAGCATGGAGAAGTTATGTTCTATTCCCTGCTTGGTTGGTAAATCACAATCCTGTGAGGGGGGAGGAAGCACACATCACATCACTGGGATTCTGGAGGATGGCTCTTTAGCTTCTTTTGGACCTCTGCCTTTATACAAGTTCAGTCTTTTGAGAGAGATTCTCCCAGGAACCACTCCATTTGGCAACTTTTACTCTAGGAGAAAAATAATGAAATTCTGTACATTCATGGTTTCTCCTGCGAGAGCAAGGACTCTGCCTGGAAAAACTGAACAGCTGTACATAGTCTATGTGATACACTAGAAGTTTTAAATTAAATTTTAAATAAATGTTGCTAACAGAATATTTAAAATAATTCTTCAGTTCATTTCTAATGGTAGTCTTGTAAGTTATATAGTATGGTAGAAAAAAAAAAAGAATGTTTAACTATTCGCTTCCCTGTCAAACATTTTATATTGAAAAGCTATAAAGTTCAAATAGATCCCTTTTGCAGGAGAAAAGGACATGGGGCAGAGCATCCTAGAATGAATGGGATAGAATTAAAAAAGGGGAGCAGGAAAACAGAAGAACCTTATGGCCTCCCTACATGTTATATACAGTGGTCAGTGTGTTAACTGTAGCATAAATGAGAAAGTGTTATACATGCATCTGATTTAAGGTGCCATAACATGACAAGTCAGCCATAAAAATATTCTGTGAACCTGTGGCATGTCCTATATTGGCCAGGGCCAGGACTGACAATCCTGGCCATGGCAGTCCAGGATCTCAAACTTTTCTGGAGCTGTCCCAGGGTCTCCGTGGCAGGAGGCAGGATTGTTGCAATAGTTGATCAGATCCCCTGGTGCTTGTAAATGAACATGTGCCAAGAACCTTAATCTGAGGAAACCAGGGCCATAAGCACTTCATTGGCAGGAGCAATTGAACTGTAACAAAATATAAAATTTAAAAGCCTCAAGTTTTCCCCTGGTAATTACAAAGGGTTTGGTTTCAGTATCTTTTCTAGGAAAGGGATCATTTTCTCTTAAAATTGTCTTTCTCCTTTTTGAAATCAAAAGTGCTACTCCTGCATGCATTTTTTTTCTGAACAATTGATGTATAATCATTGCTAAATCAGTCTACAGAGATTTGGATAAGGTGTTATATTTTGATACAGAATGTAGTCATCAAAAAAATGGTGGAACAAAAATGGTATAAATCAAGTTGCTAAGGACTAATTCCATTTTAAAGCTAACTAGCTGTGAAATCATAAAATGGCGAGTTTAAGTATATCTCTGCTGAATGAAGAGCAACATGGTCATTTCAAGGGATATTGACACGTAGCAGGGAAATCCATTTCGCCAAAGGAGTTAACTTATTAAATGTTTGACTGTATCTTCTAAAAAATAGGAAATCATATCTGTTCTACATTCTTCATAAGAAGATTCCCAGAGCTTCCTTTAATTCTCTTCCTCTGGTTCCTCCCAAGTTTTGGGTTTTCTTGGCAGGAGGCTGGGAGGGGGAAGAAGGATTTTGTTGTTCTCTGTTACCTTGGTCTACTGAGGCAGTGGAAGATAGGGCCATCTATAACAGCTGAAGAAGTTTCCTCCGGAAAGAAGACAGCACAGGTTTCTTTTATGGGAACTGCAGGATTTATGTTCATGGCAGCTCCAGAAAGCATTGTATCTCATAGGAGCACAAATTTCCTGGAGCTTCCAATGCATCCAATGTGCTTCTATATGATCATGTCCAATGATGAACTATGACTTGATATATCATCAAAAGTTAATTATGAATACAAAAGCATCTAACATCAATGCATAAATAAGTGATGGTAACCATTCTGTTTTTGATTGACAGGGAGGGGGAGGAATAGGGGCTGCTTGACTGAAGGATCTGGCAGAAGCTACAGCCATTGAGACACTAAACAGCTGGATTTGGTCTTGCATTTGGATTCTGTCCAAGTGGTCTAAGGGGAGGATGGTAGGGTTTTGAGCAACCTCCACTCTTCCATATTCTTGCCTAGGCATACATATCGAAGGTCTTGCTGTGATGGTCATAGACCTCTTACGTGTACACTGTCATCCAGAGCAGAGGCCAGCAACCCCCAGGGTGCATGCCAGAGCCCGGAGGTGTGCATGCACCCACCACCAGTAGCAAGGATCTAGGCCCCCAATGGTTCCCCGACCCTCTGCCTCTGGTATGCTAAGTCAAGGCATGGGTTGAGGTTGGAGTGTTTTTAACACTTTGGCCATGGCCAAAAACATTGCAGAACCCTGATCCAGAGGATGGATGGTTGGCTCCCTATAATAGATGTAGGTGCATGCAGAGTTGCGGGGGGGTGGATCTTTCTGCTACAGACCCCATGGGAGGGCTGTGGGTTGGGGGGCCTGTGCTAGGCCCTTCCTGGGGTGGGGTGCATGCTCCCAGATAAATGGCAGGAAGCATGTGGTGCCACACCCTGCCTTTCTTCCCTAGCTGTGTTCACACTCCTCTCCCCTGCTGCAGCAGCCTGCTGCTGGGCTGCCCTGGCATTTGGGGGGAAGGGGAAGTGGCACACGGCTGGAAGGGGGACCTGGCACCTCCCACCCTGCCCTGCTTGGGGTCAGAGCCTGGAGTCCCATGCCCCCAGGCAGTGGCTCCAGATCTGCTGGCCTGTGCAGAGTGGCTGGGTACAGTGCTGGTCTCAAGGAGTGGGGCCAGGCTCTCCTGCCTGCCCCCGCAGCGGGGCTTGGAGCTCCCAGCGCCCAGGGCAGGGCCAAAGCTGGAGCCACCAGGGTACAACTTGGATCTGCCTGCCACTAGAGCAATTCCCATGGACCAGCCTGCCGCGCCCAGG
>NW_017728943.1:122260898-122334307 GCF_001723895.1 Crocodylus porosus | reverse complement strand
CCCATTTCAGGAGGGATGTGGACAACATTGAAAGGGTCCAGAGGAGGGCCACCCGCATGATCTGGGGACAACAGGGCAGACCCTACATTGAAAGACTGTGGGACCTAAAGCTGTTCAGCCTTCACAAGAGAAGGCTGAGGGGGGACCTGGTGACTGTCTATAAACTCACTAGGGGGGGACCAGAAGGGTTTGAGGGAGACACTGTTTCCCCTAGCGCCCCCTGGCATGACAAGAAACAATGGACACAAATTATTAGAGAGTAGGTTTAGATTAGACATCCACAAGAACTGCTTCACAGTTAGGGCGGCTAGGAGCTGGAACCAGCTTCCTTGGGAAGTGGTGCTGGCTCCTACCCTGGGGGTCTTTAAGAAGAGGCTTGATGCCTACCTGTCTGGACTCATTTGAGTCCAGTTTTTTCTCCCGCTCAGGCGGGGGGTCGGACTTGAAGATCTACAAGGTCCCTTCCAACCCAACTTCTATGATTCTGTCATTCTATGAGTAAAGGTAAAAACTGATTTTCTGTACACATGGAGCATCATGATCAGAGTTTGGAACTTGAACATTCAGCACTGCAACAATTTGCTACCAGTTGTGTTTATAAGGACAATAGGTGGTAGCTGAAGAAAGCAAGGGATGAACTACTGGTGTATTAGCAATCATGGGTGTAGTTGGTTGCTGATTTGGTGGTGGTACAGACTTGGCTATAAATTAATTTTATTACATTAGCATGCTTTCAGAATTTTCTTTATAACCAAGACAGAGGTTTTTTAAAACATTGTTTGGATTTTACTGAATCGGAAATGTAATAGGACAAAGGCAAGGCACTTCTGTTGCTTAAGGTTTTTTCTTCTTGCTAAATTTCCAAGGGTTTTTACAAACAGGGGAGGTATTAATAGTGTCTCAAAAAAAAATCAGAAACCTACATGCAGGGATTGGATATGTTCTGAAAAGTTCATATTTAGCTCTGGTATGTAAAGTTACATAAATAATCACTGCAATTTTCCTTTACCGGTGATGCATTTGTAAAAACTAATTTTAGAAAAGAAGAAATGGGCACTTTGCTCATTAGGGACTGGAACCAAAGTCTTAATATGATTCAGCAAAAATGAATCTAAGTCTAGTTCAGCTTGTAGTGACCAAAAATTCAATTTTGGGGACTTTATAAAATGGGTGGTAGTCAGTTCACTGACTTTATCAGTGAGCAAGTGACTATATCGCAAACAGGTTGATAGTCATCAGGTGGAGGGCCTGGATGCTACTATGCATGGAAGTGTCAGGTGTCCTCCAAGAGCCAGGATAGCCCTTCCCTGGTCCTGCAGCTGCCCAAATAAGGACTTTGGATCCTCACTTAATGTATGAAAATGTGGAGATAGGCTGGCTTTTGCTGGTGCCACCTCCTCTCATAGCAGTGTCCTGGCCCTGCTCCAGTTCATGTGTCCAGAGGCTCAAGCACCCGTGCCTCCATTCTGGTGCCTTAGGACACAAACTCTACCAGCTATACTTACTGGGTGAGAGGTTAGGGATCAGAGAGGTATGTGGGGCATTAGTGGCGTTTAACTTGTGGAATGCTTGCCCACCAGGGCTATAGAACATTATTTTGCAGGACTCTTACTCTAAACACTTTAATCTCCCTCACCTACCCCCAAAAAGGGATTTTTTAAATTTTGAAACATTTGCCATTTTAAAAAACAGAGTATCATTACTGAAATGTATAATTCATCCAAGTGCAGTAACAGTGAGGAAAAGAGAATTCTGAAATGGAGATTATGATAAATTTTTCACATGTAGCAGATAACCAGCAACCTCTCCTAGTGGGAAACAAAAGAACGCTTAGGTTGAGATATATATCATTTTGTAGTTAGTGGATAGTATGTGGCTGCAGTAAGCTATTACTGTTCCTGACTAACCTATGGTCTTTAGTGAATTGTGGGTTGCTGGCACAAGGTAAAGTAGCCCAAACACTGGAATAAAATTGGGTTATAGTTAGTGGCTGATTTGCAGCTTATTCTTCTTTTCTCATTTGTAGCTGTGTGGGAGGAATGAAAGGCTCAACTCTAGAACAGTTGCATCCTTTTTCAGGCACTTCCCTAGGCTCAGGCAGAGCCAATCAAGGGCTTATTTTATCTTGGATTTCAATAGTCTGCAGGAAGCAGATGAAAATGCCTTTAGATCTGTTCTTACTGAATGCTCAGTCCTCTGCAGTGTAGCTGGTTACCAGTAGCACTGCTGTTGTGACATTTGTAGGAAGTGAATATAGTTATTAAAACTTATCCCAAGCGTCCTTTTGATGCTAGAAAGTAAGTGGGAGGACATCATGCATCTAGTTCCTTACTTACTGCTAATAAGATTGATTACAACACTTTAAAGGTTGTGGGATTTGGATCTAGGAAAATATTTGCAATTAATAATAATCTCAGCTTTTTAGCAAGGTACCCGTCAGGGGGGTTACTGATTGATCAAATATCACTGGACTAAAGTTTTTACAATTGCAAAATTTCCAGTATATTATAGCTACAACCCAAATTATATTCCCTGGGAATTGCCAGTAATGTATAGAGTTAAATAATTCAGAAATGCCATATTGAGTTGTGACTTAAAAATTAAAAATAGTTTGCAACCTGGATCTGGTTTTCAGCAGTCTTAGCCAAAATATCCTGAAGTTCCAAAGTCCAGTTGGGGACTCAATGATGTTTTAAAGCGTAGCTAATTATGATTTAGAATAGATAACTATGGATGAGGTCCAGAGCTACAGGCTTTTTATCAGTTTGTTGCCAAGTTTATAAATTCAGTGTTTTTTTTAGTTTAGTTTTGTTTTCTTTTTATATTGAATAAGCCATATTTACCTTTGATTACATCTTGCTGGAAATGCAGCTGATTCTGTGTTCTAAATGTCACTTGATTTTCATTTCTATTACAAAAAGGTTTGTTTGGCCATGTCAGAATTAGTGACATCAGCAGTACAAATAAATGTGAACCAGGTGTTGATAAATGTTGGTCTCATATATCAGGGCAATTCCCAGTTTTCAGCTAAGTAGCTTTTTTGCATTAGTTTGCAGTTTTGTTGCTCCACTGAAGCTGTTGATGATGATAATCAACCTTTAGTAGCTAAAAGAATGATTGTGATGTACTGTTCTAATTGCCCTGTCAAGATAAAGTAATAAATACCAGACATGCTGTGAAGGCTTCAGTTATTTCACAAAAGGTTATTCTGGAATTACATTGGCTTTCTTCCTCAAATTTAAGAAATATTTGTTGATGATATAGTAGTATACAGTGATCTCAAAAGGTAGCATATTCTGCAAATTTTTTTAATATGAACTATTTTTTAAAACTCCAGTTTTTAAGCACTTGATACTGTTCTTATGTTTTTGTGAACATAATTATATGCTTTATACAATTGCATTGCTTTATGAAGGTGTACAGTCTAGTAGCCAAAGGATTCATTATGACTTCTGCCTTATACGTGGTGGTGCTGAAGAATAAATGAAGAAGTCGCATGAGACCAGTTGTCTGTCTAGGGTTTTTTTTTCCAGGCCTCTTGTTCAGAGTTTATAATGCTTTTAACGCCATTATTTTTCTACACAGTGTGTCACTTGGTCAGCCTTTCCATTCTTATGTTGAAGTCACACAAAAATGCTTCTTCTTTTGGTACTTTTTAGAAATTCATGGTTTGGGCACCCTTAAAAGATGTTTCCAGTATGTCGATATTATCTTCCATACTATCATATTTACTCCATTCCAGTATGGGGGGAGCGGAGAGGGTGAAAGCCCCTTGTCTTACATTCAGGTACAAAGTTGAGCAGCAGGCAACTACTGCGACTCTCTCTGACCTGGGCTTAAAGTTGGAATCAGCCACAGCTGCTGCCCTGCCCCCTCAGCCACCGCTTGCCCTCAGTCACAGTTCCAGTCTCACTCTGTCCCAGGGCACAGAGCACATGGTGTCTCTGGCCCCTACCCAGCCAAGCAGAAGTAGAGCAGCTCCAGTTCTGACATAGGGATGGGAACAGGGCCAGGATGAGCTGCCACTGCCACAACTGCTGCTGCCTAACCAGCGCAAGGCCAGGGCCAGAGCCACAACTGAAGGTAAGTGGTGGTGGGGGAGGCAAGTGGCAGTGGGGAAACAAGTGCAGGTGGAGGGGGAGGGGCAGTGCCAGGGATGTAGGCACTATGGGTGGGAGTGCGAGCAACAGAGGGGGGATAGGTGGCAGGAGGCAAGGAGCAAGTGGGGGTCAAGCCATCTGACCACCCATCTCCTCCTTCCATGTCCCTGCTTTCCACACTGCAGTGATGGAGGTGACAAATTTAAGATGATTGTACAATAATTAGATTTTCCAGGTATAGAATCTGATTACTGGGGAGTCATCTTAAATTCAGAATCATCTTGGATTTTATGTTAGTACTTGTGTAATTGTAGATGGATGTAGCCTGTTAAGTGTCTGTCCTATTTGTCCATTTCACATTAAATGTTTTATGCAGAAACCTTGATCGAAAGCTATTCAGTTTGCATTCTCTGAGCTTTTTCAAGATTCCAGAGCAAAAATATACTGTCAGTGTCAACATGAGCAGCGGACTGTGCAGTTGTTACTGTGCAGTCATTTAATACTTGCATAAGCAAGTACTAAATGACTGTGTAGTAACTGGAGTTACTGTGCAGTACCATCCCTGCATGGTTTTTTTTCTAATGCAACTGCGCAGTAGCTTGTTACTACTGCACAGTAGTGTTGTGTCATGCTTAGTGCCCAAGAACACTCCTGTGCAGTAGCAACGAGCTCCGGCACAGTAGTGTCTTGTGTAGATGCACCCACTATGAAACAAAAAAAAAAAACCCAGAAAGAAAGTGGAGCAAAAAAACCCCAGCATAATTTAATGGCAGAGTTGCAGAGGCAATA
Source organism: Crocodylus porosus (assembly GCF_001723895.1). NCBI lineage: Eukaryota > Metazoa > Chordata > Crocodylia > Crocodylidae > Crocodylus > Crocodylus porosus. The sequence goes on along the minus strand of NW_017728943.1, from coordinate 122,329,418 downwards.
CATAGAAAAAAGACTTTTTTTAAAAGGTGAAAGTCCAAATCCACATGTGGGAGAATAAAAAAAAAAAAAGAGCACACATTCAAATCAAATGTAAAACTATAAGGAAATGAACTAAGAGCAAATATTAGGAAAAACTTTCTAGAGAGACAAAAAGTAACATTTATGGGGTTTTTTGCATTTATTGGAAGCCGAAGACCTGCCAGACAGTCAGTTGGGCCTTTGGATGATCAGGGTGTAAAAAGAACAGTAAAGGATGATGCTAAGAAACTAAATGAATTCTTTGCATTTGTCTTTATTGTGAAAGATGTTAGGGAGGTTCCCTTAGCAGATCCACCCTTCTTTAGGAACTAACCTGTGGAGCTGACCCAAATTGAGGTTTCAGTAAACAAGGTCATAGAGGAAATGGATAAACTGAACAGTAGCAAGTTACCAGGACCTGATGGCATTCACCCTAGAACCCTCAAGGAGCTCAGATTGGAAAATGACAAGCTTCTAATTGTAGCATTCACCTTCTCACTTAAAAGCAGCCTTGGTACCAAAGGATTGGAGGGTTGTCAATGTAACTTCAATATTTAAAGAGGGCTCTAGAGGGGAGCCAGGGAACTGGGTGAGTCTAACTTCTTCCTGGAAAACAAGTGAAACAATAATAAAAAGAAGAATTGTTTGGCACATGGATGAATGTGACTTGCTGGGGAGGAATCAGCATGGTTTTGTCTAGGGTTGCACTGATAAAGACTTTTTTGGCCAATACCAATGGCGAATTAATAACCAGCCATTTTGGCCAATGCTGATCTGATTGCCAGTATGCAGCCTGGCAGGAGAGCAGCATCCAGTTGGTAAATCTGTAGTGGGGAAGTGGTGTAGGCGAGGCAGATTAGGGTCTCCACGGTGAAGGGGGACTACGGCTAGGGAAGTGGCAGGCACTGCCCAGCCAGGGCAGGGTGGGGTGCAGGACGGAGCTATGGGCAGTTTGTCGAGGGGGGTTGGCTCCTGCTGCTGCGCACGCCCCAGGGTAGGCATGGGGAGCATGTGCCCCAAAATTGATGCATAGGGCTAGGGCAGGCCATCTGCTGGAGGCTCAGGACCAGGGGCTGCATTGGGCTCTTCACTGTGCTTGGGGTAGGTGGCGGTGCTGGGGGAAGGGGTGTTACGGGGTGGGCTACACCCAGGGCTACCCCGGGGGGGGGGGCAAATTGGGGTTACTGCCCTGGACCCTGAACTTTGTGGGGGGCCCTATAGAGCTGAGCAAAGCAGTGGTAGAGCAGCAGCAGCACGTCTGCTCGCTACTCCGCCCCCCATAGCTTCTTTGGATCCGAGGCCTGTAGAATTGGAGCAGGGGCAGGCCCCACATGTGCTGATTTGCTCCGGACCCTGCATCCTGCTTGGGTCAGCTCTGGCTACAACCACCCCAAAATTTGCTGTAGCCCCTCCTAATCTTGCCTCCTGAGCGCAGCCCCAGCCTAGCCCCACTGCCAGGAAGAGGCCAGCACGGCCTGTGGCCCTGAGCCCTCAGTAGGCAGCCCACCCCTGCCCCGTACACAGATCTAGCGGGGAATGCCCCCCATGCCTCCCCTGGGGGTGTGAGCAGTAGCTAGGAGCAGCTCCACTCCCCTACCCCTGTATCCCTCAGACAAGCTGGCCATGGCTCTGTGCCCTGTCCACCCAGCTGGGCAGCGCCTGCCCCAGCCCCAGCCCTACTTCCTCCTTCTCTGTGGAGGTCTCTATCTAGCCCCCCACCCAACTTTCAGTTTTCCTTTCATCAGTGCCAATACAATATGGACTGATATATCAGTGCACCTCTAGTTGTCATGCCTCACCCAACTTTCTAAAGTCCTTTGAGGGTGTCAGTAAGCAAGTGAATCATTGTGGTCTATTGACATAGTATTTCTGGATTCCCGAGAAGGATTTGGCAAGGTGCCCCCTCAAAGACTGCTAAAGAAGTTAGGTTGTCATAGGATTAAAAAAAGAGTGAGCATAAATGACCAGTTCTCAGGATGGAAAGAACTAAACAGTGGGGTACCCCAGGGATCTGTGTTTGAACCATGGCTATTTTCCAGGTTATTTATGAATATGTTAAAGGGGGTGAGTTATCAAGATGGCCAGATTTACATTTGATACAACATTTTTCAAAGTAGTAAAGACTAAGGCGGACTGTTAGGAAAAAAGGATCTTGCACTATTGAGTGAATGGGCAACTAAATGGCAGATGCCATTCAATGTAGATAAGTGTAAAGTGATGTACATAGGTAAAAATAACCCAAACTATACTTTTACTGTGTTGGGCTCCACATTAGCTGTTACCACACAGGAAAAAGATCTGGGAGTCATTGTGGACAGTTCTCTAAAAACATCATCTCACTGCTCAGCAGCTGTTTAAAAAGGCAAACAACATGTTAGGGCTTATTAAAAAGGGAATTGTAGACAAAAAGTAAAGTATTCTGCCCTGTGGTTCATCCAAACCTTGAATAGTGTGCCCAGTTGTGGTCCCTGCATTTCAGAAAGGATATAGAAGAACTAGAGAAGGTACAGAGAAGGGCAGCAAGGATGATTACTGGCATGGAGAGGCTAAAGAGACTAGGCTATTCAGTTTTACAAAAGAGCCACCTCAGGAGGATATGATAAGGGTTTACAAAATACTTCCATATTTAACTGAATACAAACTGTCTTTAAATTTAAATCAACCCTCCAATTATTAGACTCTATACATGCAGACAGCAAGAGGTGGCTGCAGAGGGTGGTGGAGAGCAGAGGTAGCAGGGGAGAGGCAGGTAGCAATTGTGGCTCCAGTCCTGACTTGAGGCCAGGGTCATAGCAGCCCCACACCACCTTTAACTCAAATCCAAGGTGGTATCTAATGGGGAGGTGAGGTGGGGGCAGGGGAATAGTCTTACATTTGAGTAGATACAGTAAATGGCAAAGAGAAAGTAAATAGGGATTTATTATTTACTGTCTTTCACAAAACAAGAACTAGGGTCATAAAATAAAGCTAGTGTGTAGGAAATTTAAAATTGACAAAAGCAAGTTCTTTTTTCATACACCATATAATTAACGGGTGGAAATCATTGCCACAAGATGTTGTGAAAACTGACAGTTTAACCAGGTTCAATAAGAGATTGGACAAATTCTTGCAGGAAAGGGGCAGACGGGCATCAGTCACTATTGAGCATAGGAGTTAGTGATACAGCCTCTGAATTACAACTTCCTAGACCTTAAATGCTAGAGACTGCAAGTGGGAGAGGAAAAGGAGAAACACTTGTTTGACCCAGTTCAAGCTCCCTTTCAGCATCCATGTGCTGCTAGTGTATTGCACAGGATGCTGGGCAAGACCTGTGGTCTGAACTAGTAAATGACAGATCTTCTGTTCTTATTGCAAGCCAGCCATTTTACTTCTGTTAATCTGTGTAATCTGACAGTAATTTTATGTTAGAAAGTTCAGGCTTTTCTCTGTCAGGGTGATTCTTTCTACACTATTGGATCCCTTTTGGAAATCCCCAAAATTCAGGCAATCTGGCAGCAGTAGTTACTATTTTGTTCTACAATATATTGTAAGCTGAAGATTTGGTAGACAAAACATCCTTTCCTAGGTAAAGACCATTCTGTTCTCCAAGTTTGCTGTCAAGTGGCACGTGTAATTTTGATTAAAATAATGAAAGACTCCCTGGGTCTCAAAAAAGCGCAATCCTTTGTCAGTAGTTTAAAAAACAAAACAAAAAAACTTTCAAGCCCTTTTTATAGGGAGTTTGATTACGGTTCCTTCTTTCATTCTTCACACTTCCCCATACCAAACGAGAGGCATAACAGGGTTGGTCTATGTTTCCCTTAAACAGGTCTGCTATGATTTGCTCTTAACATGGCAATTTTACTGTTCCCCAGTCTTTTAATAATTACTTTTAAGTCCATTGAGTAGTTTCTTCACATTAAGCTCCACTTCTGTGCATTATCGGACTTTAATATTAAGTTTGGTTTAGGGGGAGGCATATTCTGTTGTGTTCTTCTGTAGTAGTAAGGTTTTTCTTTTGTCTTTTACTAGACTTTCTCTCCTGTAGCAAAAGTCCCTAGCAGGTGATTCCATAACTTGCTAGCTTATCCATCTTTCTTTACTGGTATTTTTCAGTGTTTATCCATCAATATATGCATTTTATCCTTTTTGACCTATGTCTTTATTACTATATTTATGTGAATCCAAAACTACTTTGAATTTAAGAAGATCCCCAAATGATTAGATTCTATATATGGAAAGTTTTTATAGATTCTTTTTTAAAATGTAATTTTCTATGTATTGAATCTGATTATTGGACAGTCATCTTAAGTGCATCGTCCCCACTGCTGTAGCAAGAAAAACAGTGGCCAGCAGATAAGCAGTAGGGGAGTCAACAGGCCCTGACCCCAGCCTTTTGCCCCTGCTGCCTGTGCTGGCCTGAACACACACCCCCACCCCTCTCCAAACAACTTGTCTACTCCCCCCTCCCACTTACCTCACTCACAGCTCTGGTTCCAGCCCTGCTTCAGCTACATAGTGGAGTTGCAGCAATGTTGTCCCTAGCCCCAGGACTGGGATGGAGCCAACTACAGCTGCTCCCACAGCTTCTGTTTGGCCAGATGGGGGCTGGAGTTGGCATCTGCTCTATGCCTTGGGCTGGAATGGGACCAGGGCCACAAGCAGTTGGGGGGTAAGTAGTGGCAGAGCCAGTGGAAGGGAAGAGGTGGCCAAAGGGTAGAGGTTGTGGGGAACAGACAGGAGCAAGGTGCAGCTGTCACAGCTCTGACTGAATCTAGGCTAGGGCTGGGGCTGCAGCAGCTGCCTGCCTGCCTCTGCCAGGTACTTGAATCCAAGACTAGAAGCTTTTTTCCCCCTATGTGGAATTCCCTAGACCTTTTCTTGGATCCAAGTAAATACAGTACAGACAATCCTCGAATGTACGACATCATCAGTTCCTGAAAACTGCATCTTTAAGTCGAAACGTTGCAACTCAGAACCGATTTTTCTCATAAGAAACAATGCTATAAATAGAGGACTGGTTCCTGAACCAAGGCCTGATACCCTATTTTCACCAAAAATACCCCAGAATTTTGTACTCGATCAATTATAGATGAGTACATTAATGTATATATATTGTAAATAGCAATCTTATTGATTTGGAAGGATGTCTTTGAGGTGACTTTGCTGGACTTTTTGAAAGGCTCTTGGTTGAACTTTTTGAAGAGTTTTTGCCTGGAGTCTTCTCAGGAGTCTCAGCTGCAGGTTTTTCTGGAGTCCACTTTTCTTAAGGAAAGTGTCCAAGGAAATTTGGACACATGTTCTCCAGGGAGATGAGCAATGCAACGAACTTGTTTGCTGGCGTGGTGACGCATCAGATCAAGCATTGTAAAGTTGAAACTGACGTCTTAAAGTTGAAACAGGTTGTCAATTTATAAACATTGTGAGTTGAGGACTGCCTGTACTTTATCCATATCTCTATCTATTTTTTTCATTGTTTTATCTTCCTCTGGCCCTAAGGCACTAACTAGATTTAATTTAGTTCTTCTTTTTTATATATTAATGATTCCCATTGTTAATTCGTCCTCCAATCAGCCCTGTGATTTCTAACCATGAAGCCCTAACAGAAGAAATATCAGGATTCATCAAATCCATCCTGAAACCTTTTGTCAACCAAAGACCGAGTTTTATCCAAGACAACAGACTTTCTGCGAAAACTCAAAAACATAGACCACCTTCCCAGCAGTACCCTTCTGGGGACCATCATTGTCACCTGCTTATATACCAACATCTCACACCAGGATGACATCCAAGCCTACCTCACATATTTACAAGAGCAAGATTATAACTCAGAATACAGACCTCAAGATAGTTCTCAACTTACCCACTTCATCCTCACACACAACAACTTTAGTTTCAACAGCCAACACTTCCTCCATACGATGGGCACAGCTGTGGGCACCAAAATGGCTCGACAATATGACCCACCTCAAAGAACTCCTTGAGCTCTGCACCATCAAAACCACACTATACCTGAGATATATAGATGATAACCTGCAGTCTCTGATTGATTTCCATCACAAATTCAACAATCATCACCCCTCCATCAGACTGTCTTGTGAATATTTCAACACCAACACTTTCCTTTTGGGACACCATGATCAATATCCAAAATGGTAAACTTTAAGCCACCATTTACAAGAAACCCATGGACCAACATACATATCTGCACAGAACCAGCAATCACTCTAAACATACCAAGAAAGCTGTAATATAAAGCCAAGCCCTCTGATAGCGCTGAATTTGGACTGAGGAGAATACCCACGATTATCACCTCACAAATCTCAAAAAGGCTTTAACCCAACAAGGACATTCCTCCAGAGCAATAGATAGCACTTTTGAAAGAGCAACCTGTATACCATGTTAAGTATTGCTGTAGTACAAAAAGAAAATCCCCACGAATCGCACACCATTAGTTTTGTGACATACCGTCCTTCCCTGGAACCTGTACAGAAAATCCTCTAACAATTGCAGCCTATAGTAGAAGACAACCCAATTCTTAAAGAGATTTTTCCAGAACCACCTATCCTAGCCTTTAAACAAGCACCAAACCTTGCTAACCTCTTCACCAGAAGCAAACTCTCTATGCTGCAAACTACACCAAATGGATCTAGACCATGTTAGGACAAGAAATACAAAACCTGACAACACATTTCCACCAGTCTAACAATAACCACACCCCACAACAGAACCATCACCATTCCTGGATCTTACACCTGCACCTCTAGAGATGTAATACATCTCATCAAGTGCACCAAATGCCCTGATGGAAAGGATGTAGGAGAAACCAAACAGCAACTGCATACCAGAATGAACGCACAGCGAAAATCCATCAAAGATGAAAATAGCCAATTGCCTGTGGGTGCCCATTTCTCACAAGACATTTACTCCCTCTTTGAGCTCTCAGTTCTGATTCTCAAAGGGAACTTATAAAATACCTTTCATAGATAAGCCTACAAACATCACTTCATAAATCTCCTGAATACTAAAAATCACAGACTTCGTATAGACATTGGGCACATTATACCAACGTGTATAATGTGACATCAGCCTGCCTGACATCTGATTGACTAGGTACCTGCTTGACACTTAACCATTTGCATTCCTTCACACATTTCCCACACCCCCCCCAGCCCATCCTTCCTTCCTCCTTCCACTCCTGTCTCTACCCATTGTCTTGCAAACTTCCACTCATTTACATTTTCCCAGACTTTTAGCTTCTTTTCTACCTTGGAGAACTCAGAACAACAGCAGAGTCTCCCAGTGCCTGAAGAAGGGTGTTTGTGCCCGAAAGCTTGCAAAGAACTTTTTTTCAACTGCTCAGTTGGTCTAATAAAAGATATCACATTTACCCAAAGAACCTTGCCTGCCTGTCCTTAGACCAACAAAGCTACAACCAACATACCTCCCATTTTCAGTTCGTTCATACCTTGGCTAAATTAAATGATGATCTCTATGTAATAATAGCTGTAATAATAATAGATGTAATAATAGCTTGCATGACTTGATGTATTTTATAACTGCTTCTGCAATATCAGAAAATATCTTTGAAATATGAAATTCAGAATGTTTTCTCCTCCAATGTTCAGAGACTTTGTTCTTTTTATGATCATACTTGATGATATTTTTGCCAATATAGTTTTCACAGTGACAGTTCATAAGTGATGACTTGGGGCCTATTTAGATTGGATTTTAGAAAGGTATTAGGACTCTGAGGAAGGTTTTGGATTAGCTGTTTTCTTGAGGTTACTGCCAGGCATGATTCTGTGTTCACAGCCTGTACATGTGACCAATGAAATTTCATGTGCAGAATATTTGTGGGGGAGGGAGGGAATTTACTGGGTCTCTTTTTAGTAAGAGCCATGTTTTTATTAATAACTTGGAGGAATGTCCTTCCAGCAAAAGAGGCTTCAGCTAACACTAGTGAAAAGAAGGGATCTTCCATTACTGTTAAGGGAGTCACTTCCATATGCATTTGTTGTATCCATTATTTTTGTCCCTGACCACAGCAGTAAGAATGTCACACTGCCAGACTTTGCTGAACAGGTTCTACAAAATGTAATGTATAATAAATTTATATTAAAACACATTGTAGAATATATAAAATATCTTTTTCTCATTTCATTTGTTTGTTGGGGTGTAGCATTGAATGACAGACTTATTTTTATGATTCTGCTGTTAACTAAATATAGAAATAATAGGAAAACAGGTCTGAAAAGGATCTGTGGCCCAGCTCCCCATTCAAGGCAGGATCCTCCCTCCCTGTCTAAACTGTCCAAGACAAGTTTTTTTGTCTAACGTGCTCTTAAAGTTCCAGAGGTGGAGAACTCGAAACCAGTTTTAGGTCATGTGTTCTAATGCATAACCACCCTCACAGAGGTGCCTCCTAATATCCAACTTAAATTTCCTTTGTTGCAGTTTAAAGCAATTATTTCTAGTCCCGTCTCCTGCAGCTCCGGAGAATAACCAGTCACCACCCTCTTTATAACCATCCTTCAGATATTAGAAGGCTCTTCCCCCAACCTCCCCCCCTCAGTCTTTTCTTCCTCAAATTTAGATAAATCCCAGTTCTTCCAGCCTTGCTTTGTAAGTCATGTGTCCTAGACATCTAATAATTTTTGCTGGCATTTTTTAAAGTTTGTCCACATCATTTTTTGATATGCAGTATTCCAAACTCTGAAAATAGTACAACGTTAAAGGTATCAATCTTTAGGGGAGATGTTATGGAAATAGCCAATGTATTTTAGAAGACTGGTATTTTACTTTAAAAATTCTTTGAGTTTATTTTAACTATTTCAAATTACTATGCAGGTGTTCAGTGTTCAAGTAATACAGCTTTAGTACTTTCATAATACCAGGCATGTTAGCTTCCAGTGATTTTACTGAAAAGGGGAGATGGATTATTGTCTGTCTGTGTTCTAGTGTTTCTATTAACAAATAAAATTGTGTTTTAATGTTTATGCGCTGCTGACTGCATAAAAGTGATACTCATTTTTTTTCTTTTTTAACTTTTTTACATGAACAGTGTTATTCTGCAGAAAAATACCCGAAAAGAATATTAACTTGCAACTAAAAATTAAGCATGGATACTTTATAGTTGTCTTGGTATTTCCTGATTTTTCTATTAGACATGTCCTTTTGGTGTCTGTGGTCTACACTAAGACAGGGGAATCAAGAAATTGTCATTGGTAGATTTTACTGAAAACTCCAATAATTTCTTTCCTCCCATTCCTGCACAGGCTATCCACTCCGTTGCCTGGCACCATGAAGGAAAACAGTTCATTTGTAGCCACTCAGATGGCACCTTGACCATATGGAATGTAAAATCCCCTACCAAACCACTTCAGACAATCACTCCCCACGGTAAGATGGGAATGGAGACTCTCACTATTTAAAAATTATCAACATGTAAATAGTGTTAAATATTTTAATATTTTTATGTTGTGTTTTGTTCTGTTTAAGTCATGGCTTGCTCAAACCTTTGCTTATGTACTTGTTTTCCAGCTGCTTCACTTATTTTTAGAAATAATGTACATAGATGTTGGCATAGCTTGCATTGTGCTTAATACTAGAATTCATTTACTGTTTAAACATTTTAAACAAGTAGCTATAGATGTAGAGATGCAACTTTGCAAGTGGACAAACTCCCTGAAAATCTAGTGTCTAGTACTGTGTGTGTATATGTGTGTGTTCACAGTTAAAAAAAATAGAATAGTTTCTATAAGAGGCTATGTTTAGTTGAGGAAATCAAGATACAAATGTTAAAATAGTTTACATAAAACTGGGAACTTTTACCTGATGCATCTTGTCTTATTTAGTAATGCTTATATCTGCTTTAATAACTAAAGTAAGGCTTTGCTGCTATATTCCAGAGGATTGATTAAGTTCTAGTTTGAAAGCTGAGTTATACCCCCTGAATCAGGAATCTATCATTTTTACATGTGCATTTAAAAATTTTGGAAAGTAAAGCAAGTGGATTAGCACAGATGGTTGTGTTTTCTGAATATTAGATGCAACTAATGTATTACAGGAAATTTGCATCTTGATTTTGAAATCAAATCTTCCTTTGCAGTGCTTGCAACTGGAATAAAACCTTCTTTTTTTCTACCTTGTAAACTAAGCACCTGTCCTGGTATTTCCTGGAAATGCAGCATGTGTTGAATCTCACAAAGCCACATATTTAATCACTTTTCATATTAGAGAATTGTATTCTAAGAAAATGCAAAGATGTTTTGGTTGCTAGAAGATTGATTTTTGAAAGCTGCATCAAAAACGCACATTTCATGTTTTTGTGGTGTGACAATGTTAATTGGTTTTTAATAAAGTTATTTCAAGGTGTGACCAGCTGTTAATTCTCTTTCATGTGGATATTTAAATACATAATTAAATTTATAACATTCTATCTCTTTATGTAATGTAAATACAGAAAAATAACTTTTTTTTTTTTAGGAAAACAACTAAAAGATGGGAAGAAGCCAGAGCCTTGTAAACCTATACTTAAGGTGGAATACAAAACAACTAGGGCTGGGTAAGACTTTGTTTGCATATCAGATAACTTAACCAGCATATTTGGCAATATTATAGGATCATTCTGACAATATTTAACCTTTCTCTAATATCAAGCTACAAAACATACTTAGAGTACATAATTTTTGTTTTTGGAACACTGCTTCTTTGAAAGATTAAACTTAAATCATCGGACCATTAGATCTTAAGTACCCTCTCCTATTCCAACATGAGTTTGGGATATTACCTTTCTTTCAGTGTAATTTATGCAATGAATTGTGCGTATTTATGTATATTTATGCATCCATAATTAATCTGTAATTCCAGCAGAGCCTCTTGTTGGAATTACTGTATCTTGACTGGCATGTCTCTGTCATCAGAACCTAATTAAAACTTAAAGATTTTTATAGATAGTGTGGAGTTTCTCGTTTGCTTGCAGCTGTAAGTACTTTGAGATGCTTGCATGAAAGAAAGGTGCTAGTAAAGTTGTAATCTTACTGCTTGTGAAAACCTGTGGATCTGTCTGCAGATATTTAGTTTGCAGATGGTTTTATGTTTTTTCTGGATCATTTTGCATGCTTTCTCTGACTTAGTGAAATGTTTGAATGTGAATCATTTTCTCTTCTCAAACAGTAAGGTAAATGTTTGAATTAAGGTTTTGAACTGTTCTTTTAAAGTCAAAACCCAGCTAAATGATCAATTATACCATCTCAAAACAACCTCTTAACATTGTTCATTGTTTTGCGGCAGGCTGCACCTGTCTAGGTATTTCCATTCTACTGAGAGCAAAAATACTGAATAATCACAAAGTCATGATATATTGAAACCAGACAACTCAACTGCTGTGCCCATGCATTTGACCCAAATAGTGCTATAAATAACTGAAAGCAAGACTTTGATTGCAGAATTTACAGACTAAAATGAGCAGTCATTTTAAAAATACTGTCAGATATGAACCTGCACAGTGCAGTGTGCGTTTTATCGCATGCAAAATGTAACTGAATTGTGGCACGGTATAAAACAAAAAGCCTGTTGTACTGCAACTCGGGTATGTACAACATAATTTGCGGATACAGCTTTCCAACACCATGTGTTCATTTTCTCCAAGATGCATTATTTTGTATTCTTTCCAAGCTGAATTCTATTCTGTTGTTGAATCTGAACTTGTTTCCTGATTATTATTATTTTTATTTTTGTTCTTCTAGCCTTTTATTTTCTCTAATCCTGGTTGCACTTGTAACACCATTTTTGTTAATGTAATATAGTGTTAAATAAGAGTACTCTGCACTAACCACTTAAACAGAACTTCACTGGATGTTTTAGCAATATAGTTCTATTTAATTTTACTATATGTTTATAGATTAGTTCAGTGGAGCTCAGATTTTTAGAGCAGCAGACCAGATGCTTTTGACTTGGCCGTACTGCAGGCCACCACTCGTCTCCTGTAGGGGAAGTGGGGGAAAGGGAGGAAGGTAGCTGCCAGTGTCAGAAGCAGGGGGGAATTGAGAGAGGAAATGAGTTTACCTCTGGTAAACAGCATCTGCCTTAAGGGAGAGGGGAAGGAGAAAGTTTTACCTCTAGTAAGCAGCACCTGCTGTACAAGAAGCGGGGTGGGAGACAGAGTGGGACAGCATAAGCAGCTAGGGAAGTGGAGAGGCAGAGAGCAGGGAGCAGCGTGCCTGGCTGAGTTGCTTGCTTCTGGTTCCCCCCTCCAACCACTGCCCTCGCCCCCCCTGCCCTCCCGCGCGCAAGCTGCAGGCTGTATCTAACCTTTTTGGGGACTAGATTCTGCCTGCAGGCTGTAGTTTAAGCACCCCTGGTTAGTTGGTTTCCAGTTCTGGTTAGTGCTCTTCGGTAGCTTTTTACTTAATCTTTAAAACAATAATTTAAATGTCCCTTACTTGTTTTGTTCTCCCTTTATTCATTTTAGGTTGATTAAAAGCTGCTCTCATACTTGGAGTTTTTTGTGATTATTAAATTTAGAAAATCTATGTTTCATGGTTTTGTTATCTGTAGAAAAGATTCTGATACATTACTTCAAAGGGTATTGAAGTTAGACCTACTGGCCGGTGTTTGCCAGAATGCCTGTCATATTGTAAAAAAAACCCATTTTTGTTGTTGTTTCTACATCTGTCAGGTTTATCATAACTTCCCAAAAACAGTTTTTGCTTAATCAAGAAATTGATTAATTTCGTACAGGCATTAATAAAATGCATATTAGGACCAACACGGCTATCAAATACATCTCTGAAATCCTAGGAGCAGTTCATTTTTACATAACATTTGTAAGCCTTATTTGCTTTTTGGCAACCCATATTTTGAAAAAACTATCAAGAAAAAGGTAATATAGGTAGACATTTAGGAAGTAATAAAACTTAAGTCATTTCATATATCTTATATTTTTCCTATCACATTTTTTAAAAAGTAGCTAATCTTATGCAGAATGCACATTAAAGATTGCATTGCAACCTGTCAACAGTGGAATATTAACCTAAGATTTCAGGCTAAATTCTGACTGCAGTCATTCCAGTCATCATAGTTAACTTCTCAGGAAGAGTTCACGGGTGAATTAACGCATCTAAGTGTTATTTTTCACCAGATTACATAGAGGTTATGGTTATATATGGACAGCAGAGAAAAAGCAGTTGAGAGAGGACCTGCAGGCAAGTGGAATGTAGTGATTTCTAAACTTAGCTGGAAAAATTCAATTTGCTACTCTAAACAGGGGAAAACTTGTCACTCTAAAGATCCTTTCTTATATCCTTTAGTGGATCAGTGACGAAATAAGCTTTGGCAACTAGACCACATGCTGAAATTATTTTGGGCAGTCTAGTTAACTAGTCATCATGCTGACCTGCCTGTCTTCTTTCTAATATAATCAGATGTGATGGGGTGCATATTAGGGAATTGTTAGAGCAGTCCTTTGTAAGTTCAGCCACTAGGAAAATGCATGAGTACCCTACTACTGCATTGTGGTTTATGCAATAGAGAGACTGAGGATGTAAATGTGGAATGTTACATATACCCAGTAGAGCAAATGTCTACAATATATAGAGAGAATTCACCACATAGATTTAATCTAACTTTCCTGTAGCTTTGACTTTGCCCTTGAACATCTCAGAACCAGCAGTATGTTTGGTACTAGGCCAAATGCAATCCTTCTTCTGAGCTTATAATTGAAAAGACTAAGTTACTTGAAAATAAAAATGGGGAGAAGTCTAGTTACATTTTTTGCTTTCTTGTATTCATTATAAAGTCACTTCTTGGAGGAGGTTGCCAAAGTGGCTTTCAGGAGGGATTTGAAATAGGTGTTTATTCTTTGCCTTGAAAACTGAAGTAGCCAGTGCTGGTGTCCTGGATATGGATCTCTTTTGCCCATTCATATTGCTATAGGGTTTGACCTAATACCTTCAGATTTACAGAGGATTTATCAAGATAGGATTTTGTCAAAAATAGCAGAGATGTTCATCAGGATTAGTTTAGTTAGCCTGGGATTGAGTCCAGTATAGTCTTATCTTCAGACTTCATGAAATTAGTTTAGTTCTTCTAACTATCAGATTTTAATTGTTTAAAAAATATTACAGACTTGTCTTATAGTGGTATTGCAAAAATATCAAAATTATTTTGAGACTTGGCTGATGTGCAGTTAAAAAATAAGGATCACTTCCATTGTCATCACTGGCAATCCCTTGATTTAAGAATGAGGTCTGTCATGGCTCAGTCATAGGTCTTCAGGTGATTTAAGAATCCAGTCCCTGAGTCACAGATCTATCCACAGAAGTTGCAGGTCTTTCTGCAGGGGAGAGTAGGCTGTAGGCATGGATTTCTCTCCTTTCTCCTTCTTTCTTATCTACTTCAAGGGCAAGACACTTTACTTCAAAATGGGCCATCTCTTATTTGAGGTTGCCTTGGAGTCTGGTAGCAGCCAGCTGCTCCCAACTCTTCATGTTGGCATTTGTTTTGTTGAGGTGTGCCTTCAGTGCATCCTTGTAGCATTTCCTCTAGCCACCATGAGATCTCAGACTGCAACTAAGCCAGGAGTAGAGCACTTGTTTAGAGAGTCTAGAGTTAGGCATCTGTACACAATGTCCAGCCCAGTGAAACTGGTGCTTGAAGAACATCAATTCTATGCTGGTAATGTTGACTTAAGCAAGGAGGCTGGCTTTTGCATGGTGATCTTCCCATTTGATGTGGAGGATTTTCCAGAGGCATTGTTGGCAATACCTCTCCAGGCTCTTGAGATGACAGTGGTGAATCAACCACATTTTATGTCTATAGAGGACAGTGGAGATGATACTCCAGGTTGTACACCTTGATCTTGGTGTTTTTTCAGAGATCATGCCCAATAAAGACACACTAAAGTAGTTGGCCAGAGGAGACACTTACACCTGAAGTTGGGGCAGTGACTCGTCTGTGTTTAACCTCAGATCAGATGACAAAAAGGATCCGTTTCCTATCTGCTACAAAGACTGGTTGAAGCCTTAGGGCTGTGAAGAAGCCTCAGGAAACTTGATGTACTTTTCAGGACATCCAAATCTGGCCAGGACTTTTCATAAGTCATTGTGATTTGACTGATGGAATCAAAGGCTTTAGTAAGGCCAATGAAGGCCATAGACAGATCCTGGTGTTGTTGCTGACTATTCTTGGACTGGGCACAGGCAACAAAGATCGTGTCAGTTGCCTCATGGGATAGGCTGAAACCATGCTGAGATTCCGGCAGGGCTTCCTCAGAAAGAGGTAGATGTGGGAGAAGATTTCTCCTGCTGTGGAAAAGAGTTCCTACATAGCAATATCAAGTTCCTACATAGATGGCAATTTTTAAATCCCTTCCCAGGTTCCTTAGCATTGCCTTCATTTATGGGCAGGGCAAGGCAGAGAGCTTTTCATGAAGGCATTGTTGGAGATGTTTACAAACCCTTACGTCTTGAAGAGATTAGGTGCTGGGAGACCTTCACATTGCTTTTGACTGTTTTTGGTGTTTTGGAGCAAGCTGGATGTTCATAATGGATCTAATAAAATGGTAATCTGTCCAGCAGTTATTGGTTTCTCACATAGCTTGTGTGTTACGTATGTCCATTCAATCATGGGCTCTAAGAATAGGACAGTCAAAGATGTGCCAATGCTTAGAGTGAGGGTGAGTCTAGGTAGTCAATCTGGCACTTTGTCCGAATACCGTGTTCATGTTGACAAGAACAAGCTCTACACATTTGCTCAGCAGAAGGGTGTCATTGGATTTCCCTACTCCTTCCTTCCCAATGGTGCCAGCCCAGAGTTCCAGGTCACGCCCAACTTGTTCTTGCAAGTATTAGTCAGGACACGATCAAGATTGGAGTAGAAGAGTTCTTTGGCATCACAGTCAGCCACAAGCATTGGAGCATATGCACTGATGGTGATGTGGTGGTGGTTGTTGAGCTTAAGACGTTCATTAATGAATTAATGTAGCCTTCTTCCATCTTTGCCACTGTTGAGATCCTGACATTGTCCTCCTGATCCCCTGTTGAGGGCTTGGGGCTGGACCATAGTTGGTCTTGGATCTCCCCTTAGGCCTGTTTGCTGTGGATGACCCTGCCAGGATTGTGAGATTCCAAATGACACGTCTCTGAGGATCATTGGGATACAAATGCCTCTGCACTGCTACGAGGTCTCAGTCCATGGAGAGGCACTTCCATCACCTCTGATGTTAAATTGCTTTGGACTTGAAATACAACTTCTTAAGAGCTCTTAATTCTGAAAACTAGTTTATTCTACAAAGTGCAAAATGCTATTTCCAGCTGAAACTACAAAGGACACTCCAGGTAGACAGAATGTAATTACCTGAGTCTGATCAAAATCAGCTTATCAGAATGTTAAACATTTCCACTGTGATTTGTAAGAACATTTACATAATTGAGATGCACAGTTGTAATTATCACTTCTAATATATATTATCACATAGTTTTTTATTTTAAGTGCATAATTAAGAAATGTCATTATGCTATTATATTATGTAATTACAGTGTTTAGTCATGTTGGTAATAAATGTATTTATTTAGTTCGTTAGTTATTGGATTTATATGCAGTCCTTCTCAACAGAGACTCAGTAAAATAAAATGTAAAACAAATACACTAAAGTATTAAAATATCCAAGCAAATTCATATACAAGCATGCAATGGTATTATATTCTACATGTTTCTTTAACCTAAAATTATTATAATTTTTTTGCAGTATCATGGTGGCTTTTCTTAGGTGCCTGACCTACATGAAATCTGCCACCATTATTTTGCTCCAACAGTTTCTCTTCTGTTTTTTAAATGTTTCATGGAATAGAAATGATTTTTATGGAAGCTCTAGATTCCATCATCAACCATCTAGTTGGTTTGATTCAGGCCCACTAATTTTCACCCTGACTAATGAATTGTAAATATGTGTTCACAATTGAAGGGGAAATTATATTATGCCATCTTCTCTAAGTATGCTTCCCCCTGCCAGTATGGTACTTTCGCTGGAGAATAGCTGGACATGAACTTTATAGTTGTTAAGAAACTCCCAACTAATACAGAATGCTGTAGCATGTCTCCAGCAAAATGAAATGCAACAAGTATATCGGACTAGTCCTATGCCTCTGTGATGGCTTGCTGTTGAATGCTAAATCAAAGTCATTGTCTTGGTTAGTATCTACAAAGTGCTTAATGGTGAAAAGATTGCTTGTTAGGTCTGCTTCTCAGGTACAGTGGAATAAATCTGTAATAAATATAAAGCTCATCTACAAAGAACTTTGTCAGCATCTGGTCTTCAATATATACCCTTAAGAACTAAGGAGCATCACAGGTTCCTGCCACTCTTCTACTTCAAGAATAAGGTGCTTATCTTCAAACCTTCCTCCACCAACAGAAACCTTTACTAGCATGTACCTTTAAAGAGAGAGAGAGATTAAAAACATAGCATGCACAATTATCACCCTGGGCGGAGGGTAAGAGAATAAATAACATGGAAAAGGTATTAAGTGTATAAAAAGTACTCAAGACTATGGTGATGAGAACAGTAATAAGAACCTACTATGTAAAATAACATCTCAGTTTTGCTTAGATAAAGCATTTGGCACCTTACTGATTTCACTCAAACATTGAAATGTAATCAATGGTAGTTTTGCCCTGATCAAAGAAAATGGAGAAAAATTGACATCAGTATACTGAAAATATACGGTCTGTCTCTGCTAATCCTCCTAATACAACACCCTGCAGAACTCCAAATGTTCTCCATTAGAGAGAAGGAACAGTTTTACAACAACTGCTTTCTTACTGAGAACACTCTAAGAGGAAAAAATGGAGATATTGTAAAGTAGCCTCATTTATCCCCAGCGTGATTAAAAAAGTCCATCAACAACCTCATGAATAGCTGTGTTGAAAGTAGTTGCTACGTTTTAATAGAAACTCCATGTTTAGAAGAGCTACTGGTGAAACCAGTGCACTGTCCCATACCAAGATCAGTATAAAGATTGTCACGAGTTGCAGAGTTCTGAGGTAGCCAGATACTGAAATGCCTTATAGTAATCAAGGGGTCAAGGTAGTTGGCCATATTATCAACATCAAGTGATGATTTCTTGAATAGTTGCTTTACTGATGTAATCGCAATACTCATCTTGCCTTCCTTGAGGAAATACTGACCATTAATTGCAGTTTAACCTTGCCAAAAGATGTATTATCTTGGTTTGGTATTAAAACAGATGGCAATTTTTGCTGTTTAAGTTTAAAAGGAAAAAGTATCCTATTTCTTATGCATATTTACTTCAGCTCTGTACATTATCTTTTGTTGTAATAAATTTAATATAACCTTGTATATATGGCAAACTGACTTTGTAATATAAATACTCTTCTACAAAAAAAAATAAACTGTTGCTCTAGCTTGATTTCAAGTCCTTAATTTGCTTTCCCAAGAAGGAGAAAATGTTTTCATGAAGTAGATCTAATTTGTCTTTTCTTTGTTCGGTCATGTAAAGTGTGTAATTAAACCGTAGTAACCCAATTCACATGATAGCTATACCAGATGTAGTTGTTCCAGATGTGTAAAATTGATTTATAGATGGTATTGGATTAGGAGCTGCCTGCTTTAAAACTTCTCTTCACTTTTATGATAAGTAACTAAATATACTGAATAAGTGGTTAAATCATCCTGTTAAAAGAATAACAATTTCAAGTGTATATCGGGTACAGAATTGTTTTGTTTTAGGTCCATATATGAAGTCTCTCTGAGCGCTCTGGCCATCAGCTCCCTTAGCCCCAAGGACCAAACTGCTCTGCTCCACTCCCAGGGGCAAATGCAGGCAGCAGAAGCTGCAAGGGAGAGGGAGAGCCTGAAGATTCCAGTGGTGGTAGCAAGAGAGCAAAATGGGAAGCAACATCCAGGCCGAGCGAGTGGTTGGGAGCCATGGTTTAACCCCTCAGGGCTCACATGTGGCCTGTGGGCTGCCAGTTGGACAGTCCTGTCTTAAATAAAAGCAATCCATTTTTTTCAGCTTCAAAAATGTCAGAAGAATTGATGAAGCAATAAGTTAATTTACATTTTTATAATGTAAGGTCATATTTTTGTGTTCAGATTAAATGAATTTTAAGAAGGAAATAACTATAAACTACAGATCTTTTTAATAATTAATGAAGCCCAAAAAAAAATTGGCATTCTTGGTGTTTTTATGAGTTAAGCCGGTTTATAATATGGTACTGTCCTTGATTTAAAATTGGGGGAATTGTGCCTTTTTGAGAGAGGAGGGGAACTTCTGCTGATATCAGTGACAATTACATATATATATTTCTAAAAAGAACTGTGCTGCTTCTGTTTGAAAATCCTAATTATCTTAGGTTTTAATCTCAAAATTGCTATTGCATTTACAATTTAAATTGAAAAATATTAATAAGTGATAGTACTTTTATTATGTTTGTTACGAACTTCTTGCCAATATTCTTATGTTCTGTAAAGTTAGTAAATTTCAGTGCTTTAATCTTACTGTATCATAATATAAATCTCATGTGAAGTCTCTGTTATGTAGTCAATTTAAGCTATGTACAGACATTCAGTTTCTCCTATGAGAGTCCACAAGTTTTTCTACTGTCTTGGGAAAATTCACCAGTGTATAGATGTTCATGATTTTTCTCCTAGAGCAAAAATGGCTGCTCTGGAAGAAAAATAAGTTGGGAACAACATGAGAGAAATGGTTCCTGGGAGAATCTCAGAAAACCAAACATCTGTACAGGTACCTGTAGAGATGCCACAGAGAAATCCTTCAGAATCCCAGCCAAGCAAGGAGCAGAACTTGCCCCCCTGTGTGCTTCCAGCTGGAAAAGCCCAGCACCAAAGTACTTAGGGGGCATGTTCTGCTCCTGACTGAGCCAGAGGTCCCCTGGCCTGACCCAGCAGAACCCCTCTATCCACTATTGCTGACTTGGCAGACCCTGTGTCCCCTAGTGCAGGCCAGTGTCAGTACCACAGGGTCTCTGTTACTTAGCTTGAATGCATGAACAGGGTTCTATGGGTAAGTCTTTCTGCTGGGAAAATAAACCTGGGAGAATTCTTCCAGATCATTTGAACATGTGTATGCAGCTTTTCTTTCCTTTTCCTTTGAAATATAATCCTTGAGCTTCTGTCACCTTCACTAAGCATGTGTTGTACTATGACTATATGGAGACATTGCTCTTTCCATTCTGAAAAATCAATATAGTAAAAGTTTATATGAGGTTTCAGATGGTTGTCCTTTGAAATTATTACATAATATAAAATGGGAACATAGTTGCACCAGATCAGATCATTAGTCTGTCAAGTCCAGCGTCCTGCTTCTAAAAAGAAGTCATATACAATATTTTTAAGAACTTTAAGTTGTTCAGCAATATGTTGTATAGTTTGAGCTTGTCTTTCTCTTAAATTTTATCTGAATAAACATTTGGAGGAGGGTGGATTACATGAGTAGTATGTTGTTCTTATTAACTCTGTTTCACTGGAGAAATATATATAGATGTATAGAAATATATGTAGATCTGTTTTTCCTGTCATTGCTAAAAGAAAATTAGAGAACTGATATTTAAGATTTCTTAACTAGATGGGACAGGCAAAAATCTGGGGAATCCATAATAGTTCCAGATTAGAACTGTGAACTGTGCAAGGGCTAATACGAATCAGTATATAAACGTATTTTGTACCAGTATCAAATTATGCACTACCACTGACCTTTGTGTGCAGTGGTGGAGAGTAGAATAGAAAACGCCTAGAATAGGTAAACTTGAGCAAATTGTCTGACATCACAGTAGTGAAATTTATTCTGACATTTTGCTGTTTGAGAACTATTATGAATAATTCTAAATGCATGTATGGCTAGCTGTTTTCTCTTTCAACTTCTGCTATGGAGCAATGAGACTTGTTCCACTTCATTTTTAGTAAATATTTCATAACTATAAATGCCTTTGCTTTATTTCTAGGGAGCCTTTTATTATTCTATCAGGAGGCTTGTCATATGACACAGTAGGAAGAAGACCTTGTTTAACAGTTATGCATGGGAAGAGTACTGCTGTACTAGAAATGGATTATTCAATTGTTGATTTTTTAACCCTCTGTGAAACACCGTATCCTAATGGTAGGTTCTGCAAAGGTATTTTTTTTATCACTACTACTATCTGTTCTTTTTGTAGCCTTAAAACATTCCTTACCACTTCTTTTTCTCTCTGTTACATCTCTGTGGGAGATTGGGCTGGAGCTAACGTTACTGGTTGTGGCTATTGCCTGTTAAGTTCTACTTCAACGTTCCTTGAAAAGCAAAACAGATGTCCGTAAGCTTTATCCTTCATCATAGTGTTCTATAAGTAATTGTTGATCAATTTTTTTCTGAAAATACAATTGCTAAAAAGCATGTGCTTGTAAAGTTACAAAATCAGCCATGACTCTGATAAATGAATTAACCATGGTTTCATCTGCAAGGATTAGACTTCTAAAACAGTTTGATTCAATATTAATAATAATTAGCATTTGGCTTTAATCTTTAATGGTTTTATAAATATATGTGAATCATTTCAATGTTTCTGAGATTGACAAGCCCCTTGTTAGCCTGTTTTACAGGTAAAAAATTTCCAACACAAATTGGAAATTGTCATTCCCCTAATTGCACTAGACGGAGTGATAGTTAGATTTGCTCCATATTTTATTCTGTTTCGCCTATCTTGTATGTGTTATTAATTGGCAGTCATGATAGGTTGATAACTGATAGTAGTTCACCACTATTAATTGGGGTATATGTTTGTGTCAGAGGTCTCAGTGCAGTGGTTCTCAACCTTTTTAGACTTGAGGCACCCCTCAGAATACCAGCTCTTAGTTTTTACTGTTTTGGACTGCAGAAAAATAATAGAGCAATTCTTCTGTTGCAAAAAAGTCAAATCACAACATATTGATATTTTAACGTTATAGATTCTTATGTGAAATCTTGTGAATCATGTTTGCAGTCTAACAATGCTAACCTTTTGTAGCACCCTTAGAGGGATCTCAGGGCATCCCAGAGTTCCATGGCACCCTAGCTGAGAATCAACATGTCTTAGTGAGACATTGAGTTGCAGCAGAGTTCAATAAGAGTACTTAATACAATACCTAGACTGGGGGTCAGCAACATTTTTGGGCAGTGCCAAAAACACCCACAACCTTGACTTGTAAGATGTTGGCATACCAGGGGCAGATGGCAGGGGAGCTGTTAGAGGCCTGATCCCTGCTGTGGCAGCACAGGCCTGGCCCCTTCCCCAAGGTGCAAGTGCAAAGGAAAATGTCTTTGCATGCCATATTCTGGCACGTGTACCAGGGGTTGCTTACCCCTGACCTAGATGTGTATTTATAACAGGCCAGTAGGTTCAGTGACGTAATAGTGAAGCTTGCCTCCTGAGTTCTTCATATTAGTGCTGTTCTTCTTTCCTGCCCAAAGCTGAAACGCTGGAGGTGCAATTCAACATCCAAGCAAAAAAAGAATCTGGCCAAACAAGTATTCTATAATTCTGACATCTACTACATTGACTGATTTCCTGTATTTGATTTTGCATCTATCCTTGGCTCAAAATCTCTGGCCTACTTTAAGGTTGCAGACTGATGTTTTGGAATTGCTTTCCATTTTCTTCCTTCCTTTGTCAAACTGGCACTCATTTCAAATGGAAATGTACTTATCAGTTGAGAAACTTCTGTTCCAGTAACTGGTATTTTCTCAAAATACTGTTTCTGCAGGTGCACACTCATCTTCCTTCCCCCACTCCCCCTTTTTTTTTCCTCCCTCTAGTTTTTAATATTGGTTTAACTGAGATGGGGAAAACAACAAAGATAGGTGAAAGGGATCTTTGGACCCTCGTGTGGATGCAGCGTCTCAAATGTGGACTCCCTGAGTATGTAAGTTAAAAGAACTCAAATGATGATGAATAACTTGGCTTTTGATCTGTTTTTCAGATTTTCAGGAACCATACGCTGTGGTGGTTCTTCTTGAAAAGGATTTAGTACTTATAGACCTTGCACAAAACGGGTAAGGATATGGAGTATAGTTGAAGGCATATGCAGTGTGTCGTCTTAATTATAATTATTTAGTTATATATAGTCTGCTGTGGATCCATGTGGTAGCACCTCTGAGTCTTCTGTTTGTGATGGAAAATAATATTTGTTAAGACTTCAGTTTCCGGCTTACTGCAGTTGTTTGAGTAACTAGCATTATTAAAACTTCCAAATAGATCATTCAGAACAAAATCCATTTAAAAGAGCACCTAACTTCCACATTCTGATTTGAGGTGCATATAACATAACAACGACAACAACAACAGTAATAATAAACACTTCTGTATCTTTGTGATTGTCCAGAGCTACTGCCTATGACTAAGTATTTGGCATAGAAGTAGAAGAGAACTTAACTCCGATTGCCTTATTGATCTACTTTTCTCAGGTTATTAACTCATAACAAAACTCTTTATTGAGTTCATTCTTGCAGCAAAGTTTTTCTGTGCTAAGCAGAACAGCCAGTAGTCAACTACTATTTTATTTGAGTTTTGTTATGTTTTATCTTTAAAAGTGTCCTAGTCACCCATTAAAATATTTTTCTTTGTGGGGTGGAAGGAGTGTATGAATAGAGAGAGACTTTTTTGACTTTTTAAATCTTTATTATAAAAATACAAGGTGAAATTGCAGTGTGCAGCCCTCCCAAGGGTCGAGCATGAAACAGTTGTCAGTAATGAAAACAATTGTACCACCAGAAATTGAAACCACCTCCCCACAACAGCCTTCATGTCTTAAACCACACGTTAAAGGCTAGAGAAAGAGAATTACGGATTCCCATGGAATTGGACTAGTTGAGGAAAGCTTATCAGGTCATGAAGTTTTATATCCTTAAGAATGCTGGATTGTTCCCTACATGAGTGATACTTAATCTGTGAACCATCTGAGGTGTGCAGAATACTTTCATTTCACAGCGATGATTGTATAACAGTGATAAAACATTTGTCAATTTTTAAGCAGTGATGCTTATGGGTAACTATAATTCAGTCCTGGATTCTCATAATACATCGAAAAATACTTTTCAGTAGAATAAGTTTAAAAGCACATCTTCATGGCCTAATTGCCTGCTTTCGTATCTCTTGTTGAATGTTTTAATTCTATCATAAAATTGTAGAGAACTAGGGTTCTTCCCACTACAGAGGAAGGCAAAAAACCCCACAGTCTGTACCAGTCTGACCATGGGGTAAATCTGTCAAAATCCTACTAAATTGTCCCTGCATTCTCCACCGTGTTTGCAGTCCTTCCCAGTTTTGTGTTGTCTGCAAACTTGCTCAAGAAGCTTCCTATATCCACGTCCAAATCATTAAGAAACATGTTGAACAGCACTGGGCCAAGGACAGATCCCAGTGGGACTCCACTCAGAACTTCCTGCTATTCTGACATGGACCTGTTAATAATTAGCCTTTGCTTGCAGCTGTTGAGCCAGTTAACTTATTCACCTTTAGTAGTTTTATCTATCCCACATTTCTCCAATTTGTTTATGAGAAGTTTGGGACCTTGCAGAAGTCCAGATATGCTATATATCCACATCATTCCCTCCATCCATCCAGGTAGTTACTTTGACTCCCCCACTGCCTCTCTGCCCTGGCATGGCTTTCTTCACTGCAGTCATTGTGTGGGTTATAAATTTTAGATGACCCTGCAGCTTCTAGATATGGAAAAACTATAACAAATCTTTATACATTTTCTATGTATGGAATCTAATTATTGGAAGGGGTGTCATCTTAAATTTAGAGTAGTCTTGGATTCAGGTAAATACAGTATCTTCAGAGTTTGAGAACTAGATCTCAGTAATGTACTTTCATTTTGGCTACTACAGAAACTTAAAGGCAACTTTAAAATGTTAGATTCAACGACTGGAAGTAACTTTGCAGCAGCTGGTACAATTTAATACTTGACAAATTGTATTGAATGAGCATTCATTACAAGGAGCAGTAGCCTACATTTCCTTGTGATCTACTGCAGGCAAACTATTTTTGATTACTATGTATAATAGCACCCACAGTTCTCCCTGGAGTATACTAAGCATGTTCCAGATGGATAAAAAAGCCTGGATCTTGACCTAAGAGGATGGCATATTCGTCTACACTGGTTTCTGACTCGTTTGCCCATTTTGAAGTTAAAAATGGAGTACATTTATAAACTTACAGACTTTGATTCATTTGTAATTTGCATTAAAAGAAATTGTTGTTCTTTGCCTAACAATTTTTCCCTTCTTCCATAAAAGGTATCCTATATTTGAGAATCCCTACCCTTTGACTATACATGAATCTCCTGTTACCTGTTGTGAATATTTTGCTGACTGTCCTGTAGACCTCATTCCTGCACTTTATTCAGTGGGGGCTCGGCAGAAACGTCAAGGTTACAGTAAAAAGGTACTGTATCTAATGCATATATCTCTTTTAAAGCATCAGCATTACTTGTCAGGCTTTTACAGTCTATTTGTTGTTAACTTTCTAGGAATGGCCTATCAGTGGAGGCAATTGGGGCTTGGTCACTCAGAGTTACCCAGAGATAATTATTACAGGGTAAGTGGGATGATGCAACTAACTTCAGTGACTGAATAAAAAGAATGTGCTTTTTATTCACTTCACCTACCAAAAACAGTGGTGTATGAAAGGTATGAATGATTAAGTGTGCCTTAAGCACCTTGGTAAGAGTTAAAGCTTCTGAACACTAATGTGAAAAAATAGTAATAAGTATCTAATATATTTCTTGTTTGATAGTTGGAGAACTTTTTGACTGGTTTCAATTTATGCCTGTGTGTTTGGTGTTAAAACAACATAAAGCAACAATAAGTAGAGAAGAGAACTGTAGCTTTGTGCAAAACCGGATAACAGTGTTCTTGCAGTGATGGAGACAAAGCACTGCAGGACTCCAGGAAGAAAGTGTTCAAGGCAAAACACAGAAATAAATGTGCTTCCCATTCTGTTATGTGATATGCAACAGCACACTTTATTTATTTATTTATTTATTTATTTGTTTATTGTATACAAATTACATGAAAATGAGACAAGGAAACATATCTAGTATAGTAAGCTGCCTCCCCAGATAGATTTCATTTGCTTTCTGTAAGTACCCCTGAGACGCTTGCTATTCCCTTTTTTCATTATAGTTTCTGTGATGATGTTTGATCTATTTAATTGACTTCCTAGACTTTCTTGGAGTACTTTTTTTAAATATGTATCTGTTTTGCAAGTTGTTGAGTTCAGTAATTGAATGTCAGTTGTACTTTTTAAAACAGGCTGACAGTTAAATCTGTCATCATAATCTAACACATGACGTTCTAATAACTCTCAAAATGAAGTAAAGCAAAGGTTTCTCTGGGGATAAAACTGCCACTGTTCTTGAAGGTTTAATCTGTAGCTAGCATTTTCAGAGGCAGATGTTAAATTTCTACTGACATTCAACTGATTTGCATGCCTTAGCTCTCTTTGGGCCCCTTTGAAAATGCTAGCTTGCTGGATAAGAATCTTTCTTAAACAGTACATCATCAGAGATCAGACACTTCCGCTGTTCCGCTTGATACACTTTGAGAATTTGAAGACCTCACATTACTAGTAATTTTTTCAGTTATTTTTAAATGGCATTTTACGGTGTAACAGGTGCTAATCAGAATGTTGGCTCTATGGTTTATGGTCAAATAGTTAGATAAGCTAGTCTAAATCTGGCTTAACCTTTTTTTCAGAAACACTTTTTTTATTTTTACTTTTATTTCTTAGGCATGCTGATGGATCAATCAAGTTTTGGGATGCGTCTGCAAGTAAGAATTTAAATTATTGTAACTTGTTTATTGAGTAGATTTTTCCTAAATTTGCCTATTTTTGTAACAAAGTCATTGTCCAGAGGATGTTCATACTGACTGCCTCACAAAACAGTCCATGTCTTACGAATACCTGAAATTAAATGAATTAAACTTTCAGCCTGTTAAGTTTACTTGAATAGTTCAGTGTTTGAATCCTGCTGCCTAAAAGAAAACTTTTCATTAGAACAGGTTTTGTCTTCATTTTCTTCTCCCTCAGCAAGCATATATGAGAGAGAAGAGTACATTTCTGAAACAGTGGAGCTTTAGTGAAATGTGTCATTAACTTTCTTTTATTTATTTATTTATTTATTACAGAAGATTATAGACATTCACAAAATATAAATTACTAATAAATAACAGCCACTAAGAATAACTAGGAATATGTGATGCATAATTTATGCTAGAAAAGCCTGACTTAAATGTACCATAAGCACATCTGTCAAATCAGTTGATCCAAAGCTTAGGTATTATAGGTATTTCTGACAGAGCCTGGAATTAAGACTTTGTTAGGTTTGATTATGCCATAAATATAAAAACTTTTATTGTATGAAAGAAGTTCCTCCTTAATCTGTTAGTGTATTATTTCCTTTGCATGGCTATTCAATTTTGGCAGTGTTTTTAACTCTTTGTATTTCCTGCTAAGGCTACAAACAGGTACCACATTTTTCCAAGAATAAACCATTTTATTCTGGGACAAAGTACAATCATCAAATGTCTGTGTCTTTTTTTTTTCCCAGGACAATTCCTAAAAAAGTTCGCAGGGTAAAAAGTGCCATAAGGACATCTCAAAATGCATCTGAACAGTTGTTCTAGGATTGCATCATTGAATCAATGGCAAAATCAGCAATGAATTCATGCGCTCACTAAACCCTGATTTAGAAGAGCCATGAGCGTACGTGCCAATCACAGAATACTTCTGTTTGTTTAGGGACAGACACAGGCAGGCACAACTTGTCCAGGGACAAATGCAACATACGTTTGTATCCTAAGAGAAATAAGCAGATTTAGCCTAGATTTAATAGGCTTTAGATTTTCCCTTTTTTAAGAATAGTCTTGACCTATAGATACATTTTTATTATAGAAGAATGTCAACACCGTAACCATTGCTTTTACTCTGCCGTCTTTTTTTTTTAACATAACTTGTTCCCATAGTTAATTGGAGGTGAGTCCAAAAAATAAATTGGGAAAGATTATAAATTGAAATTGAAAATTAACTTTTGTGCATTTTGATTTGTTCCTAGTAACACTGCAAGTACTTTACAAGCTAAAAACAGCTAAAGTTTTCGAAAAATCACGGAATAAGGATGACAGACCAAACACAGACATAGTAGATGAAGATCCCTATGCTATTCAAATCATCTCATGGTCTCCAGAAAGTAGGATGCTGTGCATAGCAGGAGTTTCTGCACACGTTATCATTTACAGGTTTAGCAAACAAGAAGTGACAACAGAAGTTATTCCGGTAATAGCATATTGTTTGTTTTTTAAAAATGTTATGGCGTTTTGTTATAATAGAAATGTTATTGTTTTATATTTTTCTTGCATTCATCCAGTTGGTGAAATTGACAAACAGGAAATATGCAAACTAGAAACAGCTGCTTGCAGAAAATTGATTTGAAGTTTTTTTTCTTTTTATAGAAATTTGTAAGTATAGCCTTAGTCGAACTATGCCTTTAAATACATGCTTAACTTTAAATATTAGTACAAAATAACCACATGCTTAAAGGACTTCATTCTTCACTTTCAAAATTCTGCAGAGTTGGCAGAAGTCCTTAACGTATTTTTTTTAATTCAGTCTTCATGAATAAAGTCAGCAACCAGATCACAAGTACAGCTGGCAGCAAAGATAGTGAAGTAGACAAACAGAACAAGATGGGGATTACTTAGAGGTGTTAGAGGCTTTCAAGTCAGCAGGACCAAATTGATGTTAGGCCATAGCCTTGAACTTGTGACCTTGGCCTGGTGGACACAAATGGTCATCCTCATCTGCCACCTTTTCCTTTATTAGCCCACACTGATCCAGGCTGGCCTAAAGCCTTCTGGAGGGCCTAACCTCTACCTACTCCCTGTGGTTGGAGTAGCTGGCTAGGGTCAAAGTGACCCTCCACTTCCCCCATATAAACCCCTGCACAGAAACAGGAAGTGTCTGCACAACAAGACTCAACCAAGGCTGCTACTCTGTTCCTTCTGGCTTGCTCCTTAAATCCGCTCTCTACCTGATCTCTTGGCTTCTTGACTCATCTTCCTCCTCAACTCTGCTCTTACTAGATCTCCCAGTTGCATGACTCCACTCACTCACTCTCAGATTGATCTCCTGGCTGCCCGACCTGGTTTGTCCTTGGATTCTGCTCGCCCATCCCGATCTGGTCGACACCTCAATTCCTAAGTGGCCCCAGACCTGACTATCCATGTTGTGGCATGACAATGGGATACATCCTAGGGTACTAACAGAACTGGCTTAGGTAATTTGATAGACTTCATCTTTAAGAGTTCATGGAGGTTGGGAAGAGGTCCTGGATCTCTGGAAAACTGCAAATATAGTGCTCATTTTTAAGAAGGGGAAGGAGGAGATTCCAGGGAATTATTAGCCAGTCAGTTTGACTTTGATACTTGAAAGATCCTAGAGCAGATCCTTAAAGAATCTCTTTCAATGCACCGTTATGAGAATAAAGTGATCAGAGACAGGCAACATGGATTCACCAAGAGCAAGTCATACCTGACCAATCTGTTTTCTTTCTGTGACAATTTGGCTGGCTCTGTGGATGAGGGGAAAGCAGGGGGTGTGATATACCTTGACTGTAAGGTACATACTTAACTGGTTGTATCATCACACTCAACAAATAATCATCAATGGCTCAACATCTAGTTGGGAGGAAGTAACAAGTGGAGTTCCCCAGGGGTCTGTCTTGCATCTGGTATTAAGTATTAACTTCTTAATTAACAATTTTAACTATGTAATTAACAATCTCGACTAGCAGATTTGCAGACAATCTCAAATTTGGTGAGTTGCGAACACTCTGGAGGGTAGGGCTAGGATCCAGAATGACTTGGATACATTAGATAAATGATCTGAAATCAGTCGGATGAAATCAACAAGGACAAATGCAAAGTCCTACACTTGGCATGGAATAATTCCATGCACAGATACACACCAGGAAATGATTGCCTAGGCTGCAGTAAAGCAGAGATTAATCAGGGATTGCAGTGGACCGTAAGATGAATCTGGGCCAACTATTTTTGTTGCCAAAAAAAAAAAGGCACTATAGTGGGTTGTATTAACAGGATTTTCACTTCCAGATCATTCAAAGTGATTATTTTGATTTATTTGACACTGGTAAGGCCTCACCCAGAGTCCTGTGTCCATTTTGAAGTTTGTAATCACACAGACATCCCCTCTGGACTGAAGCAATCCAGGCACATGCCTGCGGTGGCTGAGGCTAGAAACCGGGGGTGCTAGAGCAGCCCTCCCTTCCCTTCTACTATGCTGAGCTGAGTGTGGCTAGGCCCCAGCAGGACGCACAGATTAGGAAGGGGTGTCATCTCCGTTCCCGTCCCCCAGCCCAGCAGGGAGTTGATAATACAGTGTCTATCAGCCCATTAAGAAAGCAAAAGCCTCTCTCGTTAGTTCAAGTTCTTAACTTTTTTTCCAAGAAAGGAGCAGAGGGACATTACCAGCTGAGCTGTTGATTAGCTCCAAAAAGCCCTAAGTAGACACTGTCCTGTCTGCCTTACACAGACACCTCTCAGCATTAGCTAGCGTACTACATGCTGGCTATGGTCCATGCTCTGGAGCAGGGAGTAGTGGAGGGAGCTTATGGGGAAACTAGGTAGATGCTGCTGTGCCTGTTGTCTCTGCTGGAGCTCCAGCCAGGGAGCAGAGGGGAGGGGCCAGCCCAGATTGCTGGAGTAGACAGCCCTGCCCAGTGCTGCAAAGCATGCGGGGTGCTGGGGGACTTTGGTTTAAGCGAAACCAGAAGCTGGTGTGAAACAGACATTGCATAAACCGGTTTGATCCAAAACTGTAAGTCTGATACTACATTCAACCACGTTGATCTCAAACCAGTTTCAGACATTTTTAAACTGGTTTATGTGTACTGAACATCTGTTCTGTTACAGGTTTAAAACAGTTTCTGATCACTTAAACTGGTTTATGTGTAATGTCTGTCCCTAGTCCTAATCATTTAGATTCTATACATGGGAAATCGTAAATGTATTCTAATTCTCCATATATAGAATCTAGGTAGTGGCTGGTCATTTTAAGTCATCCCCCCCAACTCCTGTAGTGGGGAAAGCAGCACTGAGGAATCGCACCCCCTTGCCCCCTATCCCTTGCATCCCTGCCCCTTGCCCCCCTATCCTCCCCAATGCAGGCTTCTGACACCTGACCCCTACCACCTTTGCCCCACACCTTCCCCACTGGTGCCTGTCCCCCTGCTTTCTGGTCCCTCTGCCACACTGACAAGTAACCACGTTAAAAACAGAACATAGTGGAATTTTGCCTTGCATAACTTCAATAAAATCATGTTCAAATTATAAAGGAAATTAATTAAAAGCAAGGGAAAATGTTAAAACCTGTTTAATGTTCTCTACAATGTATAGTTCAGTTTAGCTAAGCAACTCATTAAGTAGTATGGATGCACTAGCTTTAGAGTGTTCAGGGTTTTTTGTCTCATTCTTGTATCTCTCAAACATTTTGAACTATGTAAAAAAAAAAAAAAATGATGTTTTGTGACTGAGAACATACTTTTTACAATAGTGTTACAACGCTTAACTTTTTAAATGTAGTATGTATTTTTTTGTTTGGGAAAAGGTGGTAATACCTTCATTACAATTACTGTAAAATAACTAGTTTGTTTTCACAGTAAGTTGCCTATTTATGTTTTAAAATTCACCAGCATTAACTTTTTTCCCATTTCAGTTATTTTAAGAGACCCCATACTCTCAAGGGAAGTTACTGAACTGCTTTAGTATAAAGAAATTTGTCTTGGATATTGATCATACCATATGAGTTTTTATTAGTACTTTGTTTAATTCATGTACATGTTTCTACATAATTGATGTTTTTTGCAAGGCAAATGTCAGAAATTCACGGAGACTGTTTACAATACACAGAGAAAACTGCTTTACTTTCATTTTTTTTGTTTGGTTTAATTTACAGATGCTTGAAGTCCGGCTGTTGTATGAAATAAATGATATAGAGTCCCCAGATGGTGAGCAAGTGCCACCTTTGCCAACTCCAGGCACGGGTTCCAATCCTCAGTCCATTGCCCCCCAGTCTCATCCATCAACTAGCAGCAGCTCATCTGATGGGCTTCGTGATAATGTCCCATGTTTAAAGTGAGTATAAAAACCAGGAAATTATAGTACCTCATATAGTACCCCCTCATTGTGTCTATAGATCACAAACAATGGAAAGTCTATACAATAAAAATACTTGTGCTTTCAAGATACTACAAAAATGAATATCTAATCCTACCCTATCTAGGGCAGTGCTTGTCTAACTTTGAAAGCTGTGCCTCCTTTTAGGAAGAACTAAGCCAATCAGCAAGAAAAGTGGTCAACTCCCTAGCATTCATGGACTCCCTAGCACAGGGTAAGAAACCTATTGCCCACATGCTGGCTTCAGCCCACAGAGGTATTTGATCTGGTTTGCAGACATGGGGCTTTGATGGCAGGGCCTTTGGCAGCAGTCACTTTTCCCATGTTGCCACATGCAGGAGTGTTGGCAACATTTGCTTCTCCCCATGTGACCACATGCCTGTGATCCTAGCATTAGCCTGTCTACTCACCCATAACCTGAACTGAGTCACTCCAGCCTGCAGCCTAAAATGGTTGCCAACCACTGCCCTCATGTAACAATTACAGCTACGTAGC
The DNA here is from genome assembly GCF_001723895.1 of Crocodylus porosus. Classification (NCBI taxonomy): domain Eukaryota; kingdom Metazoa; phylum Chordata; order Crocodylia; family Crocodylidae; genus Crocodylus; species Crocodylus porosus. The sequence goes on along the minus strand of NW_017728943.1, from coordinate 122,296,674 downwards.
TTAATTTATGCAACTGTCATATTTGTAGCTTCTGTCATGTTTCCTCAGCAGTCATGCTCTGTATTTTGGGAAACTTCCATATAAACCTTAATATATTTGTTGGCCTCATGTTTTTAAAGTATTATTTTCAGCCACTGTAGCTTGGTTTAGGAATAAAAGATATCAGACTTTGCATGTAGATACACTGTTGTCCATCAAGGAATGTATCCCAGATGTTGGGAAATACCAAGATGAAAGGTGGAATAGACATTCTGTTTTAATGCATCTTCTTCCATTGGATATTTATAGTGGGTCTTTGGGGATCACCAGAAGGTCAATTCCCCATTTAAAACAAATGTCCTGTGTAGTCAACACATTCTAAAGCATGTCTACCTGATTATGCTGTTGTAGCACAAGACAGCACCATGCTGAGACATACTCTGTCTGCTCCATGAGCACTGGCTCCTGAACCAGAAGTACTGTAACTTCTGTGATGCACCAACTCTGTTGGTCGGCAGATGAGTGTGCAACACCTACCCTCATATGGCTACACTACTTTGTTTGATAGCCCATGCATTGCAAGTGTCGTGCCTTAAGACAGGAGCGGTTGTAGTAATTTACACACTTCATCAGCCTCCAATGAAGTGCTTTGATTGTCACGGGCAAACTTCATATTGGAAAAACAGATTTATTTTTTTCATCTGACACACAACATCTTTGATTCTCTTGAGGATTGATACACATTGATGGGTTGGGTTCCTGCATTAGATCCTTGGATGAGGAAAATTATTATGCCTTTGGATCTTTAACCTAATACAATGCTAATCATGCCCTCATTTGCAGATTTAGTGTTTAGGCTAGAACATACTTTATCTCTCTTAGTTGCAAAAGTAAAGACCTGATTTTAGATTTTCACCCTGGGTTGTGTCCAAAGTCTTAGCTAGTGGATTCTGTAAGTATTTTTTGTTTTCTTTATGGGGGGGAACTCTTGAACATGACTGATTTCTAAGGAATCGTTGAATATGGAGGACCATTTTTGACTTAAAGCTAGGGTAAAGAGCAGGAAAAATTGGAGCAGAGTCCTATTGCATTGTTATATGTGACAACGTCAATTAAAAAAAAAAAGATCCATTAGTGAGACTAGGATACTAGGAGTGAGTAAAAAGGCTGCTGATCTTGCTGATCATGTTAGATTTTCTGTTAATTTGTCTTTAAGCAGGGAATGGGGAGGGTCAGGTTTTTCTCATGCCCTTTAAGTTTAATCTAGGAAGCATCCCTAAGTGTACTGATGAATGTAAAAGTAAAAGGTTTACAGAGTTTTTTCCTATTTACCTGCCATTTCTCCAAATTTGGTCCCGTTAGCAACTGTTTAAGTACTACTTCTGTCACCTGTGCCTGCCTTAATGTACCATCATCCTTTTCCTAGAAGTCTCTACTTGCCTGAGTTAGGCAGGTCATCAATTCACAATTGGATCCCTTGTCCATACACAGTTCTATAAGAATCTACAGTGACACATTCCCCCGACTTAAGAACCCAGCATTTGCGACACGTGCATGATCTATTAAAGCCATGAATATCAATGACGAGTATTACTGTTGGTTTGCATGTATTATATTATGGCAAATTGGAAAATTAAATACTACTTAATTGGTGCATTTTGTATAAAACAATAAGATTTAATTGTGCCAATAACCTTTTACCATATGGAGAAGATGTAACACATTTTTATTTAAATTGCAGAGTCAAAAATTCTCCCCTTAAGCAGTCTGCGGGTTACCAAACTGAGCTGGTTATTCAGCTAGTGTGGGTGAGTGGAGAACCTCCTCAACAAATAACTAGTCTGGCAGTCAACTCTGCCTATGGCCTGTAAGTATATTCTATATTATTCACATTTCTAATAAATTTCATAGAAGTGGTTGGTCTTAAGAAGATAGTATTTGTGATTTTGATTGTGGTGAACAGTCACTTAACATAAATTTGTAAACTCACTGCTACAATATATCCTACATTAATCCATTTGAATTTACAAAAAAAATGTGTTAAGCTGTTCCTTTAAATTTGGAATTTTGGTCAGAAAAGATGCATGAAATTTAACAGATTCGAAATTTGCTTTTGTATACATCCCAAATGTTTGTCAGCTACAGAACTCTAAAATATATTGATTTTTATGTACAAGTAGAATTATAGAAATATATATAAAAAAGAACTTTCTCCAGCTGTCCTCCTGGACCTCTGAACAATTAGAAGTTTGTGAAAACAGAAATTATTAATAGGAACTTTGCTGGATCTTTTACCCATAATGATAGCAATACTGGCTATTGGTCCTAAAATAAAACTGAATGATCAAGTACTCATTCACTTTAAAAGTATTAAGAGAGACCTTATTTGGCATTCAGTAGGAGAAAAGATCCAAAGTCTCTCAGGCCTGCTTTATTTGAATCCAGCATTGGTTAATTTGTGCAATTTTTCTGTTAATGTACTATGTTAACAATATCTACGTACACTGTATAGCACCAAACGTGTATGACTCTCTTCAACTGGAAAATATTAATTCTTGATAAAACTTAGATGTGGGGGGGAGGGGAAGACATCTGCTGTAAAGAATAGGTTTTACAAAATTGACTGGAGAAATTTATCTTCCAGATGGAATCTGCTCCTTGCAAATAAAAGGATAGTTTTGCTATATGCCAACAAATTGCAATATCTGCAAACATAACTGGAACCTTAATGTTGGTTCCAAGGTGGAGGTTCCTTCTACTATAGTTATTACCCGTATCTCCAGTCATAGCTGAGTTGGCATGTGCGTGTATATCATCAGGAACATCATTTCATAGCTTTGTTGAATATGGAGCCAAGCAGGATTAAAATCACTGAAAAGTTCACTTCAGTCAGTAAATCAGGAACCATAACTACATCAAGTGGTCTCATGGAGCAGAAGATGTTATTTTATAGAGAGCAGATTTATGCCTTAATGTGTTTAACTCACTTTTTTTTCCAGGTTCACTGAAAGTAGCATGAGTTTTCAAGGTTTGGTCAAGTATAATTTTTTGAAGTCATAATCTTTCTTTTTCCTCTTCATCCTCCTTTTTCCAGAGTAGCTTTTGGCAACTGTAATGGTATTGCAATGGTTGATTACCTCCAGAAGACCGTGCTCTTGAACCTAGGCACCATTGAATTGTATGGCTCTAATGATCCCTATCGTAGGGAACCTCGATCTCCCCGAAAAACTCGGCAGCCATCAGGAGGTAAGAACTCCTGAAAGTTGCTTTTCAGCTAATTATACACATCTTCAGAACTCAAATCAGTTCACTACTTTAAAGATATGCCCATTAGCAACATGTAAATTATGTACATTTATATCTGAATGCTATATTTCTCTTCTTTTGAAATGAGAAGAACAATTTGAATTCATGTTCTTACAGATGATGATTCTTTGCCATTCAGAATCTTCTGTAGGGAGGTATTTTTAATACTTAACATTACAATCTTCTTGCTAACTACAGTACTGTACTTTTCTTATCCTCTGTAATTTACCCCATATTTTGTTTCTTTTCTTTTGTTATTGTCTTATATTTTTTCTTATTAGAAAAACAAGTTTTGTTGTCAGCAAGTGGACACCAAACTGCTTCTGGCAGTAAGCCCCACTTCATTTAGGCTTTGGACTCCAAATGCTAGAATAAACAATTGAATTAGTTAGGTTCACAACCTAGATAAGAAGCCCTCAGGGTAAAAATATCTGGCTGGTTTTGCTTCAGCTGCTGTTAGTTTCAAATTTCTCACAACTAGAAATGTTTCATAGTTATGCTCCTGCAGCATGCTATTGCTGTCAGACTAAGAGTGGGCAAGTGGGCCATGGGCTGTGGGTGCTACAACCATGGTGGTGGGGTGCTTCCCTCCCTGCCCTTCCCTACCACAGCTCTGGCTACCAGGCATGAGACTGTTGTGCAGAATATTAGCCATCAGGCACTGGCCCCAGGTTCACTTTCAGAGGAAGCCAGTGCCATAGGGCAAGGTGTTAGAGAGGATTAACTTTCTGTCCTCTGTTTTTCTGCATTCAAATTTGGTTCTTAAATTGCTGATTTGCACACAGGTTAGTGCAAGATTCTGCATTAACCCCTGTAGAAGTGGGTTGCCCCAGGAGCAAATTTGATTTATGCAATTTCTGTGTCACCATTCTCAACAAAGACTCAGGGTGGCTTACAATAAGAGGACAGAATAACTTATCAAACAGGAGTACAAGAAGAAAAAAACTCCTATCAGTTATGCCCCTGGCATTGTTTTATGTCTCTGAGGAAGAAAAACTCAAGGTATGAAATGATTTCAATTTGCAATTATAAAGTGACAGGGTGAAAAATTGAGGGAAAGTATTTATGGAAGAAAAATGAACTTTTGACAGAAATTCTAAATGTATCATACCCAAAAAAAAGAAAAAAGTAGGGAAAAAATCATTTTTAAAACATTCACTTGGTGGAATTTTACTTAAGGAAATAGAAATCATTTTCTGAAATGGTTGGACAAAATTTTCATGAAACGTTTTGTTACATCAGAATGTTCGTTTTTCAATAGAAAAGATTTTGTCTGAAAAATTTCATCCACGTATTTGGTTTCTGATCAACTATTCAGGGAAAAGATCTGGGCAAGTTGTTTATTTAAAAGGCTTTTTACACACTGTTTTGCCCCAGGTATTAGCAGATGCTCTAACAAATCCTTCATAGTAAGTTCTTGGGTTTAGGAAATATCAAAATGACCATGTAGTGAACTGAGAGTAGAACTTTAAAATTGTTATTTTCTGCTGTATGTTTTGTGTAAAGCATTTCATTATTTTTTTTAGCCTGATTTCTGTTATTGAATTAAACATCTATTTTAAACACTCAAACCCCTCTTCTCACCTCTGTGAGAAGAAAGCAAGTAATCTGATTGACTTGATATTTTAAGTTCTTTTGAAATGAACGCTAATTAGCCTTGGTTCTCTTTTTATACAGTTGAGTTGCACATTATTCTACAGGGCATTAGAAGCTACTTGTTTTGTTCTGTTACTTTTGCCATTTTTAACATCTTGTCAGGAAGATTTATTTACCCCTTCATTCACATCCTATGTATGTTTAAGATGCTTGTTAGTTGAAAGCACCGCTACTGTTCATGAAGATAATGAGTTGTGTTGGCTCTTGGTTTGAAGTGTGCACTCAGATACTTAATTTTTCCTCATATTTTGGTCAATGACATTGTGCATGTCTGTGTGGCAAATGCATCATATAAACCTGATTATATTAATTCAATAGGCTTGTCTTTTTCAATCATGTTGGTGTCTTCGTCTTTCCTCTTCTCATTGCTTCATTAAGGTATGCTGACTGTGGCTTCTTGCATGTGCGGCCTTTCTAACTTATATTCAGAGTCTGTGAAAAAACTTCGCACCTCTTATATAAGTAAGTTATGTCATGGGAATAAAGTATTTTTGGACATATGAATTTGATTTGCTGTTCATTCACCATGAATGTTTTTATTCTTTGTAAATAACTACCCGGTCTTGCTTTAAAAACATATCCATACAATTTCTTCCATCATGTATCATGTCTTGTATTTGTGGTATTGCCAAAAGCATTTTAAAAACAAGCATACCACTGCTGTGGTGGTGGCAGTGAGTGCATATTTCACATGAAACAAAAGAAAAAGAAACTCCTGGTTAACCTATGGACATATCTATGCTGGTTAGTAATGATCTTTTGATCACCATGTGAGAAGCACTGTCCTGCCTACCTGCTTGCATTGTGCCCATCCACACCTGAAAATGAGGTGGAGAAGCACCCTAAGGGTGTTCTGTGATGGAAACGGATCTCGAGCAATAGCAGGGATCAGTTGGCACCGTCTTTCTTTACAGAGCATGATATATGCACTGATGAGTTCTTTGGCTGCTGAGTCGGATGCACAGTTGACAGTCCTGCCCACAGGTAGGGCACAGCCACGTGCTAGCAGTACTCTGAATCCAAGCAGCAGGTTCTTTCTTTCTAGGATGCCAGTCATCACAAATTTTTATCCAGTCTGCCTTGCAGCTCCTTGTTCCATCTGCAAGCTGACTCTGCCAATCAGAGTGGCATTCTGCACTCCCTTCCCAATCATCCACAGAGATTCCAAAGGATGCTAAATCATCCTTGCAAGCATCCCTAAATCTGTGCAGCAGTCTGCCTCTCTTTCTAGACCCTTCGCAAGCTTCAGAGTGCAGCTTCAGGTTCCTGTGATCCAACACTCACTTGACATGACCAAGCCACCTGGTGCTCATGACCAACAGCCACGGTACTGGTATGGCAATTTCACTGCGTTGTTTCTGAATTTGGCGTGTGCAGAGCAGAATTAAATGAGTGGAGGGCCATGCTTCTTTGTCTCGGTATAGACAATGCTCTAAGACACCTTGCAGACATCATATATGTCTCATAATATATGCAAGTTTCCCGTGACCAATTTTAACATGCCATATGTTAAAGGCATTTGTTCCAGGATAAAAATGGCAGATGTGTGACAAAGAAGTTGCTGTTAAACTAGCAACTACTTTGTCATGTCCAAACTAATTAAATACGTGGGCCAGGTCTTAATGTGTTTTCCTCCTTCCCTGTGGGAGATGGGGGGTGGGGAAGTAGCAGGCTCCCTAGCAGCCCAGCCAGAGGAGAGCTACGAGGGAAGCTTTCAGGCTGTCCTTCCCCCTTTGCTGCCAGTAATGTGAACAGAGCAGCTACAGAGGTGATAGGAGCTGTGTGGGAAGATAGAGGGAAAATAGCAGAAACCGCTTGGTCAGCCCTTAACTTGCCACTTATGAAAGCTTAACAGCCCTTTTCCTATTGTCACTGCGCAGTGATGAGGACAGGGCAGCCCCAACAGGAACAGGACAACCAGGCTTCCTTGACATCTCACCTTTGAAGTGCTCAGTGTGCAGGCAGCCCAGGACTGGGAAGTTGTTGCCTGGTCCTAGATTGCTTATGCATTCTTTAAATCCTGGGAGCAGGGGGAGCCACCCCCCTTATTTCTCCCTTGGCTAGAGAACAAGACTGTCATGCTCCAGGCAAGGGCTTTTAATGTGTGGCTGCCCATACCTTTTTATTGTAGTGCTACAAATTTTGTAGCCTATGGGGCCAGGATTTTATGCTCCAGTTCACATGATGAGTTCACATGCGCACATCTGCTCTACATTTTAAATAGCAAAACTGTTTTTAAAAGCCTTGTTGGGGGCAGGGGGGCTCTGAGTCTGCACCTGGGTAATTAAGAAAAAACAGCTATCAGGCTGTCTCCTAAGTACTACCTCAGTCCTCAGCATATACACAGCAGCGTGGAGATTCCAGATAGGGCTGCTCCATGAAGCAGCCCCAGGAGTCTGCCATAGATAAAAGACAGATACCCAGGGCTGTATAAATGATGCTGGTACCTGTCCAACACCTACAGCACCTTAGGACCGGAAGGAAGACAGAATAATCTCCTTCAGGGATTTCAGTTCTTTACTGAGCATCTAGGAGACACAGCATCAAATCTGCATGTTGATTGTTTTTATTTTTTAAGTAGGAGTGTAAAAATGGCTGAACTCTGATAGAAGGCTTTCTTATAAGAAAAAAAAGTCACCATTTTTATTTTAAATCTTTCCTTCCTAAATTCCTATTTTGAGACTGGTATAACTTTGAAGAAAGAAAAGAGTCTATTCCAGGAGCCCAGCAGTTACTGAATCTTTTATATTCTCGTTCCATTTCTGACACAGATCCGCACACATTTGTATAAATAACTAATTGAAGCCAAATGTTTACTCTCTACTATCACTGTTTTAAAACAAGAATATTTTCAAGATGGGAAAAGTTTCTTCAAAAAAACACCATTAACATTTTTATAGCTTTTTATGCTTTGTAGTCACATTATGCAGAAACCTAATGCATACCAGTATACAGATGGCTATATTTAACTTGAGAGCCTTGTTGCAGTCTGTTTTAGAACTAGTAATGTTTTATAATTTTTAGTTAAAAACAGTGATAAAAAGGAAAGCATAAAACAAGAACTACAGGAATATAATTTTTAGATGTTTGCAGTCTCCGCAGTTTACATCCAGAAAATTTTATTGCATTTTGAAAAAAAACTAAGATTTTGCTTGATTTTAAGACTTTACATCGCTGCTAAATTTTTTATAAAGCTGCCATTGAGCTGGAAATATTGTTGTTTTTTTAAATATATAAAGTAATATTTGAAATCCATTTTTGAGCATGGGACACTTTCCTGTAGCAATAAAGGTCTGGTACTCTTATAAGAGATTTATGCACTGCTTTGTTAGTACTTCTCCGTTTATCCATGTCCCTTAACAGCATGAGCTAATAGCATTTATCTACAATGACAGCACCAATTTTAAAATACATTTTTGCTCGTGCCAAAACAGATGTACAGTTTGTTTAGCCAACAGGGTTTATGGACTTACAGGTCTCTTAAATAAGCTTAGCTAGCCAAGGTACCCTAGTGACTGCAACATACTATTGTAATTAATATATTACTCCCAGGTCTGGCAAACCTAAGAATTCTGTATAATGGGGAAGGAACTAACTCCTTTCATGATTGTAAACCATTATCATGGGGTATGGTCAAATGAAGGAGTAAGACTAGCTTTAAAAAAAAAACGTTCAGGAGTATTACCACAAATACGTGAATCCAAGACTGCTTTGAATTTAAAACGTGCCCCATAATTAGATTCTGTATAAAGCAAATGTATATTTTTTTTAATCATTTTCTGGGTATAGAAACTAATTATCAGAAGGCCATCTTAAGTTCTGCCCCCCAGTGCTGAGTACCACTGATGTAAACCATGCATAATGAATGCCAAATGGTGATGAAAATATTACTCCAAAGTAATATTTGACATGCTTAACTGTTTGAAGCCTGTTGGCTAATATGGTTACTCTTTTTGACTACTCAAGAAAATATGCTTTACCTGTGGCAGAATATGATAGGAGCCATATAGCAATTAACAGTAAAATCATGGCATGAACAGTAAGCTAATCCAAGGGTTCTGTAACTCTGAATTGCATTTTCCAGCTGTTTTATCAAAAAATAATTTCTCATGCCATTAGAGTTGACAGAATTCATAGACTACTTAACCTTTTTAGACTAAGGCACCCCTCATTAGCCTCAAGGCATTCCTTGTACACTGTGAGCTCTTAGTTTTTTCACTAGACTTTTGGCTACAGAAAGATAATAGAGGAATTTCTTCTTTTGAAAAGAACTCGGAGGAAACATAGGCCAGACTTCTGCTTTGAACACCATTGATTCCTTCTGAAATCTTTGCAAGACAACCTATGGCACCCCTGAAAAGCTCTTAAGGCACCCCAGGGATCCAAGGCATCCTTGTCAAAAATCACTCATCTCAGAGGCCAGGGGCTGAATGCCCCGTGGGCTATACCAGTAGGAGCCTCATGTCTGTGGGCTACACTAGAGTGAGGTCCAAGCCCCAGCCTGCTCAGCCACAAGCTGTGTGGATGCCCATCTTCCATTGCACTGCACTGCACCGCATCATGCTCACATGTGACCCTAGGGGTTACCCTGGCTCCCCCAGTCATGCCATGCTGCACTGCCCCTCTATTACAAGCCCGGCTAATGTCAATCTATTACTACAAGGTTTCAAATGATAATGAGAGTCATGCATCTCACTCTGTATCCTAGAATAATTTAACCTTATGGTTATATGCCAGATGTTTAAAGAGGTATTTTCTACCACTAATCTCCAAAACTCTTGACATCCTATGTGAGTCATCTCTTAGAAGTCAGGGACAATCAAGCAGGTTTCCCAAGCAGAAAATCCATTGACAGTAACGGGAGATTGCTTTTCAGGTCCATGGTCAAACCAATGTCTCAAGCAGTGTGGAAATCTTGAACCGTATTTGCTACCAACAATGACACAAATTCTGTTGTCTTGTGTTCCATGAGAATATGTACCCAAGTTAATGGCAAAGCATTTTACTTTATACCATGCAAAGATCTCATTTACATCTTCCTTTTAAACCCTTTGATCCCCATAGTAATATTCGGAGTCAGGTGGCTCATACGCCACAGACTCCAATAACTGCATGGTGGCTGGGACGACTTCAGCTAATAGGCCTTTCCAGCTTGTCTTTCCACTTCCATACTGCACCTGACTGAGGATATTAGCTGTTTGAGTGCCACCAACAACTCATTTGTTCTAGGTAACAAAGATCCTTCTATAAAATAGGAAGCCTTCCACAAATGGGACTTATTCTTCCAAATGGATAAGATTCTGGGTCTGGGCAGCTAAGCATAATTTTGTCCTGCTGAGGATATGGATACAAATACATTTGGAGCAGTTTCAGAAGGGACAGCATCTGGTATCTTCTAATTAAGTGCAGATGAGCCAAAAACAATACAAATATAACGAGACCACTGCAACTTTATTTAACAGTGTTTCATCCAGTTTGTATCATTCTGTACTTGTCTATACGTAACAATTAGAACCTAACAGCAGCTGCCCTTTTGAAGTGGTACCAAATGTACGTATGTCCATACTCAAGGATTCCTATACCAAAGATCCTTGATTGTATCCTTCATTTAAAACATTCTGGCCTTTCATTCAGTTCTGTCAAGATCCTGCTTAAAGACATAAAATGAGCATCTACCTGCTCAGTTATTTCTTGGATCCCAAATTCCTGAACTAGTTTTACATACCAACAAGGTTACAGTTCATACATAGGACATTCCTAGCATCCACTTAAGCCTTTGAAATGTAATAGATTGCCTTCCTGGTTAATTCCAGAATGCTTACTATATCCCTTCATTTTTTAAGATGTTCTTTGTTGTGCATTATGGTGACCCAGCAAGGTCAAAAAAAAATTGAACTTCTAATGACCGATCACTTTTATAAAACATTCCACAAAGATAGTGTTGAGATCTCATTCTAAATTTATCCCCAAAGTGATATTAAAATTTATGTTTTAACTAGTTTACCGCCAATGTTCCCTCTAAGGAGTAGCGGTCTGTGAGTGCGCCGCCTCAGTCCATAAGCGCACGGCCTCGGTCTGGCATGGGACACTTAACAAAGGGGGCTGAGGGCCTGGAGGCTGGGGGCCAGAGCTGAGAGGCTGGGGGCCAGCGGCAGGGATGGAGGCTGGCGTGGGCTTCTCCATCTCCGGGGAAGTGCTCCACTCCCCAGCCCTGATGCAGGGGAGCAGAGTACTTTCCTGGAGCCGGCAGAGCCTGTGTCAGGCTCCTGCCCCCAACTCGCCTAGGAGTTGACCTTCAGCTCCTCTCCCAGTGTGCGGCCTTGAAAAGGCTGTGCGCGACCACACTTTTAGTTGTGAGCGGCTGTGCACGCACACACCTTAGAAGGAACCGTGTTTACCTCTATATATTTTAGTGTGTGAATTTCATTAAGAGCCTGGGAGGAAGGAACTAAACACTTTGGATGTCTTAAGAACCTTAGGATCTGTTTCTCTGTCCCGTGTAATACTTCTCTCCCAGTGATATTAGTCTGCTCCTGAATGCCTGGTATACCTTCACTTGATATCAAAGAACAGAAGTTGAATACTTGTCCTGACTAGAATATTATCAGGTTTAAAAACTAATTCCCCAATTTTTAACAGGTGTTAGATCTTTAGCATAAGTTAATGGGCAAAATAATTATTTTTGTTTACCAGCCACAAATGTGACAGCTTCTTCAATTCCCTCAATGTTTTCAGTCATAAAATCATAGCAAATGAGGGTTGGAAGGGACCTCAGGAGGTCATCTAGTCCAACTCTGCTTAATGCAGGACCATTTAAAACTAGATCATCCCAGCCAAAGCTTTGTCTAGCCAGGTCTTGAAAAACTCCAAGGATGGAGATTCTGTCACCTCTCTGGGTAACCTGTTCCAGTGTTTTACTACCCTCCTAGTGAAAAAAATCTTCCTAATATCTAACCTAAACTTTTCTTGCTGCAGCTTGAGACCCTTGCTCTGTCATCTGCCACCACTGAACACAGTCTAGCTCCATCCTCTTTCAGTGACTCCTTCAGGTAGTGGAAAGCTGCTATTAAGTCCCCTCACAATCTCTTCTTCTCTAGACTAAATAAGCCCAGTTCCCTTAGTCTTTCCTCATAAATCTTGTACCCTAGCCCCTGAACCATTTTTGTTGCCCTCCACTGGACTCTTTCCAATTTGTCCACATCCTTTCTGTAGTGGGGTGCCCAAAACTGAATACAGTACTTCATGTGGCCTCACCAGTGCTGAATAGAGGGGAATAATCACCACCCTTGACCTACTGGCAACACACCTACCAATGCAGCCCAGTATGCTGTTAGCCTTCTTGGCAACAAAGGCCCACAGCTGGCTCATATTCAGCTTATTGCCCACTGTAACCTCCAGATCCTTTTCTGCAGAGCTGCTGCACAGCCAGTCAGCCCCCAGCCTGTACTGGTGTATGGGATTCTTCTGTGTTAAGTGCAGGACTTTGCAATTTTCCTTGTTGAACCTCATGAGATTCCTTTTGGCCCAATCCTCCAATTTGTCTAGGTCACCCTCCTAGCCCTACCCTCCAGTGTAATACTGCTCCCCCCAGTTTGGTGTCATCTTCAAACTTGCTGAGGGTGCACATCATTCCATCTTCCTATTCTGATAGCTATGAGTTTTCAAAAATGATGGCCAGGCTCTGTAGTCTCATCAGCCAACTCCCTCAGCATCTCGAGTGCATCCCATCCACCCCCATGGACTTGTACACGTTCAGCTTTTCTAAGTAGTCCCTAACCTGTTCTTTCACCACTGAGATCTGCTCACCTCCTCCCTGTACTATGCTGCCCAGTGCAGTAGTCTGGGAGCTGACCTTGCCTGTGAAGTCATATGTAAAAAGGGCATGGAGCACTTAAGTCTTTTCTGCATCCTCTGTCACAAGGTTGCCTCTCCCATTTAGTAAGGAACCCACACTTTCCCTGATCCTCCTTTTGTTACCAACATACTTGTAGAAACCCTTCTTGTTACCCTTTGCATGCCTTGCTAGATGCAACTTACCTTTTCTCCTAATCAGCTATGGATTTCGGTGTGTTGGAAATCAAGTTCCTTGCATGTGTGTACCTTTCTAAGGGCTTATTCATAGGTGTTTCATGTGTACAGGCATGATATTTGAATGGTATGATAGATCATGACTGCTCCAAAGGAAAATCAGCTTTTTAAATCTAAGAATAAATTAATAGTATTTAAAACGAATATTAGTTGAAACTTTTTATTTAAGAACTCCATTTGTATCCCCATTTGAAGCCCTTATTTAAGTTGCTGTTTAACTTCCATATTGCATCCAGTTGAGGATATTAGATCCAAAATGGTACTACCTGTTTTGGATCTAATTGTTCATTATTTCCACATTTAGAGCAATTAGTAACTTCATTTAAAGCATAAGCCCTTCAGCTGTTAAATCCTATAATTGTATGGTCTTATGATGTGATTTACAGTGGTATAATATTGAAGGTTGGTACATGACGGTGATTGGGAAAGGAAATCATTTCATGGCTCCTAAAAACTAAGCCATACAGCACATATCAGTTCTTTAAAGGAAGTTATTGATGAGTTTTGCTGAAAACGTGATTTACAGTGTTGCAGTAATTGCAGTGATTCTCGATCAGGGTATCACAAGATCCTTTCAAGTGCCACGGGGGGTACCATTGTTAGATGTTCAAATACAATTTACAAGATAATCCCAGATATTTCAAATAGGAATCCATAGTGTAAAAAACATTCTTATCTGCTACATCTTTCTGAATTCTTTTCAACAGAGGGGCACCATGACTTACCTTTAGTTAAAAAATTAGAGAAATCTAAGAGCTGGCATGTTCCAAGGGGTGCCTTGAGTCCTAACAAGATTGAGAACCGCTGCAATATCATCTAATTATGGTTGCAGGGAAAAGATTCGCCCTACAAAAAAATAGGAAAGTAGAAATTATTTTTCAAAAATACAGACTACTCATTAATGTTAGTCCTGGAGTACTTTTATGGAATTTCTTAAACAAAAACGTCTTAGTTTAATCTGACTTTTTATTTGTACTTTGTCTTATTCCTTTCAGTTGGCGAAGTCATATTGTTTCTTTTATTTTTTTACTGTATGTATTGTTTAGTGCTGTATTTTCTTGCATATGTACCTTTTCCCTAACCAGCTGCTGAAAATTGCAGTCCATGTTAGTTCATGCTACTTACCAAGCAAAACTGAAAGTAAAATCTGCAGAGGAAGCAGGGCAGTGAGCACACTTGGCTTCCTACCTGCTGCCATTGTTACTTACTATAAGAAAATATCATTTTTCCTTTATTCTGCTTTTCAAAAACAGGTGTGTATTTTATTCTGGGGTGTTATATTCAAGAAAATATGGTAATATCTGGGGCTTCCTGCTACACATTACATATATTACTTAATTAACTAGTTAATTGCACAATAAATTTAGAACAACTACATGTGAAAAGTAGTTATCACACAATAAAAATGACAGTCCAGCTTTTAAAAAGAGCCAATCAGCTATAAAGTTAGTGCTTGAAAATGTGTGACAACTCTATAACTGGTTTCTATCCAGCTTTAATTTGAACATATAACAGGGCCCTCTAGCACATAAAAATAAACAACTTATTCTGATTGTATGAAACTGAGGATGGGGTGTTTTTTGTATAATATTTCAAGCTATTACTTTTACTGATTACATTTGTGCTTTGTATTAAAGTAAAACTTTTATACTGAAGTTTTTTTTAAATCTACTTTAGCACAGTTAGTAAAAGAGCCTCTTACTTAAATGTAACTAATTTTGTACTAAAACTAGTTCCCTTATCTGAGGCAAGTGGAAGAAACGCTTCCTTAGGATATAATAGAGACTGGGAAACTCATTGCTACTCTGTCTTGGGAAAGGTGGTAATAGTAGTCGTATTAGCAGTTGAATTTTACCGTAAGGATATTTTTTTTTTTTGTATTTTTCAGCTGGTCTATGTGATATTAATGAAGGGACAGCAGTGCCAGAGGATCGCTGTAAGTCACCTACTTCAGGTAATTATTTTTCCAATTATTTAAAAAATTGAGAGCTATGTGCTAGTTGTGAGTTAGCTGCTGGCCAAGTAATTTGTATAGAATCAATCTATGGTAACTTTTTCTTGTTTCGCCATATTTGTTCAATTTTGCCAATAAAGATTTCATTAAGCATTCCAGAATCCTGATTTTAAATCAAAACCAATTTGTTTGACTTGGAAGTGGGAACCTGGTATCTAGTAACGATGAGTCAAGTGACATGTATAAGTCTAAAATATTTATGCTTCAGGGACAAAGCTCACAGGCAAAGATATTCTTAGCTTGGGCGTGCATGGTGTCTATCAAGCTGTGAAGAAAGCAACATTCTCATGCTACAGTATAGTTTGTGAGTGTTTTTCCTGTTTAATTTTACATACTTACTAACATGCACATATATACCGGCTGCAGGGAGGAAAAGTGATCTTAATTGGTGATTACATAGTGGAGCTCCTGAGATGCTGATAATACAACACATTTATGGACTGTGACTACTCCAATAAATATGGTTTCCATTTCTGTGCAGATTGCTAGTTCTACCTGATACACCCTTGGATTTTCTGTTTTAATAAAGGTTTTTGCATAATAAAATACCTTACGCTAAAATGGCGAAAACCTAATTGGGGTGGAGGAATGTGTGTAGTAGAGGGGTGAAAGCTATTCTTGGCTGAATTCTGTAAAATAAGTTTACTGCCATTTCTCATTATAATGTTAGCTGACAATTTTCTTCAAGATCAGAGCTCTCCAGAAATTGTCAGGCTTCCAAACAGAAGCTTCCTATTCCAAATAAGTCCACTTTTCCATTAACTCAAGCTGACATTTTCTAAAGGAAAAACTGCAGTGATGCCTTGAGGATTTAATGAATATTTACTAATTAGGGTCTTGATCCTGCATGTCTTTAAGAGTGTACTCACTGTGAATATATAGATATCTATATCTATATAGCATCAAGCTGAATTTTCGAGATAGTATCCAGAAATAGCTGTCACTGTCACTTCCTCTGTTGCTTTAACCTGGGGTGGGCAATTATTTTGGCTGGAAGGCCACTTGATGAGTTCTGGGGGCTTGTTGAGGGCTGCCGTCCACTTCTCCCTCTCTCTCTCCCCTCTTCCCTCCAGAGCTGAGTCAGAGTTGTAGTTCACCAGGAGCCCCAAAGATCAGCTATGGACCCAGACAGGAACTTCTGCTGTAATGGGTGGGCATCAGCATCAGCTGTGGGTGCAGCCAGCAGGTTCTGGTTCTGTGACGCAGAACCTGCCAGCAGTGTCACAGCTGACACTGCTGCCTACCTACTGTAGCAGATGCCCCACCCAGGTTCACAACCAAGGCTGCCATGTCAAGGGCTGTTGCTGCTGGGCAGAAGCAGTCCTGCCCCAACCCCACGTGGTGGTCAGAGCTGCCAGATCCAATGAGTCCAGAGGTCATATTTTGCCCATCCCTGCTTCTGCCAAATTCTTAGTAGGGTCTGTTGTTGTACTCATTTCACAAAAGCTGTTAGGTGAGATAGAAGCTCAGACCTGAATTTATAACTGTATTTAGTTTGGCTTTGTTCATGGTTTTTTTTAGGGAGACTTGTTGAGAACATCCACATAAACCATAATCTTTAAATGAGCTTCTGTACAGCAGCATATAAAGAATAGCGGCCACCTTTGGGTTTGCTTGCATTCTTGATCCCTAGAGTCCTTGTTGTAAGCCTGGAAGAGAAGAAGGTCAGCAAATTTCAATCTGGACCTATGTAATACGTTCCATAGAGGGGAGTTGCCATAGATAGAAAACCCTTCCTCCACTATTAAGAACATTTTTTTTTATCTTTATTATCTTGATAACTACATTCCAAAACAAAACACACTCAATGTGGTAAATTCAGAAAGGATTATTTGTGTTTTGGATCGTATAAAGGCAATAAAACAGCAATTATTGTCTTTAACAGTTGTTCAGACTGTACTGAGCTCTAATCTAAGTCATCAGACTGCAGATCTGAAATTAATAAAGTCATATTCAGGAGGGCAAATTGGAATAATTTACATTAAAAGTTAAGTTAGAAGTTTCTGTTTATGAAATTCTAAATGGGAGTCAGGCTAGGGGCAAAATTCAAATCCTCATTTGAGCTAATAAGGTAGTGATAACTAGTCTTCAAGTAGAACTCACAGGCATCCGGTAAAAGCAAAACAAAACTAAATCCCTGTATTCAGTTATCACAATGGCCAGAAATACAATGATTATCTTTCCTAAAGATGGAAAACTTGTAAACAAAGAAGGGAAGAAGATAGGGAATGAGAGGGAGAAGAAAAGAAATTGGGTGATTTTTTTTTTTTTTTTTTTTTAATTTTACCACCAATTTTCAAAGATTTTACAGGGGAAGGGAAAAAAACCGCTGTGCTCAGCTTTCTGTTTTTGTTAATTTTGAAATCTAAAATGCATGTAAATTGAGCCACTTCATTTAACCTTTTTTCTTTCATCTTTCTTTCCAGTCTGAAAAAGGGATCATCTGTATTTAGAAAAAAAAATCCCTACAACTTTTATTCTGCTTGAGAGGGACCAAAGTAGTAGCATGCAGCATCCAATATACTAGATGGGGGTGGGGGGGGAGAAGATAAAAATAACAAGAAGGAAGGGTAAGTTTTAGCTAGAATTGGGTAAAGTTTTACAAGTTGGCTTTTCCAGATGGTTTCTAAAAAATTAATTAGCATTAGTAGAAAGTCTTTATTTTTTGTATACGAGTTACTCCGTGAAAAAAAGATATATCAAATAATGGTACTGGCATTAAAAGTCAGAGAGAGAGAAATTAATAGAAAAAATAAGGTTGGGAATTTTAAAATTAGGTAAGATAGAAACAGTTTGTGACTGGAGTAGCCAGGAATTATATTCAGTGGTGGCTTTGGAATCCTGTAAAGTATATGCCTGTAGCTGCTTAAGGTGACTTTGAAACTATAGCGTGCCTATACACAGGCAGTGAGGCGGCTACAATGCGCTGTAATTATGATTAATTGAGTCTGTTGGAGCATGGTATTTACCGTGCTCCAGCAGACTCCAGCGTCATGTGTATCAGCGTCCCTGCTGTGGAAAATGGCGTTCAAGCTTTAGTTAAAGAACCCCACTGCTGTTTTTCAGCACGGGGACACTGATACTCATGATGCTCCAGGCACTTTTAATTAGGGTGGCTCTCAGACCTACTGTAATTAAAGTGGCCCCACACAAGCACAAACACTCCCAATTTATGTAATAAACTATAACTATATAATAACATGTATACTGTTTCTGTCAAAATGTGTTGTATATTTCTTGCTTTGTGAATGTGTATTTTGCATGTCCATTACTTTCTGTCTTCACTCGTATAGGTTCGGGTTCTCCAAACAATTCTGATGATGATCAAAAAGTGAATAATTTTATAGAAAAGGGTACAGTATTTTCATTTAATCGACATTATTTTCTTTTGTTCATTTCATCCTTTCATACACTTAGATTGACCTTTTGTATTAAAATATTATTTACAGTGAAGACCAAAAGCAGAAAGTTTTCCAAGATGGTAGCCAATGACATAGGTAGGAACTAGAAAAATTCTGTTTTGTTCCTAATCCAGTGCCTTATTCTGTGCAATGCTAACCAAACAGTTAGTTATTAATTTATTCCGTGTGCTAACTGATAATCCTTTGGGCTGCTTTCTGCACTAAAGATACTGGGCCACAATAATTTTAAGCAAAAATCAAGATAATTCAGATTTTCATTCTTTAATTTACATGATATGCACTTTCCTATTTATTTTTTCTGGGCAGGGGTTTCTATTTTACTCTGAAATATTAGAAGGATTCAATCTATGCATAGTTGCAACATAATTCCGATACACTTATCAAAAAACAATACATCCTTAAGTATTTTCTGTTTCATTTTCTATTATACACACATTAGTAAGGTTTTTCCCCTATTACAGTTTCAAAGTTAAAGGTAGTATTGCATTCTACTTAACAGAAAAGGGTCTGTCTGGTTATTTACAGCTATGGTCATTATCTTTACCATACCCCAGAATTACGTGAGCTAGTTCTGATGATCACCTTACTATGTCTATGTATACATTGGGGTTTTTATTTTAAATGAATTTCAAATTAATGAACAACAATGCTTTGGAATATGTTGCATGCAGAATTGAGCCCTTTTATGGTCAGAGTGGAAATTCAGTGGATTAATAACACATGGTTAGTAAGGAAATAAGGCAAAATGGTGTGTGGTTAATTCTGGGGAAAGGTCTTTCATTTTTCTAAATGGAATGTGGCTATGTCTAAACTTTTATTTTAACATCTTTATATTACCAATTTGTTTTTGGTTTATCTACACTGATATGTGTTTCCCTTAGGATTTAGTTGCATAGCTTGAAAATACTTAATCATGATTCAGTAGATTTAATCTGTGGTATTATGCATGTGCCTTGAAAATCTATTAAGTTTCATAGGAGGAATAACTAATAACCCAGTTATAATTTACCAAAGACAAAATGATATAGTGGTGTGGTTTTTAACTCCACAGTGTGTTATTCTATGTCAAGAAGTAGACATGTGAGTGCCAGCTGCCTGCAGTAGATGCTGTTTACAGTGTCTGACCATTGGGTGGTGGAGGAGCAAAGGGTTACCTAAGAGATTAAACTGACTGGTGGAGTTGAACGCAAGATTTGTACAGAGGTGTAATTTACTACAATAGCCCATAGTTTCTCCTAACTTTGAAGGTTAACTAATTTTACACTGGTATGGAGTGACTTGCATCGATGGAAGGCTGTTTCATATGTCCATTCTACTCTTTTGATGGAGTAAAGCCGTTTTATTCTGTAGTCAAATGAAAGTGTGCTTCAAAATAGAATACATTACATCATAACATCTCTGACAGAAACTTTGGTAACTAGTTTGGAAGCTAGCCATTTTCTAGATCCTTTTCATTTAGTGGTTATCTACCATGTTGTACTGAGAAGAAAAGGTGGCAGCTGAAACATGTTTAATGCTTGCTTCCTAGTGAATTGCTGGCTAGTGTAGTTTAACAGGTAGCAAAATCCACCTAGGTTGCTCTATTGTAATTGTATTACAGGCCAAAAATTCTGACACCTTATATGCTGTAATCTGTATCTTATGCCATAGGTACAACTTTAGATTTTGTTTTTTGAATTAATCTGTAAGCACTAAGTCTTGATCCATTGAATAAGTCTTAAAAATTAAACTTGGGATAATTGGATTTATACTAGCTGTGCCTCTCTCTCGTTTTTTTTCCTTACCTTTGGGTAAGGACTTTTTTTTTTACACTTGAATACAATGAAGAGGCATCAACAAATATTGGCAGTTCAGTAGTTAAGGAGGAAATACCAAACTCAAACCTGGTGCAAGGTTAGGGATAGGTAGGAAAGACAGGTCTTGACTGAACAGTTGTCTGAAGTAATAAACACATATCATAATAGGCTACCTGTGTTTTGCATTACACTGAAATGCAAAGAATATTGAAGCAGGTCTACCACTGTGTCTCAAACCTATCTCTGGAGTTTGCAAAGCTTTCCAAAAACAAAATAGTTAGAGCCAATGCTCTCCATATTTTGGTAAATAGACCTTTTTTTTAGCAACAAGAAAGCAAGCTTGGCTTCTAGTTAAATGTCTATAATTGCCAACTGAAGAGTTTTTTTTTTTTTTGAGTGTACTCTAATTAAAAATAAACTGTATTATATTATGCAGGCATTACTTTTTCCTAGCTAGTTGTTTACCAGGCTGTCTCAACTGTTTAATTAGACTTTAGTGTTTTAACTCTCATGACAGTACTATTCTTAATAAAACAAACCAGCCATAATTTTACAGAGCTGTTGACATCTACAAAATTGTTGAAATTATTAATTTCTCCCCATTCTCCTGGGAACAGCCCTGGTTTGGCAGCTATGGTAAGAGATCCCTAAAAGTTTCAGGGCAGAGGGGGTCTTCATCTCCCAGGAAACCCCCTTAACCCCCAAGCCATGGGGGCTGATTGGGCCAAGCAGCAAGGGTGACAGGGCAGCCTAACACAACCTTTACGCTGGGAACCAAGAACTTTAAACAGCTCACAAGCTTGTCAGTGAGCCTGTCCAGTTTGCAAGCCCTCTGAAGATCTGGGGGCACTGAGGAGCTGTGGAACAGCCCCCTGACTGTGAAGTATGCCATTTTAGCAACTCCTGTCCTCTAGCCAAGGGGCTGTAAACATCTAGCCACCCTAAGCGCTTAACTTTTTTTTTGTAGCATTACAGTATTTCTAGCATTACAAGAATGTCAGGAGGGGGCCAAAGAGAGAGAGCATTAGGAAGCAGTGTAGTTTTCATTCATAGTGCTTTTTAGGGGCTATAGGTAGTCAGATATTGTACCAATTATTTTATTCCATGGTAATTCACTGAATCACGAATTCAGCTAAAGAACTAGAAATTTAAACTGTCATCATCCCTCTTATTTGCTGCTGTTAATTGGATTGTTTTCTTTTGTTAAATTTAAAACTTATTCAGTTGAACCTAAATAAACAATGGGCACCTGCCATTTATAGAAAGAGATATTTTTGTGTATTGCCATGTACACATTATATTTATGTTATGCATTATACTTAGTATGTTTGCTTCCTCACTATTTCTGAATCTAAATTAGCACCCTAATCTTTTCCTTGTATGTTTTGCTGCATGCCTCTCTTAGTGTTTTGTCTGTTGATAATGATTGCATGTTTTTTCAAACTGTATAATAGTAAGTTACGCATGGATTGAGGTACTAAATGCCATAAAATGTTTATTATTTATTCTAGCTAATTTAATTCCCTTATATTTTAAAACGAAATACATTTTCCTTAATTGACTATATATACAGGTAGAGCTTGACACATAGCAAGGATGTAGTTTATTTCATTCCCACACCAGGAACACCGTTCAAAAATAGGTTTATACTTCTGTTTTCAGTTGTGAAGGATTTAGCCTATTAGGGTATGGACAGATGTAACGGTTGTCAAATAATACTGACAGAATACTCCATTATAACTGCACCATCTCTCTGTTACTGTAGCAGCATAAGTGTAGAAGAACTTTTCTAACTTGGGGGGGTGTAGACAAACATAACACTCAAACCATTCCAAGTATGTCATTGATTGGGAACCAGTTCACAGCTATCCTGGTTTAGAGGCATCTGCAAATACCCTGCCACGGATTCTAAGTAGAACAGTGACATGCAGTACTGTTGAACCACCACTGGGGGTGCTTCAGATTACCCAGCCTAGAGTGCCTGGTTGAGGGTGCCCAGGTGGGAGGGGAAGGGGCTGTCTTGACCCCTGTTTCTGGGTTCCCAAAAGCTGGGTGGTCTGGGGCTCTCAGAGCTTTTGTGGTTTATAAATTGGCTTGTATGTCTAGACACATGCAGTTTAAACAACATTTAATAAGGTTTGTATTATGTCTGTCTGCAACTTGCCTGTGTTTTTGTTCAGGGTTAAAGATACTACAGTTTAACTCACTTACGACTATTATGAGCATATTCACAAATGACAGTTACAGCATACCAGCTGATAGACACTCCCCTTTTCCCTTTTAAAATGGTTGCTAGAGTATTGTCTGTCCACACCCTCGGAGAGAGACTGTTCTTGAGTACCGTGTAAGGTTGAAAGTACTAACAGTACTATTTTTTGGCTTATACAGCTATTTCACAGGAGGCTATTAATTGTCATCATGTTCAGTGACATGTCACCGCTATCCCATGTTTATCAGTCTTTGTTTTGGTTTTAGTTTGAAATCCCACAGGATTTTGTATCCTTTCTTATTTAGATATGATCAGAGATGTTGAATTCATGATACTAAAGCCCTTCAGCAGTTACGGTTTTAGCTAATTTCTTTGTTTTCTTTAGATCAGTTATAGTCAACCTTTCATTTGAATTACTTGAGAGAGTAACTTTGGAGTAATCATAAAAGTTGTTCATTTATAACTGTATGTGTGTTAAATGGAGATCAGAATATTTACATGACTTACTAACTACTTCTGCAAACTGCTACAGGAAAAAATCTGAGCATGTTGGTTGGGAAAAATTCTGTGGTGCAGGATAGCAAGTATTTGATACCGTATATCATCAGTCCACAACAGTGCAGGGCAGAGTTAGAAGTGTGCACCAAATGTAGTTGAAATTACAATAGGAAAATAAAATTAGACTTTTTAATCTCTCAGACTGAACTTTAACCAGAATATAATTATTTTTAAAAAAGTGTTCTGTAATCCAGCTGTTACAGAAAAATCTAAGATGATTTAGGGTATGGACAAATCTACACTGTAGCCACTTTTAAAAAGGTAGGGAGCTGCTGCTCAGAAGTGCACAGCATCTGTTAAAATCTTACTATTAGGTCTGTGTGATTGTGTAGCAATACAGGTGAGCTAAATTTAATCTAATTTTGATCCTGAATGAAGCAGTGTTAAAGTTAGAGAGGCTAGACATACACGGAATCATGCGGATTTAACAGTCCATTTTAACTGCTTTTGTTGATATCTTTTGATATCAGTACAATTGTTAAATCTGTGTATGCCCTTAATAATAATAAACTTTCAAATTAAGGAAACGAAACAAGCAGGCTTCTCTCTGGATTATACTCCTGTACCTAGAATTACAGTCTTCTGTGACCAAAGATCGCATCATAGTAGGACCATAAGAAAATAGGGCCAGAAAGGACTTCATGAGGTCATCTAGCTCAGTCTCCACTTAAGGTAGGATCAGCCCTGCCTAAACCATCCCAGTCAACTGTCTGCCTAATATGCCCTTGAAAATGTCCAGGGATGAAGATTCCATAATTTCTTGAGGTAGCCTGTTCCAAGGGCCTAACTGCTGTCAGGCTAGGGACAGACATTCAAAAAGCCTGAGCTTGAATTGGTTCAGTCTTCACAGGTTAGTCTAACCTGGCTAGGCTAAATCAGTTGGTAATTGGAAAGACATCCCAGAAAAGCAGGCACATGCTTGCAGTGGCTCAGGCTAGAAGCCAGGGAGCACCAGAGAAGCCCTCCCTTTCCTTCCAGAGTGCTGAGCAAATGGGAGTGTGGCCAGGCCCCAGCAGGACACTCTGATTAGGGAAGGGTTCCCCACTTCTGACCAGCCCAGCAAAGAATTGATAACACAGTGTTTATCACCCCTAACTCAGTGTTTATTACCCCATTAAGAAAACAACAGCAGGACATTACCAGCTACCTGTTGATTCTGCCTTTGTCCTGTCTGCCACAGCATGGACCATAGCCAGCACGTGGTCTGCTAGCTAATGCTGTGTGTCTGTATGCAGAGGGGGCAGGGCAATCCCTGCTTAGTAGGGGGAAGCCAGGCAGTTGCCTTCAGTCTCTGCTGAGCTCCAGCCAGGGAGCAGAGAGGAGGGGCCAGCCCTGCTGTGGAGCAGAGAGCCCCACTCAGCCCAAAGAGCACGCTGGGATGCTGGGGGAATCTGATTTATCTTAAGCCAGCAAGGGGTCTGGGACAAACATTGTATGGACCAGTTTTACCCAAATCAGTTAAGTCTGATACTACATTCAACCAGGTTGATCCCGAACCAGTTTCAGCCATTTTCAAACTGGTTTATGTGCACTGAACATCTGTTCTGTTACAGGTTTAAACAAGTGTCTGATCACTTAAACCAGTTTGTGTAATGTCTGTCCCTAGCGATAGAGTTCTTCCTATCACCAACCTTAAGTTTTCTTTGCTGCAGTTAGAGGCCATTACTCATAATTCTGTCTCCTACAGCCTCAGAGAAGTCTTATCTCTATCCTTTTTATAATCATCTTTCAGTTATTAGAAGACTTATCAAAATCCCTCCTCAGTCTTCTCTTCTCCAAACTAAATGTTCCTAATTCTTTCCATCTTTCCTCCTAAGTCACATTTTTCAGGCCTCTAATCATATCTGTTGCTCTCCACTCGACTCTAATTTTTCCAGACTGTTCTTGACTTAGGCTCAAAACTGGAAACAGTACTCCAGGTGAGGCCTCCGCAGTGCAGAATAGAGCAGCAGAATCGCTTCTTTGGATTTGCAAGTGACACTACTGTTAATCCATTTTACAGTGCTGCTGATTTTAACCGAATCTAAATGTATGCATTTGTACGTACAGTAGGGCTGTGTGAAACACCATTGTTTCATTTCAATGCCCATTTCACCATTTCAAAGGGACGGTGTTTTGTTTTTTCGTTTAATTTTGAAGCACTGTCCCATTTTGTTTGCCGAAGCTGTTTCACTGTTTCGATGTTTTGCCCATAGGCTGTAATGGGGAATCATGAAAATGCCTAAAATGTTGTCATTTGTTGCCTAATTCAGATGCAAATTGTAGAGATGGTAGCCACTTCTGTGGGCATGAAGCCTGCCGAGTTTCAAGGAGATAGGTGCACAGGTTTCTTGAAAACTGCACTTCAGTGTTTTCAAAGCAAAATTTCCTGGCAGCAGCAGCCTCCCATAATCCAACGCAGATCTGGGGGCTTGCACCCCTGGGAGGGCTGCGGGGCTGTGCCAGACTCCCTCTGGGTTGTGGGCCCCCGGATCTTCACCAGATGACAGGAGGCTGCTGCTGCCACGTGGGACCGGCACTAGGTGCAGCCCATGTCAAGCACCGGGCTCTATTAAGCTTGGCCCAGTGTTGGGAGGTGGCATGCAGCGCCGGCTCTGCCTGCCTCCCACCGCCAGGTTGCGCTCCAAGCAGCTCCACAGCCCCATGGAACTCACCCTACTGGCGGGAGGTGGGCGGAGCCGGGGCTGCGCTCCACCTCCCACCACTGGGCTGAGCTCTGAGCAGCTCCACAGACCCATGGGGCTCAGCCCAGTGGTGGGAGGTGCTGGATGGCAGAGGGCTATGCTCCGTCTCCCACCACTGGGCTGAGCTCCGTGAGGCTTGGTGGAGCTGATCAGAGCGCAGCCTGGCGGTGGAAGTTGGGGATAGCCAGCCAGGGCTGTGCTCCCCGCTAGGCTGAGCCACATGGGGCTGTGGAGAGACTCAGAGCACAGCCCTAGCTCTCCCCTGCCTCCCACCACTGGGCTGCTTCGCGACTCAAAACGTTTCAAAACTTTCGAGAAGTTTCGAGTGCCCTCATTTCATTTCAAAGCTGTTTCAATGCTTTTTGTTTTATTTCGATTTCTCTATTTTGAGTTCAAAATGCATCAAAATAGCTTTGAAATGAAACACTCAGCAAAATTTTGCACAGCCTTAATGTACATCACCATTTTACTCAAAACTAGCTTCGCTAACAAGTGTCACTCTTAGAAAAACTTTCTAGATGCTTAGTGTTCTGTTCTCCTTGCTTTTAGTATGATGTTGAGTCTTTTAGTTACTTTCAACACCTATTTTTAGAATATTTGAGGAACCAAGTTGTCAGTTCCACACATTTTTCAATATACCAGGTAAACTTGGCAAAAAAGAACTCTTTTTTTTTTCTTTTTTTTTTTTAAATACTGAAAACTTATAAGAAGCAAACTAAGTTTCCAAATTTAATAACTTCTCCTTTAAAATAATAAAAGTAAGGAGTGCTCCTGAAGGTTTTTTAAATGAAGGTTTATTTGTACCTTGTTTAAAAGGGAGACAAAAGTTAAGATTGATCAATATTATAGCAGCAACTCTCCAAGGAGAAACTGAGCATCTCTGAGACGTAGATCCAGCTTACTGACCTGGGGCTTTGTTGGCATTTGGCAACTGTGGGGCCTTACCTGCCTCTATCCCCAGGTGGGTCCTTCCAGCACACAGCCAGAAAAGTTGCCTATCCCTGTTATAGATCAGGGGTCAGCAGCATTTTTGGCTGGAGTGTCAAAGCCACCCCAACCCTGACCCACGTCTCAACTTGGTATGCCAGCGACAGACAGTTGGGGAGCCTCAAGGGACTCAATTGCTGGACAGCAGGGGGAGGAGCTGGGGTTGCATTGTCACAGCCCTTTCCCTGGCCTATGCCCCAAGGCACATGTGTAGTTGCCACTGTCACAGAGCCAGACCAGGGCTCCAGTGCCCAGTGCAGCTGTTTGAGGCCTCCTGGCTGCCTGCCACAACCAGCCCAGGCTCTGGACAGCTGCAGCAGGCGGCGGGCAGGATGCAAACAGCTGCACTGGGCTCTGGAGCTCTGGCACCAAGTCCATGGTAGCTGCATGTACACCTTTGAGTTGACAGTAGGGGAGGGACTGGGGTTGCTCACCCCTAGACCTTCCTCTGCCATCCGCTCAGAGGTGCTTTTGCTGCTGCTACAATGGAGCCTCTTAGCTGCTGCCAGTCACAGAGTCCAGGCTGCTCACAGCAGGGCTTCCAACCTTCAGGCCAGCTGCTGCAAGCAGCTGGGGCCAGTTGTGGCATGCTGAGCGAAATGACTTTGCATGCATGCCAGGGTTTACCCACCCCTGTGATGGATCATTGTAGATGGCTCAACAGATCTAGTACTTCTCATACTGTATAAAACGTATGTGAGTGGGAGTTAGTGACATCCTTGTTTTCTATTTGGCTGAATAAATACTAATGGCAGAAGAGTGAGAGATCTAAGTTAAAACTGTAACAGCTAGTGAAAAATAAGATAATATTGCTGTTCTCCTGAACTAAAATGTTGATGTATTTTTCTATCTATGCAC
Organism: Crocodylus porosus; assembly: GCF_001723895.1. Lineage (NCBI taxonomy): Eukaryota > Metazoa > Chordata > Crocodylia > Crocodylidae > Crocodylus > Crocodylus porosus. The sequence continues at coordinate 122,269,117 of NW_017728943.1, read as the reverse complement.
AAGATGGCACTAGTTCTGTTTAAAAAGTAATACTTTTAAACAACTTTTCTTGCTCCAACATTAATCGCTTTATTGAAATGTTTTGTACAGAATTTTGAAATTATTTTTGAAAATCACCTACGACTTGTGCATCAGTTGTGATGCCTGTAGTAGTTCTTTTAACTTTAATGTTTTATCGTCTTGCAGTAATAATAATAACAAAAACTAAACTTCAGTTTAGTGTTTGCGAACCAGCAAGTGTTTTTCCTTTTATGTCCAGCAGAGTTGTCTTAAAACTTTTATTTTTATGACGCATTGGCCAGAAATCTAGCCAAATTTTAGTGTATGTTTTTTCTTAAAGAAGGATATGAATATTAATATCCAAGTCTAACTTATGTACTCCATTTCGTCTGTGAATTGTATCTTCCACTGTGTTTCAGAATTCAGATGCCTAGAATTGACAGGCTTTCACATCTTTGGAGTATTGAAAATAAATTTGACAAGAGAAGGAGCAATTTTATGCAGACTAAAAGTTGTGAAAAACTGAAACTTATGTAAATAATTTTGCTTGCTTAATGTGAATTTTCTTTTTAAGATATAAAAGCTAAGATGCTAATTACCAGATCACACAGGGAGCCCAAGAAATAAGATTATGGTTATGAACCTACATTTGATATCTCCAAAAGCTATTTAACAGACTTATTTCACAACAAACATAAACCATTGCCTCACAGAACTTATATTTATGGTCTGTAGACAAAAAACTGGGTGGAAGGGGAAATATTAACTGTACTCCCCAAATTTACTAGAAACACTGTAGTGATAATTAAGACCTTATACTGGAATACTGTTCATTTTTCTTGGCTGGATAACTTTATATTATTTCAGCTAAATTGACATGAAGACAAGTTTGAAAACAGGTTAGCTCTTTCTAGCAAAGGGCAGCCAAACAGTTTCCATCCTTTTTATAGTCTGAAACAGGGCTGTCCATTTTCTGAGCAACCACTACATGAGTTGTGGAACCCCTGCAATGCCACCAGTGCTTGCCCCCACCTTGCCCTTTACTGCAGGCTGTTCCCCATCATCCCCATGGATGGTGGTAGGAAGGTGGAGAGGGTGGGGGGGAGGCTGGAGATCCCAGTGGCAACAGCTAGAACAGTGGTGAGTGCAGCTTGCGTGCTGCAGTTTAATCTCCCATGAACAATAAGTTGGATAGCCCTGGGTGGAAACACAGAAGTACCTCTCAATTATAAATTCATTTTTAGTATCCTTTAGTTATGAAAGTATGGAGATTGAGTAAATGACTTTATTGAAACTGAGTGAGGAAATAATTTACCCCAAAATCTACTCATGAAGCTTGGATTAATACCCACATGTAATCAGTCACAATCCTGTGCCAAAGTTATAATAAAATCTTTCCTCTAATCAAGAAAGAAATAACTGAAACTAAAATGCAATTGTTAATTGGACTAGTAAGGAACCTTTATAAATTGAGTGTTGTAGTTTGCTGCTTTTTAAATAGGTTTGTTTAATTATTTTTTTCTTTAATGAATACCATATTTACTCTCATACACCTTTTTTCTGGAAGTTAGACTTACGAATTTAGGTGCATGCTCTAAGTGAGGAAACCGATTTCCACACCCAAATGGAAGCTTGGGGATGCTGAAATGGAGGGCAGGCTTCTCCAGCTTCATGGAGAAGGGGCAGCATCTGCTGCTCAGCCAAAAACTATAGATTTAACCCAGTCACTGCTGCTGCTGAATTGGCAGCTTTTAGCTGAGCAGGAAGGGGTGACCAATTTAATTCTGTTCCAGGAGGCCAGAATTCATCCATGACTCTGGGGGTGGGGGTGGAGAATCTTCGTTCTGCCTTCACCTACAAGGTTCACGTCTTATTTGGGGGCACCTGGTATGTGAGAAAATATGGTATTATGCCATGATAGTGATGAATTTAACTACACTTCCTCACTGATAGTTCTGAGGAGTATTAAAGTGATACTATAGCTTTGTAAGTCCTTAACAGAATGTTTTTAATGTCTTAGCTTTCTTGTTCTTGGTTTTGGTGATGTTAACAGTTAGCTTATCCAGAAAGATACCATTAATGTAACTAGGGATGTGGGCAAGCAGGGTACCAACTCTATATGCCAATTAAGATGTCTACACTGGAATGGGGAATCCTAGTTGCAGCAACAGCAGCAGCTTGTGTTCGAGGTGCCCACACCACAGCAGCAGCTGGTGTGTGAGGAGGTTAGGCTCTGGCTTAGCCCCTTCCCTCTTACACTCTCTAGTGCTCTGCACCACCCATTGTCCAGATGCCAGAATTTCTCATTATACCTTGGAAAGTACCTCTTTGTTAAGAGAGACGTATTATATAACATATATGGAATTGCAAGTCCTTGTGGTATTTGTGCTTATAGTTTTACAGTCTTTAATGTAACTGGTTAGTGCATGCTTACTTAATTACAGTACATATGAAGACAGCATGTGAATGACTGAGGATTTGGATGGGTCTATGTTTTTACTGGCATCTTAATTTTGTATTTTGTTCCCATTTATATTTATAATATAGCATTCATTGTAACTTCTGCTGTTAAATTCAGTCAATCACACTGTCCCAATTATAATGTGACTTGTTTTATTTTAAAAAAAAGTAGGTTTGGATTTTTAATATCCTAAAAAACTTTTTACAAAGACTGACTTATCTTGAACAAAGTACACCGTAGTAGAATGGTGATATTAAATGATTGCTGTGCTTCTATTGGAAAAACATGCCGTTTAACAGAAACCTATAAACTTTTTTTTTTTTAACTTAGTTTTAGCAACTCAGTCACTTTTGCAATGGCATTTAATTGCAGACAACCCTTAATTCATGTAAATCTTTGCTGGGAAAAACTTGTCTGGGGAGACAAGCAGTTCAGTGAATTTCTCTCTCTCTCTCTCTCTCTCCTTCTAGGACTTTTTTAGGTAATAAAATGTAATGTGTTGAACTATAGTACTGATCACTTGGAATTCTTTTTCCATAAGGGGGAAATACTTATTTCACTTCTGTCTGATAGAATTCAAGAGCATCAAATGTCTTAAATGGTCTACAATAAACTGCATCTATTATAATGTACTGAAATGTTTGAAATTAATAAATACAATACATGGCATATTTTTTACAGAATTGCACAGTGGTCTTCCCTGTAATAAAACTATCAAGATTTTACCATTTTTTACTTAAGAAAATGTTGTATATATTCATATGCAGTCAGTTTCATAACTAATGTTTCTTTCATGAATACATTTCTTATAGTGTCTGTGTTTTCCATAAGGATACGGTTGACATTTCAGGGAATTTAAGATAGCATACTTTGTACTTGGGGGGAGGAGGTATATTTAAATATTAGGGTACTATAACTATAACTTTTATCTCCTTCCTCTTATAATGTAAATGCATCGGCTGCGATCAAGTCAAGGAAGAGCAGAAATTCTAGTACCATTTGTCTGCACCATGCTTCATGAAAACTGTTTTAGTTGCCAGGAACTTTATATTCTTTCCTCCCACCTGACATTTAATATTGAATTTGTGGCTTAGTAAATGCATCAAGTTTAGTGTAGTTTTAGATGAGAAAGTTAGGTTGGCACAAGTAGCAAAGTTTAACTTAGGAATTCAGTCCTTTCCTTCCTCCAAAATGTTGAAGTCTTGGATGTGGGGACTTTGAATGAAGATCAACTCTAATGGAAATCCTAAGAAATACAGACAGCATTTGAATAACTACATAAAACTGAAACTGAATGCAATAAATACTGATATGTTAAATGCTGTGGGAGGGGAGAACAAAAATAAACCTCTGTTAATAAAGGCTAGCAGATAATTCCTTTTTTTTTTTTCCAGCAAAGATGTCCAGAAAGCTAAGTTTGCCGACTGAGTTGAAGCCTGATTTAGGTAAGTTATAAAAATAGGGGCAGACTTATTGCAGCTGTACATTTAGTGTCAGTAAAGAGTCTTATAGTGAGTTCTAAATTTCAGGAAGAGCTTGACCCACAGGTGCATCACTGAACTTTTAAATTCTGTTTGTAAAAAAAAAAAAAGAAAAAAAATGATATAATCCTTTATGTTCTTCTAAAACCATACTCCTATGATGCAAGTTACCTGTGCAGAATTTTACTTGCCCTCTTCTTTGGGGCTAATTCATTTTCCTAACAGGTAAACTGGTGTTATAAGGTAAGAATGCAGAATTTTTGTCACAGTTTTAATAGGGCTTCTGTAAACCTTGTATCAGTGATGCTAGATCATAAACAGAAGTATATTACCAAAAAAATGATGCAACTATTAAGAAACTTACAATAAAAATCTTAGAAAATGAGGCAAGACAAGAAGGTGTCTGGAACTGGAACTTTTATCTTAAAAGCAGATAAAGTTGGACATAGTTTTACATACATTGAGTTAATTAGGACTACTAACTGTGTAAAGCAAAGTCAAGCCATGTACAGGATGAGGGAACAAGTCTATAAGAAAATAACTCATTTTTCTTGCAGCATACAGGCATTTTTTCATAGTAATCACTCTGGTTATAGAAGTCTTTATGTTAACTGTAAGAATCTGTTGATTTTTATTTTGCATTGTTCAAGCAGCAAAAAATAAATGTATTTTGAATGCATTAAATTACAGCTTGGTTTAACAACGAAAATATAGAACTAGAAAGGACTTCAGGATTAATCTACACCAGTATTTCTCAATTGGGGTGTCATAAGATCCTTTTAAGGTGTGCTGCAGTGTGCCATGCAATATTACTGCATTAAATATGCAAAATACAACCTAATTTACAAGATAACCCAAGATTTCTAAAACAGATCTGTAGTCTCAAAAACACTGTGGTCATTCTGAGTTCTTTACAACAGACAAGTTGCTCTATTATTTTTCCATGTTCAAAAACTGAGTGAAAGCTAAGAACTGGCATTTTCTGAGAGGTGCCTTGAGTCTAACCAACAAAGCGGGGCCTTGAATCTAAATGGATTGAGAACCACCACACTAAACTGTGGCAGGATCAAGTGAATCTTGACCATCCCCCATTGATATTTTGTCTAATTTTATTCTTTAAACCTCCAGTGAAGAATTTGAACCATCCCTCAACAGTTGGTTTCAATGTTTCACTACTCTTTCAGTTGGGAAGTTTTTCCTAATATCCATTCTAAATCAACTTTTCTGCAAACTATACTAATTCATTTTTGTCTTTCCAACAGTGACCATGGAAAGCAGTCGATCACCACCCTCTTTATAACAGCCTTTTACATAATGAAGGGCTTATTTTCACATATGTGAAATCATGTAGAAATGTAGATATTTATACAGTAGGGGCCTGAAAGGAAATCACATCTGTAAAATCTGTTTTAATCCTCAGCCTAGCTAGCATATAGAGTTGCCAGTTCCTTCTATGGGCCCACAAGGGCTTGAAAATGGCATAACCTAGGCTAAAACAAAATTGTAGTGTAATTTATACTATTTATTAACAAACTTGGATATATTTTTCTAATAAGTATTAGGAGGCACAGATTGAAAAAATGATTATAGAAGGAAATCTAAAACTTTGTGACTTGTCTGGTACAGCACCATTTATTACTGATAACTATATTAAGATATGGATATAGGCTAAATTTTCATGATGATGTCCTATTAAAGAGTTGCACTGTAACTTGATTGAGTGACTTAAAAAAAAAGTCCAGTTATTTTGAGTCATTGTGACAAAGCTTCTCCATGGATGTGTGTTTGTGAGTGTGGAGTGTTCTCATGATGGCTTTCCCTAGCGCTTCAGCTCACAGGAGGCATGCCCATATTCTATCCTGTTGCCCATGGTTTTTTAACTGATCTGTCAACTAGGACTGTAATCATCTGGGAGTCTTGGATCGAAGTAGGGCACCATACTGCTCTCTCATGTCTAATTTTTTCTTAAAAGGGTTCCTATTGTTTGATAAAAGACTAACTATTGTCCTATGTCCAAATTAATGCATGAATTTATGCAGTGATATTCCAGGGTAGTTGTACAGTAGTGCACTCTGCAGTGAAAGGAATAATTGTTGTAATTAGACTAAAGAAGATGGGGGGGCTGGAAGTGATGTCAGAGGCCATGAGAAAATGTAATGAGATAAAATCGGGAAAAAATCATTGGAGTGTAAATTAATACATATTTAATTTTGAAAACCTGTCTTTATAGAGTACAACGGAAAGAAGTTCTGACTGTAGATTGTTTTAATATTTTTCCATTTCAGACGTCAAAGACAACTCCTTCAGTAGATCCCGGAGTTCCAGTGTAACTAGTATTGATAAAGAAACCCGAGAAGCAATTTCAGCTCTTCATTTTTGTGAAACTTTTACACGCAAATCTGATACGTCACCTTCTCCATGTTTATGGGTTGGGACTACCCTGGGTACAGTATTAGTCATTGCACTGAACCTACCCCCAGGAGGAGAGCAAAGACTTACTCAGCCAGTAATTGTTTCTCCCAGTGGTAAGTACAAGACAAATGGACTGACTACCATAGATGGCATGTTACATCATTACTCTTTAATGATTTTTGTTGTAGTTTTGGTTTCTTTCAATTATGGCTTCATCTTGTATATCAGGGTGAACATTGTTACTACAATCATGTTAGAAGAGCTACTAGCTACAGTTTAATAGCCAATGCATGCCTATTTAGAAAAAGTAGTCTGCCAGGGTCCTGATCTGGACAATCTGGACAAGGCTCCAATCTGGCTGTGCTGCAAGGGGCGGGGGGGAAGCGAGGGGGAGGAGAGGAATGGCCTCAATCCAGAAGCACAGGTCCTGGGGGGCAGCAGCCCAGCCCCAATCTGGATGTATGCAGGAATGGGACGGAGCAGCCCCGATTCAGATGTGTGTGTGATGGGAGTGAGCAACCAAGCCTGATCTGGATGGGCAGGGGGCAGACCTAGCCCTGATCTCACTGTGTGGGCAATAGCTCAGGTGAGGCTGGAGCCAGCTATGCAGAGGTTCTACTGCTCCCTACTGCCAGGTTTTCTGCCCTTTGAAGGTACCCGTGGTTCAGATACCATGGCCAGTCTGAGTTCTGTTGTAGAGGAAATAGAAGTTTTTGTTTGGTTCTCTTATGTGTCCCTCTCAATAAAATTAGGAGGTAGTTTGAAAGGTAGTTTAAGGGAATTACTTTTAAATCAAGGTTTTTCAGCCTTTTTTGGTTGGTGTACCTCTGGCAGGTGGTCGACAAGCAGGTAGTCCCCCAGTGAGTTGGGGGAGGCGGGGGGTCTCCCAGTGGACAGTCAACGAGCAAAACCAGAAGTGCCAGCGGCTTCTCTGCCACATACTGCCGATTGACGCCCCCTGCCTACAGTAACTATTCAACTTTTAAATTCTAGGAACCATACTGAGGCTAAAAGGAGCAATCCTGAGAATGGCTTTTCTGGACACCACAGGATCTTTAGTTCCACCAGCATATGAGCCCTGGAGAGAATACAACGTTTCTGAAGATAAAGAAGAGAAGGATAAAGTGAAAAAACGGCGGCCTGTCTCTGTGTCCCCCTCTTCCTCTCAGGAAATCAGTGAAAACCAATATGCAGTGATATGTTCTGAAAAGCAAGCAAAAGTTATCTCACTGCCATCACAGAACTGTGTTTATAAACAAAATATAACAGAGACTTCTTTTGTTCTTCGTGGAGATATAGTGTCATTGAGTAATAGTATCTGCCTTGCGTGTTTCTGTGCCAATGGACATATTATGACCTTTAGGTAAGACCTATTTAATTACTTAATATTTTCTTTTCCTGCAACTCAACACATTCTTAGTACATCCACAAAACAAAACAGAATATGAACATTAATTGAACAATATGGTATTAAGCGTATAAATTAGTCCAGCCATATTCCTGACAGAAAGGTGATGTTACTGCCAAATTTCAAGTTCCTAGCCCACTGCATGGGAGCCAGAATCTCTCAAAACATGCTGCCTGAATATTTTTTTAACTGATCAAAGCAATGTATTTTAACCAGGCCTTCATCTCAGAAATAACTGAGTTATTTTGCCTGTAAGCATATTTTTTTCAGGAAGAATCACATGGGACAGACAACTGTGGCATGAAATATTTTAGCCAAATTGGCAACTTTGGCAAAGTTTCATAGTTCATAGTTGGCAGGGTCGGAAGGGACCTGAGCAGATCAAATCCGCCATGGCAGGAAAGAGTACCGGAGTCAAACGTCCCCAGCAAGGTGATTGTCTAGCCTCGTCTTAAAG
>NW_017728943.1:122237136-122259903 GCF_001723895.1 Crocodylus porosus | reverse complement strand
TAATTCCCTCATCACTCTGGGGTGGAGATCATCCAGACCAGCTGATTTAAATACATCCAGTCCCTCCAGAAGTTCCCTGACTAGATCCTCACTGACCCATGGCCTGGGTAAACCTCCCTTGGGGCCTGAGGGGATCCCAGTGGGGGTGGCTGATCTGGTCCCTGCTTAGGAAAATGGAAGCAAAGAAGTCGTTAAATAGGTTAGCTTTGTTGTCTGGTGTGACGACATATAAGCAGTTACCATTACAGCCATAGGCTGCAGACCTCTGCTGTAATGGTAACTGCTTATTGCATTGAAATTAAAAAAGCAAGTGAGTTTACCGTGATTTAGCTTTTATCTACCACAAGGTAAGTGTGTGCACATGGATAGTTACCCTGGTCATGTTCTCTAAAGAACCAGTCCAAAACAGTCCTGGCCCTACATACTGGTCTTTGCCACCACAGAATAGTATACAGGAATGTAATTTATGTTTTGTTAATCTTAAATGGCAGAAGTGGCTGAATATTATGGGACATATGTCTATGAGTTAAAAAAAAAATTATTTTCTTATAACTCCATAATTTCCAAAGATTAGTAGACTCTGGGGATTTTCATTTCTAAGGTGCCTGTATTAGTGCAGGATCACCAATAAATGTCAGAAATACATGTAAATGAGGGAGGCCAGTGATAAAATTGGACATATTGGCAACACTAGATCCTTTCTCATTTCATAGGTTTCAGAACTAAGAGAACGTGATCAGCGTTCCCTGCTAGACACTTCTAAAACTGTATCTTGGAAATACCTTCTCCATAATCAGTGTCCTGCCTTATCTAATAGCCTGATAACTTGTGTTTAAACAATATAGCTTATTATTTTGAAGTTGCTATTTTTATTTTTTTAAATGTTTGTGTTCATACCCATTTTTTTTAGTTATGTCTGTTTGAAAAATGTGGGGGGGAAGTGCGTGTGTGTATATGCTGCTGAAGTCTTTGTGTGTGTATGCACACACTGTATGTGTGATACATGCATCTATATATCACGTATACATTTTATATATATATTTCCCAGAAATTGAAATTATGTATTATAATTTTATATTTAAAAAAATCTGAGCGGGGGGGGGTAGAGGTGGGGGTATATATACACACATCCCTCAGAATTTTTTTAATTTCTAGGAAATTTGTTCTTAAAATATTCATTTTGATAATTAGTGTTTGAATGGTTTCATATAGTTTTACTCCCTCAAGCATTCCTAGTGCTTGAAGTAGAAAATTTTTTTATAATCATAAAACACATCAAGAAATGAACTAGGATTTCTGCAGAGATGTTAGAGTTCACAGCCAGTATTAGAATCATGTGAAATGTGTAGAGAAGAGATTTAATGCTTTGGATATTGATCATTTTCCCCTTATGGATGTGGAGGATGCCTTCAGGCTACCATTAGCCTGTGATCACAAGAGATTCACCATTAAAATAATGGATCCGATGTCTGGATATTTATCCATTCTTCTTTCCACGTGTTGCTTCTGAGTTGATTGGTTGATCTTCAAGGATCTAGTTATGAGTAGAAATAAAAGCTTTCCCCTTTAGGGATCATCTCTTGCTTATGCTGAGTACTATACAGACATACTGTAAATCATCACATTGTCTCTGCCTCAGGTAACTTAAATCTAAATTAAATAGTCAGAATAGAAGTAAAATATATTTTTAAGTTGAATGTTCTATAAGTAATGAACTATAGAGTCCCATGAAAAATGAGAGAGAAGGAAGAAAGGGAAGTATTTTGAACAAGAGAATGAAGTTTTGAGTAGGAGAGATGGCTAAATCTGGAGGTTTGAAAGCATAGGGAGGGAAAGAAGGAATGAGTTATGACGAAGATAAAAGCAAGGGCTTAGCTGTACAGGGGTTTGAAGGGGAGAAACTGGCACTTGCAGAAGGAAAGGGTAAGGCAAACAAAGGAGTTCTGTTTGTCTAATTCTCTTTTCCATATCTCTCCCATTTTAGACATTTTACTCCAGTATTAGCTACACCATTTTCCTTTGTCCTGAAAAAGGCAAACAATATTTCTGAAGTAAGCAAGAGTTAAAATTTGTCTGTGAGTAAAGTTCTTCAAGCATCTGTCTTATTCTTTATGCTTCAGGTAGTAAAGGAGAGAACTGAACTTCTTTAAACTATTTTTATGATCTGGTATCAGCCACTATTGGTCCAAGGTCAACACATAACACACCTTCCCTTTTCTTTCCTCTAAATAAAAATATCAGGTAGTTGGGTTAGAAAGAAGGTACTTTCAAATTGCCGTTATATTAAAGTTGACAAACCATTAATAATTAACAGTGAATCATGACTTTTGAGGTCCTTGTTGTTTTGTACCTGACTGGACAAGTATAGGTAGGTAGAAACTAAAATATAAGAATTCCACTGTTACTATAGTCAGGGAGGTGGGCAAACTATAATAAGTCAAATTTTCCTTTACCCCGTGACTATTATTTTTATTGAAGTTTTTATTCTGTCTCTGAATTTTGTCTCCATTTCTCATTTTCATTCTGTGTAGTACTGCCTACTTTACTGATGTTTCATCAAGCTAGGTTTTTGAAAACTTCATGAAATTCTGTGGGCACCTAATTTTTCCCTCTAACTTGTCCTCCACCCCTGTTTCAGCAACCTCAGAGATTAATCTCAGCTGTAAGGGTTCCAGATAAAAACTAGAGGTTACTCACCTATGAGGCTGTTAATGCCACTCCATAGGAGTCACTGAAGTTTATTGTACTCTGTCCTCCAAGGCTGCTTATGCTTTCATTACAGTGTTCTCATTTCTTGCTAATCTATAAAATAAATAACTGGAAGCAGAAATGGAATTTTAATCTCATGCTTGCCTGTACAGAATAGAGAGCCAAAAAGTTATCAGTACCCTTAGTCACCGCCTACACAAGACAGATTTTATTTTTTTTCAAAAATCTCCTTAATGTCATTTCAGGTTCACAAGTACTGAAAATGATAGGAGACTTAGTATAGAGGAACTGATATTGTTGCTGCTTTCAGCACCATGTGAAACAGTTTGTTCAGTTTAACTGTTCTTGGAATCCTTTGTTTAAGGAAATACCTCATTTTAAAAGAAATGTATTTTTAAATGGATAATGGAAATCTTTCATTCCTTTAGGTTTCTGATTTAATTGTCATATTTAACCATCTAAATATCAAAGGGCCAGGCTACTAAACATATTGACAGGTGGAACAGTTCATCTGTATAGGAATTTCCATTAACGTAGGAAAAATATCATTCTCTTGCATACTATGTTTTTGCTTCCTAAAGGCAGTAGGAAGAAGTAACAGTATGAACCACCTCATCACACAAGCTCAGCAGGTGTCCTTGAAATCTTCCAAATTCTTCATTCTTTACCATGATCAGCAAAGGAGCGCTTTTCAGGTTCTGAACCCTTCTAGCAGCCACTTAAGCTGCTATCCTATGTTATTCCAACTGCACTGTGCTCCATTTCTCTTTGTTCAGTGTGTCTTCTGGTCAGGTCCAGTTTTGAATTGTTCAGCTTGTTTTATTGACTCTCTTTAATCACTGCTGATATAAGCATAGCAGAAAGATACCATTTTCTAGCTTCTGAGAGCTCAAAACTTGGTTTTTTGAATGGTTTCAACTTCTGATGTGTGGCTTGGCACTTCGGTCCTTTTCGTATTTACTCTTGTTCATCATTTTGACTTTTTAATTTCAACACTTTTCTTAAATAGCTTTTTCAAGAATTTTTACTCTTTTCACTTCCAGAGCTAGTTGTTTTGAGTGGTATGTGTTTTTCTTTCAGGGTGTTGTTTCCTCCCTCAATCCTTTAAAAAGGAGGAGATTTATTCATCAGTTTCAAGTGATGACCAGGCAACAGAACTATATCATTAACTTCAGATATCTGTTGTATCCTTGGAAGCTGAATGCTCTGTACATGAGTACTCTGAGTTTGCAGATATCACCAAGTGCACTCACCTAGAGAACTCTTCAAATTCCTTAGTATAACATCTCATGAAGTCTCCCACATCTAGTACATAGCCAGAGTCGCAGTACAAAGCTGAGTAGGCTTCAGTCACTGATCATGAGAGCTCAGCTGCTGGCACTGCCTTTGTCATCACAGTCCCTTTCCTGCTTTCATATCCTGTAAGCCAGCTTCATAGCCAAAGTATCCTGTGCCACGAAGGTGGAGATTCTATTGTATCCTGAAGCCGCTGGCCTCTGGGCAATGAAAGACAGTAATGACCTGAATTAATTTGTAGTCAAAGAGAAATTCTAGATTTCTAAATAGCAGTCATATTTAAGAAGACTAACGCTGAGTTCTGGGCCTGTGGATACTTTGGAGATTGTCTCAAGAACTTGGAAGTATTTTAGGTTCTCTCTACAGAATGAATATTATCATGGTTGTATTCTTTTTTGAGCTAGCATTGACACTACTGGATTCATAAAATACCTGGGAGTAACAGTAGCCTATTTGCACTGGATGGTGTCTCCCAGTTTGTTAATTCAGTTGGCAATTCTAGGACACTTGTCTGTGGGTATTAAATTTCAGCACTGGATAGTAAACTACCTTATGTTTCATCTTGTTCTGTACAGTCAAAAAGAATGCCTGGAGCTCAACCAAATATGGATTAACTCATGGGATTATGAAGGAATTGAAGACCTTTGGTCATGTGAAAAGGTTATGCAATTGAAAGCTTGGTCAGTTCTGTGAATGTTTGACCTTGTATAGGGTGGGCCTTGATAATCAAGAAGCATCTAATGCAGGGACTTTCACAACCTAGTTATATTATGAGTGATATCTAGTCTCAGTGACCTAGCACCGAACCAGGAATAATTTTCCCTAGAGCAGTGGTTCCCAACCTTTTCTTCTACCGTGGCCTGGCAGGAGCAGGACGGGGTGTGTAGAACTGGCTTCCTCCCTCCCAGGTCTCCCCTGCCATCTGCCTTTAACCCCAGAAGGTCAGCTATAACCCCAGAAGCTGCTTGCCTGGGCAGACAGACAGGGCTCTGAGCAGGGGGCTCATGCCATGACCCCGCAGCCAACCTGGCATGGCCTGGTACTGGGCCATGGCCCAATGATTGGGAACCTCTGCCCTAGAGAATACATTTCCAATTGCTACCTGTACTAATAGTAGAAACCACATATGCATCAAAATAGTTTTTGGTTGGCGTTTCCTCTCTCCAGTACCAGTGCTAGTCTGTGTGAGTTCTAAAGATATCTGGTCTTATACACATTAATGTACTTCAGAAACTTGGTCTCCTCCAAAGTGATTCTGATTCAAACAAAGACATCTAGGCCACTGTAATTCACATAAACAAGCAGAGGGGTACCAGACTGTACTTCCTTGTGCAGGCAAGCTGTATAGGAGTGGAGAGAAGCTCTGCTCTACAAGATATTTGAGTTGCCTTATATTTAACAGAAAAGAAGAATGTGAATACAGACTATATTGCTTCCTGATAGAACTTTACAAGCATTATCTGGATCCAGGGAAATGGTGAATCTCACTTTTCTGTAGGAATCATCATTTGGTTGTTCATAAGACAGTTAGCAAGAGAGGTATCCTGTTGACCCTGTAAGTCTTTCTGTTGGGACAAGCCTCCATGGTAAAAATGCTTACGTATTTCAGAAGATCTTACAGTACAGTGTCCCTTGTAATTCCACAGTGGCTAGTCAATATGGTCTTCAGTTCTGTTGCAGAGAGCTAATGCCTGTTACAAAGAGCTTGCATGACTGAAGGCGGAACAAAAATATTTAGTTCCATTCAACCTACTGAAACACTTTGACTGTTTGATTCCTGCTCCAGGGTCGTGAAGTTAAAGCAAGTGACTCAAGTCCTCCTTTACTACTAGAGAGACTTAAGATTACCTAAGAAAAAAGATTTATGGTACAGTACTACTGGCTCCTTCACTTGGCTTGCCAAAAAGCTGCTTGAACTTCGCTTCTTTGGATCCAAGTTAAAAATTAATGCTCTCTAGCCTTACTTGTCTGCTGGGTGGTCAATGATTTGTTGGTCAAAGACAAAGCAGTTATGTCCACAAACCCTAACTGAACATGATGGTGAAGGGTTGAAACATTCTGATCCTACTACCCCACACTCCAATTAAAGTGTCCCTCGTAACAGATTGATAATTTCTTTTTTAAATAACTATGTATTTCTCCTTGTGGCTGAGCTTACAGAGTGAACAACAAACTTTATTAACTGATCCATGCTATGTCAAGTTTTACAAGAGAAAGGTAGTTTAGTACAGTAAACAGACTTGTCTCCAAAGTATTATTGTAATTCTGCTTAAGTGAACATATTGTAAAGGCAGCTTTTTCTCATGCCATCCTACTTCAGAAGAATTTACTTTTCTACTTGAATTTAATTCAAGACATTAGGAAATCTACACAATTTGTTTTGGTTTGATACCAGTTACCTTGGAGATGCCATAACTAAAAGGCCTTGCTCAAATGATTTTGCATTACTATGTTTTTGTTTGAAGATGAAAATGATGATCAAGGTGGACTCTGTCTGAGATCAATATGTCTGCAGTTCTCTAGATAGTGTTTTATATTTCAGATATATGCAAGGCACCCACATCACTTACAAAGCAGCATTGCTTGGATTCTTTCTCCAATTTATCTAATTTTGGGCTGTGTCCCAAGACCACCATAAAGACAGTATAGATATACTCATAGTTTATATGTTACCCCACTCTGAAGAGCTTTTCCTCCTTTACACAGAGACCCACACATGCAAACGTAGTTAAGATTATAATTCTGTTTTGAAAGCTTTGCCTTATGATTATTTCATCTTGAATGCAGTAAAATCCAGGTAAAAGGAAGACTGATTCACTCTGTGATTAAGTTGTCTTTTAAAAAAAATACTTTATTTGCCTGTTTTCCTGTATTCCTGTTAGTTACTTATTCAGAATTTTTTTTTCTCTTGATGAAAAAACCAGGAATCTTGGATGGATTAAATGCTGTAATTTTCAGTATAGACTTTGTGAAAAAATATACTTAAAAAATTCTATATTGACAGTGTTGCATAAGAGCTTCAACATACCCAAATCTCACATGACTTTTCTGAGTAAATGAGCTTTTTAAACTTAATTCCCAATCAGATTACCCACCCTTAAACATTCTGCTTAAATTTATGGCTTATTGGTGATGACATAGTAGTAGTTTATGTTTGAAATTCATTATTCAACCACACTTTAAATATATGGTAGATTATGGATATTTTAGGTCTTAATCCCAAGGAATGAAGCATATGGCATATTGTATTTACTATCTGTGAGGTCTTATGTCACTGAGTGGCACCTATTTAAATCTTGTCTTTTGAAGTATCTGTTAGTATGAAGAAAATAAAAACAGAAAGGCTGTGATTGTAAGATTGTAATGTATAAATATAAGTGAGAAACTGAATACTAATAACTAAAAATTCAGTCTTCCTTAACTTTAATGAACTTTTAATTCTCTTCTCAAGTTTGCCAAGTTTAAGGCCATTGTTGGATGTATACTACCTGCCTCTCACCAATATGCGGATAGCCAGAACATTCTGCTTCACCAACAATGGGCAAGCATTGTATCTTGTCTCGCCTACAGAAATCCAGAGAATCACCTACAGTCAAGAAACTTGTGAAAATCTACAGGTAAACAGTAAAAATGACTGTACTTTTTACTGAAGTAAGGTTCCACCAGAGGCCTCAGCTTTTCATTATGGATGTTTACATGGTAGTTTAAGACCCCTTCTAAAAAAGTTATCATGTGCTTGTGAGCTTGGAAGTATAAAGCACAGCATGCCTGCTGATGAATCAGAGGTAAACATTGGCCTAGGATGGGGGGGGGGGGTTCCTTCCAGTGGTATTGAAGCATCTTTTCTCTTTATAGGGGACACGCTTTCTCTGCTAATGTCATATCCTTGGTCCATACGAAACTTCCTTGATAATTTAGGTAGATAAGTATTTCAAAATGCCTCCAATCAGAACCAAACTAATCCAAGCTGCATGCTTCTGTGTCAAAGGAGAATACACTCAAAGTATTTTGATTATCAGTACTTCCCAAACTTTTTGGCTGAATAAACCACTATCAACCACAGAATTTTGTGTGGACCACAACGAATCTTCTCATCGAACTTGTAGGCTGCAAGGACATATGGGAGAAACTATAAGGAGATCTGCCAGTCCTTACAATTAAAAGGTTGATGGTACCATCTTGGTGGTCCATGAGAAATTATGAGGGTGACAGTAGTTCATTCAGCCAAAGTGGTGTAGGGAACTATTGGGTTGAAGCATTATATCATAGAAGTGTCAGAGACCTAGGGTGAGAGTCTTCAGCATGGATGTGTGGTGTATAGGAGAGTGGGAGTACTATAAAGGGAGTCTAAGAAACCCAGTCTTATATAGGTACATGTTCTCCCAGTTGCAGGAATTGTGACAGTTGCCTTGCAAAGCACCCTTTGCAAGCCTTGATATAAGGAATATGCTGAGTGCCAGTGTGAGGTGCATATTGGACATGAGAGCTCATAAAAGATTCTGACCACATTCTTTGTGTAAAGTAACCCAGAATGGTTTCCGTTCATTAGTTTCTGAAGGGTAACTAAATTACGCTAGATGGCACTATCTGCCAGAAAGCTCAGAAACATGAAGGCACAAGGGTGGAGTTCAGGTACAAATTTTGCCTATAGCATGTTGAATACTAGTAGCAGGAATATGCAGCCAGCACCCCTCCCCCACCCCAACCTTTCCCTGCAAAAAAAAAAAGGGGGGGGGAAGCAAATGTAGGCCCTGACTTGTGATTCATTCTTTGCAAGTGGATCACTGTGCCCCTGTATAGACCTATTGACCTCGGCAGGACTTCCCCGGGGGCCCTTCCTCCTACAGCAAAGGATTGGGGCATCATTTCTTTTTTGGAAAAACTACCATGACACCTTCAACAGCAGTGCAGAATTGGACATAGTTAAGCATTCAGGTGTGATTCTGAGGCTACTCAGTATCTTTCTTTGCCTTAATTCAAAATAATTCATTAGATAAAGTGGACCTGACCATTAAATAGTAAGTAGGATGTGTTTTCATGTGTAGGCACAGGTTATTTCATGAGAGAAGCTTTAGTTATTATCTTGTAAACATGTGGGATGAAACTTTCAAAATCAGCCAGCATTGTCCTAACTTGTCACCTCACCCAATGTGTTCACCTGATGGATGGAACCAAAGAGTAGGGATTTAGGACATCAGCATCTCAGAGCAATGTATGATCAAAGGTAGAATCACTTACATTTGCTCTAGTGGCATTGGGAAGGTGCGATCTTTTGAAATAGAAATTCTAGGACAGAATCTTCTGACATCCATAACAAATGTATAGTTGTCACATGATATTACATTACATGATGTTTTAGAAGTGATGGACATTTGTTAGTTATTTTCTGGACTAGTTATTTTCCTTGCTATTGAACCTCTGTATTAAATGTAAAACCAAATTAAAAAGTGCTTCTGAAAGGATAATACTTTGCAGGGTTTTCCAAGTATGTGCTGTGGTGCAATCTAAAGGTGTGAATTTTTGAAGTAGCTAGCAGCACAGAGCTCACCATAGGGTAGCTACCCAAGTCTTCCAATGGTCTTGGGTGGGTTTTGCAGCCCATGCTGGCCCCAGTAGTGCTCTACCTACGCTGTTGTTTACTATCTGTACTACCTAGTTTAAAATCAGTCTTGGCTATGCGCACACAAGCTGCTCTCACACATTTGGATTCCAGTGTGACAATACTCTAACACTGGGGGTGAAATTGTGATACACTTGAAGTCAATGAGAGTTTGGCTGTTATCTCAATGATATTCTAGGATTTTATTCTAAAAACTGATGGATGGACCAGCTAGATAGCTAATCATTGTCCATCCTAATATGATTTACCTTTTAAGTAATCTAATATACGTGTGATTTTTCAGAGCCACATCTGTATTGCAAAGGGAATGGCACTGTTTCTTACTTTTTTTTATTAATATATTCTTAAATCCTTCCACTTTGCATATTGTGAATCAGGGAAAAAAAGTGCTTATTTATATGATGAAGGTGGGCTACCACAATAATAAACTGGTTGTCCATACCCTAATGTACATTAGGCTAAGGAAAAGTCTTGAACTTTCACAGTAATGTAATTCTTAAAAAGAGAAGGTGGCATAATATCAACTACATGCATGAGTGGATGTAAATTTGATATAGAGAAGATATAATGAAGATGTAATGAGTAGTATTTAATATAGTTTTGGCAAGAATGAATAGGTATTACCCAAGTTTTTATTTGAGAGAATACTATATTCACAAATGTTTCTTAGCAGCAGTAATTAATTACAATCTCAAAGTATTAAGAACATTGGATAACATTGAATAATTGTATAATCCCATTCTTTAATTCTCTGCAATGTTACCAAAGTAAAGTAGTTCTGTATATCTACTGCAAGTAGAGAGAGAGAATGATAGATCCTAGTGAGAGAATGTTGCTTTGAGACATTCAGACCTTGAAAATCACTGGATAAAATGAAAGTGTACTCCAGGAACATTGTGCATTTGTCAGTGTCTTAAAAAAAAAAAAAATGAACATATGTTGTTGGTAGTAATAGAACCTGTTTGTTTGTTTTTTGCAAAGGAAATGTTGGGTGAACTCTTTACTCCAGTAGAAACTCCAGAAGCACCAAACAGGGGGTTCTTTAAAGGATTGTTTGGAGGCGGTGCCCAGTCTCTTGACAGGGAAGAACTTTGTAAGATGATTTTTTTTTTTAATTATTATGTTGTTGTTGTTATTGTTACTACTCTGCAGTAATTCCACACAAGAAAAGCAATGTAGTTACATAAAAATATTTAAGTATTTTATGTAAAATGTACATTAAAAGAACATTAATTAAGGTTTCTGCTGCCACGAACAAGGTGCTAGATGATGTGCACATATACATGCATTCTGGTGGTTCTGAGTGGCCCCTGTTGGAATCTCATGGCTCCACTATGGTAGTTGTTCCAGCAGGATGTGCAAGGCCTCCTGGGAGGCCCTAATGTCAGCTGTTATGGTTCAGAAGTTTGTGTGCATCTACATAAACTGTCAACTGCAAAGTTCATGTTATTCTGTGAGCATAAAGAAAAGTGTTACAGTATTAAAGGAAGTTAAGAGTATGGATGGATACTGTTTTGCCAGCAGAAATAGTATTCTGTTGGTGAAAGTATGTACTGTAGACCAGTTGCAAAATATCTGTGCCTCATGGTGCTCAAACTAGGGAGGTGTGGGAAAGAGTTCCTTTCCACAGGATAAAACCTTCTAGATAAGCCAAGGCTATGAATGGATTTCTTGTACCACAGAACTGGCCACAAAGAGAGCAGATCAAAAAACGTCAGCATCCAGTTAAGAAGTTGAGAAAATCAGGAAAGAGCACCACTATGTAAGAGGCACATGTAGGGGTGGGGTGAGAGTTCCCTGTGCAGTGGCAAAAAGTAGCTGATCAAAGGCTCTAAGCATGAGCCTACACATAGTGAAAATAGGTACATAGTCGATACAAGGAGAAGATCTCGGTCACTAGTAACTCTTCTGGTAACTGCATGATTATTTTTACTAGGACTGTGTAAAATTTTGACAAGTGCTTCGTTTCAAAGCTGTTTTGACGTGTTTCAAGCTTGAAACAGTGAAATCAAAATGAAACAAAAGGCTTCAACAGAGCTTTTCAACAAAATGAGGGCACTCAAAACATTTCAAAATGTTTTGAGATTCAAAGTCAGGCTTGGTGCAACTAAACAGAAACTAAGGAGGGGTGGGGGAAGAAGGGGGAAGGACTAATCTGATATTGACTAGCTCCCTGTTCAGTTCTCCAGCTCTCTGATCACGTCCCCCAGCTCTTTGATCATTTCCACAGCTTTTCCCATAGGGCATAGGCCCCTGCATGTGCATGCAGGGTTTCAGCAGGATGCCGCTGAAACTGTAGTGGCAGCCTGCTGTAACTCAGCTTGCAGATCCAGGGGCCCACGTCACCCAGGAGGAGCTGGAGGAAGTGATCAGGGGGCTGGGGAATCGAAATGGGACATGGGGAATTGAACTGGGAGCTGAGGGAATGTTCCAGCTGTTCCGGGGGGGGCACAGGTCCCCAGATGATGCAGGCTGCCACTGCCGGCCAGGACCAGTGCCGGGAAGACTAGTGCTGCCACTGGCCCCAGCCAGCAGCACCAGCCTGCTGTTATCCCATGAACAGATCTGGGGGCCAGCAACCCCCGGGAGGACTGCACGGCTGTGCCAGACTTCTCCCGGGGGTGCAGGTCCCCAGATCTGCATGTGGGATGACAGCAGGCTGCCACCACCAGCTGAGGGCAGTGCCAGAACTTGCTTCTTCCCAGCGCTCATCACTGGCTGCACCAGGCAGACTCAGGTGCTGGCGTTGGCCCCAGCCGGCAGCAGCAGCAGCATGCTGTCATCCTGCACACAGACTGGGGGACCTGACAACATGCTGCTGCTGCCAGCTGGGCCCAGTGCCAGCACCTGAGTCTGTCCACCTGTGTCGAGTGCTGGGAGGAACTCAGTTCTGGTGCTGCCCTCAGCCAGCAGTGGCAGCCGGCTGTCATCCCACATGCAGATACCCCCCAGGAGGAGTCTGGCACAGCCCTGCAGCCCTCCCAGGGGAACTAGACCCCTGGATCTGCACACAGAATGACAGCAGGCTCCTGCTGCCAGTTGGGGCCAACGGCAGCACCAGTCTTCCCAGTCCTTGGCACAGGCTGTGTCCAACACTGGTCCCAGCTGGCAGCAGCAGCCTGCTGTCATGCGCAGATCTGGGGGTCCATGTGCCCCCAGAAAAGTCCAGCACAGCCCCACACCCTTCTGGTGGGTGTGGGCCCCCAGATCTGCGTGAGGGATGACAACAGGCTGCTGCTGGCGGCAAGTGACACGAGTTTTGCTTTGAACAGTTTGAGGTGCAGTTTCCCAGAAACCCCTGCACCTATCTCCTTGAAACTTAGCAAGCTTCATGCCCTCAGAAAGGGCTACCATCCCTGCAATTTTCATCTGAATGAGGCGAGAAATAACAAAGTTATAGTCTTTTCCATGATTCCCCATTATAGCCTATGAGCAAAATGTTGAAACACATTGAAACAGCAAAACAGTTTCGATGAAACGAAGCAGAACAGCGCTTCAAAACAGTGAAACAAAACACTGTCCCTTCGAAACAGCAAAACAGAAATCAAAACAAAATGGTGCTTTTCACACAGCCTTAAATTCACTGCTTTTTTTTCAATCTGCCTAGTGTTTTACTGCATAGTATATATGGTATTTTAGTTTTTTAACTAAAAGAACTAAACTCATGTATAGACACTTGCTAGACAAAATTAGAAAGTTCTATCCTGTGAGCATTCAGTTGGAGGGACAAGTATTTGTCTCCTACATAAACTCCTAATTATACCAAGGAGCTTGCTTGCTTGGGTATTACGCTTCCATTTTATGTGCTATCAAAAGCCATTACCCATGCACCTATTCATTAGAAATGAAATTCCTCTCAACATTGCATGCACATATGTTCTCAGTATGTTCTAAGGATCATCTTCTGGGGAGAACCTTGCACTCATTTTTGCATTTGTAGTGTTAATGGAATGTTGGCAGCTCATTTATGGTATTACAAAAACCACTGTATTTGGATAAGTGTTCATTACTCAGCTCACACAAAACTAGAAAAATCTGTGTACATACGCAGTGTTACCTCAAAATCCTGATTTCCTAAAATACTTCCAAACTAAATATAAATATATCAGATTTCAGTTTGAAAAATTAAAGTTTCATAATCATCTAAATCATCTCCAGTGTACCTGTCTTAACTAGAGTGTGACTACAATTACAGGTGCTGACTATAAGCTAAATGAAACAATAAATTAATATTTCTCCCTTCTGCAAGTGCTTAGTGATATAATTCTTATATTAATAAATAACATGAAAATTGTTCTGTACAAAAATATGGAATCCAATCGAAAAATCTCAATGCAGTGACTCATTTCAGTCAGAAATATGAATAATCTGATTACTATAAAAATGCATATAAACTTAATTTAAAAATACATTCTTGAAATTACAATGAGGATTTTTATGCTATTGATAGTTATTTTGTTTTTTAAACTAGGGCCAAGTTTTCAGTGGGAGCTCTTTGTTTGTATAAGTGCACTGGTATCCAATCCTAGCAAAGTGCTTTTACTTTTGGAGATAGGTTGTACTAGCAAAAATGATCTTTTCTACCCACCCACCCACCCACACACAATTCCTTCCTGCCAGTGAAATAAATTATACTGACTTAAGCAAAATTTTGCCAACCTTACTCTACACTGGGAATTTGTGAATACCATTGCTTTGACCACAAATCACTTTACTGCATGCCCCTGTTATTGACATAAGTATTCCAGTAAAGTTTGTCACTTAGTCCCAAAACTTGAACTAGGGGAGAAACCTGTTTAATGAAATTGCCATCATTTATAATAAGCAATTAGTACTGTTTCTAGGCAGAACCGGCATTAGTTACTTAGGGCATTTTTGCGCATGTAAGCACTGCAGCACCAGACACTTTGAAAAGTGCCTGACACTGTGACACTTACAGTTGTATAAGTGGCTAAATGCATGGCAGCATGAGAAAATGAAGGCATGCTTTTGAACTAAAACAAATTGGAGGCGCTTTAGTTCAAAAGTGCACTGCCGCCATTTTCTATACACTGACATGCATTTCACTGCTTATACAACTTCACACAGCCCAGCGCAGTTCGCCTCAGCTCATGTGTGGAACAGACTTGATTAATCGAGTCTGCTCTGAAGTGACAGATCTCCCGCACATCGTGGGACAAAAACATTATGGGTATAAATGCCCTTAGTTACCCAAGCAAAAATTAATCGCACTTATTTTACTAATGAGAAGCGTCATAATTTTATAGTAACATGTAACGTGTGTTTAATGGCCTTTTTTGGACAATAGGGTATAAAAACTGGGGAAAGCTTATTCGTATTTAATTACAGGAGCATCCTGGATTAAACCCACCATACTTTTTTATCTTGAAGTTGGAGCTTATTGGTATTAAGTAGCATATTTACTCAAATATAAAATGAGGCTTCCCCCACTTACCATAGGAGGAACCCCCTCATTTAATTTGAGTCCAAGTGGAGAGAGGGGCAATGGCTGCAGCTACAGCTCCCACTCTAAGCCCAGTGTTGGTTGGATTCAGAGCTGCAGTCACTGCCCCTTTCACCTACCACCTGCCCCTAAAACATTTACTCCACCCTGCTTCCATCTTTGCTCCCCACCCCTATCACTTATCTTCTCATTGCAACTTCCTTTATAGGCTCTGGCCCCAGCCTGGCCACACAACAACAACAGCTGTGGCCCCAGCTCTGGGGCCAGGGCTGAAGCTGCCACCACCCCAAGAACTACTAGCAGGGCCTGATGCAGCATGTGCTCTGTCCTTCTTACCCCAGCCCAGAGCAGGGCCCCAGTTAAGAGCCAGAGCTTGAAAAAGAAAGATAAGCAATGGGAGACAAGCAGCAGAGAGGACCAAACAAGTGTGGGCAAGTGGTGGAGGGGGACAGTTGCCAGGGGTACAGGTGCAGTGCAGGGCAAATGTCAGGGAAGTCAGACAGGAGGGGTAGGACTCAGGGAGGCAAGACAACAGCAGTGCAGGGAGGGTGGGGTGAAGCAACAGGGGGTACAGGCAGGCAAGGGTTGCACAGGCACTGGGGAGGGAGGCTGGGAGCCAGGGTGGCAAGTGGTCATGGGGGACAGGGAGCAAGGATCAGGCCACTAGACTCCCGTGTCACTGCTTGCCTGCAGCAGTGGTGGGGGAGGGACAAATTTAAGATGACCCTCCACAAACTATATTCTAAACATGGAAAATTTATAACAAATGCATATATTTTCCATGTCTAGAATCTAATTTTGGGTGGTGTGTCTTAGATTTAGAGTTGTCTTGATTTGCGGTAAATACGGTAGTTAGGCACTGGTTTAAAAATTAACACGTGGTAAGAAATTTTATTTTTCTGGGTTGTTTTTTTTTTTGTTTTGTTATCTTGTTCTTTGAATATGTCAAGTTGGAGAATCATCATCTGGAAAGGCATCAAGGAGTCTTGCTCAGCATATCCCAGGGCCAGGTGGTATCGAAGGTGTTAAAGGAGCAGCATCTGGTGTTGTTGGTGAACTAGCACGAGCCCGGCTGGCACTAGACGAAAGAGGACAGAAACTGGGAGACCTGGAAGAAAGAACGGCAGCTATGCTTTCTAGTGCTGATTCTTTCTCTAAACATGCTCATGAGGTGAGTATTATTAGATCTTTAAGCTGACAGAGATGTGGACATTACACTTCTGACTTACCTTCACTAAAAACAGAACACTTGCAAACAGGGAAACTTTATGGTTAATAATTGACACTTCCTTTGTTTTCCTACAGAACTTTACTTTTATCTTAAGTAATAAGAAGTAACATTTCTGTTGAAATAACCAGACTTGCTCATAGGCACAGCTTGGTTGTGTAACAAATAGCTGATGTGGTACACTTTC
The DNA here is from genome assembly GCF_001723895.1 of Crocodylus porosus. Taxonomy (NCBI): domain Eukaryota; kingdom Metazoa; phylum Chordata; order Crocodylia; family Crocodylidae; genus Crocodylus; species Crocodylus porosus. The sequence continues at coordinate 122,243,399 of NW_017728943.1, read as the reverse complement.
ATGGATACTTTTAGGCTACATACACATATTCAAATAACCTGAGGGAGAAACTTACCCCAAGCCATGTGTACAGACATTTGAATGCTGAGACCCTGAAAAGTGCAGAGCTTGCAGTTCTGACTTTGCAGCCAAAGGGGGATACTTGCGCACACGTTTCAATATGTCTGTAGGCTTCTTTAGTCTGCCTAGCCAACAGATTGCAGTACTGCATACGGCAGACCTGCTTGGCTGACCAACACTGCCTGCATTTCCCTGAGCACAATGTTGGGATTAGGAAAGGGGAGTGTTCTGGAGCACTAGAGTCCAGCAAGTGACACTGTCTCTGGGGGTGAAGGGGAAGAAGCTGGAAGACTGTGTTCTCTTCTGAGAGAAGCCATGGCACATACAGACATTTGCTTCACCAGGAGAAACTCTCCAGAGACTGATTTAAGCCTGGTTGTTCTCAGGTTGTTTTTTTCCTGGAGTGGCCATTTTTATCCTGGGAGAAAACACCTGAACATTTGTACACTTGTGGTTTCTACTGGAAGAGTAGCAACTCCCCCAAGAGAAACTGAATGTCTGTATGAGGCCTTAAGTCAGTTTTCTTTGGCAAAAGAAATTCCTGTGACGGTGTCAGATGTTTAGTGTAATTTGTTTATTTGTTCATGTATGTATAGTGAACACTATTGTACATGAGTCCTCTGGTCTTTAAACCAAGGTAGACCCAATTTATACACTCACAATTCCAGAAATTCTTGCTCTTTTACCTTGGGTAATCACCAGAGACAGTTTCCTACCCCTTCATTGTTTTTCCAAGTCTCTTTGTCTTCCTACCTGTCCCAGAACCTTGCTGTCTGTCTTCTCTACTGCCAGAAGAACAGCAACAAATATACCCTTAGCAATGTTATCACAACAGCATTTTTCTGCTCACTCACGATTCTTCAGCATATTCATGTAAATAAATTCATGACACTGATGCTGTTGTAAAAAAAAAAAAAAAAAAAGACTGTAAAATAAAGAATTAATTAGTCTGTATTTGATTGCATCAGTAAATAGAAGTATTAACTGTATTGATAGATTCCCTTCTTTTCTTTTCTTTTTTGTGCTTATTTGTAGATGATGTTGAAGTACAAGGACAAGAAGTGGTACCAGTTCTGACACCCCACATCCAAATACATCTATTTAACTTTATTTTGAGGAAAAAAATATTTTGTCTTTTACTTAATTTCTTCAGGACCATGGAGTTAAGAGGAGTATTCACCATTGGATACTGTTGTTTCGTAGCACAAGTCATATACCCTGTTTTACCTCAGTCATATGGCTTTAACTGAGGAGCATTATGTCTGAGAGAGACAAAAAACTGGAGTGTTAGCTGTGGATTGAATGAGAGCTCGGGAATAGAGCAAGTAATAAAAGACACATGGAAAAGAGGTAGAATGAAGGGGAGAAATGTCATGTGAGATGGGCAGGGGCAATGCAGGAACAATCCTGTGTTAAAATTTCATATGCCAAATTTTTGTGCTATTGTAACTGCTGCCAGTGTTTCACCCTCCTGTGAGGGGAGGCAATAAATCAGGGGTCCAAGAGCTGGAATAAAGTTGTTTGTCTTATTGGACTGTTAACAGCTGACTTACACCTGTCCTCCCTAAGACTGGTCATTGTTGTTGTTGTTGAAGAAGAGTTAAACTCTTGCTGCCATTTTTTTATCAGAGAAGCTGGAAGTTTGAAAAGTCCATCTTGAAAATGTATACATAGTTGACCTCTACGTAGTCTCTTCTTGGACCCCTGATCTAGTTTTCTTGTATTCACACCATACTCTGTCAAGTGCAAAACAAGAGGATAAATAATTTTGCATTAAAAATATCAAGTGACTAATATGACTCAACTGTGTGTCATGCTGGGAGTTTTCATTTGTGTTATGGCTGTGCAATGTGAAAAGTGAAAACATCTTCATCGTGATGAGGAGAATACTTCAATGTCTGTTACCTATCTTGTTTCATTTAGCTAAATAGGATTTTTTTTCACCAAAAATTATTATTGGTTCAGTTTGTAAAATGTTTGGAATTGGCTGTAGGTTTCCTTCATGCTGTGAATTTTTATAAATGTTTAACAGAATGTATCTTTACAGCCATTAAAATTGCTGAGATTGGTTTCAAGCAAAACCTGCAGCTAAGATATATATGCCCCTTTAGTTCTTTCCTACCAAATCAAACAACCTTGGACTCAGGTTTCAAACATTTTTAAACTCAGTGGAGATGCTGTTGCATGGATTACAGCAAGCATCTAATGCTAATTATAACTATCAGTGTCTAGTCTTCGAGCAGATTTCTCAAATCTTATTTGTAGAGCTGCTAAGTTTATATCGTAGTCCCTTCAAATACTGAAGAATGCTTACCTAAAAATTGGATTTAGTTGATAAAACTAGTGTTTCTTATACATAGGGCTGATATCGAAAATGACCAGTTAAGAGGTTCTTTGTTTCAGGAAGTGGCAGACCATTAATTAAATTTGGTCAGGCAAAAAATTCATGCAGCTGAGCCAATTTAATAATTGCTGCACCAAAGCCATATCTGTAGGGATGGCCAGAGTTTAAATTGAGAGAGCAAGAGAGATTCTTAGAAGTATTTGCATTTCAGAAACTAAACTAATCATTTTCTTAATCTCCAATTGGAAATAGGCCTGGTTGTATTTTGCAGTGGGGAATAATTAGAAAGTAAGAGCTGTTGTATTTGAAATGTTCCTGTAAGAATCAATAAAATTGACTCCTCCTAGCACCTTAACTCTATATGTGTGTGCTATGCACTTTTCTTCAAGCATTCCCAGAGTAAAACTGGTTGGTATGGTTAAATGTAATTTAGTAATGTTTACAGGAAACATGGCTGCTTATTTGAGAGATACAAAATATAAAGGATTATGGATTCTTCAAGAAAGTAAAAAGAAAATTGTCAGTTTCATCCCCCCAAATATGTTCAGAATTTGTGACTCATATTGATTAATTAGATTTGTGTACGTTAACTTAATTTGATCTCATTGAGAAAAGGAATAAACTAAAAGGCAATAAATAAGTTCTGTTGTCTGCATCTGGGAAATGTACTGTGTATTCTATCGTTCTGTGCTGCACCACAACATAAAAACCCTGACTTTTTATATGTTTTTGTAAGTGGTCCAGCATGTAGAGAAAAGTTACCATTCTAAATTCTGACTATTTCCCCACAGATATGGGGTTTAATTTAACACCAGCTACATGATAACTTGGCCTGCATCATTTTAGCACTTCATGTGACACATTTTTATGGTATCATTTTGCCTCTTGTATATTAAAGTAATATTGTGTTTGCTTGCAGTTCAGAAAGCAGAGAACAAGATTACTAGATAATTTATTTCTAAAATCAGAGGTGCGATTTTTCTCCTTCCTCCCCAATTTCAAAATATTTCTGTTGCTGATACTCTAACCTGATTTGAGGTATGGACTGCATTTCAGAGCAACAGGAATCTATTGGAGAATTATTTTGATCAATCTCTGGGAGAGGTGCTAGTAGAAGTACTTATCAACAAGTCATAATGTCAGATCCATGAAAGCTGGCACTGGTTTGAGAGGGAAACTTGCTTGCTTTTTCCAGAAAGAAGCATTAGAGAACTACCTGCAAGCAAAGGAAGACTAAATGGAATGAGAAAGTATATGCTAACACAGGAAAAATATTGGTTTATTTGGACTGAAGAATCTGATGCGATTTCTTTAACATTTATTTCTGCTGCTTATGTGTTTTTGTTTGAATATTGAAGTTCATAACATTCATTTCTTAAAAATGAATTCACAGATGGTTCTTAGTTATATGAGTCACATACTCTTCTAATTGCATTTCAATCTTAAACATTAGTTTTGTCATTTTTCTCATCAAAGAGATGATACTGAGGCAAATGATGATACTCATTTTTATTTGCTGTTATTGGTCAAGTCCCTCTAAAGTGAATTTATCTGAAAAGAGAGGGGAATCACATTTGTCCTCTTGGTTGGCATTTTAGTTGTTTAACCTCCTACTCTGTATCTGGAAGAATAGCAAAATATAACTGAACTCTATAACTCTTTCCTCTCTCATCTTTTGATGGAAGTGTGAGAAATTGCTGCTATTTGTCTTTTATGTACTGTCGCATTTAATTACGTTGAAACTGAAGAAGATTTTCTTCAACATGGGAATCCTGCCAAATTATTATTTCTTCTGAATGTTGTTTCATGTAAATATGTGTCTACTCCAAATAAGTCTGAAAGTGTTACACCCCAGGCATCTTGAAAGATTTGTTGTTTGGAAAATGAACACTTACGAAGTATTACATTAATTTATAACTGTATTACTTGTCTGTCTTTAAACATAGTTCTGCTATGTGTTTCTTGCATGACAGATCACATTAGAAAGCTATATCCAAAGGTGATGGGGTTTTTTTGCAGTCTTTTTTTTCCTTTTTCCTTTTTTTTCCCTTTGCTTAAGAAGTAGCACTGATCTCACCTGAACTTTAAACTTGAATTTTTTCCTGCACTTTAATTCAGACTTGGTATTTTGATTGTTAATTTTTATTTTCATGTTTCTGTAGTTCAGGTTCATTATTTGTATATAAGCACATACATTCAATATGGAGAGCTTAGAACAGTCTTATATGTGTACATCTGAAAATTACATAAACCAATGAATGTGTGTCTTCATCAAAAATTGTGTATTTAAATATATACAATATAGAATCTAACAAAAGGCATTTGTCAGGATTTTACGTTTTAAAATTACTGCAACACTTTCAGATTTGTTTCTAGATCATTCAAGATAGTAATTTGTTATATTTATACATATTTCTGAAGAATACTTTTAATTTTCAAAAGAATTTTATATATGTACACTTAACTTTAATTTTAGAAGTTTAAGTCGAAGTACTTAAAGGATGTATATTATCCATACAAAAAGTTGTTTTAAGCTTATAAGAAATACATTCACGTCTCTTATTGAGATGCAGTTACTAACCACCAAAAAGAGAGACCCCATTTGCTTCACTTGAAATGCTTTGCTGAAATCTATCATATTTGCAGTGACATGACCCACATTTTTGAACATTTTAAAATTATTCCTTAGCTTGGGGAGTGAAAGATACCGATTTTAAAAAATTGAACCTAATGGAAAACCTTTCTCAAGAGCTGCAACTTGCTGTTGGATGTTTACCATAATTTTTGTTTTAAAATTATATGTAGTGTGATGAAAAAAATAGTTTTTCAGGTATTTTATTCAGCCTTTTTAAATAATAAATTTCCAAAAAATGAAAATGGAGTTTTATGTATTTTTGTCCAATGAAGGGGGTTTTTTTGTAGTTAATAAATGTTGGTTCTTCATTAGTTTTGCACAAGTTGATCAACATTACATGTTTTCAGATTTTGTTTTGAAAAGTATATCGCCTATGGCTGAAGTACCCTCCTCTTTCTATTCATGGTTTGATTTAACTGAGTATAAATTTGACTGCAGTTGCAGTGCTGTGTTGATGTATGTTGTTTGAATTATGTGCAATGATTGCCTTCCTTTACAGTGTAGTTTGTCAGTTGTACTTTTTCCTCATTTTAGCCAGATTCTTGTAAATCTTATGTGACTCTTTTCCTGTGGCTGATGATGACTTTGCTGCTGCCACACAAAAATTGAAGCATTTTGTAGACAGAAATTAACTGTATTGAGGAAAAATAATAAAAAGTGGAAAACATAGTGCATGTGGATCAGCTGAACTGTCTAACTTTATTTTCAATTTCATTGTTTAATTTGCATTGAAAAGTAAAGCTGAATTTAAATGATACCCTTTTTTATAATCATGTGTTTTTCTATAGATGTAGTGTACACCTTATATTTGATTTTAATGTTTCAAGAGAGGTGAGTGTATTTCTAGGTTGTTTTACACTTAGAAATTCCAGGCGTTGATTTTGGTGTCTGTTCAGAGAGAGACAGATTTTATTATACAACAATCAAATACAAGATGCAACTAGATCAGTTTTATTTTTAGTTTTAACGCAAAGCACTTAAATGCTTTTTTTTTTTAATTTTCTGTAACTGTAGAATTCTTTTGGCAATTGCATTCCTTTATTAACAGTTGTGCTACATATATACCAGTCGAGCAAGTCATAGAAATTAAACCCTTTTTCAGTTTAATACAGGCAAGGAGATGTGTATGGAGTAACATTCAGCAATAGGCAATGCAAACGGGGAAGGAGGGGAACATATTTTAAATATTCCCTTTTTTTAAAATATGTAAATAAAGAGTACTAC
>NW_017728943.1:122226328-122237036 GCF_001723895.1 Crocodylus porosus | reverse complement strand
TTTTTTTAAAATATGTAAATAAAGAGTACTACATTACTTTAGACCCGAGCTCTGCTATGCATAGTAGTTAGAACTAGGAGAAACATGCTGCTTTCTAGTTGTGCTACTCTTTCATTGTACCAGCACCATGGGGCAAGGGGGGCAGGGGAGGAAAAACATCAGTAAATTTTTCTAACATTGCCCATTTGTTGGGTAAGCATGCTTGATGTAGAGGTTCTAGCTTGTATCTTAGTCTGTACATCTGTAGATTTTTTTTTTTTCTTTCTTCCTTTTGTTCCTTTCAGCAGTTATTCTTCAGTTAAGTCTTGCTGAGCCCCACTAACTCTTCTGAGGGTGATTGCTGGAATATGCATTTTAGGTAGGACTGCCAATCCATCTGTCTACAAATATAGTTTCATATGATCTGCAAATTGTACTGTTACAAACACAACTATGTTAGACTGCATAGAGTTATTTTACTTACATGTACTTGAACTATGTCATCATAACAAAGGTTAAAAATTAAGTATGGAATATTTTTGTAAATAAGAAATACCTGTGCAACTGGTATTTTAAATGAAAAAAAATGTATTAATACATTAATGTTTCAGAAAAAATATTCATATGTGTATATGAATGTGTCATTATGCTGAAGGGCTCTGATTGGGCAAAATAAACTATTCAAATCTCTCCTGAAACAGCTGTAACCTAGCTTTGTTCTTTTTTTTTTCTTTCCTCCTATTTCATTTTTTTGGTTTTGTTCATTTGTTTTAACTGTTGTGGTACTCTAAAGGTCATTCCCCATCTGTTAAAACGTATTCCCTACTGAACATGTTGTGCATACAATCTGTTATTTTTTTCAGTTCCTTTACATGGTACATTTGACAGGAGTTTGAGTACATTTCATTTCACTTTAGGTTTGTGCCGAGTACCCTTTGGTAAGCTCTGCAAGCAGGTACAGCAGCCAGAGCAGAACTGAAACTGCTGTATGCTCTGTATATTCAGTAGTGGTGGCTGAATTTTGTCACTGATTCACCTCTACCTCTCATTTTATAATTGTAATATCCAGATATCATTTCATAAGTTTTTTTTCCAAATATGGGCCTATTATAGACTTAGTGCAGTGATGTTTTCCCTGAGCCCAGAGGCAACCTGAAATACTAACTTTGAGATATATGAAGAGTTCCAGTAGCATATTTTTAAATCTTTTGATGTCACCGTTGATCTCAGTATTTACTGTTTCGTCCTATTGGTTGTTTTCATATCCAACCAACATGCTGATACTACAAGTACATACTGTTTTTCATCTTTGCCTAGGAGCCAGAAGCTCTCAGTGATGGACTATGATGAACCATAGTTCCTGTAATAGGCTATGGGTTTTATTATATTTCTGTGATAAACTGGTGTTCCTGTTGTTGTAAGGCTATGCAACTCAATTTACCTGTAGTGCTAACCCACAGAGAAAGAAGGTTTAATAAGGTCCCTACAAAATGCCAACGTTGCCTATTTGTGGGGACAAGCCAGGATGGACCTGTGGCATCCACAGTCTTGAATAACATGGCTGGCATAACAAAGGTGAGGTGATCTGTACCCAGGAGGCTGGGGTGGGGGAGCTGAATGAGATGAGCATAACAAAGGAAAGGGGGACTCTTCTGGCACCAGCTAGATTTGTCAGGTAGGCCCATGTAGAGCCAGGGAAGGTGAGAGATGTAAAGACCAAGGTCACAGAAGTGGGAAAGAGCCTTGTGTGCCCCACTGCTCTAGAAGCCATACCTGGGCTGGATGCTCAGAAACCAGACACAGCCCAGTGATCATAAGCAAGCACTCCCTGGAGGGCAGCCTGTGACAGTTCCCAATCTTCCAGCTTTATATTTGCAGCCTTTATGAAAATTTTATTTTTGCTGAGCAATATGAAAACAAAAAGCTCTTTGTTTTTTAGATTAAAATCTTATCTAGTCATCAATTCTTTACATTTTCACTAAACAATTTAGCATCTCAAATGTGTAGCTGCCTCATAGAATCTCCAGTGTGTTGCTGAAATGGGGCAGCAGTATTGATAGCTTGCTAAGGGTGAGTTGTTAGCAGAACTTAAATTTCAAGCCCATCTATGTACAAGTTATGCTGCCATCTAAAATTCCATTTTTTTTCCATAAAACTCCTCCCTGGCCCATTTCTTGGGGAAGTGTTGGCCCTGTGCCAAAATAATAAGACTGAAAAAAAGTCAGCTGTAGCAGAAGTTACTATTGGGAACAACCTGGCTAGCTATTTGGAGAATTAGAAGAAAGGAATTAAAGATCTGGTGCATTAGTTGCCTGGACCTAGTACAAGGCTCATGGTGCTCTTGGGAGCCAACTTGCAAGGTAGGATGAGAACTGGTCTCCAAGTATTTCCTGATGCCAGTGACTTTTTGTCCACCTTGACCTCAGCTGTACCACATAGATCAAGAACTTCTACAGCTGGGTTAAGGGAGAGTAAGAGCCAGACAAGTCCATGTTAGAGTCCCCTTCACCCTATCCCATCTGGCAGACTGACAGTACTCAACACCTAGCCGTGCAGTCCCTCTCTAGGATACCAGCTTCCTGGTGCTGCCAGCTAGCGTAATTAATTCTGTGCCTCAAGTGATAGAATCATAGAAAATTGGAGTTGGAAGGGACCTTAGGAGGTCATCTAGTCCAGTGGTCTCCAAAGTGGGGTGTGTGCACCCCAGGGGGTGCGCAAGACGATCCATTGGGGTGCGGGAAGAAAATATTAGAACTTATATAAATTACATATATTGGGGGTGCATGCTCAAACATTTTTTACTGATAGGGGTGCACGATCAAAAATTTGGAGACCACTGATCTAGTCCACCCCCATGCTCAAAGGAAGACCATCCCCAAGTAGATGATTCCAGCCAGGGCTTTGTTAAGTCAGGCCTTAAAAACCTCTACAGATGGGGATTCCACCACCTCTCTAAGTAACCTGTTCCAGTGCTTTACTACCCTCTGAGTGAGAGAGTTTTTCCTAATATCCAACCAAACCTCCCTTTGCTGCAACTTGAGACCATTACTCCTTGTTCTGTCATCTGCTACCACTGAGAACAGTCTGGCTCCATCCCCTTCAGAACACCCTTCGGGCGGTTGAAGGCTGCTGTCAAATCCTCTGTCTCCCCTTCTACAGTCGAAAGAAGCCCATTTTCCTCAGCCTCTCTTCAGAAGCCATGTGCTCCAGCCCCCTAGTCATTTTAATTGCCCTCTACTGGACTTTCTCCAATTTGTCCCCATCCTTTCTGTACTGGGGGGCCCAAAACTGAACAGTGCTCTGGATGTGGTCTCACCAATGCAGAACAAAAGGGAATATTTACTTACCTCAATTTGCTGGCAACAATTCTACTAATGCAGCCCAGTATGTCATTAGTCTTCTTGGCAACAAGAGCACCCTGCTGGCTTATATTCAGCTTATTGTCCACTGTAATCCCCAGGTCCTTTTCTGCAAAGCTGCTGCCCAGCCAGTCAGCCCCCAGCCTATACCGGCGCATGGGATTCTTCTGTCCTAAGTGCAGGACTTTGTACTTGTCTTTGAATCTAAGGCCCAATCCTCCAATTTGTCTGGGTCACTCTGAATCCTAGTGCTACTCTCCAGCATATCTATTACTTGCCCCAGCTTGGTGTCATCCCTAAACTTGCTAAAGTTGCACTCTATCCCATCTTCCAGATCATTAATGAAGATACTGGACAAAACTAGCCCCAGGACTGACCCCTGGCACACTCCACTTGATACCAGCTGCCAGCTAAACATCGAGTCATTGATCACTACTCATTGAGCCCAACAAACCAGCCAGCCTCCTATCCACCTTACAGTCTATATCCACTTTCTATCTACCTACAAAGGAAAGAATAAAAGATCCAGTCTGTTAGTTGCCTCGATAGAAGTCTTTGCTGAAGATGCACGGTGTGAATTCTGCTCATGTCTCAGGAACTGATAATTGCATATTAAAAATGTTTTACTCTTTGCCATTGAAAAAATCTTTAAAACTTAAAAAAAAAAAAAAAAAGCTTTTAAGGTTGCAGTCAAGCACCCAATAGTCAAGAAATACAAGAATTAAGGCTGGCTTTGCAAACTTCCTGTATTATGTCTCACTTATATCATCACATTTTTTCCACACAGCAATAGATGTGCAAGATAACAATTTCTAACTGTTAAATATATGACTTCAAAACTTAAGGAATGTTCGTTTAATCGGGCAGTGACTTGGTCGTTCTGCTTATCCACCTTCCCATTCCCAGTATGTAATAGGCCTGTGTGAAGTGGGTGGTATTTGTTTCGAATTTGGCTGATTTGGGGGACAGTGATTCAATTCGGTGATTTGTATCACTGTCCCAAACCAATTTGACTGAATCACCCAGGCCCGCCCCCTGCCTGCTCTCCCAGCCTGGTGATGCCTGCCTAGCCTGCCACGGCTCCTGGCACTTTGGAAAAAAAAAAACTCTGACTCACCGGGTGCTGCCGGGCCAGGGGGTGGTCACCACTGCCCAACAGTGCATGGGGGGACTCTGCATGAGCCCCTCAACCCCCCTCCCCATGGCTGTCCAGCCTGCCCCAGCTCCAGCCTTTTAAGGAAAAAACAAATAAAAAAAACCCCTGGACTCCCCCATTCCTGCTGGCAGGGGGCAATCCCTGCCGCCCTGCGCTGCATGGGGGGCTCTGCACGAAGCCCCGAGGCTGCTGCAGGAGCAGAGAGTCCCAGGGTTTTCCTCTTTTGTCCTTAAAGACCCAGGGCTGGGAGGGTGAGGGGGGTCAGGGGGCTCATGACGGAGCCCCCCATGCAGCGTGGGGCAGTGGGGTGCAGTGGGGATCACCCCTCCTGCCCAGCAGCACCTGGTGAGTCCAGGCTTCTTTTTAAAGCACCAGGAGCTGGTGTCGGGGGGCTCGCGTAATACTATTTGATGTTTTGGTTTCATGAACAACATGTTCATCCTTTTGCCACATGAGGGCAGCCCTAACCAGCAAGTCTGCATTGGCCAGTGGCAAGAACTGTACAGTTGCAAAATTATTGGAAAAGCAAATCAGTCTTCTTAGATAAATCTGTTTTGTTTTGACCATTAAATAATGTTCCAAATCTCAAATGATTATTCTAAACTTTATAGGCACATGCCTTGCAAAACAACAGATGTGCTCTGCATGAGGCATCATCTCACCAGAATAACTTCTATTATTCTTACATTTTGGTACAGTGTAAGGCCACTGTGAAATCAGAAAAGAAAACTAATATCTATATCTCTGTGTATATATAGATATGCTATCCATTCTTTAAATAAATAAAATGATACTAGTAGAGTTTTAGCACTTACATGCATATAAACTCTTAAGCTCTACCCTTATATAAGGATCACACTGTTTCTTTAATCTACTCTACAGAGGGCTGCAGGTGACTGGTTGCATGCAGTACATAGTCTATTACTAATATATCCGATATAACCCCACAGACCAGTCCTGTGCCCCTCTTCCAGCCCATGCAGCCTGATGAATTTGATACCTATGATGTAAACAGTAAGGTGAAACACTCAATTTCACATCTGCCCATGTCACTGAAATAAGAAAAATCTTTTTTTTTTTCAAGTGTGAGGGAAATGAATACTGCATCAGGCGCACAATTTTTTTTAAAAGCTTCTCAAAGTGTACTAGTTAACACTTACCATCAATGAGTGGGTGCTTTTTTACATTCCTACAGCTCCTTGCACAATAGGGTCCCAGTTCATGATTGGGGTCTTAGATATATTCTGATAATGGGGGAAAAAGCCACGTGTATATATATTTCAAAATAAAATATGCATTCACTTATTCAGAAAGTGAAACTCTGTTTTTAGTATGTATTTTATCACTTGCAATCCTCTGCAGTCCCATGCTAGGACAGCACAACATAGAGCTAATTATTCTGTCTGTATCACTATGCCCACTAGAGAGACTTATTAAAAAAACAAATGAACAATATTTTATTGTTTGTATTTAATTTAATGGATTTTAAAACTATTTTAAATGTGATGCTTGGAAGCCCTGCAATTCTCATTCTCTCAGTCAGTCCTTTTAAATACAGCAGCAGCATGTTTAGTTCCAAGCTCCAATGTATGCAGGTGAGCTTAAAAATGTCAGTGAACAAGCTTAAATATTATCATTGTGCCTTATAAGAGTATTACAGTTTAGAATGTCCTAGATAGCGGTACATTTCTTGATATCAGATACAGAGGCACCTACTGGAATTTGCTACAAGTGCCTTACTTCTGAAAGTTGCTTATTTCGGTAGTAATTAGGTACTTACCTGTTTAGGCACTTGGAAAAAATCCTAACAAATCAAATATCTGCATCATTAAAGCCCTTTTTTTTATTTGGGGCGGGGGAATGACACAAATACCTAAGGCCTTTTTGAAAATAGCATTTAGGTTTCCAAATTACTTAGACACTTTTGACAAATTTGCTGTAACCCATGAAGTGAAAGGCCTGGCTTAAGCTCCCCTCTTAGCCTGGAGAAGTTTAAATCAATGTCTCCCATTTCCTAAGAGAGTACACTACACTAACCACCATTGTGGGTGTAGCAACCCTTTCCTCTACACTTGTTGAAGCCATGCCACCACGCAAAACCAAACAGATACATCAGGTTGCACTGGGCTAAAGACAGAGTAAAAGGAGCATGACTTCCTACCTGGTGGTTAGGGCATTTGCCTAGTTGCTAGGTTCTGATCCCTACTCTGTTACTGTATTTTATTTGACGATTGTTCATTGCAAAATGAATGTGCAAGTCAAGAGTGTCCAAGAAACAAATGGTAGTATCTGATATTGTCTCCTGTTCAGGAACCCAATTGAATGGACCATCCACAATTGGATATGTAAAATTTCCTTTCTTTGTTACATCTGTGACCAAAAACACCAAAGCTTGTAATAAGACTCAGGAGCAGTTCAGTTGAGCATTCAAAACTCAATGACTGTGGTCATTGGAAAAAGTTGATGAGAGTTGGTCTTAAGAAATTACTTGATGAAATGCTGAAATATCCATCTTGAGGTGAACCTGGCTTTAAAGAATCGTGTTAAGAGTCACAGAGGTACAATGTCTGCTGCCTTTCCGTGTAATACTGCTGTACGCTTTCCTTTCACTGACACTTCTGTTGCATCTAGAAAACAGCCCTTCATTTCTGAGACAGTGAACATGTGTGAAAAAAAAGTCATACCTAGAGGTGCACTAGGGTTGTTGGTTGCTACATTTTGAAACTTTTAAAACTTTGTCATAAATATATTAAAGATCAAATGTTAAAAGTACAAAAATGTGTAGCCCTCCCACAAGCTAAACATGAAACTCATCGGCAACAAAAATGCCATATTATCAGAGATTGAATCCCCCCCTCCCCTGCAAGATCCTTTATGGGGTTACCCATAGGGCCAGCTGTCTGTTTTCCAGAACAGTTGGAGATCATTGTTGGACCTGGCTCCTGTGAGATGTTTTCTGCAGCTTTGCGAGAGTTGCCATCTTGGCCTGGGCAAGCAAAGAAATTAGACAGGCTTATGATGCTCTCCTTGGTTGCTTGGTACAGGATAAAAAAGAAGTACACAGTCTTAGAGAAGCCCAAGTCCAGTGTGCAACAGAGGAAACTGAAGGCAGCAAACAGCTGGGGACAGTCTAGGAAGGCATAGAAGAGCATCTCCTCCAATTAGAGGCACAAGTTTAGGTCAGAAGTGTCAAACTCATCATGTCCCAACCTGCAGCTGGACCATACAGCAAATGGGGTGGGGCAGGAGGGCTGGGCTAGTTGAGCTGGTAGTAGGAGCAGTGTGGCAAACAGTGACATGCCACAGTGGAGGCAGCACAATCAGTGCTGGTGGCAGGGCAGGACTTGGCAGTATTGTGCTATACAAGCACAACCAACCGTCACCTACAGCCATGTTCAATGGGGCCCCTGGGCTTGGGATTCTGCAGCAGCCCCTGCTCTCTCCCAGATGTGCCCCCACATCCCTTGGCCTGGTAACCTGGTGGGCTAGATCAGTCCCTTGCTTTAGGTGATTTCAGTTCCCTGTGGCTTTGCAGCAAGTATATGAGAGGTCCAAAGAAAAATGCATGGCTAACGGGAGCCAGGAGCAGTGGGGAGAGGAGGGATCCAGACACATGTGTCCCCTTACCAGACCTGAGGTGGAAGTGGAGGCGGATGCAGCAGCAGCGGAGCCAGCAGCAGGGGCAGCAGCAGCTGATCCCCCTAAGGTAAGTGGGCAGAGGGACCGGACACAGCTGAGCCGGTAGGGAACTGCACTGCATGAACAGTGCGCACTACAGGCGCACTCTGTAAAAGCGTGCCAGTGGGAGAGCAGGAAGGTCCAGGAGGGAGACTCCTACTAGGGCAGGGTGAAGGCACTGCACTAAGCTAAAAACAAGCAGCAACTCCTATGATGATGTTGACGTGGAGTGCTGCCAGGATCCCTGCCCAGGGGGGTGCAGCCTACCCAGGGCTTGTCTGAGGCCTCCACCCAGACAGAGCCCATGGGGGAGCTGGCATTCCCCCACCCGCTGGCCTGTGGGAATTGCCCAGCAAGGCCTGGGGGGGGACAGATTGGGGACCCCCACACCTGTCCTGCAGGTGCCCGCCTTAGGGCCCTGGAGGCCCAGGTGAGGGAGCTCCAGGAGGAGATTAGCAGGCTGAGGAGAATCAGGGAGGTGGAGGAAGAAATTGACTGCGATTTCCTTTCCTGCAGGGCCACACACCCAAGGAAGAAGCACCTCGGGAAGTGCCCTCCACTGCAGAGTGGCAGACGGTCACCTCCAGAACTAGGGCTACTCATAACACAGCAGTACCAGTTCCTCCAGTCCGGCTGGAGAACACGTACGAGGCCCTGGCAACACTGGAGAAGGAAGGAGAGGAGGCAACTCCACACTCTCCATGCTCTGAACAGGCTGAAGGAGCTAAGCAGTCCTGGAGGAGAAAACGTTGAGTGATCATCATAGGCGGCTCCATCCTGAGAGGTACTGAGGGCCCCATCTGTCGCCAGAACCCCTCAATACACGAGGTCTACTGCCTACCAGGAGCAAAGAGAGGGTGAGATGCTCACTGAAACGTGGTGGGACCCAACACATGACTGGATGGTGAATATCAAGGGCTATAGGTTGTACAGGAGGGACAGGACAGGAAGGAAAGGCGGGGGTGTGGTGCTCTACATTAAGGAGGAATACACATCCTCACCAGGGAGGACAGAGTCAGAGGAAGGGCACACTGAAGTGCTCTAGGCTGGAATACAAGGCAGTCGCAGGGAAAGAGACTTAACAGTGGGGGTCTACTGCAGACCACCCAACGAAGGGGAAGAGATAGACCAGGAATTCTTAAGTCTCACAGAGGTAGTTAAGTCAAAGGACGTGGTCATCATGGGGGACCAGACCTTTCCAGACATCTGCTGGGAAGAGCAGTCAGCCAGGTCTAACTGCTCACGTAGGTTCCTGCCTAAATGCAGGACAGGACCTTCATCTAACCCAGGAGGTGCACAGCCCCACCAGGGGAGACGCCTTGTTGGACCTGGTGCTGGCCACAGGTGATGGCCTGGTGACGGGCTGCAGGTGCTTCACCACCTGGGCGACAGTGATCATCGCCTGCTGGACTTTACTATCTAGTGCAAGGTGGCAAAGGCCTCCAGCAAGGCAGCAGCCCTAGATTTCAGGAGGGTGGACTTCAATGAGCTAAGGAGAACATTCAGGGAAGCGCTGAGGTCCCGGAGGGGAAGGGAGCCAGGTGTCCAAGAACAGTGGTTGCTCCTTAAGAAGACGATCCTCCAAGCCTGAAGGGAGGTAATCCAAACATGGATGAAAGGGAGCAGGAGGGCGCAAAGGCCCTCATAGCTCACCAGAAGCATCTGGGAATGTCTCCTAGCTAAAAGGGAGGCTCACACCCAATGAAAGGGAGGGGCCATCACCAGGAAGTACTATACTGCGGTTGCTCAGGGATGGAGGGGGGCATTCAGGAAGGCCAAGGCAGAGATGGAACTGGGACTAGCTTCCCAGATCAAGGACACAAGTCCTTTTTAAAATACATAGGGAGCAAAAAGAAGGTACCGGGTAATGTGGGGCCCCTGCAAGACATGCTAGGAAATCTGGTCATCACACTAGACAACAGAGCTAACCTATTTAATGACTTCTTTGCCTCCATTTTCCTGAGCAGGGACCTGATCAGCCCCGCCACTGGGCCCGTCTCAGGCCCCAGGGGAGACGCACCTAGACCAAGGGTCAGTGAGGATCTAATCGGGGAACTTCTGGAGGGACTGGATGCATTTAAATCAGCTGGTCTGGACAATCTCCACCCCAGAGTGATGAGAGAATTAGCTGAGGTCTTTGCAGGACCCCTGGCATGGCTTTACAAGCACTCGTGGTGCTCTTGTGTGATGCCAGAGGACTGGAAGAGGGCCAATGTGGTTCCCATCTTCAAAAAAGGGAGGAAGGAGGACCCAGGGAACTATAGGCCAGTTTGTCTTACCTCAATCCTGGGCAAGCTTTTTGAGAGAATTATTCTGCCACATGTCCACAAGGGGCCAGCGGGGGAGATTATGCTTAGGGGCAACCAACATGGGTTCATTAGAGGCAGGTCCTGTCAGACCAACCTGGTGGCTTTCTACAACCAGGTCACCAAATCCTTAGATGCAGGGGTAGCAGTGGACATAGTCTTTCTGGACTTTCCGAAGGCTTTCAACACTGTCTCTCACCTGATTCTCATTAAGAAACTGGGGGGACTGT
>NW_017728943.1:122218185-122225898 GCF_001723895.1 Crocodylus porosus | reverse complement strand
CGGCTGGAGTCCTGCGTCCAGTTCTGGGCACTGCACTTCAAGAGGGATGTGGACAACATGGAGAGGGTCCAGAGGAGGGCCACTCACATGATCAGGGGCAGCAGGGCAGGCCCTATGAGGAGAGGCTACAGAACCTGAACCTGTTCAGCCTCCACAAGAGAAGGCTGAGGGGGGACCTAGTGACCTCTTACAAACTAGTCAGGGGGGCCCAGCAGGCACTGGGGGAGTCCCTGTTCCCCTGAGCACTACTAGGAGTGACTAGAAATAACGGTCACAAACTGGCAGACAGTAGATTCAGATTTGACATCAGGAGGTGCTACTTCACAGTCAGGGTGGCTAGGATCTGGAACCAACTTCCAAACGAAGCGGTGCTGGCTCCTACCCTGGGGGTCTTTAAGAGGAGGCTTGACAATCACTTTGCTGGGGTCGTTTGAACTTAGTATTCTTTCCTGCCATGGCAGGGTGTTGGGCTTGATGATCTGCTCAGGTCCCTTTTGACCCTACCAACTATGAAACAGCTGATTTCCTGACTTTTTTTTTTTTAGAATACTGACAGAAATCAAACCCTACTTTCTATATTCAACCTAGCAAACAAGGTGTAAATTAAACAACCTAAGATTTTGAAGAGGCATCTTTTTTGTGTAAAAAACCTTTAATTGGGGTCAAATAAAAAGCTTTTAACTGGGGTCCTGACTGGACATCCAACAAGCAAAGCAACTGTGCCAGTTTAGCAACCCACTGTAACTAGGTACATATATCTACTATTCCGTTGTAAATGGAAGGAAAACCATCGTAATTTAGCAGTTGTTTTTTCCACAACTTAGTGCAGGGTAGGGGTTGACACGTTTCACCATTTCATTGATGCATGCTAATAAGTCAGAAGCGGGGATCGTTTGTGTTTGCTGTGGAAAAAATGTGGATTTTTCTCATCTGAAGGAGAAAAATGCTGATTTCCCTTTTTTCCCTTTAAAGGAGAAAAACCACAGGAAACTGTGGGTTTCCTCTTCCAAGCTGGCAGCCTTCTAGCCTGCAAGGAGCTACTTGGGCAGGGTTGGGCAAAATACAGCCTGCAGGCCGGAATGGCCTGCAAGGCCATTCTATCCGGCGTGTGGGGCCCCTAAAAAATTTAGAAAATTAATATTGATCTGTCCTTGGTTCCTGTAAAAAAAAATGACAGGAACCAGGGGCAGTAGGACCCAGGGGAAGCCTGGCGGGCTCCTGCAACAGCAGGGCCTGCAGGCCCTGCCCCACCAGCTGGAAGCCCCAGCAGGAGCTTCTGGCATGGGACCACATGGCTGCACCACGCCAGAAACTCAGGTAAGGGGGGGGACCCCAGGCAGGGAAGGAGCCGGGGGAAAAGCGGACAGGGAAAAAGTTGAACCTGGGGAACAGTGGCCCCTCCCCTGCCCTGTGACCCACACTCCCTGCTGCAGCTCACTTGAGGCTGTCCTGAGCAGACACAGGCTGCAAGCGGCTGCAGCATGTGGCTAGCAAGGGGCCACTTTTCCTGTGCTCAGCACCCCCTCCTGCTGCCAGCCTGGGCCCTGCACTGGCTCTGGGCTTGCCCACTGGGGCTATGCTGCCATGGCAGCAGCTGTGGCCACCCCACTTGCTGTGCCAGGCAGTGTTTGCTGCTGCTGCTCACCTGGAGCTTGTGCACTGGGCAGCCCAGAGGCAGCAGTGGCAAGCACTACCCAGTATGGCAAGCAGCCCCTTACCTATCCCATGGCCAGCACCCTGCACTGCATCACTCGCACCTCACCTGGGGCTACCAGTGCCTGCTAAGGACAGCCCCGCACGGGCTGCAAGCAGCTACAGCAGGGAGCACGGGCCACACGGCGGGCAACGGGCCACTTTTCCCCACACTTAGCACCAGCTTGTTACCTGCCAGGGATCTGGGGGTCGGGGCTGCATGCTGCTTGTGCTGCGGGGTTGGGGAGGCACTGGGAGTGAGTGGGAGCATGGGGCCCACACCAGTGTCCCAGGGCCAGCGCTGGTGTGGCCCAGAGCAGGACAGCAGGAGTACAGGGTCCCAGCTGGCAGGGGCTCTATGGAGCCAGGCCAGCTCCCCTCTCTCCCTGCTGGTGCAGCCCAGCCCGGCTCCACAGACCCCTGCCAGCCTGTGCCCCGCTCTGGGCCCCACTGGTGCTGGCCCTGAAACATTGGGACATTGGTTGCAAGATGGTGACCAAGGGGCAGGGCATCTGTCAAGGGGCAGGGCTACCCATGAAGCACTTGACAGCTTGCCAAAACTGGGTAAGCAGCCCTGTACCTGAAGTTATTGCTCACCCCCATACTTAGGTGTGGGGGGAGGGTGATGGGAGACAGGGGTTGCCACATGTGCACATGCGCATGGTTGTCATACTGCCAGGCAAGGTGATGGGAGCAGCCCCAGCAGCTGGATGCAGATGACTCTATGGGGGGGAAGGGGGTAGGAGGGCCACAACTTGGGGACTGTCCAGGGGTGGGTGTTTGCCTGTGTGTGTGGCATGGGTGTGTGAGTGGGGGAAGGTGCTGGGTGCTGAGGCTGCGGCAGGGCTGGGAAGGTGGGGGAGACACCTCACCCTCCAGCAGGGGAAGAGGAGCAGGGGCTGCCCTTTGGGGGCAGTGGGGAGCTGCATGGCCTGGCCAATAACACCAGGGCTGGTGCCAATGCTTGCAGGGGAGATGCTCACAGGGAAGATGCTGTTTGGGTTGGCAGGAAGATACTATGTTATTTGGTGTGGCATGGGAGCCCCAGCCCAGGCCAAGGAGTGTCACAGGCATTCCCTCCTCCTCCTCCTCTCTCTAGCCTGTAGTGGGTTTGGACTTGCTCTGTAGCTGCCACACTCTGGCCTTGGTGGGATGGGGGCAGGTGGCTGTGGGTCAGGAGTGAGGGGCATCAGTAGGGCTGTGGCTTGGGAGTGAGGGGCACCTGCATGTCCCAGAGGGGCAGGAGACAGTGGGTTGGGAATGAGGCACCAAAAGTGCCAGGAGCCTGTAAGTTGAGAGTGACGGGTGGCACCAGCATGGCCCAGGGGCTGTAGGCAAAAAACTTGGAGAGCTTTGATGATCCGGGCAGTCCCTGCCTGCTGCAGCAGGGAGCTGGAGCCAGACTCATGCTGGTAAGTAAGGGGTGGGGGAGGGGACCATGGGGAGACCCCTGCCAGCCCCCCCGACTCCCACCCTGGTGATTTTTAAAAAAAGCCCACACTCACTAGGTGCTGCTGTTAGGCAGGGGGGGGTGATCTCCACTGCCCCATGCTGTGTGGGGTCCTCTGCATGAGCCCCTTGACCCCCCTCAGTTCCCCCCATGGCTGCCCTGACCGCCCCAGCTCCAGCCCTCTAAGGAAAAAAAAATGAAAAAAAAAACCCCGGGACTCACCAGCTCCTGCAACAGTCTCAAAGCTTTGAGGGCAGTGGGGATTGCTCGCCTCCAGGCAGGAACTGGTAAGTCTGGGGTTTGTGGGGGGCGGGTTTCCTAAAAGGGCCAGAGCTGGAGTGGGTGGGGCAGCCACAGGGAGGGGCTGAGGGAACAGTTGGGGGTCAGAAGGCTCATGGAAGAGCCCCCTCACCCCATGCAGTGTGGGGCAGTGGGGCACAGCAGGGATCGCTCACCCCACCCAGCAGCACCTGGTGAGTCGGAGCTTTTTTTTCCAAAGTGCCAGGAGCTGGGCCAGGCAAGAAGCCATTGTCGGAGCTGGGAGAGTGGGCGGGGGAGAGATTCGGCCGAATTGATATGGGACAGCGATTCAAATAACCAAATTGAATCATTGTCCCTGAATTGGCCAAATCCAAAGCGAATACAGTAAAAGCTGTGCTATCTGGCATCTTACAAGCAGGCATGCTCTGCTAACCAGCATGCCAGCTTGTAAAATAAAGGGAAACCAGGAGTGCCCACCGCTGCACTTCTGGTTTCTGTGAGCCCCCATGGCCCGGGGCAAAGCAGCCTGCACTGCCAAGCCCCCACGGCCTGGGGGCGTAACAGGATGCACCAGACACGGTAGGAGAAGTGGTGGCTGGGGCCGCTCAATTAACTGGCATATTTTGTTGGTTGGATAGCTTTTACTGTACTAGCCACTTCACACGGGCCTAATAAGCAGCCAGTGTATCAAGCCCATAATGCAACTGGTGTCAGTCACAGGGTGGGCATATGCCCACATTTTTCCATTTTGCAGCTGTAGCCTTTTTTTATATGAAGAAGCAATTACAATCAGGCAGACTTGGGAGGGTTTTCTTTCCAGGGGTATGTCTTTTTAACGTACTACAAATGAAGCAGCAGGTATTAATAAAGGCCACAGAGTCATGATGTGATTGTACATATTGTCAAATAGGTTTTTCTTCCATGTTTAAATTTGTCTCTACGTATGAGAGACTGTATTTGTATGCATTTAAAATCAGGTGCTTTAATATTGTTTTTGTGTAGATTGTGTATCCGTGCAGGAGCTGGAGTAGTTGACCATTGAGGTCCCTTCCTCCCGTATGATTTTACATGGTTTCTTTGTTTCTGAGATGTTCTAATCATGATTCTGCTTGGCTTTGAATTTCTAAGTTTCAGGCTGATGCCTTCGACATCTTTCAGAAACAGTTTTTCTAGGAGGATTGTCTAAGAAAGGTTAAGTTTGGCTGGGTTTCTTTAGAAGGAAAGGAACCTTCCATTCTTTGGACATGTTCCTGGTAGTGGATTTCACACTTGAAGCGATCTGTCTACAAGTTCTTGGACACCACCTGGATATTTAGAAAAGGAAGAGCAATAGAATAGCCTGAAAAGTGATAAATGAAGTATTATAGGTCACACTGCTCTTTTCACTAGCATGCCTAGCTTGTAGATTAGAACATTTCCCCAGGTACTACAGTTTTTAAATTATTGAACAAAATTAAAAACCTACACTTGTCTAATCATAGGTCATTAGGGAGATTTCTGAGTGGTTGAAGTGAAAGCTTGTTCTCTTCTTTCCACTCCATCCCCAATAAAATGTACTATGTATGCTTGAAACCATTTGCAGCTTGTGTTTTTTTTCTAATCTAGGCAGTCTTATCCTTTAACTCACTGAAAAATTAAATACAGTGCACAGGAACAAACTCCCACACTATAAAACCAACTAGTTCACAGCCTACTAAAAAAAAAAATCTCATGAGACGGTTTTGTCCTATTCAGTTCTGTTGTTCAAGTGGTCCATGTGCTCAACCCAAAATGCTGAGTAAGCAAACGGAAACTTTTATCCTAATCTTTGCTGTTTACGCATCTGTGTTCTGGTTTTCATGATGTGAACTGGCTTTCTTGATCAATGCTTCAGCTAAAACACAGTGAATGTTTATTTCAAACAGTCTCCTCTTAATGAGTTTTGTCTGCTATATGACTGGTTCTGCCTGTCAAAACAGGCTTCTTGTTTAAGTCACGACCAAATACAATTTCCAGTTTGGTAAAAACTATATGATTAAAGGAATAAATACTATTTTCTGACTGATTTAAAAAATCAATATTTCTTAGCTAGAGCCCTAAAGTGCTATGTTGTCAGTCAGTATAGACTAGTGAGGAACTTTAAAGAGCAGTATGAATACTTACGTTACTGATGTCCCAGTTTAAAATCTACCATGTTATTCTCTAATTCAAGGTTGTCCAACTTCTGAGTGGCTGGAAGATGCACACTCCATGGGTTGCACCAGCCACACACGCCAGGAGTCACAGCTCCCGTAGCTTGCTGACCCATATATGCTATCCCCCTTCCCCCCACACACACTGCACTATGTGTGGGCATTCCTCCCACTACTGCCACCGCTGGTTGCCCAGCCCCAGGTTCCCCTACAGCACCACACCATATAGGCACTCCAGGCCCCTGGTCCACATTCCACTAGTTGGACAGTCCTGCTCTAACTGACTGAATGTAATAGAGGAATCACCCCATGAAGAGTCCCAGTCTTTTTCCTTCTGCTAATCATAGTATCATAGAAAATGAGGGTTGGAAGGGACCTCAGGAGGTCATCTAGTCCAACCCCCTGCTGAAAGCAGGACCAGCCAACATCATCCCAGCCAACATCATCCCAGCCAAGGCTTTGTCTAGCCATGTCTTAAAAACTTGCAAGGATGGAGATTTCACTACCTCTCTAGTGTTCCAGGGCTTCCCCACCCTCCTAGCTGGCAGTCAGTGTCAAGTGGAGTGCCTCAGGGGTCAGTCCTGGGGCTGGTTTTGCTCAGCTTGCTATCATCCATGAACTTGCAGAGAGTGCAATATCCATTCCATCTTCACATCATTCATGAAGATATTGAACAAAACTGGCCCCAGGACCGACCCCTGAGACACTCCACTTGATACTGGGTGCCAGCTAGACACTGAGCAATTTATTACTGCCCATTGAGCCCAACAATCCAGCCAGCTTTCTATCCACCTTACAGTCCATTCATCCAACTCGTATTTCCTCAGCTTGCTTGCAAGAATGCTTTGGGAGACTATATCAAAAGCCTGGCTAAAGTCAAGGTATATTATGTCCTGTGGTCTCCCCACATCCACAGAGCCAGTCATCTCATCATAGAAGGCAATCAGGTTATTCAGCCATGACTTGTCCTTGGTGAATCCATGCTGACTGCTTCTAATCATCATAAATTACAAATTATGGAATTTTCTATCAAGAAAAGGAATGACAGTGCCATCATTTAAGATTTGATTGAATCAAGCTATTGGAAAAACTACATGGTATAATTGTACAGGGTGGGAGTATAAGTAGGTATATTTCACCTCTAACATTCGTTTCTGAAAGATCTAGCTTTGGTGAAACCTCTATAGAGTTCCCAAGCAACTTATTATTTGTGCTCTATGCCTTAAGTGTGGGATTCTCTGAATGAACAGACATGAGGAAGGGGGCCAATCTGAATAACAATTCAGAACCCAGGCAGCAGAGTTTCTTTACTAGTTGTTGGATTTCTGTGAATACCCAATCATTTAGTAAGTATTGACTAATACATGGGTATTTATACGTCTCTAATCCAAACAATGTTTATGTTGTAAAGAGTAGATGATGACCTGGCTGGAAGAGCCAAAAACAAGGTTTGGATGAATCGTTGGAAACAGGGCTAGATTTTTATTTATTTATTTTTTTTGGATTCTAGTCCTGAGTTCAGACTACTAAATTGTGACTTCTCAAAAGTGTTACAAGAAACTTTTTAAAAATACCCCAAAAACCCCTCTTTTCTTACTATTGGCTTAAATAATAAAAATCCACTGTGCATAGATTACAATATTTTTATCAGAGCTTAACACTCAATCTTTTCCATGAGTGTATAACTTTGGATAGAAAAACTATTATCTGAATATAATGACTTCCTGTCCAAGCAAACACTTAAGTATGGGTGGCACATCCAACTAAAATGAGAAACAATGCATTATTTCAGTTTGAAAAGCTGCATTTATTCCTGACAGTGGTTTTGCTGAAGACAGTGGTTTTGCAGAAAAGATGCAATCTTTTTGCGAGAACATAAATAATAGCTAAAACCTGGACAGGAAGCAGAGTAAACAGATATGATTAATTCAACTGAAAAAGGCTAATTTTATCCTTATTATCCCCACTCACACAATCATCACAATTCCACTAGGTGCTGGAAGATAAGAAACAAATCAAACAATTCATTTGATAAAATAAGTGAAACAATATATGTTTAGTTCATTTCCATTCAGATGTAATTATTCTAACAAGACACATTCTCGCTTCTGTTACGTGAAACCTGATTTAAAACCTTAA
>NW_017728943.1:122193645-122218174 GCF_001723895.1 Crocodylus porosus | reverse complement strand
CCCACCGTTGTGTCCCCTGTGCCATGTTCCCCATGAATTTTAACCCAGAGGGTCTCTAGCTGTCCATGCTGGTCGCCAACATCAGCTTGCAGGGACATGTAGCTTTCCTTAACATAGAGAGCTACACCCCCTCCCCTTTTCTCTACATGATCCCTCCTGTACAGGGTATAGCCCTCTATACCCATGGTCCAGTCATGGGTGGAGTCCCACCAGGTCTCTGTTATCCCGATGACATCATAATTCTTTGCACTGAGCAGGAGGACAAGATCCTCCTGCTTGTTCCCCAAGCTCTTGGCATTTGTGTACAGGCAGGCAAGGGTCCCCTTGGGGGGGTCTTGCCTTGCCCACAGATTGTACCAGGGCTGGAGCAAAGGTGAGCTCCCTTAAGTGCCTTGGCCTGCTGGCTTTGCAAGGGTTTGCAAGGGAATCCTACATTCCCAAACTGTTGTATGTTCCTTTGAGTCCTCGTTTTCCAAACATATTCTTGGAAATATTTCTGGGTTGGCAAATATTCCGTGGAGTGCTACTGCTTACCAAAATATTTCATTTCTGTTATGTCTCTTATTTCAGACAAATCTTGAATATTGCTTGGACAGTTAACTTCCTAAATAAATTTATAGTTAATTAACTGTCTTATCCTTCATACTTTATTCCTGTTTTGAATTCTAACTGTCAGACACTAAGACCACTGATAGATGTCAGGGGGGAAAAAGGCACTTGACTTTCACCCCTTCACCAAGTGCAGCACATGCCCAGAAGAGGAATGATGTCAGTTTGACCTGGCTTCCCACCATCTGTATAGATTGCACTTCAGAGGGGCTTTTTGGCACTTTTACCTAATAGGTAATTCCAGCTTTACAGATTGCCCATGATCTATACAGACATTGCGGGACTGGGTCAAACTGACGCAGCTCCTCTTCTGGTAAAACACAAGGTTTTTTCCATGTGGTTGTTTTAGATACCAGGATCTTCCAGTTTCTAATTTTGCTGCCCTGTTGCAAATGAATCCACATGCCACACTGAGCTCCTCCAAAGGCTTTGACACCCTACAAACTGCATGTTCCCACTCACGTGAATACGGCCTTAGCAGGTACTGAAGCAGAATTTAACCCAGGGGTGGGCAAAATGCAGCCTGGAGGCCAGATGTGGCCCGCCAGGCTATTCTACCTGGCCCGTGGGGCCCCTAAAAATTTAGAAAATTAATATACATCTGTCCCTGGCTGCCTGTCATGTGGCCCTTGATAGCTAGCCAAAACTCAGTAAGTGGCCCTCCACCCAAAATAATTGCCCGCCCCTAGTTTAATCCCCTTTAATGCATAGATGCTCTGGCTTTTTTGTTTGTTTACAGCAAGGGTAAGACTGTTAAATCTCTGGTAAAGCCAGCATATTCAAATTTAAGTCAGAATCTTTGCCCTTAACCTAATCCATATCCAATCATTGTCATCTGAAAAAAAATACTTCTTTACCGTATATTGCAGTGGGCCTTTCTAGCTTTGTTTTAGCTTTTCAATACAAAATAATACTGTAAAAAGACTTTTGGAAAAAGCATTGAGGAGTTCCATATGTAACTGTGTGTCTAAAGGTAAAAAACACTACCTATATATGGTATAAACCTATTTATGTGACTGGAAGTAAGTATGTCTCTGGACCCGGGTCTCTGTTCTGTTGGCGAGTAGAGGTTATTTTTACATGATCATATTTCAGAGTAGAAACGTACTTTAAGTTGTGCTGCAAGGCCCAATCCCATTTTTTATCTCCTTCCTATCCTTTCACTTAATTAATGCATGGCCATCCGCTTGAGAGAGGTCTCTGTTCCCTATAGCTTAATTTGTAATAAACAATAAAACCTACATAACTACACTCCTGGAAAGAAAATCCTCTCAAATCTGCCTGAAGAATTCAGCTTCCAATCCCAGTCCTGCAGTGAAGGTGAAGTAGTGCAATTGTAACTTTTAATCAGAAACGAATATAGAATGGCTGTTGAACAGAGTGGGGAAGAGAAGCACAGCAGTTTGTTAGAACTACAAAGCAATCTGTTCTGTCAGCCAAATTGTAGGAATCCATCATGTTGCAATGAGCTTCTCGCAGGCAATTTAGGTAACTTTGTTAGATATACAACTCAAAATAGTAATAGTAACAATAAAGCATGGAGAAAACAATTTACCCTGTTCCTGACGGTAATTTTTCCTGTGTTATCGTGACCCCATTAGCCAGCTGCGTGCAGAAACAAAACTAAATTTTTCAGCTAAAAACATGGGATGAATAACATTGTACAAATTGGCTTGTCCCAGATCCATTGGCCAACTGAAACCAGTAACCCCTTTATCGCTCATGCAGGCTTCCCTAAATGGGCATTGTTATCGCTTATTTTTTCTAGCTCAGAGCTCTAAAAATGAGACCTTTCGATCCAATGATGCTTCCAGAGAGATCTTGAATTTTTATCAAGATTCTTAGTCAGCCACTTTGGTACTGATAATTTCTCGACCATACAGGACCAGATATTTAGCCTTTTCTAATGTATCTTTGTCCACGTAAATAATGCACAAACCATTTTTGTCACCTTGAATGAACAACACAATAATTCTTCTGCAGTTCTAGATAAAATATGAAGATGAATTATTCCACCCACAAAATCTGTAGCAAGGATATGCACTTCTCATTTATTGTTAAGAATGAGTGCATCTACATATGTGCTTTACTGTGGATTTGACTAATTAGCTCCACAGTAAAGCATCACCGTAGTAAAGCATCACTTATTAGGGCGCATTAAATTAATTAACTCTGTTATAGGATAGTGCTATCCTATGACAGAGTAATTTACACTACCTCAATGCATGCGTAGATCATGACGAGGGCTGGCTGGGGCATAATGGTGCTATAGTGTGGGGGCTGCCTGCTGGCTAGTCCCGCACTTTAGCACCCTTATGCCCCAGCTAGCCCCAGTGCCATGCCCGTATATGGTATTCTGACATTTTCTTCATCCGACTCAATTGTATTTTAGTTGTTTTAGTTGAAATGTCCCACCCAGGCATTAGTTGTACTTTTTTATGCCTTCCTCCCCTGACTCATGGTACTAATGTGCAACAAAGCTTATACTGGATTAAGGTCTATGGAGAAGGGACTAATCACAAGTGAATCAGTCTTTGAATTGACAGGAGACCTGGATTTGAGTCCCAGCTTTGCCACTGCTTTACTGTGTGATATTGGGTAAGTAACTTCATCCCTCTTTGCTTCCATTTCCCCTGTCTTATTTACCTATTTAGACTGTAAGATCTGAAAGATAGGGATTATTTCCTGTAATGTGCATAGACAGGTCCTCCCTCACGCAGTGAGACCTCAGTTTTGGTTGGGAGATGCTGGGGACTGGTATAAAACAAAAATGAATCAATGTGATTTGGTACTACTCTTGGCTGGGACATTCTCTCATAGTTTTATGTAAATTCTTCTGATTGCTGGCATACCTTAATTATCAGGACACAGACAAATAGTCTGTTTCTGAATATAAATCATGGATACCGAGGATCTAGCACAAATAGTCTTTTTGACACAAACAGTCTTATCCGTATCTGAGAAGAGGGAGGTGTTTTTTTCTTCTTTACTCTGCAGGTGCATCCCAGGCTTTGTGGCTAAAATATTAAGTTGTGTTAGGCTCAGAACCTTTGATATAAGTTGCAGCCACCTGACGTCATGTAAAACTTGATGCGTAACACATTCATCTGGCTGCCAATCTACAACCCAGATCTGTTTAGTTCCTTAATCTCCTCCTCCAGAACGCTGGCAGCTGCTAACAGTGGCATAGAGGGAATAAATCCTCTTTATGCCCTAGACCTGTTTAGGTCACTGTGGATCACTCTAAAGCAGATCCTTTGGGATGGCTGAGAACAGAACACAGTGATGGTTATTCTTTCAAACATGGAGAACAGGAAACTAACAGCTACAAGGGAAAGTTGAATTTGTTCTTATAAAATTGGAAGTGACTCAAACCACCACCCAAAAAAACCAAATGAGCAGACCCATAATGGATGGGAGAGAACAGATTCGGGGGGGGGGGGGGTGTACATTTTCCTTTTCTGTCATTTAAATTTCTATTTCAGTTAAATTAAAAGCCAGGTGCTGGCTTGTTTTGGCTTTGTGTGTATGCTGAAGGACTAAGGCAAAGGAGTAATTCTGACTGCAAAGATGTCATGAGGAGACATTCCCATGAGGTTCAGTTGTATAAATTCCCTAACCCTAATTCCCATGACCACCCTAACACTTCACATGCCTTCTTTCTATTCACTCCTACCTCAGTCCTCCAACCCCATGACACTTGTTACCATTAGGTTTCCTACCCCCCAGGCTCTTCTGTCATCACTCATCATCAGCTTTCGTCCCACTTACCCTCCCTAGTCACTACCCTTTACTACTCCTCTATCTGCCTTCCAACCTGTAGCTCCCTTTCTGTACTCTTGGATCTGCTACACCCAAGTTCCCCCGGTACTCCCCACACCATGTGCTTTCCCTGCTAACCACAAACCACCATGATTCTATAAGAGAGTCTCATTACAGCTCCAGAAAGATGAGAGACGATATTTTCCCCTGTAATCAAACTAACCTAGATAAGTACTTGCTGAATTAAACACATGATTTAGAAAATGATTTCCACCTCACTGCCAACCAAGTATTTCCCACTCCAGGTATGAGGACATTAAAAGAAGTGAACAAGGCTCACTTAGAACAGCAGCAATCCTCTATCAACTGGAGGGCTTTATGTTGAATAATACAAAGAACTCCTTCCCTTCTCCCACTCCTCACCTCCCTACAATTCTGCTCACAGGGCTAAGCCAGTTGCCTCAGGGAAAATCTGCTTTTGTCCACCGTGACGATTGTTCATTATAGCCATGTCCTTTCAGCCACTAAGCCGTAAAATTGCTTTTGTTATTTATGTTGTAAGATTACCTTGAGTGCAGCTTCAGCAGAGATTTATGTACAGTTTTTTTGGTTGGGCCTTATGATTTATTGATCAAGGTGCTCATAAAAGTGCTTATCACTTTGTCACCTGAACATCTCCCCAAATTATGAAGTGTACACACAGATGTTAACCTTTCTCCTTAATCTGGCCAGGAGTCAAAGAGCACTGGCATTCCAGGACTGAGCTCCAGATTCCTGCGTGCCAGGGAAGCAACAATCATTAGTTTCATTCTAAAGACTAGTCTTTCTATAGTTCCCCCAGGAAAATGGGTGAAATCAGAAGTTGTGATCAACCAAGAGGAGATCGTCTCTTAGGTAATTTGAGCCAGTTGCATAGAGGGCTTTGAAGATGATGGATTAAACCTTTCATTTGCTCTGATACATAGCATAAAGACAGAGCAAGGGAGTAATAAGTCTGATGTTTGATCACCTGAAGGAGTTGCTAATCCCTTTATTTTGGAGAATGGCATAAAGGACACCTCCTGCGCTCTAAGGCAGCTAGAACTAACTTCTGAAATGAAGCTCTGAGTGTGGCTGGTGTTACCCAGGCTGCCTGTTGAAGTCAAAGCTAAGCAGCCTACAACCTCTTTTTTTCCTATGACTTAAGATTTAATTTCCATGATGTTGCATTAGTGTAGCAAGAGAAATAAAACTTGCTACTGAAGATGCAAATGATGTAAATGATTACTTGGTTCAAAAACTAAGGATTTCACAATAAATCTAGACAGGGGACTGATAACTTTCAAACCCTGCCCACATTTTTTACCAGGTAGTTCTATCTATCTAAGTACATAGTAAGCCTCAGGCACTCTTGTGTCAGACTTGAAGACCTTTACGAAATTAAAGAAGACAAAGTTTCGTGGTAAATATCCATTTCTGGGCTTCATCTATTTAATTTCTTCAAATGTTCCTGCTGTCCAATAAAACTTCATTTGAATAGCAGATGGCAGCTTGAACCTGACTTGGTACTCCAGAATTAATCCATCCTATCTATCATTTTCATTTCATCTATACTAGAAACCACTCTGAAACTTTTCTACCATAGTTTTAGAACAAAAGGACAACACTAACCAGCTATAAGAAATATTGGAATTATATACTCCAGTGAGACTGAAATCAGACACAGAGCTCGAAGGAGCTCAGAGGATAACCACATTTCTACGTTATGACAGATTTAGACAATGAGCGAGCCTACATTAGATTTGCAGAAAGCCATTAAATTGATTCCTCGGACTAAGGCATCTGGCAACATCTGCTCACCTGATCAAATCTATAAATGTGCCAACTGTGACATATATAGAGGTATCTTCCTGTTGGACATTGTCATAAAAATTGTTACTCGCATCATGCTTTCTAGGTTGTAATATCTAGGGAGGGCGGAATCCATCCTGACAGTCAATGCAGGTTTTGCTCAGGACACTCCACCATTGGTGATATTTTTGGTCAAGTATCTGCAAGAGAAGTGTAGAGAAAAACTAATACCATTGTACATAGCCTTCATCAATCTGATGAAGGCCTTCAGAACAATCAACGGATAGGGCCTTTTTATTGTTTTGAAGGTGGGTTGTTCCCCCAAACTGATTAACATAATTTGCTCATGACATCTAGGCCTATTTGGACCCTAGTTCACGTGCACTAGCAGACTAGATTACTGAGGGCCATTATCCATAGGCGGCAAGAGAAACATAGGCATCCAACTGATTACAGGGGATTAAAAATGACAAAACGGAACATGTGTGGGTCAGAGGGTCAAAATTAGTGCACCCTCAGGGAACACAAAGCAGAGCACCCCAGACAGCACCCAATGATTCTCAAATGCAGTCAGAGAGCCGGTGACTACTGATCAGGAGAGCTCTGCCCAGAGACAGGACCATAGACAACCCAGGAAAATAGCCCCACAGTCCCCAAGGACTCTCCTGGCCAGAGCCTCCTTCCTGGTAATGCAGATACCCAACTTGGCCAGAGCCAGGAGGAGGTTGACCAGGAGGTCCCGAGCTTTGGTGGGGCCACAGATGGGGAGTGCAAAAATAAACAAGTGAGGGGAAAGGTGCAGCCAGAACCTCAATAAGAGGTTCTGGAAGAGAAGGTGCAGGGGCTGCAACCTGGTACACTCCAGGAACGTGTGCACTAGGCTCTCCCTCTGCCCACAGAATAGACACATGTCAGGGACTGGTAGAAACTGTGTCAGATACGTGCCCTGTGGCATGTAGGATTAAGGTCAAATACAGGCTTGGCCACCAGGCTCTGTTGGCCTCGCCCTTGCTGAGAGTGTCTCGCCACTTTGTGTCTGGGCAGGACACAAAGGTGGTATGCTGGATTGTGCAGTGTATGAGCATGTACAGCTGGCTGCAGTGAGCTGTGGAAAATTGGACTGGGTGCATGTCCTCCAGCCTGCCAAGATGGTGAGGTGGGGAGAGCTGCGGGACCAACCAAGGCATGGGCCCTACCAGCATCTCCACCAAGCTGAGGGAGAAAGGGAGTGGGGGCCAGAGGCCACCCTCATGCAGGCAAGGACCACCCTCTAGATAGGTAAGGGCAGCAATGGGCAAGGCAGCTTTTACTTCCTGGACTAAGCAGAGGGAGGACACACTCCGTGGCCAGACTCATGTGCCGGGCAAGTGCATCCTCATTACATCTAGGTATGAAGGCAACTGCGTATGAAAAAAAAGAACCAAATGCCTTTGACAACATCAACAACAGAGTACAATAGGGGTGCATTTTAGCCCTCCAGCTTTTTACACTTACTTCTCATTCCTGCCCTTAATGCATTGAAGGGCAGCAATGATGACATTTAATCTTTGAACCAGACTAGATGGAGACTTGTTCAATATCTCAATGTTTAGCATGAATGTAACAGGGTCCCTGTTAGAACCCTGTTACTTGAGGGAAAATCCCCAACAGCTGGGGGAAGACTCCCCACTCCCACACAGACAACCAATGACAAGCTTTAGGGATAAAAGAATGGGAAAGCCCCGAAGAAAAGGCCTTCGGGCACCAGGTGAAGCAGATGGATGACGGAATGTGGAAGAAGAGAAGGGGACTGATCAGAGACTCAGACAGCCCCTGGAAGTGGCAAAGCTGGGAGGTATCCAGTGCATGCAAAATTGAGACACTGAGCAGCGGATCCCCGAGAGAAGCAAAATCAGTTATCCGGCAAAATCAGTTATCCGGTAAATTTCACAGTACCGGGGAGGTAGGGAGAGTGGAGGCAGAAGGTGGGGGACCCCTGAAGACAGCGGCAGGCAACGGCTGAAGAACCCCCCCTTGCCGGCAAACCCCGCAGTCCTGAGGAGCACAGGAAAGGCGGAGGCATTAGGCGGTGGATCTGCTGCAGCAAATGAACGTTGCCAATCAGTCTCCTGGTGAGGCAAAGGGCATCCCTGGGCTGGAACCCAGTGGAACTGGGGTATCTGGGGACACTAAAAGCAGATCCTCAGGTGAGGTAACCCCAGGCTCCCCCCCAGGTTCGTGCCCCCAAGTAGAGCAAGAAATGTGGAGGGTGCCCACCGCTAATGAGGCAATTAGTGGTGGCATAAAAACTTGGGCAGGGAGACTCCTCATCTTTCTTTAAAGACTTATGAGCACCCAAGTGGGGATTGCATTTTGAATACACTGTGTGGAGGAAGGGAGCCAGAGAATCCCCCAGTGATCCGGCAGTGTGGAGTCAAAGCTGTCCGATGCCTAAACTACTAACTAGGCAATTAACATCGTGGAACTACCTGCAGACACTTACCTGAAAGCTCCAGCAGCTGCAGGTCTCTTTGTGAGTCCCAGCATGATCTGGTGAGAAACTCAAGCTGGTTGCCGCCTCCAACTCGGGCCCCTATAAGGGAAAAGATAAGAAAAATAATAAAGTGCATTTGATCAATGTAACAGGTTGGGACTGGTCATTCCGTGGGTGCCAACTAACGTCTCATTAATTCCTTTCTTCCCTTCATAAGATCCAAGTCGTGGCAGACGAGAACCAGAGGAACGGGTGGCGCTCCGCTAACCTGATAACAGTGAAAACGAAAGGGAAAGAACCAGATCTGAGAAATTTGCTTTTACGGATTGTGGGGCCTTGGTTGCCCATAGTGAATCTTTCCTGCAAATCTCTTGGGTAGATTTTCTGAGTCATGCAAGAAATTCCGGATGGTAGTCTCAAGAAGACAAATCATCCTGTATCATGAAAAAAACAATACCTAACATCACCCTGAAGGATAAGTCTCATGTTAGTGTTGACAGTTTTTGCTACTTGGGTTCTACAATCAGCAGGAATCTTGACCTTCAGACTGAACTGACCAACAGAATCAGAAAAGCAGGTAAGAATTTTGGGCTATTCCAGAAATGTGCATGGAATAACAGCTTACTATCAGCTAAGGTGAAGACGTGAATCTACAAGACTTGTGGGCTGTCAATCCTGCTTTATGGTTCAGAAACCTGGACTACATATGCTAGGCATATCAAGAGACTGAACAGCTTCTACATGAGATATCTGTGTAAGATCCTGCAAATAAAGTTTTCACAGTCAGGTGGGTGAAAAACTGGCTTATGGGATGCACTCAGGGAGTGGTGGTGGATGGGTTGGTTTTTCCCTGGAGGGATTTGGGCAGTGGTGTCCCCCAAGGCTCTGTCTTTGGACCAATTCTGTTTAATATCTTCATCAGCGATTTGGATGGAGGTGTTGAAAGCACTTTGTCCAAATTCACAGATGACACTAAACTATGGGCCACAGTAAACACACTGGAGGGCAGGGAGCAAATTCGGGCAGATTTGGACTGAGGAAGTGGACAGATCAGAATAGGATGCAATTTAACAAGGATAAATGCAAGGTGCTGCACCTGGGGAGAGAGAATCTCCAACACATGTATAGACTGGGGTGTACCAGTCTGAGCACCACAACAGTGGAAAGAGATCTTGGAGTCCCAGTTGATGCAAAAATGAACATGAATCGCCAGTGTGATGGGGTAATAAGCAAGCCTAACCGCACTCTTTCTTGCATCAGCAGAAGTATCACAAGCAAGTCTAGGGAAGTAATAATTCCACTCTGTGCAGCACTGATGAGGCCGCAGATAGAGTATTGCATCCGGTTTTGGACACTGCACTTCAAGAGGGATGTGGATAACCTTGAGAGGGTTCAGAGAAGGGCTACTCATATGGTTGAGGGCCTGCAGGTAAGACCCTATGAAGACAGATTGAAGGATCTGAATCTCTTCAGCCTCCACAAGAGAAGGCTGAGAGGCGATCTTGTGGCTGCCTACAAACTCACTGGGGGGGCCATCAGGGAGTAGGGGACACTGTTCACCAGGGCACCCCTTGGGGTTACCAGGAATAATGGTCACAAACTAAAAGAGAACAGATTTAGATTGGACATAAGGAAAAAATTCTTTATGGTGAGGGTTGCCAAAATATGGAATGGGTTTCCAAGGAAGGTGGTGCTTTCCCCTACCCTGGAGGTCTTCAAGAAGAGATTAGACAGGCATCTGCCTGGGGTTACCTAACCCCACTGCTCTTTCCTGCCTGGAGCAGGGGGTTGGACCCGATGACCTACCTGGTCCCTTCCGACTCTAGAAATCTATGAAGACAGAATAGCAAACATAGAGGTACTGGAGCATGCAGGACTGACACACTTAGAAACCACCATCAAAAAGAGTAGTGTTGTGGGTCACTGACTAACCTGGCACCACCAGGTTCAAATCAGTCCCTGAACCATCTCCCATACTTTGGTCCCAGTCACAGTCCTTTCTGGGCTTCACAACATAGGCAATAATGCCCTGGGTTCTTCTGCACCACAGAGCTCAGTACAAAATATAAACAAACCAACAAAAGCTTCAAGCCCTGGGTTAACTGCACCACAGAGGGCAACAGAAAATATAAACAGCCTACAATGAACCTCCAGGTCCCCTCTCTTGCTTCCTCTTCCTGTCCCATTTTATTTCCAGGTCAGCCGGTCAACTTCCCCTCATTTGCTAATTGACTGCGCCAGCTGTGGCCCCTGAGGCAGGTAGCCTGCTAGCCAGCTGGCTCATTGCTACAAGGAGGTTGCAATGGTTCATCCATGTCAGGAAAATGGGAGAAGGTTGTATCCCCAAGAATATTTTGTATAGTGAGATTCAAGATGGCTCTAGAAAGTGGGATCACCCTCTATGGCAGTACCACGATGTGTGCAAAAATGATTTAAAGTCATTCAACATCAATGTAAAAACCTGGGAGGAGCATGCAGAATCCCATCCAATCTGGAGGGAACATCTGGCACTGGGTGCAGCTCAACATGATGCAGCTTTGATCCAGAGGATGGAAGCAAAGTAAGAAAGAAGAAAGCAGCATGCTGTAATTTGGACTCTAACTTAGACAACATATGAATCTGTGAAACTTATAACAAGCTGTGTTGCTCTCAAATTGGGCTTATCAGCCACACATGGATTCATCAGCATCTGACTTAGACTTCTTACATGTACACCATGATCCAGAGGACTGACAGTTGCCTACTTATTAGAAACCAGGTCTGGTATAAGGTTTCTTACTTTTCAAAAATTTGTCATTTCCTAAAGATGAAATACTCTTACAGTATATCCCCTGAAGCAAAAATAAAAGAAGGATGTTTCATTAAGAGTTGTCATCCATTCTGAAAAGCTGTTAGTCCACCTCAGGAAATAAAGAATACATGATAGAAAGACCATGTACTCCAGCGACGGGTATTTCCTTTGTCCCAGAAGAAGTGCTCACATTTTCCTTCTGTATAGACAATGCTGGGACCTGAAAAGAAGGAAGCTGCTTAGTTGCATTAAGAAGCACCCTGAATATAATCAATACCCTAATGCTGCTTTTGCAATATCAGTTGTAACTGGTCTGACAGATCTTGTCTGGGAGTGGTGTTGTGCTTGACACAATTCCTCTGTTAACTGCTGGTCCATACTATGAAAATATTAAAGAACGCTTGCCCTGGAGATCCTTCAATCAAAGGTGGACTTAATACAGTCCTGCTTCTTTTAAATCATATGCATGGAGCAGGGTGTGGATCTTACACTTGTCATTCTCTGGGTTGGGATTTTCAAAGGAGCCATTTGGACACCTGTGTACTTAAGGCTCCTTTGAAAATTCCAACTTTTGCCTATGAAGCCAGAATTTAAATAAATTGGGCCTTGCTACACAGTAAGTTGAAGTGGCTTCTGGAGCTCTTAACCTCTGAATTAGCTGCATGTTATCACCTTTAAAGTACTCATTATTCAGCTTAAAGTACTTGTTCTTCGCTTTAAAGTTATGCCACTCCAGGGCAGAATTATCTCTGATCCATTTACTTTTGCTCCTGTTCCATTAGGCTGTGGCCACTCCCTACAGCAGTTCTGCCCAAGCTGAAGTCCTCCAGCACCTTAGGATGCAGTGCCCCCCACCCCCATCAGGGTGAGTGGGGACACCAATGTGCAGCAAGGCCAGGCATGGTGCCTCACCTCCTGAACACTTGGGCAGAGCAAGTGCCATAGCCCTGAAGCACCCGGCAGCCATGGTGCCTTCTGCTGCTGCCTGGACTGGCTCACTATTCCTGCCAGCAGTGGTGTGAAGGGGGCAAGCTCAAAAGAAAAAAAGGTTTAGGCATCTCAGAGCTCATGCACCATCCTTTCTTTCTCCAGGGCACGCGCACACTGCTACTGGCTGGCCAAGTGCCACCTGAGCTCTGAGGGGCTGGATACATTTTTTTTTCCCTCTGGAGTCCACCATCCACATCTGGGCTGCCAGTCAGCCATGAGCCACATAAGAAACATTTTAGATAGGCTCCTAGTCCTGTCTCTACTCAACAAGCCTCTGGTGGCAAGTCACAGATGTTCAGGTGAAGGACAGTCTGAGATGGTTTTTTGCCTTAAGGTGCAACTGCTTCACTAAGTTAAACAACACTAAGCCAATTAACATTGATGCATCTTACAACATAAGGTGCAACACAGGGGATTTAGGCAGTGTTTAGATGCATAATTCCAAAGTGACTGAAATTGGCCCTGCATCAGCAGCTTCCAAACTCATTATGTACCTTCATTCTGGACTACAGAATTTCCTAGGTGTCTATACTAACACCTAGTGAACATGGTCAGAAGCGATTTGCGTACTCCATGGCAATTAACTCCTACCTAATCTCTTTTGTGATTCAGATTGTTGCCAGGAAGCACTAAACACTACCTAAGACTCGCCAGAGAGCCTTCATCAGTAGACTCACAGATGCTGTGCCCAACTTGCATGGAGAAGGATAAAGAAGCGAAGGTAATAGCAGCAGCTGTATGCATCCTTTGCTTAATAGCCCAGTAGGTAGAGCACTAATCCAGGAAATGGAAGACCTGGGTTCTGGGCTCTTCGCATTCTGATGTGACTCTCACTTCCCAAGCAAGAGGGACTCTAACTATAGCCTTATAGTTATGACCAAGGATCCTGATTTTCTCTGATAAAAAAATCACAAATTCTCTGATCAACCTCCCCAAATCCATGATTAAAATACAACACCAGTATATATGTATAGCCTGGCTCCACCCCATGCACAAATCTGGAGGGGGGCACATGCCCCCCCATGACTTCCCCAGGGGTACACACAGCAATGGGGAGTTCCCCTCCACACCTTTTCCATGCCCCCTGGATGAGCTGCCCATAGCTCTGTCCTGCTCCCAGCCCTTGGCTGGACAGAACTCCTGCCCCACCCTCTCCCTCCCTCCCTCACCATGGGAACCTCAATCTGCCCCCAACACACCCTTCCCCTCCGGATTTACCTGCAGGGTGCTGCTCTCCATACTGCCCAGCTGTGCTCCAGGCCATGTGCATGCTGAAGCTGTTTGCATGCACTTGGCATCCAGGGGCTCTGGCCAGAAAGCATATTTATTAGTACATTATCAGTTACACCAGCCAAAAATGCCAATAGCCAATAATGTTAATTTTCCTTTTATCGGTACCGATCCAATATGTCACTGATATATCAATGTACCTCTAATAAGTATCAATTAAACACAATGTTTTATTGATATATTTGCAATTTTAAAACAATTTAGAAGCCTACCAGTGCCTCAATCATTCTAATAAATTCTAAATACCTACAGGTTTTGACAAATGATTTTGGGTTTTTTATCATGGAAATCAGAGCTTCTCCTGCAAGGAGCTTCCCCACCTGGCCCCACTCTGCCCAGCCACACTAGGTCCCACTCACTGGGCTGCAGAGGCCCCAGGGGGAGGGAAGCAGGGTGGGGAGCCCAAGCCTACAGCATGCTCCCATCCCTACCCCACACACAAGTCTGGCAGGCACATGCCCTGCCTGCTTCCCCCACCACCAGGAGTGCACACAGCAGCAGGATGTCAGCCCCCACCATAATCCCACAGTCCCCACCCCAACCACATACCCCACACCCCTTCATACCCAGCCATCATACACACACCCACTCTGCAACCACACCACATACAGTAGGACTACATTTTGGCCTATTATGCAGTCGTCTCTAGACGCACTTTGTAAACACAAATCAATACAAAAGTATTTTTACACTCAATTAAAATAAATTATAGTAGAAATTTTATGTCTTTGTATGTCAATTGTGGGGTTTTCTGGTTTCAAGATTGCAGCACCCTTCCTCCCAAAAGGAGTACTTCCAGGGCAAGGGGAGGGACTTCCAGTGGCAAAGGTCAGGAGTTGAGGACAGGGGCAGGTCAGCTGTCAAAAGACTGGGCTACCCATGTGGCCCTCGACAGCTCCCCAAAACTCGGTAAGCAGCCCTCCACCCGAAATAATTGTCCACCCCGATTTACGTGGACATGTCACCCTTTGCCTGACTGCCCTCCTCCCATCCCCCCCGGGCTCCTGCAGGCTGGAACTCTGCCAGCCTGCAGAGAGCTCTTTGCAAAAGTGGAAAATCCACATGTTTCTCCGTTTAAAGTGGAAAATCCACATTTTTCTCAGGTAAAAGGGAAAATCCATGTTTTTTCCATTTTTCCACAGGGAATGAAAAACCCCAATCCCTGGTTATGATGCTCATGAAAGGGGGGAATTTGGGCTCATGTCCTCGGTGATACTTACGGATTTTACATGAAACAGTGACTGGTATAACGTTGGTAGCAGAGACTAAAGCTTAGGATGTTACTTTCTAGAGGAAGGCCTTCCTCCTCGAGTCATAGAGGCACATGCCCTTGGCTTATTCTCCTTCTATTCCAATGATTCTTGCATTCTTGGCTTCCCAATGGGCCAACTTCAACAATAAAGGGGGAAACTATTCTCCCCTAACATTATTTAGAAGCCTGCTGGTTAGGGCTCCTGAGAAGTGGAGATGTGGCAGAGCAAGGCTGGAAATCCAAGTCTCCTGCTTCTAACCACCAGGACAAAAGGTGAGTTTGACCACCATCCAATTAGGTGGTTACCCTAAGAAGTTGGTGTAGACATTAATCGTATGTGAACAGAGGTGTCTAGTGCCTAGAATGGGTCGGGCAACTAAGTTCCTGAGAGTGGCAGGAGTTCAAAGAAATTCCTCCAGGCTTCTGAATCGCCCTTTTTCAGAACCTACCTTCCTCCATTTTCTGTATAAAGTGTCTATATGTGTCTAAACATGTATGACTGTAGAGTGCCTCTCCATTCAGTGTATAGCGCTTGTGGTTGAATTGATCTGTCATTTTAAACAAGGAGACTAACACTTGGCATTGTAATGTCTAAGGAACAATTTTGAATCCTGACCACAGTACTTTCACCCTTGCCCATAAGCAATTGGACAGTCATTGGGTGCCGCATGGAGCTGGAGTCTAACATCTTGGTGTAGTTGGCCACTGTGCAGTGGGAACAACAAATCACCTGGCAAGCCAATACCACTGATACTGAATCAGGATGGAAGCCCCCAACCGAGCAACGGGATATCAGCTGGATACCTGGAGAGAAATGGGTAATGATAAGTTCAGGACTGTGTCAGGTAATCCCAAATAACAAGTCTGATATTAACAGCTGTCACACTGTATTTGACAGTACTAACCACTGAGAAATGCAATGCGGGTCTCATTTGCTTTGCAATAACACCATGACCCTTAAGTATACCAAAAAGTATACCTACTTGGCCCGCACTTGCAAGGAGGCAGTTAGAAAGGCCAAAGCAACTATAGAGCTGAGGCTGACAACACAAATTAAAGACAACAAAAAGTATTTTTTAGGTATGTAGGGAGTAAAAGGAAGGCACAGTGCAGCATAGGACCCATACTGAACAAGGAGAAGCAATTAGTGACAGAGAGGGGGGACAAGGCTGAGCTATTCAATGAGTTTTTTGCCTCACTGTTCCTGAACAGGGCTCAAGATAAGTCTCCTAATGCTTTCTTAGATGGGCATCAGATGGACACCAGCCCACCAACTGTCGACACTGACTTAGTGCAGAGTCACTTGGATGGACTGGATGTGTTCAAGTCAGCAGGCCCAGATGAGCTGCATCTGAAGGTAGTGAAGGAATTGGCCGGTGTCATAGCAGGACCACTAGCATGGCTGTCTGAGCACTCGTGGCACTCGGGTGAGGTCCCGGAGGAGTGGAAAAGAGCCAATTTGGTCCCTATTTTCAAGAAGGGGAGAAAGGAGGATCCAAGTAATTATAGGCCAGTCAG
The DNA here is from genome assembly GCF_001723895.1 of Crocodylus porosus. Classification (NCBI taxonomy): domain Eukaryota; kingdom Metazoa; phylum Chordata; order Crocodylia; family Crocodylidae; genus Crocodylus; species Crocodylus porosus. Next base: position 122,201,659 of record NW_017728943.1, on the reverse strand, counting down.
TCTCACCTCCATCCTTAGAAAGGTCTTTGAAAAGTTTATGAAGGATCATATTTGTGGGAGTCCAGTGGCAAAAATAACGCAGCAGGGAAACCAGCATGGATTTGTAGCAGGTAGATCATGCCTGATCAATCTGGTTTCATTTTATGACAGGGTCACAAAATGCTTAGACTCAGAAGTCCACAGGGTGGATGCCGTTTTCTTGGATTTTAGCAAGGCCTTCAATATGATCTCTCATCCTATTCTCATAAATAAATTAAGAGGCTGTGACAGATGTTTACAGAGTCCAGTCGGTGGTAAATTGGCTTGGGAGCCGTACTCTGTCCACCTCTGTGGACGGTACTAAATTGTGTGGGGTGAAGTACACACTTCAGAGGGTAAGGAATGACTGCAGGCAGACCTGGACAGGTTAGAAAAGCAGGCAGTACATGATAGGATGCGGTACAACAAGGACAAGTACAGCGTGCTGCACCTAGGGAGCAAAAATATCCAGCACACCTACTGGCTGGGAAGTGACCCTCTCAGCAGCACAGAAGTGGAAAAGGATCTCAGAGTCATAGTGGACTCCAAGATGAACATGAATCGTCAGTGTGACGAAAGCAGCAGCAAAGCTAACTGCACTTTATCATGCATCAACAGATGCGTGAGCAATAGATCCAGGGAAGTGATATTTCCCCTCTATGCAGCATTGGTCAGACCACAGTTGAAGTACTGCATCCAGTTTTGGGAGTCCTACTTCAATAAGGATGTTGATAGATTCGAGAGGGTCCAGAGGAAGGCCGCTTGTATGGTTAGGGGCTTACAGGACAAGCCCTATGAGAAGAGACTGAGGCACCTGGACCTCTTCAGTCCTCCACAAGAGAAGGCTGGGAGTTGATCCTGTGTCCGCCTACAAATTCATTAGGGGAACACAGCAAGGGATTGGAGATGCTCTGTTCACCACAGCACTTCTTGGGGTAAGAAAGAACAATGGTCACAAACTGACAGAGAGCAGATTTAGGCTAAATATCAGGAAAACGTCTTCATGGTAATGATGGCTAGAATTTGGAAAGGGGAGAATATCCCTATGTTACCATCCTCCCGGTTCCCGGCTCCACCTTCGGCTGAAAAGTGCCCTAAACACTCCTTCTCACTTGTCATCAACAAGAGGCAAAAGTCATTCTTCTTTCCAAATGACATAAAAGCACCATCTACCTTGCCAGGCCCAAGAGGTGTATTGTGCGGGGAGAGTGGTAGCTTCTGGAGAATCAGTTGGGTTTCTCTTTTGCTGCCTATACTAATTCTGTGAGGGAGTGTTAGGGTAACGATATGGATTTTGGATGTTGGGGTAGAGATATGGATCTGGGGGTGCAGAGTGTGCAGCTGAATGAAAGCTTTTTCCTGTGTCTCAGCAAAAGCTGCTGGTTACATGGCTAGCTGATATATTCAAAGCAACTAATTTAGTTAATGCTTAAGTAAGTGGATTTTTAACATGGGGTTAGGGTGCAAAGTGCATGATGTGTTAAAAATGGGATAGCCCACCAACTAGTGTCCAGAGACAAAAGCATAAATGCAGCCTTGGAGATGGGGAAGTCAGCAAGAGAACCAGTGGGAAACCACAGGTGGCTGAGAGAAGGGGTCAAAGACTTAGGCATGTGCTCTTAGCAGAGAGGCATGTAAATGAATGAAATGTATAGGCAATACCATGCTAAGGAAGCAAACAGTAAACAGAGGTGGAGCTTGAGATAGGAGGAGAAATGGGTGGAAGCAAAGGTGGGACAAGGGCAGGATAAATGTTAATATGTATGAACCAAGGTGTATAAATGTTGGAAAGAATTATTGTTCAGGGTGACTCCCTGATTTATTGTTTTTGGGAGCTAGTCCAAAGCTGTCTCCATTCTGAATAAAGCTGTTGTGAGCAATGTGTGCCGGTGATTGCTCTGTGTCTGCTCTGCCTAATGAGTACCAGGATCCACAAGCAATTGGACCTTTATCTTCCTAGTCATTGGGCATGGAGTCAGGGTCTAACACAAACTTTGCTAGACTGAGACCTTAACTTATACCTTCCTACCACATTTGGCAGTGCACAATGTTGTCACTAGGTCACCAGGTTGGCATTCTTTAAATTAGCAAATATAGCTTGCCAATGTTTGCCACTTGAAGTGAGAAAATTATACATGGGAACTATTTTCCATCATTATCTAAAATAGAACATAAGCTTGTAAATGAGGCCAAAAAGCCCTAATCCTTCTAAATTAGGGCTCTCCCACTGACAGCCTGCAGGCTGCACGAAGCCTTGGCCTCCCGGTCCAGGTGCCATTTCCCCACTCCTCCAGCTACTGCTGCTGCCAGAGTCTCTGGGTTCTGCTGCCAGCCACTGCCTCTGTGGGTCAGGGCAGGGTGGCACAGCAGCTGGGAGGCTCAGGGAGAACTGGGACATCCATGGTATGGTGAAGGGAAGAAGGGTTGTACAGCACCGTGCAGGTGCATTAGTGTGGCGCAGTGAGAGGGTATCTGCTGCATGGCAGAGGGGGGCCCATGCAGCCCAGGGGGCATGTGACTGGTGCGGCATGTGATGGGAGCCTGTAGCTTCCAGCCAATCAAAAGTTGGACAGCCTGGTTCTAAACTGATCATGTGATCTTCAGTGCTCCTTAGCACTTAATTACATTATTTGTAATGATATAAATCAAGATTAAAAGCTAAAGGATCTTGAATTATTACATAATTACTACTATTTGTATTTTGGTAATGCTAAAAAGCTATTCATGCTATTGCTGAAAGAGTCTTTCTAATCTTGCCCTCTTCTTTGACTGTCTTCACTAGTTTCTCTTTTTCCATTGCATCAAATAAAAAGTTTCTTGTCCTATTATTTAAGGTCTCTTATGATTTAACCACATTCTACCTGGAGAATTATTCCCCTCCCCCCCAAATCTACAAAACTGTTATCTTACTTTCCTCCAGATCTCTACTTGACTCACTTCAGTCGTGATGGGTAAAGAACTCCACATATTGATAAGGCAGGAAAACAGATTGCTGTGCTGTGCTGTGCTGTGCATGCTGCTAGACTGTTCTTGGTGGTGGAAGATGACAGAACAAGGAGCAAGGGCCTCAAGTTGCAGCAAGGGAAGGTTAGCTTGGATATGAGGAAAAACTCATCTCTCCTCCTTCCCTGCTTTACTAAGTAAATGTCTAGGCTCCATGTCACTGATTTCTCTTCAGTGGCAAACCAATTTGCAAGGCCCTAACATTTGTCATTGCTTGACAAAAAAGGGGTGTCAGTTTTATATCCATTTTCCACATGGGGGTACTGAAGCTGAACTGGTCACTGATTCTGATTTCCTTGCTTTTAGATTGCTTTTTTCAGAAGTATTGGACACTCATAACTCCTATTGATGCACTAAGTGAGTGGCAGAGCTGGAACAGATTCCCAGTCCTAGCCATCTCCACTCAATCCCTTCCATAGAAATGATGCATAAATTGAATCAAAGTTTAACTCACTTTAAGCTAAAATGTAGAACCAATTGTTTAAAAGACTTTTTGAAAAGCAACCTACTATATGGACTTCAAAATCATTTTAGGGGATAGTTGTATGTTTTCCCAGCCAAGGAAAACCATAAATTGGCTGCATTTACTGACAGGGAAAGGTGCTGTTACGGCAAACACTCTATTCCCTGCTGAGATTCTATGAATCATAATGCACAATGTAATTTGAGTGGAGTTTTTATTCCATTGTAAAAATACAGGGGCATGGAGGTTGCCTGGAAATAATGAAATGCACTGAGACAGTGTGAAATACTTTAATCTGTTGCTTGCCAGCATAATACATTTTAGACTGTTTACCATTATATTACCCTAGACACTTGGATGTTGAGGGTGACATGGGTTTATCAGTTTTTTCATAATTAACAGGAAAGTATTCTGAGCGATTTTTCTTTCTAGCACAGCAAAGGGTTATACTATTTTCCTGGTTCTGTTTTTGCTTGTCCTATGCATCTTTCTCACTGACTTTCCGTTTCAACACCTTTTGCTTTCATGGGTCTTTAGTTCCATTAAATATCCAGCACTAATTAGGCTCTGTTGTCTAAACTGTAGGAAAACACTTCAGTCAAATCAAAGAGCATTTAATTAGTTAGACTACAGGTTACACCCTATCTTACAATGTTAACTCAAATAAACAGACGAAACGTCTGTTAGAACCTAATGTGAATGTAAAAAAGGCTGGTTAATAGCAGTCAGGATTTCCATTTCACTGCTCCTGGACTCAAGTGTGAGGGAGTGACAAGGCCTCTCCACTTCCGTGTAGTACTTACCAGTGTGTGTGGTGTGAGGGGAAAAAAATTAAACCTAGATCTACAAAGGACCACACAAGCAAAACCGCTTCACGGTGTTGAGCTCCCTGCAGACTTGCAGCATTGGACTAGAAGCTGCAGAAGACACCAAGCACCCTCCCCTCCCAGCTCCCAGTGCGGTGTGTATTGTCACATTTCAAAGGAGCACAGCACCTACCCTGCTGAGCTCATTTGAAAGTCTAGCCGTTTATTCTGGTGTATAATCGGGAACTGAGCAATTCTGAAAATCTTGTTTTATGTGGGTGCTGAACACCTTTAAATATTGGGTCACCAATGTGTGTTATTTCCTTCATTTGTTATGGTGAGATGATACTATCTACGTGCAAGAAGCCTTGCATGTAGATATGGCTTGATTTAACAATGTGTGGCTGTAAAACTACCACATGACCTAACTCTCCCTGTATTTTGCCTGAAGCTCCAGCTCTGCTCTAGAAGACTAGTGATTATATAACACCCCCTTCTTCCTTTAAATAAAAAAACCCCTATCAAACTAGTATGTTTCAAGCCTTCGTGGCTGCAGAGAAAAGCCTGGAAACTGTTCATAAGCAATTGTGCATACATTATGCTATGGAGAATGGTTAAAGAGGGCCAGGTGCTTTAGAAAGCTTTGCATTTTATGAAAATATGTTGAAATCAGTATTGTTGTCGCAGCAAATATCTTTTTAAAGTTAGTGAGTGAGTTCTTGTGAAAGTGAATAAAAATACTTGCAAGGTGCTTCCCTATGTTTTCCCCACTAAAAGAATCGGGTAGTACCACACACTAAAGCAATTTATTTCCATTCCAAATTTTGCCTCATGTGCTGCAATAAAATGCAAGAGGCATTTAAATAACTGTTAATCAGCAAAATCCCAAATGGATCCACCTCCTGCAGACTGATTTGCATAAGTCACATTTTTTTCAGAGGAGACCTGTGCTGAAAACTGCAGATTTGCTTAAAGCATGCTTGTGGTGTTTGGCTAACAGTATCCAACTTGGTGGGTTAATTTGCAAAACCAAGTTCTGCAGCATACCAAGGAGAATAAAATAGCTAGCAGGTTAAAGCCCCCTTTAAAAATTGGAAAAATAAAGTTCTGATAGAGGAAAGAAAATTAATGGAAGCAAAACAGAATCCAATTTATAATGCTTAAATCAATTCATTCCAGGATGCTGCAGTTCTCAAGAAATTGCTTTGGCCATTAGCATAGCTAAATATTTAAAAAAAAAAAAAAAGCTGATGTATTTATAGGGCTTTTAACGAAAAGTACAAGAACAATATCAGTCTTGCAGTCTTCTATGAAGTGAGGTCTTAGAGTCTGTATCTGTTAGGATTGATTGTAAAAAGTCCTATCACATTTCAGTACCTTTTACCAGTGTGAGAAACCTGAAGCCACAGTGAAGCACAAGGTGTAATAAGTCCTCCTTCCCCCCGCAACTCCCCAAGTAATGTGAAAGGTACCAAAGTTGAGTTAAACCACACAATTTAAATATAGATATATATAGCTATATATCTTAAACCATTCTGTTCAGTAATAACCTGACTCTCAGAATATCATTAGTTAAAGGACAGTTACAGCAAACTAAAATAGACTTGTAGTCCATACCGCAAGGTTTCAGAGACGTGTCAAAAGACAGGAAACTATTCTAGCTTTAGAACACCACTTACCTTGAGGCAGGGGGGAAGTCAAGATATTACTGGATATGGGTGGGGGGAAATGAAAAAAGAATATAGAACCAAAAGCCATGGCTCCCAGGGAGATGTTCAATGAACTGCAGTTTTTAAGCAGTCAAACCTGTTTTATCTGTTAACCTATTTTTAAGGGACAGCCACCAACCATTACTGTAAATATAATATTGACTCTTGAATAGGGTGACTGGTGTAATGCCGCTTAGTGCTGTTCCAAATAAAGACAGGATTTATCTAGCTTCTCTCTCTGGCACTTTTCTGCTCTGCTGTGGTGCTTTAAGTGCATTGCCTCCTAGTGGAAAATGCAAGGCAGCAATGGAGCATCGGTCACTTGAAGTGATCTTGAAAAAGGAGCATTAAGTGTCTTTGCTTAGCAGTGAAGAAAGAGGTATTTTTTATTTGTTCTTTAGGCAGAGTTAACAGGAGGATGGCATTCAACTGTTAGTGCTGGGGGACCTTAAAAGCCTTTTCTTTCCTAGAGGTTACATCTATAAAAAGTATCCATTTCTGCACACCAAAATAAAGAAGAGTTTAAGGTTGGCATCCAACTTTAATATAAGCAGGAACTGACATTCTTTACTACTGCAAAGATTTATGCACATCTTAACAGTTAGGCACCTAAGTACATTCTCTTGTAACAGTCATTGTCAGCCAGGTGCCACTGGATCCTTTGAAGGGTACCACAAGATAAGCAAGGTGTGAGGAGATGAGCAGATAAGGGCGATCTCTTCCCCCCACCCCCACTCCCACTGCCCAGCCCTTCTGCAAAGAAGTAAGGATTGTAATCTATAAATTAGTTTTTGAAACAGGATGCTACTCAATTCAAAAAAGTTATAAAGGGGTGCCCAAGTCCAGTGAGGCTGAGAACCACAGGCTTATCATGGTTAGGCATACAGGGCGCAGACAGAAGTGCAGCTCCCCACTGTAACAGAAAAAGCTTTGCAAGAAGTGTTCTGAGTTGCAACAATCCCCCGGAACAAACAGAAGTTCACTGTTGGTTGTGGGGCAGGGAAGGGAATCTAGGTGCTGGCTGCCAGCCTACGGCCAGTTTCCCCCCAGTAACAACCCCTCCTCCCTGCAAGCTCCCTGCCAGACCAAGCTGTTTTCAGAATGGGAGGTGGGAAAGGGAAGAGAAGGAGCTTGTTCTAGGGGTTCCCCAGCTGGCACTAGAGGGAGAGCTGGGTAAATTGTGGCCTTTCACCTTGGGGTTTCTTATACACCTGCCCCACCGTTCAGCAGGGTCTGAACCCCCCACAACTGAATTTCCTCTGCTCCCTTTCCCCTCCTCCCATTCTGAAAACAGTAGCAGGCTGGCAGGCAGCACAGATGGACGTTAAAGAAGATGCTCTCTTTTGAAACATCTTAATCTGACCCCCTCATGCAACAAGGGGTCAGATTTTCACCTGATTGGCCACTTTGAAGCAGTCTGAGGCCATGCACTGGTATTCGGTCACAGGTATAGACTACTTTCTGTGGCCAGATCAGGGGAAAATTGTCACTTCTGTGCCCATCAATTCTGGCAGAATGAGAACCTAAAAGATTGGTTCATTGGCCACTCTGGGAGCCTCTGTTGTTTTTAATATAATTTATATCCTTTACCTTGCTCACTAAGTTTGTAAAGTACTTGGGCCTCAATCCCAGAAAAACCCACATGTTAAACTTTACAAAATACCACATCCAAGGGAGTCCTCCCATGTATCAAATAGGTTTATATATAGTGTATGGAGGGCTGGGAGAAATTGCCGTTGCAAATTTACAAAGCTTTGTTTTTTTTTCAAAATAAAATCACTGTAGTGCTTTGGTGAGGGCTTATGAATCAAAGGGGTAGAACCTTGCACCAAGGGGTGAACATTTTAGCACGGGTGTCAGTATTGTTACTTATGTGGTTGTTCTGCACTTCTGTTAACCTAGGCAGGGTGAGGTTTGTAACTGGCCAAAGTAAGTATGTTTACAGAGTGAAAGAATTACTGATATTTACTGGAAGAGTGTGGGCAGTGGGGTCCCGCAGGGCTCGGTGCTTGGAC
>NW_017728943.1:122185333-122192885 GCF_001723895.1 Crocodylus porosus | reverse complement strand
TATTCAAGAGAAGGTTGGATGTGTATCTAGCTGGGGTAATGTAGGCCCAGCACTCTTTCCTGCTTATGCAGGGGGTCAGACTCGATGATCTATTGAGGTCCCTTCCGACCCTAGCATCTATGAATCTATGATATATTGGCTGCACCAGGTGATTAAAAAGTGAGCCACAGAGGCACACGTAAATTCCCTGTCATCTTGTCTCAGTACATCCAGGAAATAAGGGTGTAGTTTGAAATTACTTTTAAAAAAGATGTGTGAGAGGGGGAGGTGTTTTTAATGAGACCAACAGAACAACATATACTTACCTTGAAAAAAAAATCACTGAAATTGGCCTGTGCAGAAAAACTCTGAATCCCACAAAGATCAAGTATTGGTCAGGGATGATGAAAAGCCTGAAAGCATCTGAGGTGATGATGTCTTGATCTTCTGTTTGGATCCTGAATGAACTGTGAGGTAGGGCTTGAACAAAATACACATGGCCTTAATATTGAACTGCCTTAAAATGAAAACGATTTATCACCATCTGTTTAATTTAATCATATGGATTTAAGTAAAAAAGCATGGATTGGGATTTTAGACCTGAGTCTGGATCTTGCAAGTGACTCTACATAACCACACAGTCGTAGAATTGTAGAAGACTACAGTGACAGCTAAGCGCTAGAATGTGTCACTCTGAGTTTTCAGATGGAGGCGAATGGAGGATAAATGAGGCTCCACCAAAGCTGAGGAGCCTATAAACAAATGGTGACTATCTACATAAGGGGGAGAAACAAAGAAGTAATGCAAACATAAAAATGTTTAGGTGAGCTATTAGAGCTATTTGCTATTAGAGCTATTTGCTTGTTGAAAGGAGTGGAAGACATTGAAGTGTAACTTATATGAAATATAAAATATGGTATGTTCTCCTCAAATAAGCCCTGAGTATGCATCTGGGAGAATGACCCACGCTTTTGAGACACTATCCTTTGTGAGTACTGGAAGGAGGGAAGACAGTTATAGCATTTCTGATTTCTAATCAGACTGTTGTACATAATTTAACAATGCGAATGCAATACTATTCTTTTGAAGAACTTAATTTGCAAGTGTCTGGATTTTGTAATATTAAAATATTTTCTGTGTAATACCTTTTGTAGTCTTGTATTTCCCATGAGAGTGAGATTTGTGATTGTTATAGGCAGGTGGTGTCGGACCCTATATATATATATATATATATATTAGACAGGATCTGTTCTTGTGGGAAGAATGAGATAGATGACCTAAATCACTATTTGTGGTCTTAATCACTTTTTGAAGAAATAAGAGGAAAATGGATCTCTATTAGTGGAAACTTTTAAATACTGGGCTAATGGAGAAAAAACGGCTATTTGGCTTCTCTCCAACAATGTACAAACTGGGTGTATATACTCCTATACTCCCTGGGTGTATTTGCATTACTTGCACAAAGTACAAGGGGGAAAAAAAAGAAGTAGATGTCTCCTGTTTTATTTTTTTATTTCTTTTTTTCTTTTAGTCTTCTATTGTATATTGCTTCATTTTATCCATTTTCTCTATCATCATATATTATATTTTGTTTTAATTTTGTTTAAACAAATGATGGAAAAGGCCTGTGTCCTATATGATTGAAGACTGATATGCCAAAATCTTCTGGAATGTTTTCCAACTGGAAAACAATCTCATGAAAGACAAGAGCTGAGATGCAACCTTGTCTTTTGGGAGATCTAGTTGGATGTCTGACAACCAAGTATTGTAGAGCTGGTAAAGGGGAGCAAATGAAATTAACGTCTTGTAGTATTTATTCTGACAGGATGATTAATTTCTCACTCCTTTGTTGAAATGGGTACTTCTGGGAAATTGGGAAATATTTGTTTCTCTAAAATGTTGATTATTTGGAAACGAGCTTTTACATAAGCCCACTGCACTTTAAAACGCTTTTGTTTAGAGCTGGCATGAAGGTTGCTTTCAAATTGTATTTAGGGAAGACCCCAAGTGCGAGGCCAGGAATTAAAGCTTCAGCTGGTGTAAAGGGTACCAGGTCCACCTGCTCCAGTGATGTTGTGACCTTTCACAACAGCTGCTGATTATCCTCATTATCTCTTTGCACCTGTAGCCAACAGCCCTGCAGATGCAGAGGCCTCAGCCCAAGAAACAAGAGGGAGCACATTGATCAGCAGACTTTCAGTGCAGACAGGCTGAGAGATGTTCCATCTGATACCTTTCTGGAAAAGTACTCTCAATTCATGCCCTGCAGCAGAGGTACGTATTTTGTGACAGATGTCAAACAAACAAACAAAACTTAGCAAAGAAGCAATGAAGAAACAGAAGATATATCAACCTTCTGACCTTCTGCATAACTCTTGCTCTCCTTTCCTGTCTCTTTGATAATGGACAGGAAACAACGTATAGCAGAGAAGTCAAGAAAAAGAGGGCAAGTTGGCATGTAGTGCTCAACCTCTTTATTACTAAATTTGCTGGTGTATGGGAAATCCAGAAACAAGCAGGGATGGAGGAAAATGGAAAATCAGTGGTAAATGCCAGGGTGTAAGGTTCAGAAGATGTCACAGAATAGTAAGTAAGGATGAGCAGTAAACAAATAGTGAAGCAAGAGGGCTGGGAAAAAGCAGCCAAAGAGAAGTGGTTGGTGGGACAGTCAGTGAGGCAAATCCTACTGGACTGCAGGAGAGGCATATGGGAGGGAAGGAGGGGTGGGACGGTGAAGTAGGGAGGGATGGATAATAACAGTAAAGGATATCCAGGGGGAACAAGAAAGCATTCTCTGGCAGTAACTGCAGCTACCTAAAGATACATGCCCAAGCCTCATGAAATCAGGCACTTAAACACTTTGAAAAACAGAACTAGGCAACCATCTATCTGTATGTAGCTAAATATGTTTGAAAACATGGCCCTTGATCTATATGCCACCATCTGTTGAGGTGAAGGAAAAGTGAGCAATAGCTGAAGCTGGGCTGATGGAAAAGCACTTCCTTTCTATTATAAAATTAATGGGTAAGAAAACTCCAAAAGCACTGTGAAATCCTGATTCTGTTGAAAGCAATGGGGAAGTTACTCTACTGACTTCACTGAGAACAGAATTCTGCCCTTTGAACTTGTAAAATACTTTGCCAGTGTCAATAGTGCATATGTTCTTTCCAATTTCTTTTCTATGTCAAACATTGTTTGCCACATTGAATGCAAATTTTACATTAGCATAACCACTGCTGTTTGTTATTTCTTTTGGGGTAGCCATCAAGTCATAGATGAGGATCTGGGTCCTGTTTCTGCTAGGCACCTGATAGATAAAAATGAAACAAGTCTTCAGAGAGCTTGTGGGTTAGTATTTCCACAAGAAATCATCTTCAGAATTGTAGTGGTTAAATAGTTAAGCATAGTGTTCACTCATACGTTTAACCTTCTACTCAATTATCTTTTCCTCTACAAGCTTCTTCACACAGGTCTCTTCATCAAAAAGTACTACTTCATCAAGCTCACTTACTGCCAAACCTATTGAACAACAATCTTTAATCAGCTTTCAGGTTTTTCCCCAAGAGGAACTGACTTTAGAACACCTTCTTCCTACTTGATAAGAGTGAACACTTTCTTTTTTTAAATATATACAGAGAGAATGAACATATTTTGACCTAGACATGTCAGGTGAGGTACCCTGAAAGAAATACTTTCCAGGACACCAAGACCTTAATTGGAAGAAGGGTCTGTCCTGGTAAAACTGGATGTAGTCTCTCTTTAGCTAGGTTCTGCCGCTTGCCCTAAAAATTGTGGGGCTAAACCCCAGCTTCCATAATGTGGCAGGGAAGTCTCATTCTGAATCTTCACCCTGGCAGAAGTTAGCCACTCAATAAACTGATTCTTTCAGTAGTATGTCAGAAGCTCTCTAAGATCAAAGTGAGTGTTAATGCCATTTGTTCTGTAATTCATAATAAACTCATTCAGAACACAAGCTAGGAAAAAAACCCTCACTGTGAGAAATATGCATATATTGCGGTTGAGTCAGAAGCTGGCACCATCAGCTATACATATGGTAAAAAAAAAAAAAAAAAAAGTGTTCTTATGTGGTTTACTTGAACACTTTGAACTTTAAAATGTTGTCACAAATACACCACAGTTTTTTTACCAGGAAAATATAAACACCCTAAATCCGGCACTTCTGACACCTTCCTAGTTGTAGACCCATGTTGCTTGAATTCTAGCATCTGGCTTTAATCTGTCACTGAAGGGGAGGTCTGAAACAGAATGCCAGTAGTTGACCTACTTATGAAAAGTTGTATAGCTACAATGTCAGGGGGAAAAAAATCTCTCTCAGCTCTTTTCATTTCTTTTGTGAGGAAAAAAATCAGAATTTTAAATTATTAGACTAAACTCTGTATTTGGTATGAATAAGAAAATGGGTTCTGCTTTATAGCTGTACTCGTATTTTATTATTCACTTCCTTGTATGATTCTGTTTCTGTTGCCTTTGGAAGATAATATCAGAAACATCATACCTGTGAATTAACACCTGTAAATTCATATAGGGAAGAAGGCTGTGTTCTGCGGCATAGTTAAGTAAAGTTGCTGCTCTGTGTTGCAAATGTATGCAGGTTTGAATCCAGTGGAGGGTTATATTTATTAGAGGAAGGGCAAACTTCATCAACCAGATCAGGTCCTTTCATCTCAAGTAGTCCCATTAAATGCAAATTATTACAGTTACTGCACTTGTGAATAAGGTGTATAGGAATATTGTTTTATTTTTGGCGAGTGTGATATTTCTGCATATTTTCATGTTTCAGCTGTGCTTTACACATATTTAGCACTTGCCCATTGCTTTATATGGTTATACTTTGGTAAAGAATACCTTTATTTTGCATTTTATATCTCTTGTATTCCGTTTGTTATTATAGTAGTCTTGTCAGAGTCCTTTTCCTTGCATTTGGATTAGTGTATTACAGCCTTAATTTAACTAAATCTTCATATCTTGCAAACTGGGCCTTTGTAGCCTACTGGCTAAAGAGTTAGCCTTATGATGGGAAGGAATAATACATTTCAAGTTTATTAATTCTTTTATTAAAAATCCTACTCTGCAGTAGATTTATAGTAATAGTATTATCTAGTATTTGCATGCTAAGAATACCTTTTTAATGGCTGTTAATTTTTTGTTTTCTGAACAACTTTAGTCTTTTTTGATAAAAATGCTGCACTACTAGAGCCATCAGATTCATAAGACGTGCCAGAATATTTCTCAGTAGATGTGACTGATTAGGTTTAATGTATATTAAACATTAAATATTACTTGATAGAATACTTAAAACTTTATGTGAAACTGCATATTATGTCCATGGATGGTCCAGTCTTAAAGTTACCCAAGTAACTTTTATCTTTTTGAGATGGTGTTTCCTGGTCACGTTCTTTAGGATTAAGGTTTTATGTGAGATATGTGAAATAAACTAATTGGGTTTTGAGGAAGAAGGGTGCGTGGTCCACTTACTGTAATTGCAAGGTTTCTGCAATTACTGTTGCCATTTTGTATACTCACTTCAAATTAATCTGGTTTTGTCCCTTGCAAGATTATACACAGAGTAATCCTATTCATATAATCTGATGGCCTGATACTGAAAACACTTATTACAGAGTATATTTTTGATGTCACGAGGTGCCTCCTTTTTCCACCTGCTGGAAACAATGTCTTGTTGAACTAGTTTTCAGAAGCGGGTCCCAATATAGAATTTGTCTAGATGACAGTGGTACTGTTTTGTTGACTGGTATTCAATATATTATCTAGTAGTAATTCCATAACTTTCCTCTGTGTGACAAACGCCTGCTTTATCCATGTGGATTTGATTATTTTCCTTATGTAAACCACTTGTTTGTTCACACTTATTTTTACTAAAAATCATTTTATTTGTTTTTTGTTTACTTGTTTTCCCTCCATTTCATCGAGATCATGCTACATTTTGGTGGATGGCTTCTGGATATTTCTGTTCCTATCCAGCTTTGTTTCAGTCACTAATTAGATGAATGCATATTCCAAGATGACAACACAAACGATAAGTAGTAATGGACCCAGAGCAACCCTAGAGGCCTCTCATTTTACCATTAATATTACTGTGTCAGTAGCAAATAGGTGTAGACTTAAGTGACAAAACAGCGGTCTAATATTAATGACTCTTAAATATACGCTGCTGTTAGGAATAATTTGAACCTTTCACATCTCAGCAGTGTTTTTCACCATTGCAAACCAATAAAAAACTAGTTACAAATTTCCCACAATGTGGAACAGGATATTCCCAGGCATGCAATATGGCACATTGGATATTGAGATGAATGTTATATAATATTCTTATGATTTAAAAATAGAAGTGCAAGTTGTATATAGTGCATTCATGTGCATAAGGGGTAACTGCATTCAGAAGATAACACAGAAATTGAGACTAAAAGAAAAATCTACACATCAAAAAAAATATTTAAAAATGTGTTAACAAGGAATATGCTTCCAATGGTATCTTAACAAACTCCCGGATTAAAAAACCCCCCCAAAAACCTTAAGTAGTGTGCTTTAACAGAAACAAATGGACTGATATAGTATTGACTGTCCTTTCCCCATGGGGATGAACCCATGTCCATTTATTCATACCCTGTGTAAATGGACAGTAGTCTTCTGATAAAAGGTTATATAAATAAATGCTTCGGTTAAAATATCCTTTACATTTCCTAAGCCAACTTGTCATTGCTGCAATGAATTCTTTCTGACAATGTCAATCATATTGTAGTCTATTATATAAGCAATGCTGTCTGACATGGTGAAGCCTGCCACAAATCCAAGAATGGCCTCAGGTCTGGGGAGAGGAAGAAAAAAATGTAGCTTACAGAAAAACACAGAAACGATAATGCTTCACCACAGAACTTAGTTTTAATTTTATTTTCCTTCTACTTCCTCTGTTTTTGAGGCCTGGTTCTCCTGTCACTGTATATTAACAACATCCACTTGCTTTTCTGAGACCCATGTGTATCCTGCAGTGGAAAATTTGATCGCTATAGTTTGTTACCAATTTGTTTGCAAGTGAAAATTCAGTTATTGATTTGACAGTGTAAACCGGTATTTGGCCTCTGCAGCATGCAGCAGCAAAAGCATTTACTATTTGGAGAATGGTTTTATCTTTTGAAAGATTACTTGATTTCCAGCACTATTTCCAATTTTTTTTCCCATCATCACTTTCTGATGAAAATGTATGGAATAAAGTTGAAATATTGCCGATCAACTGAGGTGCTTTGCAAGATCAAGGCTTCAGCAAAGCACTCAGTCAACATTGTCTGTAGCTGCTGTATGGTATTTTAGTTACTTAACATGAAAAAGGTATTAAACATGCCTTGAGTATGATATTAATGCACGGATCCTGTGCACACTTATTCACATGTTTAATTTTGCTCTGTGCATTGTCCCATTAATCTCTCTGGGACAGCTCAAGTGTTTGCAGAATCAAAGCCTCTTAGGATGGGTGTGTGGGATCACAGGGTGGTGACAGCATGGGGCTGGGCCCCAGGGCAGAGCCATGATCCTCTGCCTA
>NW_017728943.1:122180877-122185284 GCF_001723895.1 Crocodylus porosus | reverse complement strand
GGTGCTCTCCCCTACCCTGGGGGTATTCAAGCGAAGGCTAGATGTGTATCTAGCTGGGGTAATGTAGGCCCAGCACTTTTTCCTGCTTATGCAGGGGGTCGGACTCGATGATCTATTGAGGTCCCTTCCGACCCTAGCATCTATGAATCTATGGTGGTCCTGGGCCAGTCTCCATGGAGATCCTGGGGTCAGGGCTGGGATTGCAGGGCAGTGATGGTGCGTGGCTGGGGTCCAGGGCAGAGCCACAATCTGCTCCCAGGTCCAGTAATCAACCACTTAAAGAGTTTGAGCTGTTGCAAGTGGGTGTGGAGGGTACAGACTTGCTCTGGTGCAGTGGGGAGGGTATGCTGACCCAGCCTGCAACAGCTCACCAAAACCCTTGCTAAGTGACCCTCCAGCCCAAATAATCGCCCGCTCCTGTTTTAATACCCTTTTCTCCAGGACCTCTCATGATTGCCTGCTTCTTTGGCATCTGTTATATCCCTAGGTAACTTGAAGTTTATGGACCACAATATGTTAATTAATTTAAATTATAAGATTATTGTTCTTATGACTGTTTTAACCTAATAGGGCTCTCAGAGTAAGGGGAGAACAGGAAACGATGGACTGGGTAGGATGTGTGTGAGGTCTTTCTCTCTCACTTTTTTCTACCTCTTCCACCTCTGTGGCATATTACTTCCTAGCAGTGGGAAACTAAATAGTCTCATAGCAAACCACTGTAAGGTCCAAAAGAGACCAAATCAGGCCTTGGGTATGTATCTGCTCTGTCATCAGTTCATCCCTTTCTTTAGCAGGTATCGCTGTTGCACTTTTAAGAAACTTCCCCTCCTTCTTAGCAGCTCTCCAGTTCCTTGCTTTTACTTTTTTTGGTGAGGGTGTGTGGAGAGTGGGGCCATTAATACAGCAGTGAACACATTGGTGACGAAGGACAGCCCATCTGAATGGCTAAATAAACTATTGGACAGCATGGTCTCTTCGCCTATGGCTACTGCTCTTCCTGCTCCTGAACAAGCCCGCAGTGCTTGTCTAAGCTCAAAAGTGGCTGGGAAGCAGTATTTCCTTTGCCACTTTTGCCACATCTCTGGCCCTTTCCATTTCCTTGCCAGATCTGAAAAGAGATCTGGCTACTGCCATCCCCTTCCCTGGTTGGGGAGGAGGGTTCAGAATGTCCTGTGTGCTCCCCTTCCCCCTGCTTGTAGAAGGTAAGGGCAAAATAAGATGAGGAGGCAGGAAGGAAATAAGAACTGCTGTGAAAGAAATGCGAGGGAGTGGGAGGGAATGAAATGCTAGTGATCTTCATCTTACCCTCTCCCTTCCAGCCATTTTTTGCAGCACATAAATCTGTGATCTACTGCTTTGTGTTGCATCCAGTTAGCAGGTTTTGCAGTCACTTGTACAGTTGACCTCTACAAAATGTGTTGAGATGTAATGCTTCCTATATGAAAAAAGTTTCATAGTGACCACTATAAAGGCTGGGAGACCAAACCGAGCCTTGGGTATGTACGTGCTCTGTCATCAATTCATCACCTTCTATAATAAGGTATTGTAGAAAACCGTGTTGCACTTCTAAGAAAAATGGCTTTGTTTCATTGAAAAATAAGTTCTATTAAACCAAGTTCTGACTTGTGATTTAGAAACTAAAGCTGAGTCTTTTCCACGCTGGAGCTGAAACTGGTCACCTACTGCCCCTTGCTTATCCCCAATAATAATAATAAAAAGCCCCTCCTATTATGGCATAGTGCAGCACAGGGACCCTCTCTTTCTTTGATGATTACTCCCATTTCTCTGTTTATTTCTTAAAGTATATCTTTAAAAATAATCATCATTGCTAAATGCATGCTTTATGCAATTCCAGAGTCCTCACACTTGCAAATTCCAAATGAACCCTTAAAGTGTTGGGATTTTTTATGCTAGTTAGTCAATTTTTGACACCAAGGAAAGTGCCTGTTGCTGATCTAGCACTAAGCAGATTTTTTTCTCCAGGTGCATCCAAGCAGAAACCATGCTGAGCATCATTTCACAAGCTGTGTTTAAATCCTGTGCAAAGTAGCAAGAGAGGGGAGCTTGGGAGAAGTACCCTGGGGTTTGCTTAACTGGAAATATTGAAACCATGACAATTTCCAAAGAAGGAACTGTAACCCAGCTCATCCTTGAAGAGTGCATGCTGTATTTGCTGCAGCATAGACATTTTAATTTTGTCAGGGTAGTAGTGTTTCATCAGCCCTTTATTAATATAGAAGTAGGTCTCTCCTCCTTAGAGTTTTTCCTGTTGGTGATTATATTGTGAATACTGCTGGGATGGGATGACTGGTTGTTAGACTATTGGAAACGGGTGGGGAAGTGCTGAGAAGACACAAGGGGAGCCCTGGGAGAGACTGACTGCTACACTTAACCTCAGAAGAGTTCTTTTTGCAAATGGTAAAAAAATGAAATAAGGAAGATTTCCCTTAGTGCCTGCAGCTGATCCTGGATGCCAGCTTTGGGAGAGAGTACAGAGGTAACAGGTTGAGCATGCTGGGGTAACAGATTGGCCAGGAGCTCTGGCTGTGGGCTGCTCATTGTGTTTGACTATCTTAGTGATTCCCTATGGGTGTGCTGAGGCACACTAGTGTACCATGAAAAACACCTTATCAGTGTAATATATGGCTTGAGGCGCCATGTCCTCTTGGCTATGGGGCTCGTCCCAATGCACAGAAATGTGGATGCGGGGAATGGTGGTGCTGCCCTGCTGCCAAATTTCCAAGTTCCTTATGGTGGGATTGGGGCCTGGACACATGGGCTCCACATGCTGGGTTTGGGCCCATGGACTGTATTTGGCCTGTGGACCAACAGCACTGCTCATGGGCTGATGGGGCCAAAAGGTTGGGCAGCAGTGGGCAGCATGTGCATTGCATTTCACCCCCCTACATAGCCCCAGTCCCACCCCACCTTGCTTTCCCTCCACGCCAGGGTTTGAATTACGGTTTGTCTCTTGGGGGGGGTTCTGCAAAAAAACCTGGGCTGCCCATTATAATGCCCTAATAAAATTGGAGGCCCCCTGGTTATGATTTTCAAATCTTAGAGGGCTCTTATTTCTTATGGGTGGCTCAGCCCAGCTGAGCTCCCCCATAATTCAAACCTTGTTCCATGCTTTTCAGATGTAAGTGACCAATTTTAATCCAGAAAAAAAGGTGCTTCTGGTGTCAGAAGCCTGGGAAACCTTGGGCTAGCTAGCTGCGTGCAAGTCATGATGACAAAGCAAGGCTATGCACTGAGCCTAGTACCTGGGAAATTTCAAATGAGTTCGTTCCAAGGTGGATATGGGCCTCTGGGTGCTTGTAAAGGGGTTATTCCTAACTAAGGTTTGAGTTTGTTTTGACTTCAATAGGTACCCCCACCAGGCTTTCCTCCTAAGGTGGAGCTTATTAGTCAGGAAGGCTAACCACACCTTGTCATGCATCCACAGATGCCTCATGAGCAGATGTAAGGAGGTTATCCTCCCCTTCTGTGACACTGGTCAGGCCACAGCTGGAGTACTGCATCCAGTTCTGGGTGTTGCACTTCAGGGGGATGTGGACAGCATGGAGAGGGTCCAGGGAAGGGCCACTCACATGGTCAGGGCAGGCCCTACAAGGAAAGGCTACAAGACCTGAACCTGTTCAGCCTCCACAAGAGAAGGCTGAGAGGGGGTCTGTTGGCCACCTACAAACTTGCCAAGGGGGGCCAGGAGGCAATGGGAGAGTCCCTGTTCCTCTGAGCACTACTGGGAGTTGCAAGGAGTAACGGCCATAAGCTGACTGAAAGTAGGTTCAGGCTAGACACCAGAAGGCTAGGAGCTGGAACCAACTTCCTGGGGGTCTTCAAAAGGAGGCTAGATGATCACCTAGCCGGGCTTGTTTGACCCCAGCATTCAGCCCTGCCCAGGGCAGGGGGTCGGACTCGATGATCTGCTCAGGTTCTTTCCACCCCTACTGACTATGAAACTAATTTAGTCTGGAGAATAGAGGACTGGGGTGGGATTTAATAGGCGCCTTCAACTACCTGAAGAGGGGTTCAAAAGGGGATGGAGCTGGACTGTTTTCAATGGGAGCAGATGGCAGAACAAGGAGCAATAGTGTCAAGTTGCAGCAAGAGAGGTTGAGGTTGGATATTAGGAAAAACTTGATCAGGAGGAGGGTAATCAAGGAGTGCAACAGGCAGCCTGTGGTGGCAGCTCCATCCCCGGACGTTTTTAAGTTGCAGCTCAGCAAAGCTGAGGCTGCGATGACCTGGTTGGGGACAGTCCTGCTTTGCGACCAGGTGGTCCCCTGAGGTCCCTGCCAGGTGCTCTTGTCTGGTGAGGAACCGGCACGAGGCTGCGATGACCCAGCAGCTATGACTCCAGCCTCGGCTCTCCCCGGGGCCCGGCGGCGGGAGCGGGAGCGCGGC
>NW_017728943.1:122166057-122180485 GCF_001723895.1 Crocodylus porosus | reverse complement strand
CCCGCGCTCCGTCCGTGCGCGGGACCAGCCGCGCCCCCGGCCCGTCCCCGTCCCCGTCGGCCCGGGGCGGGGCGGGCGCGGGAAGTTGGGCGGCGGGACGCGGCGCGGCGCGGAGCAGAGCAGCATGTGCAGCAACGTGGTGTACGAGTGGCTGCGGGCGCTGCAGCTGCCCCAGTACGCCGAGTCCTTCGTGGACAACGGCTACGACGACCTGGAGGTGTGCAAGCAGATCGGCGAGCCCGACCTGGACGCCATCGGCGTGGCGCTGCCCCCGCACCGGCGCCGCATCCGGGCCGCCGTGCGCCGGCTGCGGGAGCAGGACGCCAGCGCCGCGGGGCTGTACTTCACCCTGGAGCCGCCGCCGCCGCCCGCCCAGCTCTACACCAGCCGCCTGGTGGAGCACTACGAGGCTCAGGCCCGCCCCCGCGCCGCGTACCCCAAGCTCAAGCTCAAGATCATGGTCAGGGACAAGCTGCTCCGGGATGGCATCGACCTCAGCAAGCCGCCCTACTCCAACAAGGTAAGGGCTGGGTGCGGGGAGCCCCCCCCCAGTCAAGCCCCGCTTCTCTGGGGCCCTCTTGCGCCAGGCCCGCCAGCCTGTGGGCTTGGGGACAGCGCCTGGCTCTTGTCGCCCCAGCTCTGTAACTTTTTCTCCCTCTTGGCTCCGGGACTTTAGAGCTCTCCCTGGTTGGGGGCGAAGCAGCTCCGGCAGAGTTGAGGTGGTGGGTGTATTGGGATGACTTGTGTAGAGAGGGTCCTGCCTGGGGCAGGGCGTTGGGTGAGAGAGCACTGTTTGTCCACCCCCCGGTTGCAAGAATATAGGGAAAGGTTGCAAAGAGATCAACAGACTTCAGAATTGGATTCTCCTTTCAAGGAAAAAAAATGTGGGAAGCTGGGGCTTTTCCCTTGCAGGCTGGCAGAGTTTGGGCCTGGGAAGGGCTGCTTGGGCCCCTCCAGTCCCACATGCTGGGGGCGGGGGTGCTGCGTCGGGACTAACCATTGATGTTGACAGATGGGTCCTGGTGCAAAAAGGTTGAGACCTACTGGACTAGGTGACCTCTGGAGGTCCCTTCCAGCCCTGCTTCTGTCTGACTGTACTGGTCTTAGTGGAACGGGGCCCTTCCCAACCTGTCAGGAGGCTGGAGAAGAATTGTTGCCTCTGTTCCTTTGCTCAGTGGCAAGTGGCATGATCATTCAGCAGCCAGACCCTGGGAGTTTAGGCAGATGCTGCCCGCTGAAAAAAAGACAGAAGAGTACAGGCTGCTGGAAGGGGGCGTTCAAGTTCGGTGAAACGCTTGTAAGACAGCTGTGCTTGTGACCCAGGCAGGTTTCTTGGCATGGGAACGTGAAATGAAGGTGGCCTGGGGTATATACTGGACTTGGATTAGCTTAAACCTTCTGATCCGTTCTCTCCGGAAACAAGAAAAGAAGACCATATTAACAGCAGAGTTAAGCAAGAAAGGTCTCAGTATAGACTAAAAACTGGTTCAGTGAAAAGAGAGTGGCGTTGTAGTGTGCGGGCACGGATTTCCAGTTAAGAATAAGTGGGTGCCCCGGGGGATGTTTGGATAACTACCGGTCACTGATATTTTGTTTAATGATTTGAGGCCTGACTTTTCTAAAAGGCCAAGCACTGGTGATTCTCATGGACTTCAATTAGAGCTGTGGGTGCTCAGTATAAGGTGGGCAGCAGGGGGACTATATAAAATCCAATGATCAGGCTAAACTAGCTTAGGCAAAACTAGATTGTAACGAATGAAACTTCAACCAGAGTAGTAGATGTGAGGGTGAGAGATGAAATTCAGTTTTGGTAAGTGTAGGCTAACACACACTGTCAAAAATTAGTCTGCAGCTTCCCATATGGGCTGATTTAATCTGATTTTACAGGATTTTGTGATAGGGAGAGGAGGTGGAATCACAGTTTTTCTGCCTCATCAAGGACAACTGAAGGATGGCTCAGTAAAGATATGCAGCCAAAGTTATTTTAAAAAGGAGAAGAGGTTTGTCTGGGTGCATTTAGAAAGATGTAGAAAATACCATAATGCCATCATATCAGAGTGCTATATGGGCATGTGTAGTCATGTGTCTAGACTTGGTCAGTTTAAAAAGGATTTAGCTGAAAGTGAAAGGCTCTAGCTATGGGCAGTGTAGCCTGTCAGGTGTGTGTCATGCTTTACATACGAGATATCTAAACTAGCCAAGCAGGAGGAATTTCTCTTTAAAAAGCTAACAAACAAACTTTCTACTCTAAAGTACTGTATAAAAGATAGTTTAGTAACTGTTAAGCTGTACATGATAAGGCTAGTGAGCTTTTAGGTGGCAGGACTTAAATCATTTGCAGGAGTTAGAAAGTCCAGCCTCTCCTCAGTCCCCCAGTGTCATATCGCATGTTTGGTTGGATCTCCATAAAAACATTTTTCCCCCTCACCTTCTTCTGAGACATCAAGTATGCCAGGGACAGCATGCCAGATTTGATGAGGGTGGACTGGACCTTCTGTGGCAAAGCCTGTATGAACTGTTGTATTATGTGGGATAAATACCAGCTTGTCTTGAAACTCATTGGCTGTCTTAAAGGTTGACAGTGAATTTTCTCTTTTCATATTTTTCTTGACTCCTTGTTTTCTGAACTGTTATCAAAGCCTCCCCACCCCCCAACCCCTTCAGTATCTACCTGCCTGATTATATTTGCTTGTTACTTACCAGCTGAGGGCACTGACAAGAAGCTGCATCTTCAGAGTCAGATGGCCTTTTTCTTATTAAATGAATCTTCTAATTTTTCTGCTGTTAAACTTTCATAGTGTTAGTTTGCCAAATCACAGCATCAATTTGCATCTGTTATTTCTTTTATTTTCCAAAGGGTCTGAGAACAGGGCAGGGTACTAACTGGGGCAGACTGCTTGCTTTTAAAAAGTCAGTGATTGTTTTGCAGTAGGGCTACTTAAATGCAATATGCTGAGGAATAAAGGAGCTTGCCTTACCAACTTGTTTATTTTGTGGTGATGACATTTTTATGTTTTAATTCAGTTCAGTGCAGTAATAGAAAACAAGTTCATCTTACAAATTCTCTTCATAAATCGACATATATTAGCAGCAACCACAGAGTTGTGTTGTTCGACATACTGCTGTGTCACAGTCTATCTTTGAAATGTGGAGTAGGAAAAGATCATGCCATTAGGTATTAGATACCGTTCATGGTATCAAAAAATGAAATGCTGCATGCTCTGTAGGTTGGAAAATGGCTCCATTATCACAGCAGTAATTTTTTGTTAAGTCTGCTACTTCAGAAGAAAAATCTCTTGATGCACCTTTCACAAAATTTGTGCTACTTCTATGTAGAGGGTACTAGATGCATTTCTTTGCATTTCAAAAGAACCTAGAAGAGTCAGCTTCTAACCTGAGCAAGCATCTGGCTGGTTAAGTCATCAAATAAACCTTGGCCTGCTTATTTTTTGCATTTGCTGCTGAACTCACCAACAGATGTGCCACTGAGAATAAGCCTGGGTGGACAAACACATCCCTGGACATAAGGCAATTTGGTGTCTGTTAATAGCTCTGCCATTGATCTGCTGTACGATCCTGGCTGAGTGTTGTCACCTGGGTCACTTCTCCTTTGGAAAAGGAGTTGCAACTGGGGCTGCAATATATTTAGTCTTTTTAAATAAAGTGCTTTGACACCTGTTAATTAAAAGTGCAATATAGGGGTTTCTTCAGTTTTGGATTTTTGCCCACTTCTCAATCAGTACCAGAGTTTCTGTTGAAAAGTTCTTTATACAGATCTCAAACATCAAAGCACATTGTCTGTTTTATAGAGTTCTATTTTTAAAATGTCCCTGAGAACTGGAAAGGCCACTGCCAACTCTAGTTCACATCCCTTAGCTGTAGATCTTGCTGGAAGGCACAGATTTAATATCTTAGCAGGCAATGTAGAGATAAGGGAATGTAAGACCCTGGTTTGATACCTTTTTCTGCTGTCATTACCTTTTCAGGTGAAGTACAAATCTGCAAAAGAAACAGATAAAACCGCATCTGGATGATAGACCTTTTGATTTTGAGCAAACTAAATTAACCCCCAATTAGAAGTATTAATTCCAGGGTAACGACTTACTTAAGAGAGGTGAACTTTGAATTCAAACCATCTGACTAGAATGATTTCAGACATGCAGTGCTATTGATGGATGTTTTGTTCATTAACTTGGGACTTAGAGCAAGGCCACGTGTTGTAATTCATTCTTTACTTTTCAAAGCTAAACTAAATAAGAAAGCTACATAAAGCAAAATGTTGACCCTTACCAATAATACACCTGAAAGTTAAAAGCCTTCTGTTTTACTTTCAAGTCTCTTGTATCTGATTGATCACATGCTGACGTCACAGCGATCCATGGGCTTCTTAAAGAGGTGATGGATTTATAGTTTACGTTTGCAACTCCATCCTGCAGCTGCTGCATACACGAGAGCCCCACCGAGATCTGTGGGAGCTCTGTAGGTAGAGTGGCTGCAGAGTAGTGTTCTTGGTTTTTCATGAAAACATGCAGCTAGTTTTATTAAAAAATGTAATAATCTGAGAAATATCTTTTCCTTGGAGAATTTGAATCCTGCAGTTTTTAATTCCCTCATTTATCAGGGAAAAATGAATTACGGGTTGTGTGTATAGATAGTACTAACACTGTGGATTCAAAAGAGTAATACTAAGAGGTGGATGTGATTATAAAAAAGGAACAAAAATGAAATAAAGCCTTGGAATCTTTTTACATTAATGAAAAGGAAACTCATTACTTATCTAACTTAGTCACTTTACAATACCCAAGGTACCAAGACAGTCTCTGAAGTGAAGGATAAATACAAAGTATTGTCTCCCACACCCCCCTGGAATAAATGAACAGATATGACTTTCATTTTGGGGACTGTCAGGATGACAGAGGGATCAGTGTCTGGGGGGTAGAAGGGGGGCAGCAACAACCAAATCAGATTAGATAGGGAAGGCAGGACCTTTACTTCATTAAGTAAGCACTTAGTTTTCTGGTAAGCTTGGCACAAAGCAAACTATTTCATTATTGTGTTTTAAGAGGCTTGGTATTAGAACAGTCTATTCTCCAAAGGTTTGTGAACAGCCCCAGTTCTAATGGCTACTAAAACATTATTTGTGGCATGGGAGTGGGGAATCACCACTCTTGTCAATTTAAAGACAAGAAGCAATAGAACCATGGAGCATGTCGAGAAGAATTAAGTATTCTATTTGTCTTATATATAGATTAAGTGACATCTAATAGTTTAGTGGAATTTCATTACTACTTCTAATTGAAATAAATGACCTGACCTATTCTTGAGGAGCTTCATTCAATTTTTCTTCTGCAGAAAATTGCCAATACATAAAAATAAATTTCCTAAAACACACATACATTAAAAAGTTCAACCCCAATTAAGATGATTTTGATTTGCCTCTGTAAAATTATGCCTATGTAGATTTCAAAATGTATTAAAGTTATAATAAAACTATATACTGTGACATAGGCATAGAACTTTTCTTCATTGGGAGGAGTATTGTTCATGAATACTGATTTATCAACATTCTTGGAAAATACATGAAACTAACATTACATGAAAATAACATTACTTTTAACATCATAACACTAGGATTACAAGTGGATGTATGGAAGTTAGAAACCAGAGTCAAATGAGTATCTGTTCAGATATCTACGGTATTTCCCTTAGACGTCTAACATCTACGTTGATAGTGCAGCCATAGAATTAAGTTCAGAGTAAGCCCCTGTGGCACATAACAGACTCTTTGACATTATAGATTAATGAATGTTTTACACAGATAAAGTCTTTTTACATGAAGATACTAACCTTTCTGCTTTGAAGTAAATTGAGTCAATTTAAATTTGGGGCCAGAAACAGATATTTAGGGCTAGGTACAGACATTCAAACAACCCAAGGTGAAATTGATCGAAGTTACGTGATTTTCTGTAAGCGGCGTAGTTTAGATTTGCAGTGCGCATGTGTGTGTGTAATAGGAATAAATGCAATTATCCTGCAGTGTAGAAATGGGAATGTTCACCTTTGAGGGAATTAAACATGAACCTTCCCCTAAAGATCTGGCTGCTTTGGAATGACTGCATCAGCTCTGAGTAGTTCTCAAATATGTCTTGGGGAAACTGCCCATTGACAAAAATTGCAGTGCATTAAACAGTAACGATATTTTTCATGGCAGTAAACTAGCAAAGCTGTAGGTAATGTTTATGAAGGGAAAAGGTACTTAATATAAGAAGACACTGAAATTCCCCTTGACTTCTTGTTCGCCCTTGCTTTCTGTTATGGTATGTCAAATGTAGCGCCTCTCACACTTTTTTGTACTGGCTTCACAGCCATAATTTATAAACATACTGGGATGGGGGAGGGGGAGAAGCCTCCTGTCTATTAAAGCATTAGGGTAAAAAAATGCAGCCTTTGAGTATGTGGTATTATGCTGGACTTGAATTTGTTTCTTAATACATTGACCAGCATAATGAGACCTCCAGTCTCCTTCAGAGAGGTTTAACATAAATCTTACTGAGACTGATTATTCCCTCTGCTTCCCAGGCAAGGACCTGCGTGCAGCAAGGATAACATCATTAAAGAATGTAAGCAGTTATTTTGTGGCATATTCCCTTCTTTACTTCAGTTCTATGGAAGTCCTGTAGCACAGGAACTGGGCTCTGTGAAGCAGGAGGGACAGGAGCCATAGAAGAAACTCATGCTGTAAGGCAGGGTGCCACACTCAAATCACATGTTGGGCTGTATTCCCTGCCAGTAGCCAGAGGGTTAATGCTGACACCATGTGCCCCCATTGCTGACAGCCACTGATTTTTTTTTTTTTCTTTCTTTCTTTCTTTTTTGTCACCAGTGGCAATGAAAAACAATGCATTCAGTGGGGAGAAAAGTGGGTGGTGGTGGTCAGCAATGGTGGTGGATTCAAGTAGGTGGTGGTGGTCAGCAATGTTGTTGTTCATGGGTGGATTTAGGATCATGGTGAGAAAGGTGCAGCTACATACCCTTTGGCTTTATGGTGCATGTGCAGTGAGCTCTCTGAGCTCACCATCTGATTGGCATGAGCTCTTTGCACATGTGCCACACAAGTAAAGGGGGGGTATAACTATTGCTGTACCCCCTGTTTTTGCCCTTGGTGGTTTTAACTCCCTGGCAAGGAACAGATTTGAGTTCTTGAGAACTCCATGTCTGGGAACTGGCTGTGCTTGGATAGAGGTCCCGGAGAGAACTCCCTGTCCTACAATGTTCTACTGTAGTGAGAAGTCATGCAGGCTGGATGACTCACCTCCAGGGACAGGATCTATCTCATGGGCTATGTGTTTGACATCCTTGCACTAAGGCATCATCCCTACTAAAATTCATCACTGGGATCTACCAGGTTAAATAGGGAAAAAAAAATTGTAATCTCATCAGCAGGCGAGAGTGGAAGATGTGAAAGCAAGTTGGAGGCACATGGGGTTAAGTACAGACATTCATTCAAAAAGTCCAAACTTGAATTGATTCAGTCTTTGCAGGTTAGTCTAATCTGCGTAGATTGAACCAAGAAACAAGTGAATAAACATTCACTTTTGATTCCAGAAATGCAGCCACATGCCTGCAGTGGTTCAAGCCAGAAGCCAGGGGGCGCTAGAGCAAGTTCTCCCTTCTCTTCTGCACTGGCCACAAGGCTGGGAGCTGTGGGGAAGGTGTGGCCAGGCCCTGGCAGGCTGAGTATGATTGGGGAGGGGTTTAAACCCCCACCCTGGCCTGTGGGATCTGCCTGGCTTTTCCCTGCTCTGCTGACCCCTCGAGCAGCCAAGGCGGGAGAGCTTTTGTCAGGGCTGCCAGTCATCTTACATGGAGTTTACAGCATGGTTGTGTACAGAATGGTCTGGACAGGGATGCTGTTGCTTCAGGCAGGGGCTGGTAGATGTGACCCCTGAAGGTCCCTCCCAGCCCCACTCCTCTAGGATTCTGTGACCTTATCCGGAAAGGAACGCCCTGCGTGGCTTCTGCAAGAATGGAGCATTTCAGGCCCCTATTCTACTGCAGAAAGAAGTGGAGGAAAGGCCCAGGGCCTATTTCCCTGCTGGGACAATCACCTCTGCACTGGGACATGCACGAGGGGCTGTGTGAAGCATAGGGTCTCACCCCCCCCCCCCACCATGAAGTGAGGCAGGGCCTGGTGCTGCACAGTCCCTGCTCTCTGCCTTTCCTTCCCTGTGGGCTTCCTGCAGCCATAAGCAGGGGTCGGGGCCCTTCCTCTCAGGCCCCACCTATGTATGCCAAGGGGCTGGAGGGAGTGAGAGGGGTCTGACCCACACCCTGGACGTGCAGGGAAGAGGCAGGGACTCCCTGCAGTCTTTTTGAGGTTGCCTGGCGCAGAGGCAGTGACTGCCTGATCTCTATGACTGGTTGAACGCTGGGCATTCAGAAGCGGGCACCAGACCCAGGAGCACCATCCGCGCAGCTTCTCGTCCCAACAGGGCCATGCCCGGACCCGTGCCTCGAGCAGGGTGGGTGTCCCTGGGGATGGGGGAGGCAGTGGCACCTATCAGGAGATAATCAGGGATCCCTCTTCCCCAGCCCCTGCTGCCAACTCTGCCTGTCTATTTGTCCATCCGATTACCATGGGCAAGGCCCACCTAGCTAACTAGTAGCTCTTTTTTATGCGGGCTAATGGACGAATGGAACAACTAAATTCTTGGGACAACTAATGAAAAAACCAGGACAGGAGTATCATGTGGGCCAGACAGTCAAAAGGTGAAAATAAGTATGCTTGAGTCCCCTAGGCCATACCTGCCAGTCCTCAAGGGCATCCAAGGAGCTAGTGGACGATGCCCGGTGGTACTCAGCTCAGCAATGTGCATGGACAAGTGAGAGGAAAGCAGCTCTGCACAGTCCCAGCCAGAGCCTCCTTCCTGGTCAAGTACATGGCCCACTTGGCCAGGGCCAGTAAGAGGTTGACCAGGAGGTCCCAGGGTTTGGTGGGGCCACAGATGGGGTGACCAAAAACAAAAAGGCGGGAGGTGAAATTCAACCAGAACCTCAGGAGGAGGTTCTGGAGGTGGTGGGGCTGCAGCCTGGCACACTCAAGGGTCATGTGCACCAGGGTCTCCCTCTGCCCACAGAAGGGGCAAGAGACAGGGGTATCTGTGAAGCTTATCACATACATGCCTGTGGCAGTGGCTCTATGGAAGAGCCACCAGCTGAGGTCCCCAGTGGCTCATGGGATGAGGGTGGAGTACCAGTTCTGCCTGAGTCACTCTCACCCACCCCTGGGAAGCTGCAACCTCCGCTCGGGAAGTTGCCAGTGCTTGCCCTCAGACTGCAACTGCCTGATCGCAGCCTCCTTTTTCAGGCCACCTGGCAGCTGGGCCAGCTGCTGTGAGCAGTGGCAGGGCTTGGCATGGCCAGGAGCAGCAGCAGTGGTAGGTATCCTGGAAGGAGCCAGCCCGTGGCACCTGAGCCAGCCCGCACCTGGCTGCCCAGCAGTTTCACTGCTGTTGCAGAGCTGCCACTGCTGAGCATCGTGCTTGGGCGCAGCTTCTCTGCTTGCAATGCCGTGGCTGCGGCCCCTGGATCCTGCATGTTCCAGGCGCTGTACTTGAGCATGCTGCTTGGCTGGGGTAGCCCCACAGCAGTAGTGGAGCTGCCAGATGGCCAGATTTAGGCTGGCCCCTCCTGGGGGACCTGTTGCTGCTGCTGCTCCTGGCCATGCTGAGCCCTGCCACTGCTTGACTATGCCAAGCCACAGAGGCTGGCCCAACTGCTGGGGGGTCTGAAAGAGAAGACTGCAATCAGGTAGCTGCAGCGCCTGTTAACTCTGCGGGTGAGCACCAGCAACCTCGCCAGCAGTAGGTGCAGCTCCCTGGAGCTGGGTGAAAGTGACTTGGGAAGAGTCGGCGGTGGGGGAGGGGGTTGTCTCCTGATAGGTGCCACCAACTTTCCCTCCCCTGGGGACACCTGCCCTGTACCAGGCCTGGGCTTGGTCCCAGCAGGAGGAGAAGCCACTTGGCAGGTGTCTGGCACCCACTTCTGAATGCCCCACCTTCTCTTTATTGTTGTGTAATAGAGGGTAGCAGTGCCAGGAACCCTCCAGGGGCATCTCTCCCCCTGCCTACAGCCTCTGTGCTTCTGCCTGTAACAGCACTGGCTTGGCTGCTTCCTCTCGCCCCTTCACCTCAAGTCTGGGGCTGGTGTTTGGCAATACCTTACCCCCCCAACACTGCTCATCCCATCCCCACCCCCTTCTCAGCCAGCCAGAGCAGTGATAGTGTTCCAGCTAGGGTGGAGAGGGGTAGGGCCAGCCCATCTCCCCCAGCCCAGCCTGGCCCAGCCCAGCCCAGGGCTGCAAATCATGCTGGGATGCTGGGGGACTGTGAGTTAACTTAAATTGCCACGAAGGGGTTTGGGACAGCAGTTCTATAAACTGGTTTGACTTCAGTAAAGTAAGTCTGATACTACATTCAACAAGGTTTATCTTAAATCAGTTTTGGCCATTTTGAAAGCAGTTTATGTGCAGTGAATTTCCGTTGTTACAGGTTTAAACTGGTTTCTGATCACTTAAACTGGTTTCTGTGTAACTTCTCTCCCTAGCGTAAGCATCAAATCCTGAAGCTACTTTGCTCAGGGATGGAGGTATGGGTATTTATGTCATCGACTACTGTTGGCTCGTGATCTTGCCAGTGTATTCAAAGTTCTATGCAAATTTCAGGATATCTCCACTGAGGTATCTATAAATCTTCTGCCTGTTCCCCAAAGGAAAGGGGTGAGGTCATGTGTCCAAGTAATTGAAAGGGATTTTTGCAAACTGAAATTCTGTTTTGTTCTAATGGTAAGTTCTTCAGAACTGTTTTTACAATGGATACATAGGACTGCTTGAATCTGGCAGAGCCAGACTTATCATTCATCAGTAAGAGAAGAACATTTGGTTTTCTGTAGTTCCCTCTGGGGTTTTTTTTCCCCTGCCCCAACAATGGGTCAATCAGACTGTTCTGTTACAGAGACTTTCTGGGGACAGTTCTAAATGTTAAGTTTTCTGTCTTTATCTGCATGCCAACAGTAGAGGAGATGAACTTTTAAGACTTACATGGCAGAAGTCAAATTATCAGAGTGATTCCTACCTTCATAAAAACATTGCTGATTGTAAGTCATTGCTTATTGGTGGGCATTGCAATTGGAGACAGTAAATAAGTTGCCCTGTAAGCATTCCTTTAGAGACAAAGGAGCTTTCTCAAAGCTGAGCATGTGTCTTCCTAGTGGTCCCCAGGGCAGTACAAAAATAAGAATAAACAAATAGCATTTTATGCCTTTCTGGCTGCAGAGTCTTTGGCTTCCAGGCCCGCTAATGTATTGATGGCTCTGTATGTTTCCATCTCACAAAGATGTGCTGTTCCAAAACCAAACCCTTTTAGGCCCAGGGGATCCTACTGAAACAAAAACGGCTGGATGGACTGCTTAAGAGATTTAAAACAAAATGGCTGGATGAAATGCTTATGGTGATCCTAGACTCTAGAGGATTAGCTGACAAATATAATTTACTGTACTGGTTGGTACAAAGCTCACAGTTTAACTACCATGTTGAGCCAGTGACAGAGCTTCAAGTTCCTCCAGGGGGCTTTAGCATGGATGCATATGTGCATTGTAATAGAAAGGTCAAGTGTCAGTTTTATAGTTCTCTCAGTACATTTAAGAAGAGGAGGCTTTGTCCAAACCCCAACATTAAATGCTTCCCTTAGGCATCATCCTTATTTAAACTTGTATAGTCCTACAGCGGTGGTTGGCGACTTTTTTTTTTTAGCAGCAGACTGAATGATCCAGCTCACATCCGAGGCAAACTGACTGTAGGACCTGACCACTTCTGGCACTGCTGCCATCACCCGCGCTTCTCCTGGCTATGGTACGAAGAAAGCCTCTGACCACCAGAACACCGCCGAAACTCTCCAGCTCCATCAGCCTGATCCAGCCCACAGGCTGTAGGTTGCAAGCCCTTGTCTACAGCTTGGGTGTGGGACCTCATTCTGCTTTTTACAGCACAACCCAGCCTGAGCTCCAGTGGAACATGCAATTACGTTTCTAATCCATTGGAGACAGCAGTTCTTAGGAGTGGCTACTCTATTCAGATGAATGTGTTTTGTTCTGTTTTACATTGGGACTTTTCTGTAATGAGATTCAGAATTGTGCTTTTATTGTAGATGCATAGTTTTACATTTGTCACAATGTTAACTTCTTAAGTAAATTCAGTAAATATTCTTCTTAAGGCTAAACATCAGAGTTGATCCTTGGGAGCACTGGTAGTCTTTAGGCATAATCATTTCTCTAGTATTGTCATCTGTTATAGAGCCACGTGGTCCTTACTACATTGCTAAGTACAGACAGTCAGAAAGCCCAAAGCTGAACCAGTTCAATCTTCTCAGGTTAGAGAAGCTGCGTAGATTGAACTGATAAGCAAGTGAACTGACATTCATGTCTGATTCTGGATATGCAGCTGCATGCTTGCAGTGGCCCAGGCCAGAAGCTGGAGGGCTCTAGAGTATGCCTCCCTGCTCAGCTGAAGCAGACAGCTTGGGCCAAAGCTAGCCCACCCACCCTGCAGGGGGTGGGGCTTGAGGGGGAAATGCAAAGCATCCTGGGATGCAGGGGGACTATGAGTTAATATGAATTTGGAGGGAATCTGGGATAGAAGTTCAATAAATCAGTTTAACCTAAATCAGTTAAGTGTGATATTACATCCATCCAGGCTTATCTTAAAGCAGTTTCAGCCATTTTGAAAGTGGTTTATGTGTGCTGAAATTCTGTTGGGTTACAGATTTGAACCGGTTCCTGATCACTTATATAGGTTTATGTGTAATTTCTGTCCCTAGCCTATATGTTCACAAATTCAGCTTGTGGGTTATCCAACCTTAGCTCAAGCCATTGGCTTTCTTTTTGATAGCACATTCTACCAGCCTTATGCCATAAAGAGATATTAAAAAAATCTACCTTATTTTGGATGTTTAAGTTTGAAGGTGACCCTATTTCCTGCTTGGGAACCAAGTTGCTATGAAGATCCTGTTGACAACAATATGTGGATATGGGCAGAAAGATGAATAGGGAAGTTTATAACCTGAAAACTTTTTTTCCTCTGAGTGATGAGGTCTACAGATTCAGCCCGCTCCAGAAGTTAATGAATAGAAATTGCCATCTGGAGACTTAAGTTGGTAGTGGGTCATTCCCATGCTACCAGAACCTCATAGGTTTCATGCTTCTCCCAATCTGCCAGCAGGCAGAGTGTCTGTCAAAACAAACAAGAGGACCTTATTGCAAGAAAGGCAATTTTCATATAATCATGAGTTGTTTTTTTCTGGTTCTTAATCTAACTATTTTTTTCCTCCACTCAAAACATATCCGAATTTTAACTGGCATTATTACTAGTTTCACATACCAGACAGCCAAGAAGAGATCATTTTATATTCAGCAAAGCAAACTGACAATCTGTTTACCTATATTCATAAATGGTTCACCTCAGCCTAGTACTGAAGCGTTTTTAGTATATTGTTGACGCAATTGTCTCTTACAAATGAGAAACTGAAAGTCTTATCCATGGTTGCAGATAATCTGCGGCAGATGCGGCAGTAAAACCCAGTGTAGTACATCAGCAGTAGAATCATCCTTCTTTTCAAATAAACATTAGGAAGGCAAACAAGGCTAGTCAAGGAAAGTAAAGCAATTTGGATATATGGCTACCAATACTTATTGATACATCTGTTCACTAAAGGGACTTAGAGGATCAGTTACAGTCTGAAAACAGTTACAATCTGCATACATCAGTGTATTTCTTGAAATGACATTAGGGGATTTTTGAGGAGATAGGAGTGTCATTTATCACAGGTTAGAAGTGAATCCCTAATATTTCTTACATAAGATGACTTCCTGTTTTGAGAACCCCGCAACAATGAGGAGAATAGAGTGAGTTAAGAATAGGTTGATAGGTTTAACTTTGAAATTTCTTACTTTGTCAGTTTAAATTAGACCCACAGTCTGTTTTTGACGTAGTTATCTAGGTCAATCTCTTTGCCTAGGCTCATACAACATCTCATATTGATATACTGGTCTTAACAAATGTGGAGGATTGTATGCTCTCGAGGAATTTTCATTTATTAAAAATTGTTTGGCAGCAGCACCATGTTAACATTGCCATGTTATTTGAAGTGCCACTCAACAACAGGAAGTGGTGCACTGTGTAAACCTTCCCCAGTACTGCTAAGCTGCTGGTGTGGAAGCTGAATTAACCTGAATATCATAGAATCATAGAAGTTGGGTTGGAAGGGACCTTGTAGATCTTCAAGTCCGACCCCCCGCCTGAGCGGGAGAAAAACTGGACTCAAATGAGTCCAGCCAGGTGGGCATCAAGCCTCTTCTTAAAGATCCCCAGGGTAGG
>NW_017728943.1:122145710-122166046 GCF_001723895.1 Crocodylus porosus | reverse complement strand
GTCCTGGACACTGAGTTCCCCTGCCCTCAAGGACCCCAGCACCTCTCCCACTAGTCTCCTCAGCTTGTTGAAGTTGGCCCTCCTAAAGTCTAGGGCTACCGTCTTGCTGCAGGCCCTTGACACCCTGCGCTGGATGGGGATTTCCAGCAAGCGATGATCACTATTGCCCAGGTGGTCAAGAACTGGAGGAATCTTACCAGGTCATTGCCTGTGGCCAGGACCAGGTCCAACAGGGCGTTTCCTCTGGTGGGACAGTGCACCTCCTGAATTAAGTGGAGGTCCTGTATCTCAGCCAGGAACCTCCTGGAACGGTCCATTCTGGCTGACTGTTCCTCCCAGCAGATGTCCGGGTAATTAAAATCACCCATGACAACTACATCCCTTGCCTTAAGTGCCTCTGCAAGCTGGCCCGAAAATTCCCGATCCAGCTCCTCCCCTTGGTTGGGGGATCTGTAGTAGACCCCCACCGTCACATTGCTCTTCCCATGGCCCCCTTGAATCTTGACCCAGAGTACTTCAGCCTGCCCTTCCTCTGACCCCATCCTGCTGGCAGAGGATGTGTAGTGCTCCTTGACATAGAGTGCCACACCCCCACCTTTCCTTCCTTTTGTATCCCGCCTGTAAAGCCTATAGACCCTAATGCTGACTGTCCAGTTGTGGGACGAATCCCACCACGTTTCTGTTAGCCCTATGATATCTGTGTTTGAACTAGCTATTCTGAGGGCGAGCTCCTCCTGTTTATTCCCCATACTGTGAGCATTGGTATATAGGCATTTAAGGCCTTGCAAGACTGTGTGTGCCACCCCCCAATTAGGGATACTGTCTGGATGCCCATTCCTTACCTTAGCACTCCTTGCCTTTGTCACCTGTCTTACTCGGATGGCGTCTCCTTGTCTTCCTGCGGCCCCCTCCCCCAGCGAGGCTAGTTTAATAATGTTGTGCTGCTAAGTATAGTCTCTTTAATAATACGACTTTCAAACATTAAATGGTTTATATTATGATTCTCTTCTGCATTGCTATCCTACCTGCTATACCTCAATTGTCATCTGCTTTGGTGGGAATTAGGCATAGTAAAGACTGTTAGTCATTCAAGGCCAAATAGTTAATGTATTCTGTAAGTACAGGTCAGAAGAGATGATAGTTAAAATTACTGAAGTTTAGGTTTATTTTATGTTTAACTAAGGAAAGGCAAAACAAATTTTAACTATCACGTGACTTGCTCTGAAGGACACTAGATCCTCAGCTGTAACAAGCTGTTAATGAAGTGAGAGTTGCAAAGATGAGGGGGAAGCTCTCAATCAAGTTGTGCTTCTAGGTCTCAATCCTTTTGAAGTCTGTAATAAGAGTTTTGCCATTGATTTCTTTGGGAATAGGGTTTGGTGGCCTGGCATGTTCAAACTCATATTGGATAACAAGCACATCCCAACCAATTGCAACTATTGTGATGGGTTATTGGGTGAAAAGTGGTATGACAATAACAGGAGTGGAAAAAATAAAGAGAGAAAAAGGGTTTTAGCGCATCAGACCTCTTTACCACCTCTTTGTCAGCCTCAAGGTGCATTTTCACCAGTCATACAGATTCCTGAATACAACTTTTGTATGCATTTACTATAAACACATGAATAACTTTCTGCAAAATTTTCATTGAATTGTATTGGCTGCAGTCTCATAGCTGGCTGTTGACAGTGGGAAGGTGCTCTGAGCCTTGCTATCTGAAAATCTATGAGCAGTGGAAAATTTTATAGAATCCAGGAGCTGTGTGCCAGTTTAAATTGTACAGTCTTTCAAGTACTTCCCCTTAGTAATAGAAATAGGTTTGGTTTTGTTCATATTGATTCACAATGTGAAGTAAAGAAGGTGATAGTACCACTCTATCTAGATTTATAGAGCCCGTGACTGGGATACTATGTCCAGTTATGCTATCCACGCTTCAAGAAGCACGTTGTGATACTGGAAATAGTTCAGAAAAGAGCAGAAGGGACAAGAAGTTGTTTTGAAAATTTGTCTTGATTATGAAGAAAACCTGCTAAAATACCATTCTAAGAGAAGGTTGAGAGGTGATTTGGTCATGCCCCACATGAATCTAGAGTGAAGAGTTCTGATAGGAGCAGGCTGTTTAGTGCAGCAGATAAAGATATTGCAAAATCCTGTAGCTGGAAGCTGAAACTAGAGAATGTGAAATAGAGATAAGAGGAGTATTT
Organism: Crocodylus porosus; assembly: GCF_001723895.1. Classification (NCBI taxonomy): domain Eukaryota; kingdom Metazoa; phylum Chordata; order Crocodylia; family Crocodylidae; genus Crocodylus; species Crocodylus porosus. The sequence continues at coordinate 122,163,845 of NW_017728943.1, read as the reverse complement.
TCAACAGGGAGTATAACTAAGCACTTGATAAATTTATCTAGGAAACTGTCCCTTAAATTTTTAAAATCAAGACTGGAAATCTCGCTTGAACAGAAATTATGGGCTCAGTAGAGCAGTGATTCTCTGCAAAAGTGAAACCAGAAGTCCCACTGTGGCACTTCTGGTTTCAATGCTGTGAGCCAAGTCCCACTTTGTCCACCATGGCCCGGGACAAAGCAGCTTGCACATCCTCCCTCCCTTTCCCCCGGCACAATGGCGCTGGGGAGTGAAAGCACTGGACACGGTGGAAGGGGTGGCGGCTGGAACTTGTGGCCCGAGCAGGCAAAGACCAAAATGCAGCACCTGCATACCCCCCCGCCTGTGTCTTGCATACCTCAAGGGGTACATGTGCTATGGGTTGAAAAACACTGCAGTAGAGGAACGACTGGATGAAATTCAATGGCCTATATTTTGGAGGAAGTCAGATTAAGATCATAATAATCCACCCCCCCAACCTATAAATCTCCAAGCCTGTGAATATTTCTGTTTTGAAGTTTATTCTGGTTGGATTTTAAATTGGATTCCTGTCATCTTGTTCACTAGCTGCTAGAAAATGGAGAGCTTCTTTCAGAGGAGGAAGCATTCTTGAGAGTCCTTAGGAAGGCTTAGTGTCATTGAGAAAAGCTGTGCTAAATCACAGTGAGTGCTCAGCTGCAACACCACCTGATTAGACTATACTAAGCAGAACTGGTAGAAACATAAAAGAAGTTTTCATGGAAATGTTCTATTTTTTACATGGGAATTCAAAGACTTGTCATCCAAGATTCAAATGGAAAAAAAGCTGCTTGAAATTGAATGGAAATTCACCTCTGACACTTTGGAGATGCTACAGGGTAAAAATAAGTCTGCCAGTTAACCAGTTCCAGGAATAGAGGCAGTAAGTAATTCACTAAGGACTCTTCTATAGCTTCAGAACAGAATATGAGAGTACATGTTTTTCATAGATTTCATAGACATTAGGGCTGGAAGGGACCTCGGGAGATCATCGAGTCCAGCCCCCCTGCCCAAAGGGCAAGAAGTCAGCTGGGGTCATAGGATCCCAAAATGTTCTAGAGAAGTTCTGTTGGGGGCCTTCAAATACAGTTCATCAGCTTCTTTTAGAAGAGGCACTAGAGATTTAGGAGTGGTAACAATCTTCTAGGAAATGTGAAAGACCTCCATTGTGAGAGAATTTACTCTTCCAAGAGTAAACACTTGTATACCCCCCTCCCAGTCTTAAGGGAGGGGATCAGCAACTACTGTTGTTTGGGGAACTGCAGGGGGGAGGCTTTGCCATCTCCCTCTGTCTTCTTCTTGGTGCCCCTGCTGCCCACCTGAGGGCAGCAAGTATATCCTGCAGGTGGTGCCAGGAGCCAAGCAGAGAAGCAGCCTCCCAGTGCTCCGTACCCACTTCCTGAACCAGAGTTCTCTGGGGCAGTTGATTTTCTGGGGGACAGGGTTTGCTGGGCTGCTTCTCCGCCAAGCTTCTGGCCACTGGAAACTAAGCAGAGGAGAAACTGTTCCTTGCTCCTCACCTGTTCCTCAGACGGGAGCCTCCAGTCTAAGGAGCAGGTGGGAAGGCAGGATTTGGTGCTGCTTACTCTGCTCAGCTACTGTGGGGATTGGAGCAGCTCCTGCTCCCCAGGCTTTCCCCAGACCAGGATCACCTCGATCTTGGGAAGGCATGAAGAGCAGTACTGTGTGTTCCTTGAATACACAGTACTGTTCCACTGCTAAAAATGAACGCCCACACATGGCCTATTAAAGACAGTTTGATCTTGTCTAGTTTGTCTTTATTTTTTTAGAAAGAATTCTTGAGACTCTCAAAGGGGAACTAGGAAGAAATGCTATTTTCAAATGAAGTTTGTGTGTTTGTGTACAATATATTTATACAGTAGTGAAAAGAATGATCTATACCTAAGGGATTACCGTGGAACAGGAGGAAGTTGAAAAGGATACAGTTAAATATTTTCTTTCCAGTTCTAAAAATATACACAGTAAAACTGCTTCAAGCAGCCAGTGACAAGAAGTTATAAAAAGTGAGTGGGATCTTTCCAATAAAGGAAGACCTTTACATAGACCAGAAGGACAAGACAGAGACAGACAGACTGCCTACATCTCATCCTCTGTTTTTTCCCTTTTAGCTGGTGATAGCTAGCTCTAACACGTCTTGTAGAGAGGACAGTGAAATCCTCATAAACAATTGTTTTCCCCAAAAACCAAGGAAATGAAGCAGCATTAAAGGGAATGATTTAACTTCTTAGAGATATCTTATGTTCTCTTCTGATCACTCCCTAGGAACAGATTTTTATTTTTAAAACATAGCCTTGTAAGTGCTGCACAGTAAAAAGAAATGGATTAAGTTTTTACTGTTAACATGAAAGGTTGAAATTCTGTAGAAATCAGTGGGACCTCACTCTTTATACCTGAAATGAGTTGAGCCCCATGTTTTCTCTCTAAGTATCAGTGGCACTTTATGTCCTAATAAGTTTGGAAGGTTTTCACTTTCATTGAATGCAATACCTGTGTTAATGCTGTTTTGAATCATGTAACTTTGGTTGTCCAGGTTTCTCATTGAAAAGTTGGCTCTTGATGTTTGTAGCAGTACATAAAAAAAGTATATTACAGTGACTGCATCTTACCTGTGCATATTAAAATAAAATCAGGGTTTTTGTCATTTTTCTCATCCAACTGTGAGACTTAGCGAGCTCTAGAGAATTGTCAGGGACCAGGCTTTCTCCCAAAGTCAGTGTTATGTATAGATTAATGTCTAGTTTATTAAAACAAGATTTTCTTTTAAAGTTGCTTTTCCCTCTTTTAATTTGCTGATAGGAGAATATTCTCATTAATTTGAAATATGCCACAAGGTTGGAGTGAAACAGCTAAACCTTATAAATTAGCAGTACCTGTTAAGGCACTCATACACTCTTTCCTCTATATTGTTTTATTTATTTTGTACAAGTATGCAATCACATGAATATGTATTTTATTTATTTGTGTATTTAGATATATTTCCCAGCTGTACATAATGATGTGTGATAACACAAATATATTTTTCCCTTTCATGTTAGATTATTGCTCTTTTAGTGCTAATGGAAGATGCCATCCTACTGATTTTTAGAGACCAAAGTAATCTACTCATAAATAGATATAGAATAAATAGCAGTAGTGCAAATTTTTCTACTTCATCCACCTGCACACATGAATAGAAGGTATAAGTTGAGAGAGGCATATATATGACCTGTAGGTAAAGTACTAAGTGTTCAGATGTAGTTTATTCTTCATGCCCTTTCAGTTGCTGGTGTTTTTGCTGAGGCTGTCAGCAAAGGTATTAATAAATGAATGTATGTGTAAAGTTGTTTGTTGCACGTCCCTTATGATTGCTGCAATTGTGAGAGAAGTGAAGCTCCTATGTATCATGTTATGAATACTAATAGGCTGAATATAAGCCAATAGTACACTAAAGTTCAGGTGACAGGAAGAAGCCCGAGATCCTGGTTGGGGATGGGTTTGATGAGGCCAAGAGGATTTAGAGGTGAAACTTATCTGATAACTGAGCGTGGCGTTACAGGTTACATTGAAATGATTCTAAGGACACTTCAAATGAGCATCTATGCATTAAAGGATGTTAAAATGTGTTTAGTACAGTGGGCTTTAAACTAGGCTCGTCGGGGGAAGGGGAAGATGAGGGAGGAGGAAACCTTGGACCACTAAACCAAGCAGCACCCACAAGTACAGCCCAGACTAGACCAACGAGTGGAACATAGACCCAGGTAAGCAACAGGGGCCAGGGCAGTGCTGAGATTAGGGGGCCAGTGCACACATCCTCAGGAGGCCTCAAATGCCTCTACACAAACGCTCATAGTATGGGAAACAATCAGGAGGAACTTACCCTCCTGCTAGCTGACACAAACCTGGACATAGTGGGGCTCACTGAAATGTGGTGGGACCCAACACATGACTGGATGGTGAATATCAAGGGCTATAAACTGTACAGGAGCGACAGCATGGGGAGGACAGGCGGGGGTGTGGCGCTCTACATTAAGGAGGAATACACATCCTCACCAGGGAGAACAGAGTCAGAGGAGGGGCACACCGAAGTGCTTTGGGCTGGAATACAAGGCAGTCAAGGGGAAAGAGGCTTAACAGTGGGGGTCTACTACAGACCACCCAACCAAGGGGAAGAGCTAGACCAGAAATTCTTAAGTCAGCTCACGGAGGTAGTTAGGTCAAAGGACATGGTCATCATAGGGGACCAGACCTTTCCAGACATCTGCTGGGAAGAGCAGTCAGCCAGGTCTAACCGCTCACGTAGGTTCCTGCCTAAATGCAGGACAGGACCTTCATCTAACCCAGGAGGTGCACAGCCCCACCAGGGGAGACACCTTGTTGGACCTGGTGCTGGCCACAGGTGACGACCTGGTGAGGAGGCTGTGGGTGCTTGACCACCTGGGCGACAGTGATCATTGCCTGCTGGAATTCACCCTCCAGCGCAAGGTGGCAAAGGCCTCCAGCAAGGCATCAGCCCTAGACTTCAGGAGGGTGGACTTCAGTGAGCTAAGGAGAATAGTCGGGGAAGCACTGAGGTCTTGGAGGGGAGGCGAGCCAGGTATCCAAGAAGAGTGGTTGCTCTTTAAGGAGACAATCCTCCAAGCCCAAAGGGAGGTAATCCCAACACAGATCAAAGGGAGGAGGAGGGCGCAAAAGCCCCCATAGCTCACCAAAAGCATCCAGGAATGTCTCCTAGCTAAAAGGGAGGCGTATACCCAATGGAAGGGAAGGGCCATCACCAGAAAGGACTATACTGCGGTTGCTCAGGGATGCACGGGGGCATTCAGGAAGGCTAAGGCAGAGATGGAACTGGGTCAAGGACAACAAGAAGTCCTTTTTAAAATACATAGGGAGCAAAAAGAAGGTACCGGGTAATGTGGGGCCCCTGCAAGACACGCTAGGAAATCTGGTCGTCACACGAGACGACAAAGCTAACTGATTTAATAACTTCTTTGTCTCCATTTTCCTAAGTGGGGTAGGGGAGGCTGGGGCGAGCAGCTGGGTTGGCCCCAGCAGCCTTACATGGGGTCCTCAGGGTCCTGGCAAATGTCCACGCATGCACACTCTGACATGTGGCATGTTGCCCCAAGTGGGGTAGGGGAGGCTGGGGTCAGCACCTGGGTTGGCCCCAGCAGCCTTAACTGGGGTCCTGAGGGCTTCCAGGGGCTGCAGCCATTTCAATCTGGCAGCATGGACCTGACTGGCCAGGCTCTGGTTTCTAGTGGCATATGCTGCTGTCACATGCAACCCCACATTTTTTAAGGCAGGGTTTTTTTTATACCAGGAACTCCCTGTGTCAGCCCCACCCCTCCCCATGCTGCAAATTAGTAGCACAGGGAACACCTACATGTGAAGCCTGTACAGTGTGCAGCACCACAGACAGGTCTGCGGTGCCACATACTGAATGTCCGTGCTCATCTGGATGCACACTTAGGGCATATGTAGATGAAACGGGCCCTAAATTGAAGTGGTGGGTTTTTTAAAAACACTGCTTCAATTTAGGGCCCTTTAAACCCCTGTGTCATGCATACACCTGAATTTACCTGCCTCTCCAGCAGTGGGGAGGGAAAGGTGAGCTCTCAGTGGGTAGAATGGTCCTTGGCCTGCGGTGTGGGGCAGGTGCTTTCCTCCGGCAGTGGTGGCCCCCCTCCCTCCAGCGGCACCCGCCTGCAGGTACCTAGCCTGGGTGATCCCAGGGGGCACCACAACCACAGAGGGAAGCACTGGACCCCTGCACAGCTCAAGCAGACAGGCAGGCAGGCTCTAGTGGTGGAGGGAAAAAAAAGATCAATGTCACAGCTTTTATTTTTTTTTCCTTGGGCAGAGCCTATCTGCACAGGCTTCCTGCAAAGCCCCTGAGGTGCATGGGGCCTGGTGCTCCGCCCCACAGCTGTAGGGCAGCAAACTAAAACTCCTTGGAGCCTTGGAGGAGTTTTAGTTTGCTGTTCCCCAAGTCATTTAAGGTGCATTACGCCGCGGAATGTGCTATAGCAGCTGGAATTACCATGCAATATGCTGCCGAGCCATGCAAACACTCACACCATTAAAGTGGTGCAAAAGCATTTAACCTGCTTTAAAGTGTTATGTGCACATGCCCCTCGTTTTGTCTACACACGGCCTTAGAGTCTTAGAGTTACACTACTTGACATGATAGTTACGTTTGAGCTGTTTTACCTAGTCTGCTTCATGGAGATAAAGCAACCAATGTGCAGTCATCCAGAATCCCATGATGCACTGCTCCCAGCCCCTCTGTCTATGAGAAACTGTCCACCCTCCCAAGTTCCACTGTCCAGGAGGTGGTACTAGCCCCCAGCCAGCACCTCCACCCACCCAAAGTGGGTAGGACCCCAGCCCACATGACTCCATATTCCTGCTCCAGGACCCCAGCAGATGCAATCTGGGCCCCTTGGCTGGGGGCCAGATAGGCATCCCTCCTCTCAGAGGGTTGAGCCCTGGGTGGCTCCCTGCCTAGCCAAGATGATTTTGTGTAGAGGTGAGTGGAGTGTGGCCTCCCTCCCCAGCATCCCACATTTTTGGGGGTGGGAATGGGGAAAGGAGTGCCTAATGCTGAGTGTGGTGCCCAGGGAAGCATACTTCCCAGCACTCCATGATGCTGACATGTGGTGGCTCTGTTCTGGGAGCTGAGTCACTGGGGGTTATCTGCAGTGACAGCATGAAGCCTGGGGAAGCAAGTCCCTCCAGGGCCCACCCCATCACTCTCCCCGCCTGGGACTGGACTGTGGAGCTCTTGAAGGAAAACTTCTTCCTGTCCCTCACCCCGCTCCACCACCTGCTGCAGTCCACCTGGCCAGAGGACACCAGGGGAAATGGGGTCAGCCTGGTGTAGGAAAATTTCAGTCAACCTCAGGAAAACTTGAGTTTAAGAAAATTGTATTTGTGTTTTAAGGTCTGGATTATACTGTGATTATAACTGGATCAGCTAACACACTTTTAATGCTGCTGATGCCGTGCGTGTGTATCTGCATTACCAAGTCCATCACTAACATGGGCACTTCTATTGATAACTGCAGTTCACAAGCTAGGGAAGGGAATGGAAATAAACTCACCTAGGAATCAGTCTTTGCTATCAAGGTTAAGGCGGTATTCAGGTTTCTGAGAGGATGTTGTCAGTGTGACTTCCTATTTTTCTTCTCTCAAGTTTTCAGTCTCCAGGGCTGTTAAATTAATCCTAAATGTATTTTATAAAAAAATCTTTAAAATGCATGTCTCTCATGAAAAAGGCAGGTTACTTCTGCTGCTCTAATGAAGGGAAAGATAAAATTGTGCTGTTTTTTAAAAAATATGAACTCAGAAACTGTTATCTAAATCTTGGTACATGCATAAATACCAATATCTAGTAATTTAATTGCGTTATCTCTGAGTTGCAATTTCAATGCCATTACTGTTTGTGCTTTTTATTGTTTCATTTGTTATGAAATCCTTGCATTCAAATACACCAATCTCTGTGTTTATACTGTAACTTCAGATATTCACTATATAATTTGATACTGTTAACATATTGTTAGAGAGAATATCTTAAGGATGTCTTTCAAAAGGTTTGCATAAAGAAGCAAATTTTGTAAAATGCTGAATAAACCTGGTTAGTTGTCTTGACCTTTTATGATACGCAGCTTGGCTTATTAGAACATTTGCTAGTCTGCTGGTTACACTGAAAGAAGTAGGGAAGAGCACCGCTATCATCTAAACTTTTTAACTTATTACAGCAGGAGTAGGCAAAATGGTCCATCTGGCCAGCAGCCAGACTCCATTTCCCAGCAGCCTGTGCCTTCATGGCTTGGGCCAGTCTCCATGGAGACCCCAGCTGCACCTGCACAGGAAAGCTCAGCCTGGGGTTGCTGTGCAGACCAGACTGAGCTACACTGGCAGTGCAGTGGCAGAGCAGCACAGGGGGTTGCTCTGGAGCTGCTGGAAACTTAGGATGGGGCAGCTTGCTTTGGAGCCAGGGCAGAGCTGTGATCTGTAGCCTGCACGGTCTGAACAGGGGTGTGCAGACAGGGGATCATGGCTCTGCCCCGGCTCCTTACAGCAGTGACAGCCTGGTCTGGAGTTGGGGCTGAGCTGCGATCCCCTGCCCAGAGCATGCAGGCTACAGATTGCAGCTCTGCCCTGGCTCCGGAGTGAGCTGCTCCCATCCCGAGTTCCCAGTGGCTCCAGAGCAGCCCCCTGCGCTGCCAGCGTGGCTCAGGCTGGTCTCCATGGCAACTACAGCCTGAACTTTCGGTACAGGTGCAGCTGGGGTCTCCATGGAGACCAGCCCAAGCCATAAGGTCAGGGCTGGCTGGGAAATGGAGTCCACAGCTGACTGGATCTGGCCCATGGGCCAAAGATTGCCCGTCGTTATATTACAGGGATGTCTTGCAAAGAATTGTAATTAAACTTTATCTGAAACTCCAGTGTTCTGTTTTTAATAACTATTTGACTTGCAAATAGCATACAGTAGTCTGTAAGAATTACTATAATAGATTTATATTTTTATGTTAACAGATTTTAAAGCTGTATTGTTAGTAAAAGATGTTTTGGAATGCTGTTGTTCATTCCTCAACATTAAAATTTAAACTGAGAGTTAACAGTGATTCACCAGAATTTTGGTTCTGCCGTATACAAACTGGGCCACATTGATGAAATAAGGAACCCTGTGCAAACCACAGCTGTACCCCAGAGATCCTCGTCTCCTAAAAACCTTCTTTTGTTATCCAAATTTCCATTTATATGATGATTTCCAAATGCTTAATCACTGATAGATCTGTGTTCTTCATTAATTACTGCTGTTAGAGGTTATGGCAGGCTTTAGATAGAAATAGACTCTTCTACAAAAATATGTATTGATAGTTGCTGTGGGAAGTAATTCTTTTTTTTTTTTGTTTAACCCTTCTAAATATATTTCATAAACAGAGCATAAAATTGACTTCAAAGTAGACATTTTTAATAACTTGTTCTCAATTAGCTAAACAGTGATTCTCTTAGACTATGATGGACAGAAATGCTATTAGGCCAGACTGTGTTTTAAACACCTGAACATGCACCACAGAAAGCTTCTAGGGTTTGAGAACTAAGTGTTGCCTGTTAATCTTGCCTCCCTCCTGCGGTAGGGTTTTCAAAAGCAGGAGAACCACTTTTCAAGCTTTTAAAGGTCTGAGCCTGTGCCACTGAAGTCTAAATAAGTTTTGCCATTCTGAGAATAGACAAGCCCTTGCACAGCAATAGTTACCTTTATTAAGGCATTAAATAGATTAACAGATTTGCTCATTGTTGTCTGAAGGTGGCACCTCTGTGTAGGGATGCTTTTGCCCTGCCCTGATTGCAGGAGGCTTTGCATTATTTTGATGTATGAGAGTTGTTAGTTCTTGGTTACCTGAATTTATATCTGTTAGAGGACTTGAATCTTGTGAGAAGTTTTTATTAAAAATCAGTTCTCTTCAGGGGGCTAGAAGAAAGGATATACTGCTGACTGTGGAGATGTAGCTGTCTCTGCTCGTAGCACTGACTTCTCCGCTGGTAACAATGACTTCTCTGCATTGCAAGATTAAACTGGGCCTTGCCGCCCTTCTTTTTTCTTTAGAAAGAGATCACTTCACAAAATTGATACAATGCACTGTGGCTGTAGTAGCTTTTGTACTTTTGCTTGTAAGGATTGCTGGGGAGAGCTCACAGGGAGGGCATAAATTACGTATGAGAAATGGGGCATATACAGTAGTTGAGAGCAAAACTTTAAAGGTGAAAATCTGGTAGCTGTGCCCTAGTTGCTCACTACCAAAAAGCAAGCCTTCCTTCTTATCTCCCAAGTGTTAGAAGCCTATATGTGTCTGCTGTGGCAGTAGGAATGTCTCTCTTGGACAATATTGTGAATTTTCCTTTGCTAGAAGGAGTTGGTGTGGGATACATAGGTCCTGAGGAAAGGAAGATAAGGGGATGCCAAACTTGGAGAGAAGACTTAGACTGAAATATATATATATATTTTTTTAAAAAACCAAGAGACTTGCCAAGGTTGAGGGGAAGGTTGAAGCTAGGAGATTATATACCCCAAGAAGGGGAAAACAGGTGACTTTTTGTCTCCATAGAACAGTGGTGGAATTTGTAGATGAGTAGCACTGGCCTGTTCATACATCCTATCTATCCCAAATGGGGAAATCTGGCAGACATCAGGATGAAAACATTTATTTTCCTTTTTTTTAGTATGATCATAGGAGTTAAATGACCTCATGCCAATAAATCCTTTTTTTCTTAAGAGTTTTTTTCTGACAGGGTTGATGCAAACCAAAACCAAATAAACCATGTGGTCTTATTTCTGTATACACTGAGGCCATCTTACATCATGTAGAAGTGGGGGGAAAAGGCCTTAAAAAGGGTGCAGATAATGTTTATGTTTACTGAATCTCTTTTACATTCTCAGAACAGTATAAGGTGAATCTAGTATGCGAATCAGGCCTTTGTTTCCAGATTCTTGCAGTAGTTTTTAAATGGTAGAAAAAACTGAGGAGGAGCTTCACATTTCTTTTTCTTAGGTATGCAATTTAAATCATAGATTTGGATGTTGTTTAGACAGCTTGCAGCTGAAGGACATTCTCAGAAAAGGACTCCTGCAGTTTTATGCAGCCTCCCTTTCAATTGTACAAATAACTCACTGGTGTTGCTATATCAATTCATCCATTACCTAGAACAGGAAAAACCTGTGAAACTTACAGTAAATCTAAACTTCTGGGCAAGCAGGGATCCTCTTCTAAATTTTGAAAATAATTTAATTTATATGACACTAAATGCTGGGAGATGGGTTTTACTTTGCTACAGCAGCCAACAAAATGCTGATTTGTGTTAATTATTTCATTATTTTGGTCTAAAGGGATATCTGTCCAAATGGACTGGGGTCATGAAGTAGCTATGAGGTAATAGTAAATTTAATTCATCTTCATCTTAAACCTTAGTTGAATTTTGAAACACTGCCTTGAAAAACTGCCATGCCCCAGAACCACCCACCCTCTTAATGTAAAAAAGCAGCACATCCCACCTATGATGCTGAAGATTCATGAAATCAAAACATTTTTGTATAGGAGGAAGGAATATGTTCTTTCCAACATAACAGGACTCTTACCCTGACAAATTCAAGTTATTCAACTCCGTGATGAGTTTCATGCCTCTACTGAGCTGACTTTATGTTATTGGTAATTGCTGATTTTCACTATTATGAAACACTGTTCATAACACCATTATGAACATCAGCGCTGAATGTGAGTAATATATGTGATCCATGCACAATGGGCCACTTCCTCAGATGTGATGTGACTATTTTGTACCATACTGCTGGGGCTGAGTGGTGCCAGGCTCTGGCTGACTGCTAGAACCGCCCCAGCTCCCAGACAGCGTGTGGCGCCCTGCTGAACCGCTTAAAAAAAAAAAAAAAAAAAATCAAGCAAAAAAACATCCCCCACCAAAAACCCCACACTCACTGGCTGCAGTTGGGGCACCTAGACACCCATGGTAGAGGTCCCCTGCACTACGTGGGATAGTGGGGATCGCTCCCCCCCTGCTTGGCACCCGCATGGCATCTGCTCCATGGCATGGGTGCAGCACAGCTTGACAGGACGTCACATGCTGTCTGGGAGCTGGGGCGGCTCCAGCAGTCAGCTGGAGCCTGGCACCGCTCAGCCCCAGCAGCTCCAGCTCCCAGACAGTGCACAGCACCCTGCAGAGCCACGCTGCACCTGTGCCATGGGGCAGCTGCCATGCGGTTGCCGGGGGGGGGTGGGGAGAGTGCAATCCCTGCTGCCCTGTGCTGCATGGGAGGGCTCTGCTATGAGTTCCCAACGGCCCTGATTCAGAGGCTGCAGCCGGTGAGTGTGGGTTTGGGTTTTTTTTTCATTTGTTTTTGAAGTGCTGGGACTAGGCTAGGGTTGGGCAGGGGATGGGATCAGGCAGGACAGCCATGGGGGCTTCTCTTGTGGCTCCCCTTGCCCAGGGAGAAACAGGAACAGCCAGAGTAGCTGCCCGGCTGTGCCTGCCTTTCCCTGACCTGTCCAAATCTCTCCTAATTAGCGCCAAATTTTCCGAAGCCAATTCCACCAAATGGATTCGGGTCAGCTATCCGAATCTGTAAATCAAATCGCTGCCCTCCGAATTGGCCGATTCAAAATCCAAATCGAATAGTTCCCTATTCGCACAGGCCTGTTAGATAGTACAGGGAACAGCTTATGCAGCTTGCACTGAAACAGAAGCAGGGCAGTACAGCATGAGACTTGGAGCTGTTTGCACACACCATTTCTGCTGTGGGTAGCGAGCATTTTGACTGTTTACAAGAATTTGGTCCAGTGAATGTACTACTGAATGTCATAGGCTGCAAAGCATCTGTTCTAGGATTCATAGCACAGTTGGAGCTGAAGAAAACAAACAAAAAAGAATACTCCTGGGTCACAGACAAACCATGATTAAATCTCTCAACCTTCAGACATAGCCTTATTTGATATTAGTCAGACTCAGGAGTGTAAACTGTTTGAAAAAAATTCCCCCTGCTAGGCATGTCATGTAAAAATAAATGTGTCCATACTGAATCTCCCTACAGACATAGTGACCCACCTGAGGGTCATTGGGGATAGTTGTAATGCACTTTTTAAATCTGTTTTTTTTCCTATGTCCTTATAATATTTACATTTTTTTTTTTTTTGTTCTGCTTTCCCACTGGATACGTAACTAGATGGGACAGCTGCCTGCAGACAGTAAAATACCTCACTAAATAAGAATAGTTTTTACTTCCACAGTCACCTTTATGCCTAGTTCCCAAAGAATTTTGCAAGCACTAAGGGCCACATTGTATTCAAGCTTATTAGATGCCTAAGTGGATTTAGGTACCTACTCTGTTTCATGCATTCAAGTCCTTGAGAGTCCATTTAATACATTTACTTTTTTAACACACTAAACTCTTCCTGCCAGGCAAGGGAAGACAGGAAAGCTTTAGAAAGTAAGAGGCTTTTAAAAAGCCAGGAAGAGTTTTGAGAGTGGGAAGTGAGGGAGTAGAAGAGCTAATCAGTTCATGCTGTTCCACAATCACGCAACCAAAGAGAAGTGAGCTCCCCAAACATAATGTGGACCTAGCTCTTGCCCATCATGCGTATAGCTTGGCCTTCCCCCATCCTTCCATCCTCCCTGACACTATGGTGCATCCTTCCTGATTTGATTAGCAACCTGTACCATTTGATACGGGAGGGGAGAAGTCCTCTATGTCCTTTTGTATGTGATCTGTGACATTTGTCTCACATATTTAGTATCTCTAATTCAAATATGCCTTCCTAACGTAAGGGCATATGCACAGCATATTTGAAACCATTCATAATTAGCGGAGCACATGCTCAGAGGGGCCTAAAGTATGATGTTTATAAGCATCTGAAATAAACAGCACTGACAGTCTTTTCCTTTAAACACACTAAACTTAAAACTGCATGGATAGATGGTTTCCAAACTTTCCAGAAGTTCTAGGCTGAAAGAAATTATGAAAGATGCCTACCTTAAAAGTAATTTAGGAGAGTTATAAACTACTGGAAACAGGCTTAGAATAAAAACACCAAATACCCATAACAGCAGCATTGCTAGCATGACTGTAAGACAGCCATACTGTAATACTCATTCATGTGGAATTTCTATTTTATATTAAAAATAATAGGCAAAGCATGCTTTTACATAACTATGTTCATATTCTGTCTCCAGGGGCCTTCAGAATAAACCTGCAAATTGCAGCTTACTTACCAAGCAGTATCTGTTGTAAGGTATGCCTATGAAAACATTGGTAGAATAAATAATAGGCTTCTGTAAAATGACAAATAAATTTAAAGGAGATAAAACAGAAAATTACATATGAATTAAAGGCAGCTTCTGGGTCAGCTGGGTCAAGAGCAATCATGCCAGATGATCCTTCACATAAGCATCACCCTAAAAGATGGTAAGGCTTTTGCCCCCCCTGTTCCTATTGGGAGACATTTCCAGTACCTCACTCATGACAGTTTGAAATCTCTTGCCTTCCAGCCTAAATGTATTCATGGCCAATTTTCTCCCCTTTGTCCTTCTCCCTCCCTGCTTTCATAGTTTCATAGTTGTTAGGGGCTGGAAGGGCTTTCCCAGAGTATTTTTAGGCTTCTCCTTTAGCTTTTGTTTTGCGAGACGGAGAAAGCCAAATTCTTTTAGTCTCCCCTTGTGAGAGGGGCTCTCTCCATTTCCTAGATCATTTCACTGGTCCTTCTCTGACCTGTTTCAATTTAAAGTCATCATCATGATTATAGGAGACCAGAATTGCACATGATATTTCAGATGAGTTCTGACCAGCATCTTGTCCAATGGTATTAAGGTTTCCACATCTCTTCTGAGAATTTTACATTCCTATGAAAACAGGGAGAAAGTTTCTATAAAACTGGATACCTAGCAGTGTTGGCGGCACCTTTTTGTAGGGGGTGAACATGCACCTGCATGCACCCCCAACGTGTCACCTGTGATTGCTACTGGACTATTAATATTTTTAACGTTAATATCAGATTTTATAAATTGTAATTTGAGAAGCCACAAACGTTATGTAAACAAGCAGTAGTGCCAGGGCTGTTCCTGGAGTTGGCTTTTCTATATCCCAAAACAAAGGGCTGTTACTGCTGCCACAGCCACTCTGCCAGATAAAGTAAATGTTTTTTAAGTCAGTTCTGTAGGGCTGCAATTCTTGGCAAGAAAATAATTTTGAATACTAGTAAGGAAATTTATGAATTTCAATTATAGCTTGTAGTGTATCATAATTCCAGTTTTATACCCTGTGCAGTTCAGCATTTTGGATTTTTAATGGGTCTAGAGCAGTAATCATAAAAGTGATTCAAATGCACCCAGTAATTACAGAGATTTGCTGTTGCTTTTGCATTAAAAATGATGATGATTTACAATCAAGAAAATTGCAATCTGTGGTTGCAGTTAGGATACTCTTGCTATTACACTGCTTATTAGTTATGGTCAGTGATTTAAAGCTTAAGAGCTACACATTAGAAAGCTGTAAAATTATTTATTCTTTAATAGATGATAACAGTAAATTTGAAACAGATGCTATATTAATTATAACGTTGTACACTAAAAATACATATGTAGCCCTTTGTTTCTCTTTTTGTTGTTTGATTAAAATGCAGTGGTTGTGTTATAACAACTCACACAGTAGATATCACTTGTCCCTTGATGTATCTACTACTGGCTACAAATCTTAAGATTCACCACTGACTCAATAATTTGTTGAATAAATTAAGTTTTTTTGCTCCCTCCTAAAAATATATATGGCTAGCTCTTAAATTAGCTCTTAACAGTTGAGCTAATATGCCTTTATCAGATATACTTAAAAGCCATACACAATAAATTAACAAGCCATACACAGTAAATTAATTTTAAGCAAGGGTATTAAACTCATCTGACCCTGCTGGGATGAGGGTCTCTGGGCTGGTCTGTGGACCAGATCAGGCAGTGCCAGAGCCAGCACACAGGGCCAATCTGGAAGAGCACCGTGTGCCAGGGCCAGCACACACTGGCTCCACTTTGGGGCTTGTGCTGTAGGTAGTTCCACAAGCTGAATTTGGTGCCACAGGGTGTGTATAGATGAAACGGGGGCCTTAAATTGAAGTGGTGTTTTTTTAAAAACACCCACTGCTTCAGTTTAGGGTCAATTAAACCCCGGGCTTGTGTGCACACCCCACTGACTTATCTGCCCTTCTTGCGGCAGGGAGGGGAGGGTAAGCTGCCAGAAGCAGTCCCTGGGCTTTGGGGGAGGGATGGGGGGGCGGGCTGGTGCTTTCCTTTGCAGCAGCAGTAGCAGCCCCTCCCCCCCAGCACCCTCCCACGGGCATCCGGCTTAGACAGTCCCAGGGGACACTGCAACTATGGAGGGAAGCACTGGGCCCCCATGCAGCTTAGGCAGGTAGGCAGGCTCAGGGGAATAGAGAGATCCAAGGCCCAACAAAGGAGAGCAACAGAGCTGGATTCTTGCGGAGGCACAAGAGCAACCGGGGAGTGATGTCCCTCCTGGAGGCAAGTAATGAGAAGTGGCTGAGGAGAACTACTATCAGAGATAAGTTCATCTACACCCGGGACCAGGTAGACTGACTTTATTTAGAGACTTTTTTTTTTTCGAATGAGCTTCTGGCCAGCTGGCCAGATTGTAAATAGCCTCACGTGTTCCGTGGCACTGAGAGTGAGGGGCAGAAACCTGAAAACCCCACATTGCAAATAGACTTATTAGTGATTAGTCCTATGTGGTGGGTTTTTGTGGCTTTTTCCGTTAAGGGCATGGTACCTTGAAGGCTTGTGTTGTCTATTCATCAGCCTGGGTCTTGCTCTCAGAGTGTAAGTGAGCACCTAGAGAAAGAGGTACGTAGAGAAATAAAAGTGTAAGAAAATGGACTTTGACTGTAATTAAGAAGAACGAGCTATCCATGTGTCGTATTTTGAATGATCTCCCATGAAGTCATAGCAAGTGAGAAAAACGCGTGCGGGAAGCTCTGAGTTGAAGTTTTCCTTTTTATTAATTGGTTTTAGGAACACCCGCTCACAATTAATGATATGCAACTTTAACAAGTCATGAAGTAAAACATGGTGGGTAAAAATAACTGATTAGCTATTTATTGGACTTGCTGACCAAAAGAGTACTATAATGGGAGAGACTTGAATTGTTGAATGACAGGAACTTTGTTTCTGCATGATTCTCATATGAGGCATGTTATTTATATTTTAGCCATTAACATCAAAACAACATGTACAAAACTTTCTTTTTACTTGTATTTCATTTTTTTCACAATCCATAGGTATAACATATACAACTGCCGCAATGGGACAAGACTTATCTTACTGTGAACATTTATTGAATCTTAGGTGCTTCCTTTTTTGGAGTTCTTTGTATACGGCTTCTACAGCGGAGATGACAGAAAGTAGAATAACACACCAGACATGGTCACATTTTTACTGAAATACTTTTAGAAATCTTGCGCGCTCACAAATTCCTGCATCTTCACAGATATGTTTCTTGTTCAGTCAGTTAACAGCAACACCTAAGCAGAGTACAAACATTGGCTAATTATAACTGTAACATTTTAACTCTTATTTTGCCAAAGGGTGACATGATAAGGGGCAAGGCACTGGGGATTGAGGCCTCAAAACCTCTTCTGCTGTAGTAAAGAAGGAATGCTGATTCACTGTGCTCAAAACACAGTGATGGTTGATGGAAAAGATTGACTCGATCAAGAAACTCATTCCTTTATAAATACAGACTACGTATCTGTAGCTCTCCATTTGTAGGTGAAATTCACTCAACTTACCCACAGTCAACAAAATTGGATTTTGTGCTAGAATATGGTCCTCTCACTCTAGATGCCATTGAGTTGCAGCTTCTATGCTACTCAAGTTAATGAGCTGGAATAAGGATTTCTAGCCCTGAAAATTTGGCGAAGGAGGAAGAGGAAGGAAAATAACACTTCTTTCCAGCCCTCCCAAATCTCTACCACTTGGTGAAATGGCCTCTGAACAGCATAAAGGAACATTAAATTCAATCCTTAGACCCAGTTTTAGACCTATTGTCTTCTTATTGCTGTGTAGAATACTTTGAAGATAACATTTTTGTGTCAAATTGAATCACATTTATACCTGTTATCTCCTAACCCAAATAATGCGATCTTCCTTTCTATCCAACCTCCAAATAAATCTCCTTCTTTCTGGATTTAATCCTAAAAGCCTCATAACTACTAAATATAAAACTTTGACATTTATTTCTCTATTGGTATTTCCATAGCCTGAATCTGAGTGTGAATTAGGATATTTTCATATTCTGAATCTTCTTTACTTATTTGCTGTCCCAGGATTAGTAGACAGGCCAGAATTTTCAAGAATTTCCAAGTGATTTAGGAGCACAAATCCCATTGACTTTTACTGGTACTTCTTGTGGCGAAATGCCAGGCTAGCGGCTCCGGCACCGCTTAGGGGAGCCGCGGGCTTTGTGGAGTTGTGCGAGCGCGTGGCTTGTGGGGCGGGATTGAGGTAGCTCTTAGCCGCCCTCGAGGTTCG
>NW_017728943.1:122142774-122144860 GCF_001723895.1 Crocodylus porosus | reverse complement strand
CAGTGGAGAGAAGTACAAAGCGTTCATTTTGATTAACAGTCTACTTCAAGGTTACATAAATGTGAGAGTGCCGCGCGGCAGTTACACAAAAAAAAGAGAAAATAATATAAAGTCTTTGCTAAAAACTATAAGACAGTTACACTTCTGTCCCTAAATCAGTTTGAAAATGTGTCTGGTGCGCAGGGTGCTACTTTTGGAACCATTCTATCTTATCAGAAGAAAATCTAGAAGAGAATATTCAGCTTAAAGAGAGCTCAGTGGTTTTGAGAAATAGAACATTTATTAATTCTATAGGAAGGCTCAAACACAGAATAATACATGAAGCTCCAGCAGTGTAGGGTGAATTAACATTTGTATTTACAGTTAAGTAGCCAGACGTGTTCAGATCATGGGAAAGTAGGGTCGGAAGGGACCTCAGAAACTCAAGGCAGGAGCATTACCTGACTAAATGACCCCCCACAAGTTCTTGTTTTACCTGCTCTTGAAAACTTCCAGAGATGGAGATTCCAGTTTCTCTAGGTAGCTTGGCAACCCTTAGAGTCAGAAAGTTCCTCCTAATCTCCAACCTAAATTTCTTCTGCTGCAGCTTGAGGCTATTGCTGTTAGTCCTGTCCCCTACAGCCACAGAGAAAAGCCCATCTCCATTCTCTCTATAATCACCCTTCATTTATTTTGACTTATCAAATCCTCTCTCAGTCTTCTCTTCTCCAGGCTAAATAATGCTAGTCTTTCCTCAGAAGTCCTCATTCATTTTGATTGCTCTATGCTGGACTCTTTCCACATTGTCCACCTTCTTCTTGAAGTGTAGGGCTCAAAACTGGACACAGTACTCCAGATGAGGCCTCGCCAGTGCTGAATAGAGTGGAAGAATCATTTCCTTTGATTTGCAAGTGACATTCTTAATACAACCCAGGATGCAGTTGACCTTTTTTTTTTTTTTTGGCAACAAGAGAATACTATTGGCTCATATTCAGACTATGGTCCATTGTAACCCCCAGGGACATGTCAACACATTCAGCTACATGCACTTGCAGCAGCTCAAATAGAAGCAGTGCAAATTTGAGTTGCGGCCTTTTGGCTCAGTGCATGTGCTTGGACATGCACTTTATTGTGGAGCAAATTGTGCCACTTGGGGCAAAATAACCCTGCCTGGCTCCTCCTGGATCTGCAGCCAGGGGGACTTAGAGCCCAAGCACCTGTGCTTTCCCCAGCAGTATAAAAAGCTGCCCTGTCAAGTAGCTCTGGCTACTTGCTCTCAGGAGCTTCTGGGTCCTGGCCAATTGGTACCTAGGGACACTACCCCTTGTGCCAGCTGAACTGCTGAAGCAGCTGAGAGTTCCCTGCACCCTTACCCACTGCAGCAGTGGGGGCTGCTGCCTGGTTGTGACCTGCTACGCACCTGCCAGACCTGCATGGGGACTGCACAGCCAGTAGAGGCATCTGCCTCTCTGGGCCAGCTGCCAGTGGGCTGTGGCTGCAGAGTTGGCCTCTGTGTGGCACTAGTGCCATGTGTGTCCCTGCTTGGCAATCTGGGTAGCTATCACCCTGAAGATGTTCTGGGTGTAGTGGCCTGCTTTGAACTGTCAAAGCATGTCCTGCTGGCCCCATTTGGCCAGGAGGTCAGCCACAGCCAGGTGGGTCCAATGTGCCATCTCTGAGCAGGTAGGGTCCTGCCACTGGCCTCCCTAGCAGGAATTCTGGTGTTCCCTATTGGAAAACTGAAAAATCCCTGATAAAAAATCCCAAAGTCACAGTGTAAAATACCCCAAAATCCATGTTCCTCCACAATTAAAACAAAAGACCACTATATATATAGAGAGAGACGGAGACCAAGACCAGTTGGGCAATGTTTTATTGATATATCTACAGTGTTAAAGCAGTGTGGAAGCCTACCAGTGTCTCTGTCATAGTACTACAGTGAACTCTAAATACATGTTTCATGAATACATGAATATATATTTTGCTGCCTGCCAACAAGGGTTATGACCTGCCAACAGGAGTTATGGCCCCCCAACAGGAGATATGGCCCCACACAGGGGTTACAGCACCCCCAACAGGGGCC
Organism: Crocodylus porosus; assembly: GCF_001723895.1. Taxonomy (NCBI): domain Eukaryota; kingdom Metazoa; phylum Chordata; order Crocodylia; family Crocodylidae; genus Crocodylus; species Crocodylus porosus. Next base: position 122,142,798 of record NW_017728943.1, on the reverse strand, counting down.
AGATGGCCCCCGCAGGGGCTACCA
>NW_017728943.1:122089108-122142674 GCF_001723895.1 Crocodylus porosus | reverse complement strand
TCCCACTCCAAGTGCTGCCCACCCTCAGCACAGCCCAGCCCAGTTCCCCCCTGCAAAGAAGAGCCTGGCCTGGTCCCTGCCTCAGCCCACAGCTGCAGCCTGCCCTGCCCCACATAGACCGAGGGGCACACACCCTCCATACCTCCCAGGGTGTGTGCAGCAGTGGAAGTTGCCAACACCTCTCTGTGCTGGGTGTCCACCTGTGCTAGAACTGGGTCCGCTGGCTGGGGCCAGAGAAGTGAGGATCCACTGTATGCTGCTAGAGGGGAAATTTATGGTCTAGAAAAGACAGTAGACATGTTCCTGGGGTGGGGGGTGCAGGGGTTGTGCAGCGGCAGATGGCACAGTCCCCTGTGGCCAACCCATCAGCCCTAACCTGTGCCTTCAGCTGCTGTTTCCAGACAGACCAAGAATCCTGTAAAGCATGCTGGGACGCATAGTCCAACACTCCCTGGCTGGGTGCTGTCTATCTGCAGAGTACCCAGCCAGTTCCTATAATGCTTGTACAGTGCTCTACTAGTAGGGTTCCCAACAACTCAGACTAAACTGCTAAACTCCCATGGGTCATTTAAATGTTTGCAAGCACGCTATGGAAATGCAGAAGTTTATTTAGTATATAGAGTTTCTGTTAACTTGATTTGTGTTGTACGTTTCAATACTTCTTGCTAGTGTTGCCAGGGTTTCTCTGCTCAGACTATCTGTGTAATGTGTGGTACAGGACAGACAAGTGAGCCTGTGAAGTTCCCAGTGGTTTATACAGGAGCAACATCTACTGGAGTCACAAACTAGTTGGTGACAGCGTTTAGTAGCAGGGCAAAGGCAGTTGATCATACACATCCTTTCCTTAATTAGTTTGTCACCTGCCACTGTAGCTTCATGTAAGAAAACAGAGGTAGAAATATTTTTTCTGACAATAAAACAAGGGAAGGCCAAATAAATTTTCCTTTCAGCATTGTTTGTTTTATTTAATCATAATAATTTATCCTGTTTATACTTTCTAGATTAGCCTTACAGTATCAGTAGTTAGCTGTAAATCTACAGTTATTCAACAATCAAGTCTTCGATTTTAATAATTGTTAGTCTTTTATCTCTCCAATAATTATTGGAACTCAGTAAAGAGTAGAATTTTATTTTGCCTATACTTTCATGAAATTTTAGCTTTCTACGCATTCTTTTTTTGTACATTTCTTCTGCCTAAACTTACTCTGTCTGAGCGTTGATTTTTGCCTACATTTTTGCTGTGTCCAAATTGTATCCTTAGTGGACACTTTCATACAAATTACACATGTTTTTGAATATAGGAATGGTTATCCAAATGTAAAACAATGTAAACTGCATATTATTCAACTTGGTTGTAAAAATAATGTTCTGTAACTCTGGCTTTTGAAGTTAATAGAATTTTCATAGTTAATGATTACAGTGAGATGCTCAGAGGCATAAATACTATCCCCTTTTTGTTTAACATAAAAATATTTATAGCATGCAAGTACCAAATGAGAGAATGAAAACACAAAACCCATGACTGTATCACATTGTAATGTTTCCATGATGATCATCAGTTGTATGAAGGTAAATGAAGTAAAACAACTATGGCCTATAAAATGAGATGCAAACTATATATAATCAGCATGTTGGACTGCAGTACATGTGGACATATCTTAATTACTTTTCAGCTTGCTAATTCAGATGACATTAGTAGCAAAGTTCGTGTGACACAGGGTGTAGAGCAGACTTGATAGGCTAGCAGAGAACCTGCATAAAACCCCTGAGCTAGACCCATGTCAAATGTGTGCGTAGAACTACTGCTTCTGTTCTGTAGTTTGAGTATGCACTGCATGCTTCTGATCTGCTGAATGCTGATGAGTTTTCAGTGTACAAAAATGTTATCTTCCCTTTGTCTACAAGCTGGTTAGTTTCTCCTTCATTGGTCTATATGACATTGGTCATTTATGATGAGTGTTTTTTGGAAACCACCTTGCTTTTTCATGTATTAGCCTATTCATTAAGGTAGTGCTAAGTAGTACTTTGGGAGGCCCGTGAACTGATAGTGCAATACTAGAAGTGTCTGGGTCATACCTGTATAGACATGGACAGATTCTCACATCTTCTGTATTAGAATTTTTGTTATTATTCTTAAAAAGTAATATTTGGTTTCAAATGTGCTCCTCATGATGGGTTGAGTTTGTACATATAGAGCAGGTCTTTTAACTCTCCTGGGTTTATCTGGTCTTCTCATGTAAGTAACTTCTCCAATGTAAGTGTTTGTGGAATTGGGGCCCACCTACTAGTAAAAATCTAGACTAATCTAATTGTAGCTGGTAGTATGGAATGATGCGGAGAGCCACAATCCTAGAAGGACCACTGCTATGTTCCTCTGTGGGCATGTAATTTACTACATTATCTGCAGCAGTTCTGCCTGTCCTAAGGTATATTGTGGGGGAAAAATATTGAATTTCTGCTTTCTTTCAGCATGGTTCCCTGTAAGGCAGTAGGGATATATTGGAATTCTACACATAGGCTATGCCATCATGGTTGGCTTTTTGCTCTCCATCTGTAGCCTGCATAACACCATAATTTTTCAGTAACACCATAGATTTTACAAGGGACTAAAAGCATGTTTTGCAGTGGAGCTATCTTTTAGAAGGGCTCACATGTTTTCTGAAATTCTGCCCATCTACATTTTTTGCATCATTTGATAATCTGGCCATTTAAATTCTAAAAATTAATCTCTGATGTAACTATTAACTTCAGTGGCATTACTTGAGGATTGAATATGGCCCATTTTATCTCTCCTTGTTTCAGTGCAAGCACTTTTAAAATTATTTATTTTTTTTGGTTACTCTGCAAGGTGGTGAAAGGTGTAAAGGGAGTAGGAATGTATTGGAATTCTATCTGGTCTATATGCATCAATCATAGAACATATAATAAATCATACATGGTAACATATAGTACTTTTTGTAACTGGAGATGTCACAAGACAGAATTGCAAACGCCAATAATAAAATTGAAGCAACATATTATTTGCATTTTGACTGGTTCCTTAATTACTGTCTGTCAAGTTACAGTGAAATGATTTGAGTTCTGTGTATCCCCTCTTCTGTTTTCTGTCTATTCAGAAATTCCATTTCTCTGCCCCAGAATTAATTCTCTAACCAACATCAGTTTTTCCATATGTTTTTATGCATCAGAAATGGTCCAAAAGATACCATGTGTATAGAAGGATAATTGCATGCAAGAATGAGGCTGCCTTACCTCAGCTATTTCTGTCAACTTACTGGATACACTGTTGCATTCAAAAGAGTTTTTTGGTAATATGTATATTTAAAAAAATATTGCTGTAAGTTACTATTGCTTATAGGTGTATTACATAAGCAAAACCTTAATTTGTATACTTATTAATGTAAGTGTATGTGTGTATAATACACATATGAAAAATCATATGATCGGGGTCTAGGTAGCTGTAATGAACTATTATTTTTCCCACTTAAAAACAAGTTCTCAAAATGTATTAAAACAGAGAAAATCCAGCAATAAAAATTACATGTGTGAAATGGTAGCAGCTGGCACATACTTACATAATTTAAGTATGAAACTGGAATTGCCTTGCAATTGTATCTAAAAAATAAATGCCTGCATTATTAATATGAGGTGTATTTGATTGGACCAAGAACAAAAATGTAATTTGTCTTCGAGGCTTAGTAATGGGTGTGGTATTTCAACCATTGGCCTATAAAGAAAAAAGAAATTTCTGCAAATTTTGAAAGTCATGTAAGCAAGTGCTTTAGTCAAAACAGCCTTGCAGCTGGTCAGTTCTAGGACACACTGAAGATGTACTACTAAAGGCTGCATTGTACGTTTATTATTAGTTTGCCATTGTAAATGATTGGAGAGATAATTTACCAGCATTACTTCCGTTGGAGAAATGGTATAGGCTTGCAAATGGGTGTAGACTAACAGCTGTACAGAGGGAGGAAAAACATTGGAAGCTGGAGTGCATTTATTACAATCAGTTCATTCCTTTGGTTTGTGGAACAGGTGCAGTAAATCATTAATTGCTAAGAACATACCATGAATGAAGATACATATATAAAACTGAGTGAAGAAAGAAGACCAAATATCAAGGATAAACAAATTGTTCACAGGCAGATAATATTAGTACAAATTAATTTTTTTTTTCTGCTTCAAAGAGGCTGGTGATTGTTCTCTAGCTCAGTAGCATGGATTGTTTTATATTTTTCGTGCCTAGAAATTTTGCTGGCTCATAGATGGCTATTCGACATCTATTTTGGGGGCCTGAACTTCTCTTTGTTTTCTTGATACTATTTGTCTAGTAACTTTGTGTAACTTTTTCTAACACATCAGGGTCTTAGGGGTGTCCGTGATGCCCCTTAGTGGTTCCATGATCATGCCCTGCTTTGCCCCTTAGGGTGCCTTCCTGTCTTTCTTGCCATGCCTTGATGGAATAATAATAAATAGGGAGGCTGCCCATGGACCTCTGCGTGGCCCTGGTTCCACTGAACCCAGTACCCTAGTGATGCTCACTGGTCCCCAGGCCCCTGGCTAGGCCTCTGCAGGCCCAGGCCCTTGGCGGGGCCACTATAGTCAACTGTGCCTGACCAGACACCCAACGCCTTAAGGGCAAATTGTGTGGCTCCAAATCCCCCCTCGACCACACCCCATGCCTTGCAGGTGTTACAAGGATGTTGCTCCCTCTGGGGCTTTGGCCTCCTCAGCCTCCACTCCTTTAATATAGCTAGGCCTTTTAGCCTGGGCCCACTGAGTTGGACATGACTCTGAGGACGCTAGCTCTCATTTTTCCCTTCTGTCACCAGGCCCCTGTCCCCTATCTGCTGGGCCCCATGCACCTGTGTGGCTGTACTCCTCTGGCACCAGGCCCTCTGGCCCTATATGGCTGCACCCCTCTGGTGCTGGGCCCTCTGGCCCTTGTCCAGTTGCATTGCTGTGGGCACTTATGAGGCTTCCTAACCTCTCCTTACAGCCTCCTCCCAAACCTCCGGTATAAACACAACATAAACATAAGCCCCTGGGCTATAACATAAATAACATTGGAAATTGCTCCCTGCCCCTTTAAGAGTGTAGGCCTTTGCTCACGATTACAGCATTCTGGGCTCCACTGTTCCTGTAGGCAGTGAAGCAGTCAGTCCAACATCCCTGGGTGGTTCTCCTGAGCAGGAGCTCCATCCCCTGCTGTTGTCAGGGAGAGAATCCCCCAGCCAGCCTTGGCCTTGGGCTTATGAGCTCCAAGGGCCCTGCCTACATCTGGTCAGCAGACCTCCAGCAGTACCTGCTAATTGCTCCATTAGCTTGTTACCCTGTTGCCCTGCACCTGCGGTGCCCTGCCTAGCCTGCAGGGCTCCCTGGCTAGGCGGCTTCTTCCTTTAAAGGAACAGAGAGCCCTAAGCTCTTTGTTATACTCTTCAACTTGAATGAAGACCAATACCAGGAGTAAATGATCTGAAAAATTGTTGTGGTGTATTAACAGAATAATAAGGATAGTTAGACTTTTCAGTTAAATGGTTTTGGTGTGTTTCTTATTTACATCAGAATTTTTAGAAAAATATGTTCATTTTGATTAAATTTTGTTTCTGAAGAAAAAGGTCTGGATAAAATTGCAGAATTGCATTTCAGTATTTTTGACAAGATTTTTTTTTTCAGATTTTTGTTTTAAATTGACCTTTCAGAATAAAAGTGGAAAATGGAAACATTTCCTTTTTATTGATCCAAAAAGTCTTGATTGTCCTAGAATTATTTTTTTTTTTAAAGATTATTATCTCATGGGAGGCAGATGCTAGGACCCTGGGTTTCCTCTTCTGCTCTAGCACAAAAAATAAACAACAGACCACTCTGTTGTTGTGGCTGGAGTGTGCTGACAATTCCCTGAGCTGCCACAGGCCAGATCCAGTCTACTCATGGCCTGGATCTGGCCCATGGGCCACAGGTTGTCAATCCCTCATCTAAGTCATGGGTTTTCCTTTAAAACAGAAATTCCAGTCCTGCCCTATCCTGCTAAATGTGCCTTTGCCGAACTCAGAGAGAACCCTTCGAAATCAGAAAGTTACCAGTGGAGACACTAATGTTTCACTTCACCCAAAACACCTCTGGATACCCAGACTCTCTCTCTCTCTCTCTCTCTCTCTCTCTCTCTCTCTCTGTGTGTCCACATGTGAGAGATGGAGACTGTTTGATTGAGGTCTGTTTAACTCTAGCCCTTTAAGCTTTTACTCTGGTTATGTAGACTGGCTCACTTAGAGATGATAACCACTGTTGCATCTACATAACCTTTTAAGACAGCAAGGAAAAGAGGGAGAACAGAGATTGTGGCTAGTAAGACCAATTAACATTTTCTATTTATCGTTATACACATCTACATGTACATCCTAATCGCAGGCAAAACAACTCCCTTATCATTTCTTAAAGGTCCAGTCTATCTTCCATGCTCGTTCGTTTCTACCTAAACATTAGACATGTACAAAAATTAATAAATAACTCGTACCTCCTTCCTGCTCTGTATAATCATCCTGTTACTTGCAGCCCTGGTCTCCAGTACCCAGCTATGTTTGGCTTTTTCTTTCTTGGCTAGTTGGAGCGTTGCTAAACTGCCCAGCCAGTGTTTTCATGCTGTAACGTAAGACAGGAAGTGTAATCTCTCACTGGTGTCAAATAGATATAGTATCCTGCTGAGTTTTCCATCATTAGTCTCCCCATGCCCTGAAATCAGAAGCTTTCCTTCCTAATGGTCAAGTACCAGTTAGGAGAATGCATGTACAGTAGTGTAAAGAGCTAACATATGAAACGAGTCATCTCTTGATGAAGAATCCAAGACGCAATATATTCTACAGATGGTGGAAGGACAACCATGATAAATGCCTTCCGTTTAAATTCTGTACTAAAAAATAAAAGGTTCTCAGTTGTAGACCTACTTAAACCCATATTTGTATAAAAGGGAAGAGTTCAGAGTGCATAAAGGGTTTAAATAAAACTGATAATGTCAAACATGGACATCACTGTTTGTTTTACTGTCTCATTACTTTGATGAATGATAATTTAAATTTTATTATAGATGTTAAGCATCAGCAGTACTACAGATCAGTTAACTGAGTAGAAAAAGAAAATGATGAAGATCCTGGGATGCTGGGGAGATGGCAAGAATATTAGAGTTATAAACACCCATTAAGTTTTCAGTTAAATAATTTTTTAACCAAATTTTAGTACCTCCAAGTGCTCTTTGAGCAATAATATATGAAATGCTGTGCCTACCAAAATGAAATTTCTAGTTCAAGACTGAGAAATCCCTTTGGCCAGGTGCAGATATTACACTTTTTCTGGTTTAGGCGGTCAGAAACCAGTCTAAATCTGTAACAGAACAGAAGTTCAGCACACGTAGACTGGTTTAAAAATGGTGGAACCTGGTCTAAGGTACACCTGAATGGATGTAGTATCAAATTTAATCAGTTTAGGTTAGAGTTGTCTATCCTGATTCTATACTGTATCCGTTGCTAACTGAAGTTAGGCTGCAGTCCCCTGGCATCCCAGGAGCCTTTGCAGCTCTTCCACTAACCCCCACCCCTTGAATGTGAGCCATGGCTAGGCCTCCTTCCCTGCATCTGCTCTGAGCTCCAGGCCTGCTCTGTCTCTGGGCTGTCACAGAGCTGAGGTAACAAAGCCTCTGCTCTCCAGACCTGCATCCTGTTAGTTGGGCCAGGATAGGGGTATTCCCCCCACACCCAGCGCACATAGCAGGGGGGACTGTGCAGTGGTGGCTTTCCCGTTCTCCACTGCTGCCTGGCCAGTGTGGCATCTTTGCACAGCCCTTATCCCCCTGCTAGGTATCAGTTGGGGGGAGATGGAGACCCCCACACTGCCCCCCAGCCAGCACAGGTGGCATGCTGGTGCTCAGTAGAGGGCTCCATTCCCCCATCCAACACAATTGCTTGACAGCTGCAGCCAGCCAGGAACTGCGTCTTGGAGCTGCACAGCCATCTATCATGCCAGGAATTGGGGGCAGGGAGAAAGAAGGACCAGAGCCCCCCAGCATGCAGGCCCCTCCAGCTTGCTGGGGGAGCCGGGCTGGGTCCACGCTCTGTTCCCACCACTGCCCCCAGTTCCTGGCATTGCAGACAGCCTCATGGCTCTAAGCCATGGTTCCTGGCTACAGCTGTCAGGCAGCCAGTTGTAGGGGGAGCTGTTTTGGCTGGGGAAGTCAGGTCTATGTGTGTCAGGGGCCTCGCTTTTCCCCCTTCCCTTCTCTGCGGCTGCTGACACCTGACCACTGGTGGGTTGGGGGTAAGGGAGAGTTTCTGTGCTAGCTCCTCTCCCGCTGCAGCTGACAGCAGGGGTTGGGGGGTGGGGTGTGCTGGCAGGCAATTGGAAATAGCCCTCGCTCGGCTGAGTTCAGCTACCCTTGGTTATCTCTAGCATGCTGGGAGGCATGTGGGAGCACCCTCTGCTTTCTGGCCTCAGCCGGTACTGCCTGCCTCTCCACCAAAGGTCAAACGTGATTTCCCTTCACTCCTGATCCAGTCTATGCAATTTAAAGAAATCAAACTCTGGAATAGACTCCCAGTGCGGGTGTACAGGTACCTATCCTGGAGATCTTCAAAAGGAGACTGGACGTACACCTTGCTGGGGTTATTTGACCCTAAACTTGAGCCCTAAACTTCTGTGAATTTGTGGATTGATTTTGCCTCATACTTTTTGAATGTCTGTACTTAGCTTTTAAGTCCTCAGTTATGCTGTAGGACTCAGTATACCTTTAACTGTGCATAAGGTATATGCTGGACTTTGCATAAATCTGGGGTTCCCAAATTGTGACCAGCCACTCTCTGCTTGGCTGTAGCAGCCCTTATAAACCCATCTTGCCTTGGATTAAAACTACGAAGGAGGATAAAAGGAAGACCCTGAGGCAGGCATTGGGGAGGCTGTGGACAGTGGCACAGGAAGCTGTGTGGTGGGGAGGTAAGGGGGGCATGGAGGGCATGCTAACCACCATGTAGATGGAGCAGAAAGGGGCAGTGGCCTGGATGAGGGGAAGGAAAGTCTTACCTGTCTGACCTGGCCTGGTGCTGGTACTATAAGTGCTGTTACACTCCTGGCTATAAAAGCCTTGGAGAGAAACATGTACTTAATTCTAGTTATGAGTTAACCCACTATTTGATGGGCTTTTTTAATTATTATACATGTGGAAACAACAGGCGCTAAGTTTTAAAGCCTAATTGTTTCAGTTAAACATATTATTGTAGATAGGAAATCTCCAGTCTTACGCTTAATTTTCAAAGGATGTCAGGGATAAATGTTATGGAGGTGTATCAAGAAGGAGGGCGGGGGTCACTTTATCATGGGTTGATCCAATTGCATATGCTGTCCTCTTAAAGTTATTGTTTTGTCTATTGGGCAGTACAACCTGAGGATCCTGTGAAGGAAATAGTGGCATTTGTTGACTAGGATAATACTTGTATAATGTGACCTAGCAGCCCTTATTTTTGAGGTAGGTATTATGACTCAGCAAAGAAACCTTTTGGCATCCTTGTAGATGGTTCTCTAAAACTGTCAGCTTAGTGTACAGAGGTATTAAAAATGACAATTAAATGTTGGCATCATCAAAAAAGGGAACTGCAAAGAAAAAGTTCATCATGGCATTATACAAATCCATGGTACAAATCTTGAATAGTTCTGGTCTCCGCATCTCAAAAAGGATGTAATAGGGAAAAAGTACAGGAAAGGGCAACCAAAGTGATCAGGGCTATGAAGCAGTTACTATAACAACAGAGCCTAAAAAGACTAGGATTCTTTTGTCTAGAAAGAAGGCTGAAGGGAAAAATGATAGCGCTCTAAAAATCATGAAGGACAAAGTGAATAGGAAACTGTTATTCATCAAATTCCAGGATACTAGAACTAGGGGGCACTCATGGGAATTAGTAGGAGATAGGTTTAAGTGTACTTTTTATGCAACATTTAGTTTAACTTATGGATTTTTTTGCCACAGGAGGTTGTAGAGGCAGATAGCATAGCCAGGTTCAAAAAAGGAACTAGACACATCCATGGATGATAGATCTGTTAATAGCTGTTGAACAGGAAGTGTTGGAGATGTTTCCTCTGGCATCTCTAAACCAACCATGGTTTATGTTAGGGAGGGTTATAAAGAGAGGGTAGATCACTCTAGAACAGGGGTGGGCAATTATTTCAGGCGGAGGGCTGATCACTGATTTTGGCAAGCCATTGAGGGCCACATGACGAGCAGCCAGGGGCAGATAAATATTAATTTCCTAAATTTTTAGGGGCCCCATGGGCCGGATAGAATGGCCTGGCGGGCCGCATCTGGCCCACAGGCCACATTTTGCCCACCCCTGCTCTAGAGACGTGCAAGCAATGTTTTCCCTCTAAAGGACCCATTCCTGCCACTGTTGGAGACAGGATATGGCATAGATGGATTAGTGGTATAACTAGGGCAGGGCAACAGGAGCAACCTCCTCGGATGCTGATGGGATTTGGGGGGGAGGAGAGAAGGAAAAGTGTGATTGTGACAGCATTAGCAAAAGTCTCTGTTGCCTCTGTGCATGGCAGTCGCCACAGGCATCTGAATGCATTTTTACATTGCTGAGATGGACAATTGGTCTGACCCGGTATGGCACTTATTATGTTCTTATAAGTGCATTATAAGAGACGGGCCATATGCTTACAATCTAAGTAGAAACACAGGCAAAGTGTGAGAGTGAAAAATGGAAGGCTCAGAGGTGAAGTGGCCAAGATTGCTGGGTAGATGAAGTGGGAATAGAACCCAGGCATCCTGTCTTTTAGTCTAATGTCTTATCTACTAGACCACATTGCCTGAAAGAGCTGTTTTATGAGCAGTTAATCCCTCTCCCACTTGAACTCACTCTGCCTCCTCAAAGCACTGCATTTCTCTTTTGGACTTTTCCTTGCTTTGGGGAAAGCAAGGAGAGGTTGCCATGATGCATAGACAGCATTTGGGATCTTCAGAGGCTTGTCTTCTACCAAGATGCACATTTTTTATCTTGCTTGGGCCCTAATGAAACCTATGAGAAGAAATATTTTTTCTGCCCTATTCTGCACAAGACTAAATAATTTCCTGATAAACTGGGTAGTGTTTGCCCTTCCAAGTTAGTCTTTTAATGTAGCAGAAAGTTCTTGTTTTTTCATCACCAATGCCAGTTGTCTTCTTTTTATGTTTACTTTGATTTTGTATATTGTTCAAAATGTTTCTGGTTATGGAGTAACACAAACGTAACCGTAATAGCATTTATGTTAATTATGCTCATTTATGTATGTTTTAAGGTAGGCAGAGGTTTAGCAATATCTCCCCAGAGAAAGAAAGATAGTAATGCTGTACAATGTAATTATAAACGGCTCTGCTTGAATTCTTGTCTGCGCTTTTGACGTTTATTTCTAAAAAACACTGTTGGTATTATAACTACTCTAGTGCTCTGAAACAATGGTTTCAAGTTAGTATTTAATGTTCCAAGCAGTGGGTTTCATGGGATTTGAGAAAAGGGCCAGGCCAGAGTTAATTAGTTTCTTGGCTTTTTAAGCTAGCACAGCCATGCTTCTGAAGTAGAAGGATATACCCAAATAGTCCAAATTAATATTTTCTTTGGCTGAAAGAAAAAAGAGCTTTATTTTCCTGTTCAGCTGAATTGTAGGTGATCTAGAAATAAATTGTACTCTTTAAAAACTTTTTTACAGAGGTCAGAATTTGATTATTACCAAGGGGTTTTTGTTTTTTTTAATAACAACAATAATAAGTTTGGAAGTTATGCCCTAAAGGCTGCTAAAATTCTCCTTAACATGGTGTGTAAGTAAGTTTTATCCCATTTTATGGAGTAGGCTACAGAGACAGGGAACCAAACTGTGAACCCAGTAATAACAACCTCTTGCTCTTGTATAGATAGTACTGTTCAACCAGTAGATCTCAAAGTGTGCCACATAGGAAAGAAGTATAATTTTACAAATAGAGAAACTGACCCCAGAGGGGTGAAGTGATTTGCCCGTAACCAGCAGATAGAACCCACACGGTGGTCGGATAAAAACTTGCCTGAGATGGCATCCTGTATTCATGCAGGGGGTTGAACTAGATGACCCTTGAGCTCCCTCCCATCTCTGAGTCATGCTACTTACAGGGACAAGATTTTAAAAATAAAATTGTAAAGAAAAACTAGCTGTTTGTTAGAATGGTAAATTACCACATAGAGCACTTTTCATGTGCATGGCTCTTTTCAGTTATTAAATATCCTAATTATCTTCAAGGTTAATATAATTATTTCCAAGGTTATATTTTATTATATATTAGAAGTATCATTAATATGCTCAATTATCTATAATGTTAGTGTAATTTTCAAACTCAAATAGAGACAAATCTCTCCTTCCTGCAGCCACATGGCAAAGATCTTAACTTTATGATTCAGAGTATATGAATATAATTATGACGGAGGTGGAGTGACTCTGTTATATGAATGAAATTTATCACTTATGTTTAAAATAAATACAATAAAATTTTATATAAATGCTTGTCAGAGTGTTGCCAGCTTCTGAAAGCAAAGTTATTAATATATTTCCTGAAGAAACTTAGGCCCAACTCCAACAAACATTTGATAAGATGTGTAGCTATGCTGATCTCATTGATGTCAACTACTGCTTATAACAGTAAAGCTGGGTGGAGCAGGGCTTGGCTAAGTATATTCTTTTATACTTGCTAGAAATGGATGGATCAGCCATACTTATGAGGGCTCCTGTGAGAGGAAAGATTTGGTGCACTTATCTGTGGGCAGGTGTGAGAAACAGTAATACTTATTGGCAGATTCTACCAGGCCTCTAAAAGCTCTATATGGACTAGCTCAGGGAAAGCTTACTCTGTATTGATGACATTTGTTTTTTTCTCTTTAATTTGTACTTCATATTTACTTTATCGTTGCATACTTTAATATAGAATTTTTCTAAAAGATATGGATGAATAAATTACCTGTGTCGTACACAGGCAGAATACCAGGTCAGTTAATAATAACTATTAGTTAAAATATTGACACCAGGCAATTATTTTAGTTTGACTTTTTATTCTCCTTGACTGTTATACTAAATGTAGTACTGTATAATGAAAACATTTGATAGGAGAAATGCATTTCCTTTGTGTCTGGGTATAGGTTGAATAGTTTTGCTCTGAAAACAAATGCTTGTTCACTTGAGATAAAATTCCAAAGTGCACAAAACTTCAGAATAAGTTTTGGGTGATTTTTAGTGGTCAGAGTAATGAGAATTGTTTATAGTTGTTAAGGTCAGAAAAGCGCATAAGAAGAAAGGATCACAAGACCTAAATTTCCAGAGGAAATTTTCTCAAGGCTGGAGATCAGGAAACACTTTCAAGCTAGGAGGGTGATTAAATGTTGGAATAGGCTACCTGGAGAACTCATGGACTCTCCATTCCAAAACAGGGATGACCCAGCCATGATCAGGAGGCTGGACTAGATGACCTTGTAAGTCCCTTCAGCCCTACTTTTCTATAATCCTATGATCATCTGGCTTCATTTATATAACATGAGATGTACAATTTCACTCACCTCTTGGCTAAAACCAGTGACTTCTGGTGGATTGCTACTTTGTTTCTGAAAGTTCCTTACTAATTGTTCTTTTTAGGATGTGCCACAGTATAGAAAGGCAAGGCAGAGTTCTTTGTAAAGCTGAAGTTAACCTTCTTATTAAGATCTTCTTCAGGGGTGTGAAGGAAGTTTTTGCAAACTCTTGCAGAGATGTGGTATCAGAGTTAATTTTCTTAAAAAATCATAGGGGGTGGCCAGTGTTTTATGTTTGTGCTCATCCCCTGCCCCCATCCCCCTTTCACCTTCTGTCTCATCTAGAAGTGTCAGGGGAGATGTACTGTGACAGACATTTCTTAAGGGTTGACTTTCAGCCTTGACAGATGGGCAGTAAATTGTAAACTCCTGCCTGCATTCAGTTTTTCAGGGATTGTAGTTCCAATGAAGGGAGTTAAAACTGTCAACACCTAACAGTGCTTGAAGATAATGAATGTAATATAAACCTGAGAAGACCAAAACTAGCACTGACTTCCCACATAGCAGATGAAATCCTCTGGGCATCTGTGTTTCAAGAAATCCTCTTAATCCTTTTCAGGCATTCATAATGTGATATGGTATTTATTAATAAAAAAAGTCCCTAATGATTGGTCAAAAAAATATTAACAAAAAAGAATTGATTTGACATAAAGTGATTATGTAACGTTCCAAACATTCCAGAATTCACCACTGTTAATTATAGTGTCACAAATAAATATGGCATCGTAGTTTATATACACTTTCTCAAATATGTGCTCAGTGTTTCCCCAGAATATTTTAACACTGGGCACTTGTACATATGACAGGGCTTTAGTTCTTAGGGTTGCATTCTATGCCCCCTAAACTGAAGCAGTGAGTTTTTAATTGAAGCAGTGGGTTTTATTTTTCTGTTACTGTATATCCGTTATTGTCCTGGGGGCGGCAGGTCCCTGCTGAAGGCAGAAGCGGCAAGGGGCCCAATCCTTTTTTTTTTTTTTTTGGCAGAGCCTGTCTGCCTCTCCCATGGCTGGGGGGGCCAGTTATCTGTGCTATCAATCTGTCAGTTTGTCCCACAGCTGCAGAAGAGGTGAGCAAGCTACACAGAAAAAAAGGATTGGGCTCCTCACTGCTTCTGCCTTCAGGTTCCTGCAGCTGGCAGGATGCTTGGGGTCACTTGGGAACAGGCTGGCTTGACCCTGGGGCAGCATGGGGAGGTGGCAGGAAGGAGAGTGGGCGTCCTGGTGACCAGAGAAGGGGGTGGGGATGGAACACTGGAAGCCCAGGTGGGGTCGGGGAAGCTAGCAGCCCACCCAGGCAGCCACGCACCCTGTGCACCATCCCCATCGTCTTCTCTGGCTTCCAGCACATCCACCTGCCCTCCTGCCAGCTCCCTGCACTGCCCCAGGGGCAAGCCAACCCATTCCCATGCAGCCCCAGGCATTCTGCTGGCTGCAGGAGCCTGCTGAAGGCAGAAGTAGCAAGGAGCCCAACCTTTTTTTCTATGATGCCTGCCTACCTCTCCTAAGGCTGACAAGCTGACTAATGGCTGCAATGTTCTAAGTTGCCATGTTGCAAACTAAACTACATTAGGATATAGTTTAGTTTGCAACAATGCAAACTCATTTAAACCCCCCACAACTTGCGTACATGTAATGTGTGATGGTATTAAGCCACACAAAGGGAAATTTTTGTCATCATGACCTCATCACGTGTACTAGAGCCCTATGTGAATTTTACATGCTTTTCATAATACTAAATTTTGTGTTTGCATTTTTCATGCTTTACTGTTTTGTAACATAAGATTAATTTGAATAGAAGTAGTTAATGTTCTTTTAAAAAGTCACAAATAATTTTCATTATTAATAAAATAAATAGATCTTGGGTTGGGGTATGATTTGGAACTTGTCACAAGCTATAAAGGATGCCCATGAAGGATTGGAGGCAGAGGTGTATAAAATTACAAGAACAAAATATAACCTTAAGGGTGAAAGAAGCTATTCTCCATTGATATGAAATGGAAACTGCAGACTCCAGAAAAGTCACGGCCCAAAATAACAGAAATTAAAAGGATTAATGCTGATTATGAGTTTATAAAGTGATGGTTAGGGACAACCTCATGAAAGGAATGCGTCGATTATGTCACTGTATATGGCTGCTAGAAGATTTTTGTATTATTAGAAGCAATGCAGAACACTAGAGGACAATTTACTTGTGACTGAATTTTTTTATTTACATGTTGCTATCTTTAATGTACACATAATTTTATTCATCTTAATTTTAACTCTATATAGTGCAGAGGATTTATAGTGGTGTTTAATTACAAGTCAGATCATCAAGATTATTACCTAAGCTGTAACCATGAAATTGATAGGTGTACTACACAGGTTATTTTACTGTACCATCTTTTTTATAAAAATTCTATTCTTGGGTCTATTGAGGTTTTAATAATATTGTCATATGTTTGCCTATGTAGGATTTACAGAACAGGAGATTACACATCTGGTGAAGGGATGCAATTTCTAACAGGTGATTTTTTCATTGCAAATGGGGTTATCAGTGTTATCTTGTGACCTTAAAGCCCATGGAAGAGTTGATCTAAGTTATGTCATTTTCTGTAAGTGGCATAGGTTAGATTGGTAGTGAACAGAACACATATTCGCCCTTTGGTGGGGGGGCATGCAGGCTGCCTGTGCTGGCCGAAGCCAGCAGGTTGGGGAGTCAGCAGGGAGGTTGGAGGCACTCCCAGCATGCCCTACAGGCTCCCCAGGCTGCCAAAGACTACTGAGCACAGCTGAGCACCCAGGCCAACCCTGACTGGCGGCTGGAGATGAGCAAGCATGCCCTTCCTCCCCTGCCACCTCATTTGTTAGCCACAGGCATCTGTCAGCTGTGGGGAGGGAGGGGAAAGGGAGGTGTCTGTGTCCCTTCATGAACCTTGTCACAAAGCACCCCAAGATGTACACACAGACCTGACCCTGAGCCTAGGAGAACTCCTGCAAGTAGGCACAGCACCATGGAGACTGACTGGGGTGCCAGGCATGGGGTTCCTTCCCCTGTACTGTCTACCTACAGCTGACAGATGCCTGAGGCTGAAAGTTGATGTGGCAGTGGGAGCAGGGAATCCTTGGCCAGGCCAAGCAGCCTGGTTGGGCTCTGTGATGCTGTGCCTACTCATGGGGGTTTTCTTGGGCTTAGTGTCAGGTCTGTGTACATCATGGGGTGCTTTGTGATGGGGCTCATGCAGAAACACATGCCTCTCTTCACTCCCAGGCTGCATTCCTGCAGCTGACATTTGGCCGGATGCAGTAGGCGGAGCTGTGGAAAGGGTGCTGACTCAGCTCTGAGAGAGCTTGGGGATGGGGCCCACTGGGCACTTGGCCAGAGCAACTGAGTGTGGGCCAACTGGTAGCATGCCTCTTTGCAAAAGGGGCTAGTGGGGAGTTGCAAAGGAGCCTGGGATGCTGGCAGATAGTAACCTAATATGAATCAGTAGGGTTTCTGGTACAGCAATTTGATTTACCAGTCTAACCTAAATCAATTAAGTTTGAGTGCACATTGATCCAGCTCTATCTTAGACCAGGTTCTGCCATTTTTAAACCAGTCTGTGTGTGATGAACTTCTGTTCTGTTACATGTATAGACTGATTTCTAAACACTTATACTGGTAAAAGTGTAGATCTGTTCCTGGCCTAAATGTTGAAGTTGCCTTCAAAGAAGAATTCTGACTTTGCATCTTAGTTTAGATCATCTATCCAAAGTTTGGAATGTTATTATTTACAATATTTTATTATATAAAGTGCTGTTGCAGGTACGCAGAAAGCAAAGCAATAATGGAACCCTGGTTCATGATTAGAACTAATTGATGCTATAATAACACTCTGACATTCACACAGTTGTAAAGAGCTTTGAAGAGATTACATGTAGTAAATTGTATACAAATATTTTTATTATAATGATAGATAAACCTCAACATTTTGGAAAGAACAGTTTGGAGACTTTTTTTTAATGTGACTTTTTGGGTATACATAACCTGCTGTATGCTGAATTTTCTGGTGGATGGGTCATATATTCCTGTTCCCCTGCCCGAAGGGAGTTATGTACTTAAAGAGGCACCAAAGCTATTTAACAATAATAATTGAAATCATCGTAATAAAAAATGACCGAAATTCAATCAAATTAATGTTAGAAAATTTTTGTACAATTTTACCTCATTGGGGATGGGGGTGAGGGAGGGGGAGAAGGAAGTGCATCTTCAACACTTAAAATCATCTTGCTATTATTTCCTTCCTTCCTGTAAATATGTCTTGGGTTAATAGTTTTTTATTTGTTTTATTGGTAACTTTTTTTATTCTCTGGTACCTGTTTTCTGAAGCATCATATCACACTGGGCAGCAGGAGTGAAATCAGATCTTTCCCTTTAATCTAAAGCAGACTTACTCTTTGGTCATCTAAACAAATAGATGTATTGAAGTTAAAAAATTGGATGTAAATATGTGTAGTTCTCTTGGGATAATATACTGTCTAATCTCAGTGGACACTGGCATGAAAAAAACACTGCAGGATCAGACCAGTAGTAATTTTCGAAGGAATGTGAGGTAATGGGAACAAGTTATAAAAGGAGCCATAGTGAGAGAGAGAAAACCACAGAGAAATGGAAGAAAATTGAGCCTCTCTTTCAATTTCTATTTTCGGTCTGCTGAATTTCTTTGTGGATAAAACAAACCAAAAAGTGTGCCCTATAAATTTGCTTCTTTTGGGAGATTTTTATCTTTATTTGTTAATGTTGGAAACAAATGGGTTAAAGTCTTCATTTAGATCTGGTTTTTACTTTCCAGCTAGTTCTGCCAAAAGCCATTCCACTGGAACATTAGGAAGGAAACAAACTTTTAAACATAATTTAAGACCGGAAAAATCTTTTATGGATGTATTTTGTATCATGGCTTTTGTAAAAATGGCACCATTTATTTCATAAATGAAATGTTCTTTAAAGTATGTACAGGATGAAATAGTACATTGCTAGGTCCAAATGTCACAAATTTCATTGTTCTCTGTATTTCTTTCATTGGCTTTAAAGTTTTCAATATTTCTGGTAACCAGTTCATAGATGAATGATTTAATTAGTAAAATCCTCCTCTAATATCAGAAGTTTGCCCAAGCCCTAAAAAATAAATTGAGGACTTGTGCGGTGATACAAGTTGTTACATGAGAGCATTCTCTAGGTGTAAGTTTCTTCTGAGAAAAATGGGACAAAGAGGGTAACCCTTCTGTATTTTCTCAAATCCAAGATGAGCTTTTTTGCCTGATTCAACATGAGGTGGGGAAGGGGAGAAAGCCTCTTGTTTTGGATTCATTTACAAGGTGGGGGGAGTGGCAGGTGCTTCTGCATCTCCAGTTTCCAGCCCCAAGCCTAGGTTGGGGCCAGTCAGAGCCATAGCAGTTATCTGCTCCGCTGCTTGCCCCCCTGTAGCATTTGTCCCCTCCCCTTTCCACACCATGAGTCATAGCTTTCCAGCATGGAGCACATGGTAGCTCCGGCCCCACCCCAGCTACACGCTATTGGTGGCAGTGGTAGCAGCTTAGGTGTCTGACTAGCAATGCCACCGCTGCAGCCACTGGTGCTGGGCTGGATGGGGCTAGCTACCATGTGCTCCGTGCCCTGGGCTGAAGTGAGGCTGGATCCATGACTGACAGTAAGTAGTTGGAGGGGCAGAGGCTGTGGGGGTTTGATGGGGAGGCAGAGGCTGCAAGATAGGGCAAGCATAAGGAGGTGTGGGCACCGCAGGAGAGAGCAGGTACCAGGGGGCAGGCATAAGGGGTACCAGGTACCAGGGGGCAGTGCCAGAGTGCACAGGCATTGTACAGGGGGCTGTGGGTCAGAGGGACACATGCTGGGATCAAACTTGCCTCGCCCCACCAGCTTTCGCATTGCCTGTCCCCCTGCTGCTGCTTTTCCCATTGTAGCCTTAGGGGGGATGAATTTAAGACAAACCTTCAATAATTAGATTCTGTATATGGAAAATAATAAATGTATACATTTGCATGTATAGAATTTAATTTTTGGGGGGTCATCTTAAATTCTTTTCATCGTAGATTCAGGTAAACACATTATTATTTAAAGTAATAGTTTGCATATACTTCAGAGGCAGGTTTGCATGCACGTGTTTTACTGGAATGATTAAAAATGCAATTTCTACCTTTCTTGGATCCTTGTAGAGGTACCATTACTCTTCCTGAATGGCATCACACTCCATAGGGACTTGCGACTTTCATGTATCTTCCAGTGGTGTATGTTAGTAATAGACAGGAATAAGGCTATTGGAATCTTGCTCTCAGAGTAATACGCTGGGCAGCTGACGCTTTGTACAGTCTAGACAGCACAGTTGCAATTGTTTCACACATAGACATTGCTTTTTGCTATATGCACACAATGCTATGGCTGAAAGCTTAAATTCCTGCACAGTGAGGAATCAGTCCTGTGGTGGCAGTAATTTTACCCTCTCTATCTTAGGAAAAGAATCTGTGTTGCAAACAATGGGCTCAACTGCTATATGAATCACACATGTGAGGCAGTAGGGATTGGCGTATTGGGCATTCAGCTCCCCCAACTTAATCCATAGACATGATATAAAGATCATTTCTTCAGCTGAAGCAGCATTACTTCCCTTATGCATTCCCTGGACCATCCACTAGAGATCAGCATTGTAAACACAGAGGGCCAGATTCAGCAGAGCTGATGTGGAGTTACATTCCAGCTCCAGCTAAGTCTGTTGCACCCTAGGAGGCCTTGTCTTCGTTAGACAAAGCAGTGTGTGTTTAACATCTGTTGACTAGCATATTAAAATCCTAATGTTCTCAAAACAAGCTGTGGTTTTAAAATGTGTTGGTTGGTCAAGATCAACCGCCTAGGCTTTGACCCAACAAACTGAATGCATGCTAAACGCTATGTGCTTTATATGAGACTTAAAGCATTAGCTAACAGACTCTAACCTTTAAATCCTGGTCTAGACAAGGCAATCAGTGTGACCCACAGTATTTGTGCATTATTCTGTATGCTGTTAAATTTATTCCTTAATATATATGTGCAATACGACTGATTTATGGTTAACATGGGGACCATAACTTTTGTTTGTGTAGTTCTAAGCTTTAGCTTGCTTTAACATTGGTTTATGGGTTGAAATTCTGCTATTTCTTTCTAAGGAAAAAGAGGGATGAGAAAAAGCTTTAGCTCTTGTAGTTACTCAAATATGCGAGTTGAAGTAAAATCACCATGTACATTTATTTAAATGTTGAAGTGAATCAAAAATGTTTTCAGATAGACGAAAAATAGTAGAAATCATTCACAGTACATAATATTCAAACCCTTGTAATTCTCTTGCATAACAATGCTACAGGCATTGTTCTCTTTAATGCTTAATTTTATACATGTAAGAAGTCACATGAAAGTCAAGTTTAGAAGACTGAGGTCTAAGTCACTAGAAGGCCAAGCTTTTAAAAATAAGTCTGTTTTTAAAATTGTGTGTATGTGTGTGTGTGTGTGTGTACCGGGTGGGGAAAGGATCTGGAAAAAGTGAAATGTGAAAAACACCGATTTCCCACAGTTTTACCATTTGAAACAACCTCAATGAATTGTACTGAACTAACAAAAGAAAAATCATCTCTGAACCAGGAGTAATATGAAAGATTTCAACACAAATGGTATTTTTCCCAGACAATTGTAAAAGCCTAAAAATGGGGAATTGGTAATAAAATTGTTTCCTTAGCATACCTGTGATACATCACGAAGTTGGGAAGTGTTAATTATGACGTGCTGCATTCTATTCCTAATTCACCCTGCTGTGTAGAAGGAAAAAAGTAAAACTGAAACAACACTGTAAAGTCATACCAAGATTGCTCGCCTTCATTCTGATGTCTTCATTATTTTTAATACCTTGCAGTT
The DNA here is from genome assembly GCF_001723895.1 of Crocodylus porosus. NCBI lineage: Eukaryota > Metazoa > Chordata > Crocodylia > Crocodylidae > Crocodylus > Crocodylus porosus. Next base: position 122,121,162 of record NW_017728943.1, on the reverse strand, counting down.
TGTATGCACTTTCTAATATTTTATTTTAAAAAGAGTTTAAATTTTCACAGGGCTGAACCTATCCAAAATTTCTACTCTAGACTCCCATCTATACCTCTTTGTAACCTATATTTTAATTTAGGAATGTGACAATCCTGCAAAGACTTATTTTGCAGACATGTTTCCTTAGTAGAGAGCTCCACAGAAAGTGAAACAGATTAGAAGGCTGAAACTGGCTAGAGATCCTAATTATTTTCATTATCTTAAAGCTACTGGACCTGTGGAAGAAAATGAAGAGAAGTGAAAGTGTGACTAAGCATCAGTTTTATGCTACTTGCTGTGATCTTGCTTAAGGACAGAGTAGAGGACAAGTGGAGAAGAGCTGAGGATGTGTAAAAATGGAGAGTTAAAGCTAAGGAATCTCAGGGAGGAGAGGAAATACATTAGCAAAATAATTTCTGCAAACCCAAAGGACTTGAATTAAATATCAAGAGAGAGACTTATACCAAAGAAAGGAGCAAAGTCCTTACCTTTAATTTTATGCTGAAGAATATCAGGGTTTATTGTTGTGCCTAGTTTAATTAATGGACATGACTTATTTAATAAAATATCCTAGAAATAAAACCTTCAGTCTCTTCCAGTTTCAAAAATATAGTAAATGGAAAATAATCCTTTCCTCAAAAAAGAAATAAAGCCCTCCATGAAAGATCATAAAAATTTATACTCTTTACCCCAGAGACCAGAATTAAGTTAGAGATGTCTGAAGCTTAACACAGTGGATTTTGCATATGAATTTTTACTAAGTTGGGTGATGCATCTGGAATGTGTGAATTACAGTGTGATTGATTATGCTAAATTTGAATCTTTGTACCCATTGTGCCCATCCTGAACAGCATTACTACTGGATGGTTAATGTTATGTTAAATAACCTGTAGTAATTGTGTTTGTGACATATTAGCCATATTTAGTACATCCTTTACTAGCTAGCTGAAACTCAAGTTTTGCCTCTAAATCATACCCTGATGGACCTAAAATAGCACCATACAGTAAAGACTATTTTAAATCAGCGGTAATGTGAATTTATTGTGATTAGGCTGTTTTATACCTTCTAAGTGGAAAATAGCCCCTCATTTAGGGCACTTTTCTGTGTTATGGTTAGTAGTGGTAGAGATGTTCAAATTACATGATGATTTAATATTCCAAAATTTAAAAAAATGGTGGGGCAATATGTTGATTTGCATTTCTTGAATATATTATATGTCAAAGAAAGCAGTCTGAGCTTTAATACCTATAAAACCAAAAACATTCAAAGATTATACCTCTTTACATGCATAGCTGTTGTTATATTTTATTTTTTTAAAAAGAAATGAAACGTTTTGTTGATTTATTTTTCTTTTCAGATTACATTAGGGGCAAAACTTGTTTGTATAATTAGGGTATTAATTATATAACCAACAGCATAGCTAAAGGGGGAGGGTTGGGAGAAAGGAGAGAGGTTGATTGAGGCAGCAGCTCAATGGGGAGTAGCTGCCTCTCCAGCCCTTGACCACCATAGTCTCCAGCAGCTCAACTACCACTGTTGTCCAGGGCACAGAACTGCTGTGTTATACCCATTTAGCTAAATGCTTCAGAAAGCTGATAGAATCCTTGTATGAAGACAGATTCAGGAATATTTCAGCAATTCTTTTTCCTACCATTATACTGCTGAGAACTAATTCCATGTGCATGTGTTTACTTTTTCACATACAGTGGAATTTACTTGCTTTTAAATATATAGGAACTGAAACCAAAAAACACTGGATTTCAAACCATCCCAGAAACAAGGTGCAACTGGACATGATGCTTGCAGTTATTTGGAGCATGATACCAAATGTTTTGGATGGCTATTTTGTTCTGAAAAAGCTAAAAGTATGTACAAATGTCTGAGGTGCTTTAGTCTTGCATTTTGTAGTTGCGCATAAAAATATTTCTAGCTAAAATAGTATAGTTGAACAATCACATTAACTCTTTGAGAGCTGTATTTTGCTGCTTTTCTGAAATGTACTCTGTACTAAAAATTCAGAGCCACAACTTCGATGTAAAAGGTTATTTTATTTCAAAGAAAAGTAATTTGATGAGTTGTCAAGCTGTAGTAAAGGGGGAATCTAACCTGCATACATATATTTAAAATTTGTATTTAAAATGGAATGGAATGTAATTGAATACAAAACTGTTTTAACCTCTACAAATAGCCCAGAATAGAGAGACTCATGAGACCTATACACTAGCATTAAATAAATTATTACATAAGGCAAATCCATCAAATTAATAGATCTATTAAATGGATGGTATTTCAGGAGAGACTCTGTGCTTTTGACAGCTCTTTATTATGCAGAGCATTTTGAAATAGTTATTTACACAGCAGTTTATATAGTGTTTTATTCATCAAAGTATTTAAAGAAATAGCTATAAAATGTTCAGCTCTTAGTTTACTACCTGTCAAACTGTGTTGCTTTGCATTTGGCTTCGTTTAAGATTTCTGAAATTTGCCAAGTTCATTTAAGTTTTTTGTTGACACTAATGAATAGAGAGGCTTACAAACTAATTAGTATTACATTTCAGTTCATGTTGCATTATGATGGTTTACACATTATGTTGTTAAATAGATCATTTTGGACTTTCTTTTTTTAAATACAACATTAAGTTTGTTTCTTGGAAGACGATAAAGAATGTTAATTAAGGAGATGAAAAGCTGTGTTAACTGATTAGTGTGGTAATCCCTTGATTTGATTGAGGTCAGTAGTCACTTGGGAACAAACCAGCTGCCAACTCTTGCTTCATTTTCGTAAGGGCAGACATGGTAAAACTGAGGTGCAGTTCAGGTGGGTTGACAGTTTTGTCTCGTTTTGTCTATATTAAAGTTTAACAAAACTGGCCTTCCCTATTTTTTATTTAGCTTTGTCATTTTAAAGAAAACTAATCTGTGTTCAGTGGAAAGTGTTCCTTTTTCAGAGTATGATGCCTCAGAATTAGCTTCCTGGGTTAATTTGGGAACAGAAATACACATATGTATATTTCTCAGGGGAAAAAGGGAAGGGCAATGTTCTACATTTAGCAGTACATTTCTGCTGCTGATCTTATCTTGGTTCTGTTGAGTTTATGTCAAAATTGACTCTGGTATGAGTAGGAGAAGAGTTAGGTTTTTGGCTTCATGGAATAACATTCTTGGTTGTTTTAAAAGCTGAAGTTATTGAGCAAACCATACTGCTGTGCATTCTTTGAGGGCAGAGACCACAAATTGTAGAGAGGTAGTGTTCTTCATCTTACTGGAAAATTGTCCACCTTATAAGACATTGAACTATACTACCTTCTATCTCTATTACAACATAAAGAATAACATTTTTGGAAAGGAAAGGGTTAGCAGTGGTATAAGCAGAAAGAGAATTATGGGACAAAAGTGTGGGAATGCCTAAATGGTGATTGAAGCAAATAACAAAAATGTTAAATCACATTTAACATGTTGGTAAACTTACTTCCCTTCAATACTATAATATGCTTATGGGCAGATTCTATTCCACCTATTGGATGTAAAAGTAGATTAGGTGCATAAGTAGGAATCTATTCTACTTTTCTCAAACCTCTGAAAAACCTTTAATGTAAAAAGTGGTTAGGTCCTCTTCCTCCTTGTTTTTGTGACTCATTGTTAAGTGTCATATGATGGTTTACTACAAAAGTAAATGTATCCATGGATTTTCAATTACTTAAATGGGATGGAATAGAAATGCCCAATATGTGGACTAGAAGCTGGCCCATATCTTGAGATTATCTCTGAAGTACTGTACTTTGATAGTCTCTCTCCCTCTAGTTCCCATGTTGACTACCTCCTGTTTTTTGGCTCCAAGCTTAAAAGTTATTTCAAAGAAGAAATGTTGCTTTAAAAAAGTAATAAATGCTGTTCTTAGCTTGTTTCTTTAACTTCAGAGAATTATCCTGCTGCTCTTTGCTCACTTGATTTGTACTCATGATGAAATGTAATTTGGCTATGATGAGATATGGAGCTTTGGGTCTCAAGGTCGCCAGTTCAGCTATGGTCCATGTCAGTGCTTTATGCAAGTCATTACTGCAGGAGTTGTGTTCTGATGAAATGGGAATGTGGTCTCAGTTTAGACCTTACATCACTGGAAATAATATGGTCTGTCTAGACCAGGAAGGAAGATTATGAAGGGTTATTGTGGAGATATGATAATCTTTGTTCTTGTGTTCTGTTTGATTTGTTGATAAGTAGATCACATCCCAGGCCCCTGCCAACTTTGAATTCAGCATTACTGCATTCACTTTTAATACTGACAAATTATATATTTTCTGTAGTTGCTAAGCTTGCCTCCAATTCTTATACTGAAAAAGGATATGGGGAAAAGAGATCTGGTTGGAAAAACTAAAGGAAGTCTTGTTCAAACAGTTTCACTAAAGAAAATATTTTCTTATTGGTATGCCTGTTTTAAAATCTTACATAATAGGAGAAATCAGACATGCCCCTTTAAATTAAAATTATGCAACAAACAGAATAATTCATTTGGTCTTGTGTTGGGTGTTGAAACTCTACAAAAAGTTGTATGTCTAGGAAGACTTCTGAATTCTTATCTGTGCATATCTAAAATGCACAAGGACAAGAGAAGAAAAAAAACAAGTTTATAGGATGACATAAATAGTGTTCAATTACCCTTGATACTGCTTGGTTTGTCAGAATTGTTCTCATATAAACTAACACTGAGGATATTTTCATCCTGTTGTACTGTGCAACTAAGTTTTTATTTTTTGGAGCTGCTAGAAAACAGAGATCTGCTGAGCATATTGGGATTTGGGTTTACCAGCATCTCTATTAAGCACATGACTGTTACACAAAATGAAAATGAATTTTAAACCTTTTAAAAATGCTATATACTTTGATTAATCATGTACACTTTTCTTTTTTCTTTCTTTTTTTCAACAAAAGTATTTCATTCATGGATGTACTATAGAATAGGAAATGGAACAGCTGCTTCAACAGATGTCATATCACGGCTCTGGGGGGAATAGTTGTTCAATTCAATAGCACCATTAGATAACTATTGAAGGAGAAAAATTCTACAAGAGGTATGTGGTCTTAAAGCCTAGCTAACTAAAACTTAAACATGATAGTTTGGTTCTGCAGCCACCTAGAGAGCAATGAGTTCCATCTTTATTTGAGCATCAGCGACAACACCTTTACCTTGCTGGAGAAGTCGATTTTGTCAGAGGCTTTGGAGATAGTTGTTCTATTCTGGGTGAAACCTAGGTGGGCTTCTGCAGCCTGAGGGGTAGGAAGGATGATGGGTGAGTCCAAGGGAGAGAAATATGAAGAGATGATGAAAGTGGAAAAAATGTCAACGAAAAGGTGGAATGGGGCACAGAATATAGAATTTCCTGCCACACAATTCATCAGTGTCAGTTGCTGAATTATGTTGGCCATGAATAGAGACTAATTTACTTCTCAGCCAGGAAGAATTACAGTTGCCTCTGTCCTGCTTGGGGTTGTCTTACTCAGGTTCATTCCTATTCTTGTTTTATCATGTAAGCTTCCTTAGTTCTAATATCCATGATATGACTAAAAAATGTCAGGCATTTACAGAAGTTACATTTTTCACAGGACAAGGCCCCTGAAAGTGCTGTGTAGCTATAACATAACAAATTTGCCCAGCTGCAGAGCACTTTTAAATGGTCAATTGCCCAAAGAGTTAACTCTTGTTAAATCAGCTATTATATGAAGGTGCGGAAATTGTGTATAGGTTGGCTGCAAGGGTTAATTTCAGGTGATTTTGCCTACATCCCATCTGCCTTTGTGGGGCTGGGCTGGCCCCCACCCACAAGATGCATGGACTGGCAAAATTGTCCACTACCCCATCCGCCACAGGATGATTTAGCTGGCTGCCTGCTCACTCTGCCTGGTGGGTACCCCCCAACCCAGAGAGAGCCCCCACCCCCATGGGGAAATCTCTCGCGGGAGAGAATGCTTTTAGTTGGGGAGAAACCACCAGACACAGCTGGTAAGTAGCCACCAAAATTGTGCACCTCCTGGCCTTGCCTGGTGAGTGGAGGCTCCGAGCTCCCACCATTGAATACTGAATGTCTGTGAAATTCAATCGTGCACAAACTTTAAGTGCTTTGTGTAAAGTGCAAAAGTTACGGTGAGATTGGAAGTGCCTTCCAATCACTGGTGTAAACACCCTTAGTGGTTAAAACTGAAATCTTCTACATTATACTAATATGTTGTGTGCCCACAATATGAATGGTTGATTCCAGCAGGCCTGGGTCAGCATAAGTATAGCCATGACACTTCTGTCATGAGGTATGCATCCGGTTATATATGCTGGCTCTGTGGGGGAAAGTTGTCTGGCTTCACAAAAAGTAATGTATGTGCACACGTAGGCACAGAATAACACATACAGAAACACCCACAAATGTACAGAAACATGCATACACAAACAGAAACACACACGTGCACACATAGAGATACACACACAAACATATGTGTGCATGCACACATATAAACAGGAACACACTCAGGCACACACAGAGAAACGCACAGAAATGTGCATACAAATATAGAGGCACAAGCGTGCATGCATGCACTTTCCAACTGGGAAAACTGGAAACTACCCAGTGGGAGAAAAGCCTGGCTGAGCCCTGCTGCTTTGATTCTTTGTGGAACAGTCTATCTGAACTGTGTAAAACTAGCAGGGAAGTGAAGAAAAGCAGCTCTTAGAAATAAAATGAAATCTTCTATTTGCCAGACCAGCCTTTGCCTTTTTAATTACCCAGAACTGGCTGTTGTATGGAGCGTGTAGGGTGTTGGAGAGGGTGAGGGTAAGAGAAGCAGTGGGTGCACTCACTCAGATCTGAACCTGCCTATATTTGTAGAGTCAGGAGGCATACCATGTTGCCATTAATTAAAGGCAGCAAGCTGTCAATCATGGTTACAAGCCAACTCTGTTGAGAGAGGGCACATGCCTTGGGTGTTTACATAGAGATCATATGATTGCAGCCAGCACACTTTCACAGTCGCTGTTGGCGGCACTTGACACAGTGGCACGTAGCTTTGATTTTGGGCAAGCTGCCCATTTTCCATATCACAAATCAGCTGGAAGGGAGACCAAGCAACCTGTAATCCTTAAGTATTTTTAGAAACACAATGTAAATTAAAATTACACACTTTATAAATAAAAACAGATATTGGTTATTCCCAGAGACAAGAGAAAATATGAATCTTGTGCTGTGTATTGTTGAGACAGAAAATAAGGAGCGCTGAGGTATTTTTCTATAAGTGCTGCTGTTCATATAATAATATAATAAATGTGCTGTGCCAGAACCTTGAACCCATTCAATGAAAATGCTAGCTTACTGTTAGAAAGAGCATGTGTCAAATATTAAACACTTATTGGCTACAATAATCACAAGGCGATTTAGAACTCAAGCTGTTTTTAACATTACAAAGAATAAATTATTTTACACCAAATATATTCTTTTAAAAAATATATTTTTATTTTGGAAGAACAGCACCAACTAGTCCATCCCACAGTCTTATAGATCCCAAGAATATCAAGAGTCAAAGACAGCCAAGCTTCTTTAGGTATATGTGGTATCTTTTATCAGACCAACTGAGGAGTTGGAAAAAAGTTCTTTGCAAATTTTGAGCACATGCACTCTTCTTCAGGCATAGAGAGTCAAAGAGGGGGTTCATATCCCAGGAGCTGTGATTGTATTAAGAGTCATCTGGCGTGTCTGTGAGTGTTTTGACTGTAGGTAATATGATAGGCTGGTCTGTGATAGAAATACCTTCAGCATGGATTTCCTTTTCCACCCTGGTTTTTACTTTTATCATGCCTACAGATTGTCTAGTTGTCCTATCTGTGTAGTTGGGAAGTTACAATCCTAACAAAAGTCTCTCAAGTTAACTCAGAGTCCCCCCAGCACCCCAGGATGCTTTGCACTGCCCCTAAAAACTCCCCCTCACAGGGTGGGCAGGCTAACCTTGGCCCAAGCTGTCTGCTTTGGCCAAGCAAGGAGGCATGCTCTAGTGCCCCTGGCTTCTAGCTGTGGCTACATATTTGGAATTAAAAGTGAATGTCTGTTCACTTGTTTATCAGTTCAATCTACGCAGGAATTGATTCAGCCTTGGGCTTTTTGACTGTCTGTACTTAGCTTCAAACTTGTCATGGGAGGAGGATAGATGTGAGCTACAGCAGTTTCTGTGACTGGTAGCAGTCTCTCTATGACAATCCAAAACCCTATTAAAATGAGGAAAGAATGGCCCTTCACTTCATACTGCTCAGTAGTTGGGCACTGGTTTTTATGCATGTAGGTGCTATTGGAGAAAATTGCATTTTTTCTTTGAGACATAAAGTGGCCCTTTTTTGTTGTTGTTTGCTGTCAGTTTCTTTTTTCCTTTGATGTAATTTCCTTACAATGAAAGACAGTTTGTATTCATCACAAAAGCATTACACACGTACTGAAACCTCAAGACTAAGAAAGGAGAATAGCTAATGTCTAAATGTTGCAAGCTGCTTCAGATACCAAAAACAACATAGTCATGTTAGCATGGGTTTCTGCTCTGGATAATACTATACTTATTAATAAGTCTGGGTAGAGTGCCACTGCTTCTGGTACCTGGGGAAGATCATTCCAATTTATCCTAGGGCATAGAGAGAAATGACAATTTTTGCACAATCTGGCCACAGAAAGTGATTTATAGCTGTGACCAAACACAAGTGCATGGCTGCAGACAGCTTTATAAATGGCCGATTGGCTGAAAATCTGACCCCTTATTGCATGAGGGGTCAGATGAAGACAATTCAAAAAAGAATGTCTTCTGTGACTTCTGCCTGCCAGCCTGTCGCTGTTTTCAGAATGGAAGAGGGGAAAGGGAGAAGAGGGAATTCAGCCTGGGGGGGTTTTCAGCCCCCACTGGAGGGTGGGTCAGGTGTATTGGAGATGCCCCACCCCAAGGTAGGGGAGCTCCACTTCACCCACCCCGTTCTCCAGTACTGTCTGGAACCCCTAGAATGAGTTCCCTCTGCTCCCTTCCTCCCGCCCCATTCTGAAAATTTGCAGCTTCACAGGGAGGAGGGGCTATTGCTAACGGAAACCAGGGGCATGGTCACAGCCAGCAGCTAGATTTCCCTCTGCCCTGAAACCAACAGTGAACTTCTGTTTTTTCCAGGGGATCTTTGTAACTCAGAACGCTTCCTGCAAAGCATTCTCAGTTACAGTGGGGAGCTGCACTTCTGTCTGCACGCACCCTTGGGTATTTACAAAGCACTACATGGTGCTGTGGTGACACCCTACGTAAGACATTTCTCTGTGAAAATAGTTTGTCTTAGTAAAAATAAACATAACCTTTAGGTCATATTCTCTGTCCCACATAATGCGCATTGAAGCACTTCTGCAGAGGAGGATAATGGTAAGGAAAAGGAGGTGGGTATGGATATAGAAGGGCATGGTTAAGACCAAGGTCTGCAGAGATACAGCTGCAAAATCCACGTGCAAAATCTTGTATATATGACTATGTTCCTGTTTCATGAGGGTGCAGCAACTGCTAGGGCAGCTGAAGTGCTGAGGCCTGGATGTTGGGTGGGATACTGTTCATCACCCATACATGAACAGTGTCCCCTCCCTTAGCACACTAACCCTACTCTGTGCATAAAATTGCTCCTTTAAGATTTCTGACCAGAAATATATAAGCACTCTTAAAGTTCCTGAAGAAAGTACAAGATCCTTTCCATTTCATAGGCATCTCTGAAGAATTTGTATGGATTGGCATTTGTTTATTTGTGATGCATGGTAAATTAGGAGTTGGCCTAGTACTATGACAGCATCCTTTGGACACCCAGCTACAGAACTCTCTCACCTAGTGTTAGTGACATATGACCCCCTTTAGTTTGTAACAGGTGACAGAAATGAGTGTGAGTGCACCTGAATAGCAGTATCCTGGCTTCAAAATTATATAAGTGGATCTTATTGACAATGCAAATTCAACAGAAAATGCATTCTTATGCGTTTGGGTCTTGCTTGAAGTCTTGAGATCAGTGGAACAACTGATGTGAAAGCGTCTTTAAGATGCTTCATTTTTGCATTCTGTAATTCACAAAAAACTGTTACATGATACTTCACAGCTGATTGCAGTCTATAAATGCAAATATATGTACCCTAGCGAATATTGCATACCATTGTAGTGGAGATCTGGTGGACTGTGTGTGAAATCTGGAAGAAGAGTGTTTCTTGTAGACCCTCCATTTGGGAGCCTGGAGTTTTTCATTTAACTATTTTCCTCCTAGCAGTCATAGAAGTATTCTGCTTCCAAAAATAAAAAGTGGTCATACTCTTGCATATCATTATACTCTGTCCTTTTGTTAACTGTAGTCTTTTCATGAGAAACTTGTTGCTAAGACATTCCTACAGAAGTAAATGGTTTAATAGTTGTGTGATTCTAGTACAGAAATATTTTCGTGAGTCAGTCAGTTTTCCCTTCTGTAGATTGAGTTGCATTGAATAAATGTTATATTCTTAGTTCAAGAGAGATAAGGAATGTTGATGGGAAAGAAGGAAAAGATAAAATAACAGAGGAAAAATAAAAGAAAAACACAAACTACTGAAACGATAATTCCTGATCTAGGTATACATTCTAAAACGTTAAAAGTTAAAAAGAGAAGTTAAAAAATGAAATAGAAGGTTAAAGAAAGAGTCATGGAAAACAAAGCTGTAAGTATGACTTCTGATCTGATGACACATGTATCTGTTGCATGTGTTGCATGGGCAAAATCGTTCAACTAGTATATGGTAACAAAAGTTCTGCCATTGCTTAAGTAGCTACACAAACTTGGCTCATTAGAAAGTTTCTCAGAAAGATGTTCCCCAGGGGTCCTTTTTGGCTGTCTTTTTCAGCAGCACTTGATATGGAGAATTATTTTCTTCTCCCTCACTTCCTTCCCCCACCTATGATAAATCTCATTACTTGTTACTTGAATCAGCTGGCTGACTTGCAGATATCCAGGCTGAAATTGTGGCAGGTAGTAGCTAAATGCAGTAGCTTTAACTCTGTTCCCAGTAACACTGAAATAAATACAGTGCAACTTCATTTACATTGAATAGTTACTCCAGAATTATATCAGTATAAGTGCAAGCAGACTTCTGCCTGGTAATGCTATTTTATTTCCTTCAATTATCACTATCAGGAACCAAAGTATAAATTTAGCTAAGATTGTTAACTAGGAACATAGGCAATTAAATACTGGATAATTATGGCCCTTATTTGAATATAATTTGTCCTTCAAAGGCTAACTTTTGATTTAACCCAGGGGTGGCAAACGTATTGCTCATGGACTGCATTTGACACATGCAGCTTCTCAACTTGGCCCACTGGGCCCTGCTGGGCATGACCACAAGTGGCAAACTTGGCTTGCCAGCACTGGGTCTTATGCTCCTGTCACCCTTGGACCCTGCACCACTGCTGCTGGACCCTGCACAGACCCTGTGCCACTACCATAGTGGCCGTTGTGACAGCCCTTATGCCCTGGGTTAGACCTGGCCTGCAAGGAGCCCTGAGGCCTGGGTCCTGGTTGGGGCCCCAGGTGACTTTGACATCCCTGGTTTAAGTCTCATAGATGGCCAGGTAGTTCAGGAGCAGCAAATCCTCTGTCTGTATAGAGGGTTAGACTAAATTAGACTTTAAGGGTCCCTCACAATCTTATGGTTGTATGAGGTAGTTCTGTTTGGTTGGGGCCCCAGGTGACTTTGACATCACTGGTTTAAGTCTCATAGATGGCCAGGTAGTTCAGGAACAGCAAATCCTCTGTCTCTATAGAGGGTTAGACTAAATTAGACTTTAAAGGTCCCTCAGAATCTTATGGTTGTATGACATGGTTCTGTTTAAGTTAAGTAACACTCATCTATACCAACTGCTGATCAGGCGCAGAACAGGGAGCAGGAGCAAGCTCTATAAGAAAGAATCTGGTCATGCTGCACCAAAGTTACATTTTCACTTGAAATCCGATGTATGCCACACAAAACATATATATGTGTACACATAAAATGCCATAAATGTTACTTTTTATGATACATTGTTATATCTTTCCTTTATAATTTGAAGGTAAAAGTGTTGGTGGCATTCAGTTTTATGCAACAGCTGTTAAAATAAGCTGGCCTGCTCAAATTATTCTGTAGAATGGGGATCATTTAAGAGACAGATGATTATTTTTGTTCCATTGAAATACTTGGAAAAGAAATGGAACTTTGGAAATCACTGCGTTGTAGAAAAGTTCTTTAGTTTACCTTACCTGTAGTTTAAAGGAGCTGATTGTACAGTGCATGTGGGATGTTGAAAATGTTGAATGTGTAATTACTTTTTCTTATGAGCCAAATTTAGTGCTCAACACAGCCAGAATCATGGGGCTGTGTAATTTGAGCCAAAAGGAATCTTCCATCCCAGGCTGTATATGGCCAAGTGTTTTCAAGTTTCTTGCTCTGGTTTTTGTTTATCTTCTGCATTTTAACATTTAAGATTATACATGTGTCACATTTTGAAACAACACGCACAAAACAAAACATCATCAAAACCCATTTATCAGAAGACCTCTGAGAAAATTGTTCACATTGGCAATGCTGTTACACTTACCAGATATTCTTTACGTGTGCCACACGTAAAGAATTCCTCATTAGATTTACTCTACTTCGACAACAGTTTGGTTTTTTTAAACTACAGAGAGGTTGGTCAATGACTACATTTGAAAAACAGCCACCCCCAAACTCAACAGCAAACTCTCCGAAACTGCCCTGACGGGTATCTGAACATGAAAGTGAATAAAGATCACACTTTTGTATTTTGGTTCAGCAACTTTTGCTGTGGGCATGAAAATTTCTCTTCTGACTTCCCTCTCAGATTTAAGTCTCCTCATTTCTTAAAATATCATCATGCCCCCTCAAGCTTTTTTCTTCAGTCTTGTTTTGTTTTTGTTTTATGTAACTACTGTTCCTAAAATCTTCTCCATCATAGATGTGTATTGTACTCTTACACATGTAGTTCTTTTTGAGATTCAATAGTTATTCTTGTTGTTTTTAATGGTACTGTAATCATGTTCTTGGGTATAATACAGTATATAGTATGTATTATGTACAATTGTGTATGTTATGTATAATCAAACACTTTAAGAATAGAATGAATTATAAATAACATTTAATATTGTATTGACTTCACACCTACTGGAATAATGGACCTCCCAGAGATCCCCATTATAAGGTTAGCAACATTCCCTAAATATGTCATTATTACGGTAATTAACTTGTTTGATGCTGCCTCTAGGGTGCTTGGCTTTGCCTTAAGCTTTTGGCTGACAGACCAGTTGTCATCTGCTGATACTGACCAATTACTGAAGATTTATTGCATTTCATATTAACCTGCTTACTGTTTGTGCTTTTCCCCCATACTTTAACAAACACATCAGATTAAAAGATTAAAGAAAATGCGGTTTGAAAATCCCTTTAAGTTTCCACGACTTTTATAATCACTTATCTTGAATGGTATATTGTTTTAAAATTACATTAAACACGGAGAGTCAGGGAGAATGGAATAAAAAATCAAGAATTAAAGGTTAATAAAGATATTTCACATTCTTAAGTCACCAGTAATGCTAGATCAAATTTGGTAAAAGGAGAGTAAAGATTAACATCAACAGCCCTGATCCTGGTCCTTTAAGCTAAATCTAACCACTGACTTCATTGCATGCTTGTTTGCTTTATGTAACTTTACAAGATAAACTTCCATATTTGAAATGAGTTTTACCATCATGGGAAATTTAATTTCGTTTTTTTAATATGGCGTTCATATTTAAGATCAATTTTGTAGCTTTTAAATTGCTAGTTTTCAATGAAAGGTAACAGAATGGTTGAGAGTACAAGTTACTTTCTTAAATAGGCAAGAAGAGATCATGTTAGATGTAGAAGGTAAGGGAATATAAGAAAAGTCAAACAGCATAAGTTATGGGTTAATGTTGTTATAAAAATGTAGTGTCAATGATTTATTATTAACTAGTCCATCCCACTTGATCTATCTTTCCTCATACACTTCAGTTGTGAATTTAAAGAGGCAATAAGTCATTCCATTTCTTTTAATTCTTTTTATGCTTGTCAAACGCATTTCTGTAGAGAGTATTTGTTTTGGCAACAGTAGTGATAAAATACAGTTATTGACTGCACTTGCAACGATCTAAGTGGGTATCTGTCTTTCTCTTATTTCATATAATAGGAATTTGTGGGATATATCCTTGAAATAACACTTGTATCATATTTTTTTTTAATTTAGATCGGTAGGTTTGTTTTTTATTTTATTTTGGAATATTTGCAGACAATTTGAAGGTAGTAACCTATACCATAACATATTTCAGTGCATTTTGTATCCATTTAGTTCTTTCATGTTAGATATTGTTTCACACCAATCACTATTTTACTGTTATTTCCGCCATGATGGGGAACATTTACTGCTCTTTGTAAATGAAGCAGAATCAAAACATGTTTAAAGCCTCTTCTCTCTGAAGACAAACCTTTCCATTGTTTCAGTTCCATCGTAACACATATGCACAAATGAACCACAGTGTCTTTTTTATATTAATATTTCCTGTGTACGTATCATAAAATAAAAGAACAAACTGGGGGTATAGTGCAGCTGCCATCCTTTCCAAAAGCATTAAGAAAAATGTCAAGTGTGTGTGTATGTTTGTGTGCTTTTGGAACACCTGGCTGATAGGCAGTCGTGAACATGTATGTCATGAATGAATTAGTAGGTAAGAAAAATGGGAGTTTTGTTTTAAGTAGCTAGTATGCCTCATGTGATTTCATTGGTTGATAAAAATAATAAATTCTGATACTGTATCATTTTGAGCACCCATTCAGAATTAGGGGCCAGTTGTACTAAATTTTGACAGATATAAATAGAGACAGTTGTTGGCCATAAAAGCTTAAAGATCTAATTAATATAAGGTGTGAATGAGGTTTTGACTGCTTTGCTATAAGCAGTAAGAGTTTGGGAATGGGGGCAAAGCACTGAGTCTTGGGAATGTTTTTATGAATTCCCTACAGAATTTGACTACAGGAGTAGGTTACTGCAAGGCAAATTAAGTTGTGCATTTGTAGTGTGCTAGCTACTCCACAATATACGTCTATATGCATGCTCCTTCTGTATGATAAATGTTATGTAATTTACTGGACTTCATCAGGGATACAAACTACTTGCTATACCGTTTAATGAGAGGAACAGTATCCATGGAGTAGGCAATGTGTTGTAAGGTCCCACCTTAGCTTCCCTTGTACTAACTTTGCGTGGCCATGCCCTTAGGTGCCTATGGGAGGACTTCAATACTATTTAAGTGTCCAATTTCAAGGCTGTGATCCACAAAATCCCTGTTAAACGTTTTAGGCAACTGATAGGTAAGTATGTTCTTGACAGTAAATGTCCCTGCATTCCTAAAATCCTTCTGTGTGGGGCCAGATCTGCCACCGTTTGGGCAAGTCTGCGCAGCTTGGTATCTATATTATGTTTAAGCTCAGTTGCGATTGATAAACTAAGGACAAAATCCTATTTCATCCTGTGGATGACCATAACACAGTTTGAGACTAACTGTATCACCTGACTAAAGTGTAGGAGCAGTTCTTTTACCGACTCTCTGTGGGTAAGGCTGCCCTCTGAAGATGGACATCTCTGCCTTTCTGTAATGGAATAACTTGTGTGGGAAGTAGTAGAATCACTTTTGTACTTTACTTTGTAACTCAGCGCTAGTCTCAAGCTGCTTTTTGGTCAACCATTAGATGAAATAAAACTCTGCCCTCAGGGCCCTTGTGTTTACACAACATGCCTAACATACCGTGACAGGCTTGAGGTCAGCACAAAATGCAGTAGCTATGCTTATTTCCAGTCCATATGCTTTCAATAATGGCCTGGTGGAAACAGCAGTTGCCTGAGAAGTGAGACACCTGGCTTCATACCTGTATCTCCTCCCTTCTTGGGGACTGGCTTAACTACGAGGCTAGACATGTGGCCTAGTTGGGGCCAATTTCCACCCCTCCTCTTAAATCTCTCCCACTGTGCAAAATTCATGGGATTTGTGAGAGAGCAACCAAGGTGAGCATGATTGTGTAGCCCAAAGATAAGGGCATACACAAGAAGGACAAGCCCTGGGTTCTGATCCTTGGTCCAAGGACTGCTAAACTGGGTTTAGAGCAGGAATCGGCTCTGGAATGTATATTAGCAAACAGCAGGTTGTCATTCTTTGTAGGGACCTGCCTTACTAGGAGATGAGATTCACACTTTGTGAGTAGGGTGACTGTATGTCCCAGTTTGGGACACTCCTGGATTTTGTAGGCTGTCCTGGTGTCCCAGCTGGTTAGTGAAAATTCAAACAAAATAGGTGCCACCCCACCCACACTGCCTGTCCTGTCTCCTCCTGAGCAGGGGTGAGGGGGTAGGCTGGGCTGGGCACTGCTTCTCTTGCCTGGGGCAGGGATCAGCTAAGGAAGGTGAGTGCACTGCTGTGAGTGCAGGCAACTCAAACATATATCTGCAGGCCAGCAGGTTTGGGACTAGGGAGCGGTCACTGGGGCAGGTGGGGGTGGAACAGCTTGGACTGCTGCCCTGAGGGAAGTGGGGGTCTTTCCTCGCCTTCTCACCCATCCATCTGCCATGTATTTAGGGGTGCAGCTCTGGGTTCCAGACTCTGCCCTGGGGCTGCAGCTCTGGGCAGGTCTGTGCTGCCTAGGCCTGGCGGCTGGAGTGCAGAACTCAGTTAAGCACTGTCCCCACTACCAGCAAGTGTGCATGTGCACGTTGTGCCCTCTTTCTCTTCCTCTTCCTCCTGATCTCTTGCCCAGAAGAGCCCCAGCCACCTGCTTTCCTGGCTTCACTCGCTCCACTTCCCTACAGGCAGTCCCTGCCTGGCCCCCCCTTGCTGGTGCTGCTTGGTGGAGCTGCATGGTGTGCAGGGAGGGGAACAATGTCCAGTTTTTCCTTAGAAGTAATATGGTTTCCCTATTTGTTAAGGACTTTCAAGGATATTTGAAGATGCCAGAGGAATAGTGAGAGTTGTGAATCTTAGGTCCCATTCCAGGAAGGAAATGTGATGGAGGTGGCATAGATCCTTCTACTCCCCCACCATTCTAACCCCATGTATTTGTTTCACTCCAACTTGTCCGTGTCCCTGTTTTTCTTCCTGGCTCCCCACCCCCACCCCAGTTTATCTCTTACTCTTTTGTCTCCTTGACTTGTAATCTGACCTGGGTCTTAAAAGCACCTAAGAAAGGGTCTTATAATGGCTGATGCTAGGTGATATTAGGCAACCTTAGCTATGAGCACAGGCACCTCTATAATGTCAGGAAGATTTTGTAATGAGGTTTTAGGTTTGATGTTAAGGAGCAGTTATACTACACCAAAAGATCTGGCTGTCCTTAGTTTAGGTGACCTTCAGTCATCTGTATGCCAGTAGTGGGTCAATGGATTATGTCCCCTCAATAAAAGCCACTGTAAAATAAGGTAACTTATTTTTGTCACAATTGCATCTTACTACATGCTTGATCCATCAAGGCTATTAAATAAAGTTGTACATGAACATTTTGGCTCCAATCGAAAGGCTTTCATAGGAAATAAAAGGTTTCCTTTTACTGAGCATCATGGATCATTCCATGACTATATATTTTCATGAATGTTGATTTCGATGATTGTTTTTTCTCAGATCCCTTATCTACCTTGGTAAAGTTAAGGAATAGCTGAATAATTGTAATTTTAATAACGCACGTTTTGGGCAGTGTGTGCTTACATGCACTGGAGACTAGAGACATGACCTATTTTAGAAATGTTCTGTAACAATGGTCCCATGGCGCATATGGTACTGCAAGTCAATCTGTAGTTAGCTATTGTGTCTTAGAATGATGTTAATCACACAGATGGGCATTTAGGAAGTCAGCATTTTCTCAACTATAAGGTTGATGGTGATTTTCTTTAGGATTAATTAGTAGGGTTATTAATCGAAACAATTAAATTCTCTTCTAACAGTACAGCTGTCTAATTAATGAATCTATTAATTAATCAGTAGATTCTCCAGATGTCTGCTGAGATACTGTCCCTTGAGCAGCAGTATTAGTTGTTGGCTTTTTCAAACCATGATAAGTGTCTTCCATTAGTTTAACCTTACAGTAAGAAAGGGCTAGATTTATTAAAGAACAAGAGTTGTATCTTTCCTGTGAGCAAAAATCTATTTCATTATTGTGGGTTACCTTTTCCTTTCAAACACCTGACAAGCTTGTGAATAGCTAATGAATGATAAAATCTGTAGAGGAGTTATTTGAGTGTGCTCCTTTTCACCTACCTAAAAGACATACTTGGAAAGTGCTAACATAAAAAAGTAATGACTTAAATTATTCCAATTTCTAAGAGCTACTTGTGTCAGTAAGTTGTTAACATAGGCAGGACAGCAGGTGTTGAACTATAAACTTGTTCTCAACCAGAGGTTAAAGCTTTGCCCTTTTCAGTGATTGAGAGAAGGCAATGCACCTCTCTGAAAGCAGAAAATACTACCTCCTTTATTTTATTTCATAGTGTCACAGTTTCATAGTTGATAGGGTTGGAAGGGACCTAAGCAGATCATCAAGTCCAACCCCCTGCCATGGGCAGGAAAGAATGCTGGGGTCAAAAGACCCTGGCTAGGTGATTATCTAGCCTCCTCTTAAAGACCCCCAGGGTAGGAGCAAGCACCATTTGCCTTGGAAGTTGGTTCCAGCTCCTAGCTGCCATGACTGTAAAGTAGTGCCTCCTGATGTCTAGCCTGAATGCAGTCAACTTACTCCTCGTTGCTCCTGGTAGTGCTCGGGGGAACAGGGACTCTCCCATTGCCTGCTGGTCCCCCTTGGCCAGTTTATAGACGGCCACCAGATCCCCCTTCAGCCTTCTCTTGTGAAGGCTGAACGGGTTCAGGTCCCATAGCCTGTCCTTGTAGGGCCTACACTGCTGCCCCCTGATCATGCAAGTGGCCCTCCTCTGGACCCTCTCCATGTTGTCCACATCCCTCCTGAAGTGCGGCACCCAGAACTGGATGCAGTGCTCCAACTGCAGCCTGACCAGTGTTGCATAGAGGGGGAGGATCACCTCCTTGGACCTGCTTGAGATGGATCTGTGGATGCATGACAAAGTGTGGTTGGCCTTCCTGACTGCCTCTCCACACTGCCGGCCCATGTTCATCTTGGCATCAGTGATGACTCCAAGATCCTTTTCTGCCTCTGCACTGATGAGAAGGGAGTTCCCCAATCTGTAGGTATGCTGCTGATTGTTCCTCCCCAGGTGCATCACCTTGCACTTGTCGGTGTTGAAAGCCATCCTGTTCTCATCTGCTCACCCCTGTAACCTGTCTTTTTACCCCCTCGTCCAAGATGCTGATGAAGATGTTGAACAGTGCAGGACGGAGGGCCGAGCCCTGTGGAACCCCACTGCCCACATACCTCCAGGTCAAAAATGACCCATCCACCACCACTCTCTGGGTGCGGTCCTCCAGCCAGTTAGTGACCCATTTGACTGTGTAAGTGTTGACACCACAGTCCCCTAGTTTTTTAATGAGAATGGGATGAGAGACATGTTGAAAGCTTTCCTAAAGTCCAGAAAGAGTACATCCACTGGTACCCCTGCATCTAAGGATTTTGTGACCTGGTCATAGAAGGCCACCAGGTTGGTTTGACAGGACCTGCCTCTAATGAACCCGTTAGTTGCCCCTAAGCACAACCTCCCTCACTGGCCCCTCATGGACATGTTCCAGGATAATTCTCCCAAAAAGCTTACCCAGGATTGAGGTACCGTCTTTTTGCCCGTCCACCATCACTCTCTGGGTTCAGCCCTCCAGTCAATTTGGGACACATCTGACTATGTAGACATTGACACCACAGTCGCCTAATTTTTTAATGAGAATGGGGTGAGAGACAGTGTCGGGACCTACTGATTTGAACATGTCTAGTCCCATCAGAAATTCTCTGACTAGGTCCTCACTAACCCTGGGCATGGCTGCGCCTCCCCTGGGTCCGTCCGGGATCCCAGTGGGAGGGATGTCCCTGTTCCTGCTCAGAAAAATGGAAGCAAAGGAATTGTTAAATAGGTTAGCTTTGTTGTCTAGTTAGCTTTGTCTAGTGCAACCACCAGATTTCCAGGCATGTCCTACAGAGGCCCCACGTTACTTGGTACCTTCTTTTTACCCCTGTGTATTTAAAAAAGGGGTTCTTGTTATCTTTGATCCAGGTCACTAGTCCCAGTTCCATCTCCACCTTGGCCTTCCTAACAGCCCCCCTACAATCTCAAGCAATGGAGATATAATCCTCCCTGGTGATGGCCCCTCCCTTCCATTGGATGTACGCCTCCTTTTTGGCTTTGAGACATTCCTGGACGCTTTTGGTGAGCCATGCGGGCTTTTGAGCATGCTTGTCCCCTTCGATCTGCGTGGGGATTGTCACCCTTTGGGCTTGGAGGATCATCTCCTTAAGGAACAACCACTCTTCTTGGACTCCCAAATCCCCTCCCCTGCAGAACCTCAGTGCCTCCCTGACTAGTCGCCTTTCCTCATTGAAATCTGCCCTCCTGAAGTCCAGTTCTGATGCCTTGCTGCAGGCCTTTGACACCCTGCACTGGATGGTGAATTCCAGTAGGTGATGGTTGCTATCACCCAGGCGGTTGAGCACCCACAGTCCCCTCACCAGGTCATGGTGGGAAATGGAAGCATGCCTCATCTTGGTCAAGTGTGGTAAAGACTTCCTGTCAGACTTAGGTTAGGTTTGATTGATATAGTTTATTTAATAACAGTATCTGCTATTTGGCCATCGATTATATCTGTCTTTAAAAGACAGCTGTTTTATAAGTTACTTTGACATGAGCTGTTTGTAGATTCATGATGGAGTGTCGGTAGGAGAAGCCCTGGTTGTCTGTATTACCAGGTTTTCATTTGTAATCTCTTATGAAAGGTGAGGATTTTCAGAATTAAATATCACACCCAGGCATTTAGAATATTGTTTTAATTTACCTTCCAAATTAATTTAAAGTCTAGAAAGAATTAGTTATCTAAAAGTAATGATATCAGTGAGCATTTTCTCTCTGTCCTATTGGAGTTAAATTGATAGTTCACCTAGTCAGTTCTAATTATTTTTCAACATGCTAGAATGTAGCCTCATGTTTAATCAGCACATTATTGTTTGCTCCTGTGGTGGCAAAGACCTGTTTCTTCCCTCATCATCTCCTCCTAAAAATCCCTTGTAGTTTAAAAAGTAAGAATGGAATTTAAAGAGGCGAAATATAAGCTAATAGGAAATGGTTGCTGATCTTATTTTAAATCCTAGAATTTAATCCCAATCAGTTGCTGTTTCTAGGTTGTTGATGACCAGGAGGGCAACAGAACTTTTTTGGCTCACAGATGCTGATATTGCTGTGGCCCAAGCACATACATGCTGGACTGACATGGCTGGTTATGTCCTCAGGATGAAAAGCCGTAAGAACGCACTATGGGAAGGAACCAAGGTGCTCATGCACTTTCATTTTGCCAAGGAATATATGTCATTTGAAGAGGTAGTTATGTGGTAGTTTTATTCAAGTGACAGAAAGACTGGGTTTGGCTTACTTACATAAAATTTGTGCAGAAAACTTCTGTTACTACTTTGCAGTGTGAGAGACCATGGCTAAATGAACATGCTAATACTCAAGATATACCTTAACTTTATAAATTAGTGTTATTGTGGCTATTACAGGAAATGTTATGATTACCTTGACCAGCAAGTTTAATTTCTCCTGAGTGAACACTACGAAAAATGTTATGGAATAACCCTGCCCTATGTTATAGATTGGGCATAAATGGCTGCTAAGTACTTTGTACTGGCAGCTTCCTATGGTGCAGAAAGCTATAGTCACATTACAGCTGTTATCAATAGTCGTGTGACTGTGGGTAATCGAGCAAAGAAGACTAAGTGGAGTAGGAAAAGAAAGCTGAGCAACTGAAAGAATAAATCCTAACATCTATTAAAGGAAGAAATAGAAGACCCAGTTTTATCCATTTCAAGGCCAGAAGTTTAATTTTTCTTCTTCATCTTTAGACACTGTAAGGATTGCCATTGCTATAGTTTTTTCTTCACTATTTAGAAAACAAAATCTGATCTATCCATTCACTGAAATACAACCACCATTTTCACTTCATTCATATATACACTCACATTCTGTTTTTCCTAATAGGCACATCTTCCAGTTTTTTATAAAAACTCTTGGTACTTTTAATAATATATTTGTTAATAAAAATAAATTATTCTTGTGTGCAGCACACTAAATTGATGCTAATTATTTGCTAGAAATCATTAATTGCCCTTGAAACAAATGGAAATGTTTCTAGAGACCTCCTCAGCCTTCTCCCTTGAATGTTTTCTTAGACTGAAGAATCATTAGAATCACAGTGAATCGGCTCATGGCACAGAGAACAGCTTGTCTCATACTGTTTGTTTACTTATCCTGACTACCTTAATCTCATTAGGTAGCTTTAGCATTCTACATAATTGTCAGCTATTATTTCAACTCTCAGGTTGTTGGATTTTGAGAAAATATTGCTAAATAGAACTGCAATAATCAACCGGCCTATGAAATGAGCAAACTTGACAAATGACAGGGAAACTTATTCCTGTTTCTTCCCTAATTTATTCTCAGCTGTACACTACATTGTAGAGGTTGTCAAGCTTTGGTCCAGTGACCATTGGTTGTCTGTTCAGTATTTGTTTGTGGTCCTTAGAGAGCTGGCTAATCACATGGCTTTGACTCTAGTCCTTGCTTTGGGCTGCTAAAATGCAATAGTCAAAAGACAGTGCAAGTATTGCTCTTCCATTTAAATAACCCATGGAGTTGTTAAAGGGATGGAGAGGCCAAGTCACCTGTGCAACTGAGAATGGAAGGATAGAAGAAGCATGATACCCAGTATAACAGTTTTTGAGAGCCCTTGCTGTCAGATTTCTCCTTTGTGCTACCTCAGGATTCAGAACTAAAGTACTATGTGAAGGAGGAGTGTAGGGCAGGGGTTTTAAAGACATAGATGAGAGTCAGATAAAATTCTAGTGTTTTTTTTTTCTAGTGAGGGGCATCTTAATAACCTATTATGCCTTTAAAGGTATCCCCTTTTCTTAAACAAAAGATCTGGACTTCTCTTTATATGCCAGCTGTTAATTATATTTGTAAAACAGGTATAATACTGTATTTACTCAAATATAAGGTGACTCTGAGCATAAGATGACCTCCCAATAATTAGATTCTATATAGGAAGGAAAGCAGTACCCAGCTCAGGGCCAGAGTCAGACTTGTAGCAGCCTTCTCCTCCCTGCTCAGCTTCATATGAATATATAGTACAATTCCCCCCATGCTGATTTGACAGGGACAACCTCATTTTATATTCAAGTAAATATGGTAATAATTTTATTGCAGACTTCGTTGTTTTTATATCTCTTCTTCTTACTATATTGTTATTAGAAAGAAGATATTTGGGAAATATTCTTTATAAGGGAGAACTTTTTCTCCAGAATTTGATACCAATGTCTTCTATAGCTTTCAACAAAGTGTTTTGAAGAGCTGTGCTTTATTATTTTTCCATCTAATAAAAATACTTACTACCTTTTACAGTACTCAAAGCCACACAGTGTGGTTTTTCTAGTTCCCAGTTAGGCTAACTTTGATAACGTTATATAAATGTAGATTGAAAGCATATCTGAAAAAAAGATTGATTCAAAGCATGGCAATCTTTATTTTCCCTTCTAAACTCCTTCAGGCATTTGTGATTCTTTTCTCTTAGGAAAATAATTGGTAGTCCTTGGTAAAATTCTTACATTACTTGAGAGCAACCAGGGAGGGTGACACCAACTAAGAAAATGGCAAGTGGAATGTATTTGTGATGCATGAATAACCGCACCTCTTTGAAAGCAGAGAGCTGCATTATGCTAAACAGATTTTCAGAGCAGATATGTGGAGGTCTCACTCAAATGGGGTCATCCCATCAAAGCCCTTGTTTGATATAGTATACAGCCAGCTGGTGGGGAAGCTTACCTCATGCCTAGTAATGAAAGACATTTATGGACTAGGTAGTTTGAACATTATGCTTTTTCTATAAATACTGAGACTTCTTTTATCTGAGCATCATAATTTTTCTCCTTAAAAGCCAACTGATCATATTTATGTAAAGTGTCCTTAGATTTCCATAGCCATGTTGAGCTAAGCCTTAAAAGAGCTTTAGTTGAAAGATAGAAAACTGTTCCAGACAAACTCCTTTTCAAAACGTAATTCAGTTTGTGAGGCCTGCTCAGGGAAAGCAGTGGTGTCCAACCTTCTAGTTCAGGGTAGGTCAGTGGGCTGGATCCCATGTGGTGTCAGTCTATGGGCCCAATTCCATGTTGCCTCAATCCAGCCACACACAGCCTACCTACGAGATCTGTCCTCAGGCTGCCTGCTTCCTGCCTACTGGATCTGCCCATGCTCCAGCATGATGTGACATGGAGGGCCATGTTATCTGGCCTGTGGTATCCCTGCAGTCTGGAAATTTGGCAACAAACACTTCCACTGCTTCCCCGCTGCCAAATCTCTGTATTCTTTGGGAGCCCCAAGGGCACAGCTCCATGGGCTGAATCTTGTCCACAAGCTGTGGGGTTAGGCATCCATTTTCAAGAATATCATCAGGCATTTAGGCACCTAAATACCTTCAGGAATTTGGCACTTAACACAGGAATATTATTATTTTTTTATGTATAGCATCCATTATACTCTAATATACCCAGTAGACTTTTAAGAAGGCTTTGATTTTCTGTGGGGACTGGGGGACTTAATGCCCATTGATATTGATGGGAAATTTCAATATCTAACTCTCTTAGGACACTTTAAAAATGAAAGCCTGGAGTGTCCTCTATGAAGAGTATTCAAATTAAACACAGGAGAGAAAGATTCAACACACAGTTCCAATAAACTTCATCAGAATTTTTTTCATGTTTAGCATGCAGTCTTTCACTAATGGTGGGCAATTCCTATATGATGACCTGATCAATAATTGAGGAGTCCAAAGTGCAACGTGTAACAAGGTCCTTATTGAGGTTGTACTATACTTTATCCAAAGATAACTGACTTGCACATGTATCAGTCATTTATTTTTTTAGATAATAGAGAAGGAAGGAAGATGTACTAAACCTCATATTATACCTGACCATAGAACTTAGGAAATAACTAGATTAAAACTACCTTTTAACTACTGGTGATCTTTCACAGTAAGTTTGTTCCTTAGAATGCTAGCAGAGTAGGCAAATTATGCCTATGTCTACATTCAAGTCCAGTGACATTTGAGCATTGGTCTAATTCTGTGTTCTAAAGAAAAGCAGTGGACTTTTTGGGGGGGTAACGTGGATTTCTGAAGGAAAGCAAAAATGTAAATTCAAGTCATATAAATATATCTTAAAATTGTGATTTGGTTATAAATCGAAAGGTACATGATGTGGAAATGGAATTAAACAATATTCTGTGTTTTCTTTAATTGTTTTTGTGTACTATCTTGCCTTACCCTGGGTGTTATAGAAGTTATGCAGAATCAATATTAAGATGCAGATAAATGCTAATGCTTTGTAATGAGATCAGTCAAATTATGGTTTCAGCAGCAATAGTCTGTTTGGTATATATTTGTAATTTAATTTTCGACAAGAACAGTTATATATCAAGCTACAGATTTAACTCGTGAAACAAGCTGAACAAAGCAAGTGGCTGCTTGTTTATTTTCATCGATTTAATCAGATTTAATCAACTCGCATATTACTTCTCTTAGAAGAATCCTCACCCATTTCCCTTCTATATAGATTTTTTTTCTTTCTGCCAGCCCATTCCTAGCATCTGCTGTAGGTTCTTGCCTACAACAGTTCATGCCTTTCTGAACTGGTTAGTCTCTCTAAGGGTGACTTCAGTTTACTCCACAAAGATAAAATGAGCTATCTTCAGTCCTCCAGAATCCCAAGATGCACCATTCCCAGTGCCCCACCACCTGGAGCAGTGATAGAGCCCACGGTCTTGGTTCCCAGTCGCTGTGCAGGCAAAAAATAGTAACTGTTAATGTGTGACTGCTCAGAGCACATCTTAACGTTAACACTTCTTAACAGTCCACAGATTTAATATGGTCTGAATGTAACGTGTAACTTCACCTTCAGGTGTCACCTTGCCCTTTTTCTGCTGGGTTTGAGATTAGCACAGCAATCTACCTCTGTGTGATAAAGGTGTATAGTTAACACAAGCTTTTACACTTAGCCTTTTTTTAATAGAAGGGCCTGAGGTCTTCAAAGGTATTGCCTATATTTACTTATGTTAACTTTGAGGTCTTTATCTTAAAAGCTGATCTGCACAAATGGATCCTCCTACCCCTGTGAAGTCCCATTAATTTCAAAGGGACTTGAAATGCATGCAAGGATCTGCCAATATGGATAAGTTTATAAGCTAAGGGCTTTAAATGGTGCTTCAATGTTTTCATCTTCATGAGGTAAATAGAGAGGAAGAGCAAATTTCTGTTGTTTAGCTTGAAACCGTTCTCTAATGGTTTACATGGTGATAGCCTAGACTGGCCAGGGTGGGGTGGGTGCTGTTTATTAAGGCTGCACAACATTTTTTAGTGAAGACCCTAAATGAAATGGCTTACCAGTTTCTGGGTATATGGCTAGGGGAAAATACATTATTTATTTAAAAATGTGGACAACAGTATTACATATTTTGTAGCTTCATATATTGGAGCAGAGACTTGAAATTTCAGAGGGGATAGCTCGTATATCAGAAATATTCAGTGCATTATTCCATTGAAAAGCCACACGAATTTGGTAAAATGTATGATTGCAGTTATTGTGTAGTCAGAAGAGGGGCGGAAGGGGGCTAGAAATTGAAGTCAGTGGAATTACTGCATCGTTGCATATGTTAGCAAAAAGTAGGCCACTTTCTCTTAAATGCTCCTATTCCCCTTTAGTTCAGTAGCCAGAAAGAACCAACATTGAAAGAGGAGGCTGGCTTTCCACCAGGGCCATGCAAAATGTTCCTGTATGTTTTCTTTCATTAGTTCCTTTCTCTCATTTTCTCTCACTTTTTCTCTTGGTTTCTCTTGCTTTTTAATTTCAGGTTTCCATAAATAAAGCTATTTATACTCAAATGTGCTATATGAGAATGCTACTTTTGTGTATTGAATGATATGTGCTGTGACACAATTTATCAAGAGCTTGACAGGCATGTCATTCTTGATGATTAAAAAAGCATAAATGAGATGGGTACATGTCAAGATTGGATTGCAGCAGACTCCACTTAGGCAAATGGCAATGGAATAGATTGAAGAGGCACTCATGAAGCATCAGTGTTGGAGCAAATTTCAATCCTTGTCCAAATTGAAATTAAAAATATCAAAATCACACTAGGAAATAAACTGCTATTCCCCACTCTTCATAGTTTAATCCAATATGTTATGTTATTGGGTAACCAGTATGAAATAAAAAGCTGAACACAGCAAAATGGTGCTCTTTTTAAGTACAATTTCAGTGTTCGGACTGAGACAAAGTGCTTTATATTCCTGTAGTCAGATGAGATGGATAAGCTAGTCAAATTTCCTGTTCGTGATTTGTCAGTATATCACCTAAATGACATGGAAGTCAGATGTTAGGAATACTGACAATATTTCAGGCCCTGAAAAAGGAAGGTAACCATGTTTGATTTTAACATAGTGGGATCATTCACATCTTTATAATTAGGCATATATGAATGTTGTTTCTATTCAATCATTAATTTTTTTGTTTGATGAGCAAAAACAGGTGATATTTCAGGGATTAGACAAAAATTTTAAGGAACAGAACTTGACATTATTGATAATCTGTTTCACAAGTAAGGTTGTTTTCTCAGTGAAAGTATTTCCAGAGATTTGACTTCAATGATAAAAAATTACAGAGAAAATAAACATTTAAAACAGTTTCACTATATAGGCCTTAAATGTGCTAACAGTATAATCTGTATATGTCTAGAACTTTAATATGTGTATCTGGGGAAAGGGACATCACAATATTCCTGCTACCTAATATCAGTTATAGCTGGAGTTAAAATCTTAGCTGTGTGACTGGCACATCATCCCTCAGTCAGGTTTGAGAAGTACAGAATACAAGATAAAGCACAAACATTTCCTCTTCAATCTTCTCAGCAGGCTCCGCTTCTGATTGTTTTCAATCCTTGAATTTATTTCTGTCCCTCTCTTATACAAGAAAAGGAGAGTAGTGCAGCTGAAATCTGAAAACCTAATTTTGCTTAAATATGTAATCTGTATCTGCTGCAGATTAATGTTAAAATATAATAAAGCGGAGGGTATTTGGGATTAAATATTTGGTACAAACATTTAAAAAAAAGAATCCCACATTTTCGTATATTTTATGAGCATATTATAAAGTATTATCTAAGCAATAAAACAAAAATGCAGACAGCAGAATTCTACATGGTAGCATTTTCCTTGCTGTGCTTTTTAGTGCAAAACTGTTTGGTATCCCAGTGCTAGAGAATGGTATGCTCTTGTTGGCGGTTTAAGGAAAGGGTTGCAATGCAAAGTAGAATTATATTAATCATAAGATTAAAATAATACTTACTGCTTGGATGAAGGGGGAATATGTGGGAAAGTGGATGAGATTCCTGTAGTTCAGGTTTTGTTTCCTGCCGGAGATAAATTGGACTCTTCTACCTTATTTCTTATTCACTGTAGCAGGTGATTCCTTTTATGAATTCTAAATAAATGCATCTTGTAAAACACTTGGAGATGTAAACAAGCCAAAATAGCCTAAATAGTTTTTTGAGACGTGCAATCATCATGTAAACAAACACTGCTTATCATACAAGTGTTTGTTTTGACTGCAACTTCCCTCACTTTGGCAATAATATAAGATAATTTGCATTTTCTTAAATAGTACTAAGGGATGTAAATATTTCCTACATGTTGGCTATGAAGCAATATTGGCACAAGGATCAGCTTTTCTCCATTCCTGGCATGATTATGCACTGAAGAGTTTTCTAGCAAAAAACACTGCCAGAGTGTAAGTTGTGTGTGTGTGTATGAGTGTGTGTGAGAGAGAAATAATTTTACGAAGACAAGAATTTGGTACTTTGCCTTTTTCAGCTGAATTAGCACTCAATTATGCTAAAGAGAGAAGGCTTAAAGAGCAGTCAGGTCAACCATAAACTGGATCTTGGCAGCGCAACTAGAAGTGCAAATCTCTTTTTGC
This sequence comes from Crocodylus porosus, assembly GCF_001723895.1. Lineage (NCBI taxonomy): Eukaryota > Metazoa > Chordata > Crocodylia > Crocodylidae > Crocodylus > Crocodylus porosus. The sequence goes on along the minus strand of NW_017728943.1, from coordinate 122,091,861 downwards.
AGCCTGTCTGCGTTTTGCCAAGGTCCAGATAGGTCCATAGCGTATAACAAAAAGTTTTGTTGGCATAGCTTATGTTAGTGAAGAGTATGAGAGAAACCAGACCCTTGGCCAACATAACCATGCCAGCAACCACCCTTGTCTGGACATAGCACCGCTGGTGGCTTCTGTTAGCTAACTTCTATTGTTAGAGGAGGGTTGTGTAGCTACACTGGCAGAACGCTCTCCCATACCCTGCCCCTCACCACCGTCACTTCTGTTGACATCTCTACCACAGGCTCTGAAGGCACAGCTTTGGTAGTGACCACTCAACAGAAGGCATGGAAGTTGACCCATCCAGCTATGAAAAAAAGAGGTGTCAATCTAGATCCAATTTAAAAAATAATTCCCTCCATATGTATGTTCTATCATGCATTTGTTCACCTATCATGTATTTACCAGGAGTACAAGACTTGGGTACAAGGGGGCAGGTGTTATCTGTGGGAGTGATGAGGGTCAGGTGCCATCTGCAAGAGGATTGGCGGGGTAGGTGCATCTGCAGTGGTATCAGTGGGGCAGGCAGGATCTGGGAGGGGAGTGGGTTCTGGGGTCCAGGGGGGTTTGGCAGGATTAGGGAGGCTCACAGGCTATTTTTAGTCTCCCCTTTGCTTCTACCATGTCCCCCCACCGGGACTTTCTTCCTTGGTTACCAATAGTGGTGAACACTGATAAAATTGATGGCACCTGGAATGGCCTGCGGGATGGGGGCTTTGTGCGGGGTGAAACTGGCTTGTCTGTGGTGGGGAGGGATGAAGGGCCACAGCTATGCAGGAAATTGTACAGAAGCTTGATGCACTGGTCTAAACTAGATCAAATGAGTTTGAATGTACATCAATCCAGGTCTATCTTAGACAGGGTTCTGCCATGTTTAGACTGGTCTGTGCGTGCAGAAAATCTGTACAGTTACAGGCTTAGATTGATTTTCAGTCACGGAGACCAGGTTTAAGCGTAAGGTCTGCACCGGGGCGATCTAAATTAGATCCTGTGGCCATTTTTAATGCAATCTAACCATCCCTTAAACTCTGTAAATGTCTGTACTTAGCCTTAAAAGAAAACAGTTGGTTATACAATTCCAGCAGCTACACATTACTGAATCAAACTTGAGAGCAAAGTGTTTGAAAAGAGAACAGTTTGTTACACAGTAGTAGCAGTTACAGTCTAGTTAAGCAAAGCTGCTGTGTGGATAACTGAGGTTTTGGACACCTGAGGATGTTCTGTACATATGCAAATGTATGCTATTGAGCTCTTCCTAACACAAAGCCAGACAACACTGAAAGTTGAGCTTATAATAAAAACTGCCTTAAATTTTAAGCAGGGCAATTATTATTATAGTAAATTTTAAAAGTATTCACAATTAGGTAGGAAATTATTCTGGATAAATGCAAAGTAGAGAGAGATGGTAGAAGAAAGAAGATCTCTCTTCAGACAGGTTTAAAAAAACTGTGAAATTATATGTAGTTGCTATCGAGTATGGATGACATGTTTATGCTTCTATAACTTATATTATCTGAAAATATCAAAACTTAAGGGAAGTTAATTTTGTGCATGTGCCTGGGTGTTGCATTTTCCATAGAGTTTTTTGGCATGAATTCTGGACAGATTTATTTTTACTGAATTGTGATGTAATTGAAGTTTCCCCCTCACGGTCCTTGAACTGAGTTCCCTAACTTCTCTTACATTCTTTAATAAATTGTTTAACTATGCAGTGCATTTTACATTTATGAAACGTCTCGGTTGACTGGCATGGCTCTGAAGAGGTCATTGTGGTTTTTCGAGTAAGAAATATATCCATAGAAAATGGAATTAGGCTATTGGCCAAAGTATTTAATACTGACTGGATTCAAACTAAGAAACAGGAAGACTTTTTTTTCCCCCCTCAGGTGAAAAGGGTGTTCTGAGAATTGAGGGGCTCTCTTCCGGCTTTTCATTTTGAGTCCTGGCATAAGTCATGATGCGGATTAGACCTAGCTCCCTACAGAGGTTATGTATGTGCTGCCCATTTCCCTAGAGAACATCATATTCAATTCCTGTTGCATAAGCCTGATAAAGATGAGTCTTCAGTTTGCATCCCTTTTCTGGAAGCTATTACAGTATTATTCAATAAATGCTTCTGAAATTAAACATGAGACATACAGTATATTTCCCTTTCTGTGTATGGAAAATCTCAGTAATTCTAATGATTCTAGAGTTAGCACCTTTGTAGCATCTTTCCTCAAGACTATGTTAAAGTGTATATAGTTGTTAATTAAGCTTCACATCCCTTACTCATTCTTGTACTGTAGATAGCTAAAGTGCCAGAGAAGTTTGAAATTAATTATCAGTGGTCATGAAGTGAATCAGTGGCAGAAATATGAATAAAATCCAGGAGTCTTGTCTCCTACTACCGTGCAGTATCAGTACTAATGTATCTAGGCATATTATCAATCTAGTTAAATAGCATCTGAAGGATAGTTTCACCCCCCCACTTGGTAAACTGCTTTTCTTAATTTGCGCAAGAATAACTGATAGAAGGGTTATGTTTTTTAAGGGGCTTCGTGTCATGAAATTAGCTCAGAAGATCTGAAGGTTGTGCCTTTCCAGGAAGTTGGCTGACTGAAATGGCATGTGTCCATGGCATTTTTTGGTGAGATTCAAAGTTTCATAGTTTCTAGGGTCAGAAGGGACCTGAGCAGATCATCGAGTCCGAACCCCTGCCATGGCAGGAAAGAATACTGGGG